>NC_134040.1:36169620-36896287 GCF_965140245.1 Athene noctua
ATGTGCCCATAATTCTTCAAGTGCTAGGACAACATTTCTTGCATCTCACTTGTGCTTATTTTGAGAGATTATTTGCTATGATGCAAAAAATAGAGCTGACAACAATTTAAAATCAGTGATATGCCAGCAGTTTTACAACGCACGGGGTCTAGGGTTGCCAAAAAAGCACAAAAAAGAAATGCCATGCAGTGGTGAGATTTTTAAAGAGGGAAAGGCGGCTGTAGCTGGAAGCTTGCCAGAATGCTTTCTTCAAAGGACTACATATGTCCTTGCATAGACTGTTGCCTTAGTTGCAACATGTTGCAGGGAGCAAGACTGACTCAGTAATCTATTTTCAGTTTACTGTCATGTTTGTGCAACCCATCAGTTTTCAAAAGTGGCTATGATTAAATAGGAGTGAGACTAGGCCCTATGACTTTCTTTATGTATTTGTTCAGTTCATTGCAACTAATTTCAGTAGGTTTTTGATGCAAGACCTGTGACATAACAGGAAAACTATTCAAATTAGTCTTCCTTGCTTCTTGTTAGGGACTTGCGTATTTCCTCCAGTCATGTACTCGAAGTCTAGTTGTGTAATTGATATTATGGTTATTAAGTTTTGATGAAAATATTGTGTAGTCTTGACTTCTATATCAACTACCAGGGAAAAAAGGAGATGTCTAGATCTATGTCTCAGCTGTCTAAAAGAATTCTTTCACAACATCACTGAATTCAGTCTTTAGCACTCAAAGAAATTAGCAATAATGACTGGTTTGGACAAGAACTTTGAAATTTGTTTGTATAATTTCAAAGAGGGGTCTGACTGAAAATAGCACTTAGGAAAGAAGTCAAGTTAGCTGAGATCGAGAGGACAATGAAAATGAAATGACGTATCAATAAGGTGTTGTTTACAGGAAATAATGGTTTATATACTGTGCTGTTTCTGTGGAGGAAAAAAATATGAGATTGACCGCAATTGTGGCTCATAAACTTGGCTGGAGACAAGAAGTTAAATTATCCATTAATGAGAGATTGATGGGTTGGTTTTGCTTTCAAACAACACCATGGTGATCTCTTCCTTTTCCTCTATAATATATACCAATGTACCTCTTAAATGTTGATTCTGTGCTGGCTGAATGCTGTCCAAGCTCACAGTTGAAAAGCCTTGGCGTATCATGACAACTTATTTCTTCATTGTGGATGGCAGATATTGTCGACGTACAGGTTATTTTCCTCCTGTGGAGGAGGAAATTATTTTTCCTGTGGAGGAGGAAATTACTATGAAGTAATAATGACTGCCACCAAGACATTGCATAGGAATTGTGAAAAAAATAATTTAGATTCAATGAGACAACTCTAAAAGAACAAAAAAGAGGTTAATGACACCTAGAGTCAATCAAACTCATGTTCTGGATTTGATCATCTTTAGTGGACAGAAACAATACCCCATGATGTGCTTCTGCTGTTCTCAGAGTACCTTTCGTCATCTCTCTGACTGACCACCCCAAGAGCACTGTGCACTTCCCCTTCTGGGACATCTCTCAGCCAGCAGAACACTGAGAACAACAGTGGTTGTTCGTGGTCAGACAAAACCAGAAGTTTTTTAATGGACCCCTACCAACAACTCAAAGCAATGTACACACTGAAAATATCTACAGATCTAAAACCTCAAATATGAGGAAAACCTAGGAATTATCACTCATTATTGCCCACCCAGTTTTCACTGTGCACTTGACAATTTCTTGTAAGTGTTCATAGAACTACATGCAAGAGTCAAAACCACAGATCACTAAGATACTTATTAGGAAATGAGACTCTTGAATAAGAAATGTGATTCAAACAATCTTCTAGCAATATATTATCTTGACCTCTGCATATGCTTTTGCCAATTTTATGACAGAGCATCATTAAATTGAGTGGGTGGTGTAAGCTAGGAAGGATTATACAGGCCAGAGGGAACAGATCCTGTTACTGTTGCGTTCCAGATATTTCTAATTTAAGGGTTTTCATAGGACAATAGTTTTGGAATAGTACACACAGTATTTGTTTACAGGAGTTAGTGGACTTCACTGAAACATATGTTCAACTTTGCCTCTCTTTTAATAAAGAATTTTGTTTCTTCATTCAGTTTCTTTAAAGAGGCCCTAGATATGTGAAGTGAGTTATGCATAGGGTATGTGGGAAGACCCACATAGGGTGTGTGGGAAGTCCTCCATCTGAGGCCTTTCAAAGCAGGTTCTTCTACAGGAGAAGTGTGGTGGGTTGTGGGAACAAAGAATGGTGAGAGGGAGCTGGCAGACATATATTCACATGGAATATATTAAGCACATTCCAATCACTCCTCTGGGTTTCCCCAATAGCTTGAACCTCTGCATCTGACTCGCTTAGTTTTATGACCTCTTATTGCCTCTTCTTTGGTGCTCTTGATGTTCCTTCTCCTTTATCATGTCTTTGGCTGCCCACACAAATTTGTTTCTGTAATGTGCTTCATCTTTCTAGTAGTTGAAAGCAATGTGCTTTCCATCCACTGTTCATATACCCTTAGTCCTTTCCCACTGCTCTCTACTGTTTCCTGTGCAGGATTTCAGCATATTCATATGTTAATGGATAGCTCTGCAGTGCTTTTATATGAAATGCCTTACCACACGTGTGCCAGCTGATTCTTGAATTATCTTAGAGAGTGACTGTAAGTGTTATAAACTGTAATGGGCTTCCCTTTCACGTTCGGAGTTGAACTTGGATGTTCCCAGATTCCTTCCCTGTGTTTCTATTGCTAGGCTTTTCTAAGAATGCTGAATAAGCTAGCAATCCTGCTCCACATCGAAATTGTGAGATGCATTTCAGAATACCATTTGTAATTATGTTTGTCATTCCACAACATTTGGCATGCTGCTGCTGGTGGCCTACTTGTTGACAAGTAACAGATTTTGTGACAGGCCACACAATATACCATAAAATAATGAGTATCAACACTGGGCAATCAATCAAACCGGCTTAATAATACAAAGAGATTATTATTTAAGGAATACTAAGTATTCCTAGGACCCTACCCAGAGGTGAAGGTGGTTTTCCTAACTCACACTACCATTAGACCAACTAGGCCTACCGTTTTAATATGGGAATATGAAAGAACTTCTGTGTTTCTATCTTGTCAAGGTAGGTAGGGGAAACCCTAAATAAGGGAACAAGGGACAAAGTGGCTGGTCTAGCAATGAAAAAACACATCAAGCAGCCAAGCTCAGAAGAGAACTTGCACTTTGATTTATGCTTTGTAGCCACTGCTGTGTGTTTGTAAAAAAAGACAGGGCCCAGGGAGGGAAATGTTTGGACTATATTCACTGTAAAAGCAGTGTGGGAACTAAGTACTTCTTTTGTTAAACCATTATTAAAACAGGATAGAAATTAGTTGCAGTCCCTTAGCTAAGCTTCCATACAACTAACGTAGCCCCAAAAGATATCGTTTTTCAGGCAGCTAACTGACTTGAGAGCCAGCAAGACATTCATTTTAATCAAAAATTTATTTTCAAAGATTGTGTATTTTATAATAATTATGTGCTAAGAACAGCTTCTTACACTATGAAAGTTCACATGGTTCTTCTGAGTAGAATGTCTGACAAACTTGAATATGATGCTATACTTGGAATTATGTCTAAATTAACCTGCACTGATTCCTTTACTGCCATTTTTGGAGTGCTATCTGTTCTCACAATAGCTTATTTTAAGGTAAGCTTATACCACCTTCAGTGCAGTCAATAGCCTTTTTCTAAGATGGCATATGATTTTTGCCTTTTCAGGCAATAAGTTCTCAAGAGAAAGTTTGAAACTGAAAGTTATTTAAAAAAAAAAAAAAAACCCACAAAAAAGTGGTGGAAAGCACATGAATTTTAAATTTGTGGATAAGGAGGCTGAATGATTCATTCTGTAGTAGTCTCTGTGGCAGGAAAAGAAGTGTTAACTATGGAAGATCACCACTAAAAAACAATGTCTGTTACTTAGTCTGAACTGCAAATGTCCACGATGTTTTTGTGTTGGATCGTACTCTGACTCACTTTAAAATGGGGAGAAATCGCTGATGGAGAACTAGTCCTAACTCTGCTCTTAGCAGCAGTATGGGAATAACCAACACCTAATCGGCATTGTTAGCTGCCTTGCCTTATTTTCCAAAGATTATTAAGCAAGATCGACAGCTCTGAAGAAACAAGTTGGTCTTTGCTCATGCTACCATGAACACCTACTAAGTCTTAGTAGGTGCAGCCAAGCCTTCCCAGATATCAAGAGGCAGTTGCCTTCTTCAGATTTGGTGAAAACAACTGTGTCTTTCTGGGGAAACTAGAGGAAAAAAGACCACTGCTTATGGCAGCTGGAACAGAAGAATGTCAGAGGTGAACGACTGAGGAGAAGAGAGAAGGAAATAACTAAAGACTGGCAGGGAGCAATGCTTCAGGTCACGATGGCCTGTGTGTTTTTTTACCTAGGTACCTGTAGCAGTTATCTGGGGCAATGCAGACAAGTTCAGCCTCATGGACTGCACTTCCTTTGCAGCTAGACCACTGCCTCCAGTGGTATTGGGCTACATGAAGGTAGCCCTAGGAATCTTTACTGCTGGTGCTAGTTTTGGTGAAATGGCCTAGCGTGCTAGGGGAACATGAAACAGACTGTGAGAATGCGTACAGTATTTGAGATACCAGTGCCCGGGTAGGGTTTTCCATTTTTCCTCTAACAATCCAAAAGCTGTGACCGCTTTGTAGGAACTGGAAACTTAGTTAAAGAGTTACTCTTGTTTAGTCAGGGATGTGTGACAGTTTCCAGAAAGAGGATGTGTGTATTGGGTCCAGTGCAAATTGCTACTCACTAATGTTGCTGTCTGTGGCGGTCTGACCAAGGATGAAGAGGCCCAAATTCTCATTACAAGGCAATCTTCTATATACCCCATTGTACTGTCCACACAAGGCCCCCATGCTACTATGATGTAGTAGAGTCCTCTTCGTTAATATCATTATAATCCTTTGGGAAATGGTAGATATACACAGACACAAAGCTGTTAGAGAGAGGTGGTAAAAACAAATGGAGCCCTGCTCCATGTGGGTGTAGCTGATACTATAGACAAATTAAGCTTAGGGTTATGGAAACTGGTTGGTTCAAGCCAGTAAATATAAGCCTGAATTCCAACACAGCTACTAAAAGAAATAGAACTGTAGCCAGGAAGACCTTTTAATGAATAAACTTTGGACACAAAACAATTTCTAGGATTTTTTTCTTCATAGTTCTTTTTAACAGTATTCAAATAGAAGCTTTGGAGAATTGGTACCTTATGTTGGTAGCTGTCTAGCTTAAGATTTATGGTTCAAATCAAGCTCAGATAAATAACTGTCAGTGCTAGTTTCTGCCTGGCAGTGTTTTAATTTTAGATTCATTTACAGGTGAGCAAGAAATAGGACATTTTTACCAGAGGAAATCCAAACAGTTCAACATCTTTGTTCCAAATTTGATGGAAAAAACGAAGCACTGAGAATACTTTTTTGTTTCTGTGCTTAACTACAATGAATTAGAGTTGTCAGTGAGAAGACCTTTATGAAATTTCAGTTTTTATAAAACCACTATGTGTTAAATGATTTGAAAACTCAGGTCCTTAATTTAAAATATCCCTTTCTTATATCGAATTTAAGCAAAATGACATATCCTCATGAAATTCTTGCCACAGTTTTCAATTAAGTTAAAGCAATATCTCCTAGGGGGGAAAACAAGGTCTGACTCATTTAGGGTACTTGCATACTAGCCAAAATACTCGGGTGTTAGAAAATTTTAAAATAATATTATTTATTTTATATTTTTCAAAGTAATTTTTATGACAGTATGATCCTGACTTAATAAATGTTTAGCAGTTGGCATGGAAAAAGGTCTGTTCTACTGCAGTTACATTCACTCAATATTATTAATATGTGCTAGCTTTGAATAGAAGGACTCCTCAAATTTTTTTAAAGAAAGAGTTCTAAAAGTATAGCACCATGAGACAGGTGTGTGCTTACTGTGACCTTGATGACACACACATTTTAGAAAGCCTAAAATCTGACTATTCAAATATTGCTACTAGACCATCAGGTTTTTATTGAGTGTCTTAGATTCTCATCTCATTTACAAATTAGCACTGGATGCCCTGTTATGCTAGTGTAATAGTGTTTACCTTTTTCTGAACTGCTGTGAAAAGTGGAACTATATTTGTCCTTGCTGTTTCACTAGGCAGTCATCTGTTAATAGAGAAAACAGAGGTCACCCATGGGAAGGAGCATAATAAAAGCCTGTAAGAATGACAAATTTAGAGGTTGGTGGTGCTGAAAGATAATTCTTTTAACTACACATTTGCATTTACATTGAAGCTTTATAAAACTGAGCAGCTAATTCTGGTTTCTTCCTGTTATTTGATCTCAGGCTATAGGATTACTTTGTTTCTTAAAAGGCCAAATTTTAGAACTTTTACTTCATCAGCCGATTAAGGGATTTACTTGTAAATATCCAGAAAACAGGCTCTCAAAGAACAAGTGCTATCATTTTATAAAGCATTTCTTAAGCAGTAAAGTGGTTACTTTAAGAACAGAAATCAAATCAGCACCACTGTAAGGTTTAGTTTTTCTAGACTGACTCTTGAAGGTTTTCACTTCTGTAAATGGTACAAATGAAACCACTACATGTCTGGCAACAAAAAATGCAACTATAAATAAATCACTGTAGGAGATATAAATTTTTTGTTTGCAAATCATGTAATAAAAAGCCATCTTTGTAGATTCCTTAAAGTCATTGTCTCTTGAGGTTAGTAGAGGTACATTAATAAAGATTTGTAAGTATATATCAGAGAAGAGACTGTTAAGAGCTAAAGTTTCATAAAGCTCTCCCATGAGAGACTAGTGGAAAATTGGTTGCCATTTTGTGTCAGTATTCTCCACTTTATTTTTTCTGTTTCCCTCATTGTGAACCAGTTGCAAAGATTGTTTTCTTTTGTAGGCATAAGAGTTACTACTGCTTTTGCTGGTAGACAGGTTCAGCAATCCTTTATTAAAAGTATCCAAAATCATTGTTATTAATAACTTCAAAGATTTGTGAGGCTTTTCTAGTACATAACAGAAACAGGAGCTCTCAGTATGTATTATGAATGAACGCAGGAGTGTGATCCATACCAAACAAGTTATTGAGTAGGCTTCTAGCATGACAAGCACTCAAATATGAGTCATTTTCTCAAGGAAAACAAGAGGATCAGTTTGGGGTTCTTTCAGCCAAAGAAAGCTCCCATGATACTAGACAACAGAGTTTGTTTCTTTTTTCTGTATCCTAACAGGTATTTGCTTTTTTTGAAAAAAAGTGGAATAATTTTGTCAGGAAGGACTGATTCAGTGTCCCAGTAGTTAGAATTCTCTTCTGAGAAGTCCAAGTTATGTTCTTGCTTCAAATTAAATAAAGCAGAAATTGGAATCTCTGTCCCCCACATACTGTCTTAGTGCCATAACCTCCAGGACAGGTGTAAATTTAAGGTTTCTGACCTTAGATTTGGCTGGAAATTTCTGTCTGGCCAGGGTAGAACTTCATGGTGAAAGCTCGGTATGTTTCCATCAGCAACTGTTGTTTAGGTTCATGGATATTCTGAATTCGCAAACCAAAATTTATGGGAGGCAAGGAGAAAGGAGAGGAGGAAAAAAGAAATCTTCTATGCAATATTTATCTCTCAGTGTGATTATTTAGGGCATTTGCCCTAGTGAGGCATGCTGCGTTCTTCACCATGACAATTCACTAGTCGTCACAGGAGATTGCACCCCACCTTGTGTGTCACTTGTCTTGTGTACCAGATGTGATGATTCAGAGAACATAACTTGGCCTGGCTACAGGAGTGAAGGAAAGAACTTTTAAATTTGCAATTCTCTAGTTTTGTTTAAAAATATGAACTCTGGCATGACTAAATTGTTCCTGTAAAATACTAGTGGTGATAGTGGGGAAGAAGGTAGCAGTTCAGGCTTTTAGGGCAACCTGGATTTATACCTTGAAATAGCTACTAACACTTGGCAGTAACATTTGACATTTCAGTTAAATTGCTGCTGAATTCTCATCTTTGTGCCAAAAATTCTAGAGTGCTTTCCCAAATGGAGATGAGGAAATTTGCAGACTACTGTTCTTGAGACTTTCTCCTTTATGATTATGGGACAGGCTCTCATCACTTGTGGCCTCTTGATTAAAAGTAATTGGACTTTGGCAATTTTGCTTTTCCTCTTTCTTGGACTGTTGGGTGTTTTGCATGCTTGCACGGGTTATCCTCTGGAGGTTAGCACAGTAGGTTATTTTGTTGCCTGATGCCTGTACACCAGGGGTGGCCAAACTTTTTTGACTGTTGGCTGCACAGTGATTTACAGATTAAGGCTCTGGTCTGCAACGGTGCCAGCAAGGCTGCTGTTCTCTCTCGCTGACACATTGCACTGCTTTAAGCCACAAACTCTTTGCTTACCCTTTCAGTCTTATTATAGTTCTTATCCCACATTTCCTTTTGGCGCAAAACAGTCCATTATTTCTGCTTTGTGCTGGGCTGCACTCCTATCTGTCCCAAGTAACTTGTGAAAATGACAGAACAAATAGAATCAGCTTGCTGTGGCCTACCTGTCTTGCACAGGGGCTACAGAAGGGACCATTTTTTCTGCAGTATGGAGTACAAAACTGGGCCAGATGTTGTTCTTATGTTAGAGTGTGGCCATCCATGGAGTTGTGTTTAAAACAGGTGGTCTTAAAGGAATGTATCTGTGTTTTTCTCTCAAAGATTGCATAGGTAGATGGGCTTACGTTTAGCATACCAAAAAAAAAAAAAAAAAAAAAAAAAAATTTTAAAAACCCAAACATGTGGAAGCCCTGGCATCTCTGTGGGTGAGTTTCTTGAAAGAAGACCTGTCATAATAAGTAAACCTGAAATGAGAAGGAGGGTATCTTACAATTTCTTTTCCTAGTTTTACTCAGTAAGTATGAAGAACAATTTTACCAGTGCAGAGCAAAGCGTCCATCCGGTCTAGTATTCTGCTTTCAACAGAAGCAATTATTTCAACAGTATTTCGTTTTTGCCAGCCACAAGGTAGTAGCTAGGGAAGAGTAGGTACAGGAACAGTAGGAACCTATGTGATCCCTCTAGTATTTTTTTTCAGCTACCAACAGTTTTTAGCTAGGGGATTTTGTGAGCCTGATGTGACTTGTCTGTGTAGTTACCTGTAATAGATCTTTCTCTGAAGTACTTATCCAGTCTTCCTTTGAGTCCATAAAAACATTTTGCATTCACATCCTTTGGCAAGGAGTTGTATAGAATTACTACTCCCAGCATAAAAATATCCCTTTCTGTTTTTTTATTTGGTTGGTTTCTTTGAACCTGGCTCCTACTAACTTTTTCTTCTAACAATTTACGTATTTGGCATTTGTGATAAAATATAAGCTGGCTTTTCATTTACTTTTTTTGGTTGTCTTAAAGGCTGATGAGGACTGTGGGCTATGCTCATTATTATTATCATTTCTCTTGGTAATTTTACTTAATTTATCCTGATTCATTTCAGAATGAATCAAAGTTCAGGTGTCCATGTAATGAAGGCAGAGCTATCGCAGGAGTTTGTAGGAACTGATTAATGGATTTTTTAAAGTATGATGATGCATATGGGTAAGAATTTCTTGTTAAATCACTTCACCTCTTTCTGAAGGTGAATAGAGACAATACTGGTTCCAGATAACATTTTCTGTTCTTCTGAACAAAAAATGGGCAGATTGTGTGAATATGGGACTAGAAGAGACTGGTCAGGGCCATTAAAGCCTATTAGTGCACTCAGAGCCCTGCCATATTGCATGCACAGTATGGCTGATTGTTGTGGTTTAAGCCCAGAGGGCAACTGAGTGCCATGCAAGTGCTCACTCTTCAGCCCCCAGTGTGATTGGGAAGTTAAAATATTGTAAAAGGCTTGGAGATAAAAACAAGAAGAGGGAGGGATGAGTCACCCGTTACGGTCACAGGCAAAAGACAGACTCAATTTAGGAAGAAAGAACATCAGTTTAATTTGAACACTGCCACCACAACTAATTTATCTATCAGATCGGAGTAGGACAGTGAGAAATACAACTACATCTTAAAAAACACCTTACACCACCCCTCCTCTCTGGCCAGGCTCTGCTTAGGTCCGTTTCTCTACCTCCTCACCCTCAGCAGTGCAGGGGTCAGGAGATGGGGGTTGCAGTCAGTTCATTACACGTTGTTTCTGCTGCTCCTTCCTCCAGTGTGGGGTCCCTCCCACAGGAGACCGTCCTCCATGAGCTTCTCCAATGTGAATCCTTCCCACAGGCTGCAGCTCTTCACAAACTGCTCCAGTGTGAGTCTCTGACAAGAGCTGCAGTTCTCTCAGTGATGAACTGCTCCAGCGTGGGCTTCCCTCAGAGTCCTGGTCTTCTTTGGGCACAGCCCCCTGCTCCGGCATGGGGTCCCCCCACGGGCTGCAGGAGGGCATCTGCCCCACCGGTGACCTCCATGGGTGCAGGGACACAGCCGGCCCTCTCACCATGGGCTGCAGGGGGACTCTGCTCCGGCCCACATCCCCTCCTTCCTTCCTCCTCCTTTCTCCCACTGACCTCGGGGTTTGCGTAGGTGTTTCCCTCACTCATCCTCCTCCCAGGTTCCCCTTCTTAAATATGTTATCCCAGAGGCACAGCCACTGTAACTAACTGTCTCAGCCTTGGCCAGAGGTGGGTCTGACTTGGAGCCAGGGAGCTTCTAGCAGCTTCTCACAGAAGCCAACCCTGTAGTCCCTCCCCTGCTACCAAAACCATGCCACACACAAACCCAATACACTTATGAACCAAACACTTTTGCAGAGGTAACCTTCCAAAGACATTTTTGTCTTAAGTGAATTAGGAAAGGGTGAACTGATTTAGAAAAACAAACAAACCCAGTCTGTTGTTTTAAAATGTTTACAGACTAATTCCAAGCCCTCTTCAAATGTTTGCATTGATTCAGAATTGTTTCTTTATTTTATTTTGCTCTGTCCCTTCTGTTTGGGTCTGCTGTACTGCTCTGGTGGTCTCATGTAGGTGGTAAGAAGCAGTATAATACCCTCCACCGTGTCTGTCAGCCTACCTCTGCTTCTTCAGTGTTCCTGCTGAGCTCCTGGCTCTTTTACGTTACTGCAGGAACTGCAGTAAAGTTACTTACATGTTTTAAACCTTATCAGCAGGACACACAGGTTTTAGGGAGCATCCTCCACCCAGTCTGAATATTCAAATTCAACATAAACTTTCTAGCAGCTTGGAGTATGTCTGGTTGCAACCAGGAATAGAAATGCCTTTTACAGCAAGCAAAAGAAAAATCCCTTCAAAGTATTATCGATGGCTTATTAGAAAGAAGGTGGTGGCACCAGTTATACAACTGAAGTAACCAACCAATACAAACAGTTGTTCTTATCATTAGGTGTTGAAGGTGGAGAATGGTTTCTATTTTTTAATTTTCTCTTGTGAATCCATCTGGTTGTATTAAAGTCTAGGACTGCACCAGAGTTCTCTACAGGGCCTTAAGGCATGACAAAATTAGAGACTTCATATAAAGGTTTAAACCATTTTCTAGAGTGAAGTTTGCTTGATATTCTCTCTATCCTCATTAAAAAAAGGTCCCTGGCTTTAGCTTATCATGTGGTCAAAACCACAAAGAATCACTGGATAAGTCGTAACTTTTAAGCACATTAAAAAGGGATGTTTTCATCTTAAAAGTGACTGATGTAATTATATTTCTTTGGAAATCCAGTTTGATGAATAGTAACAAAATAATGGGTTTTCAGTAGAATAATTTAAAGATGCATCCACTGCATCTCATGTGCAGAGGTGTCTGAAATTCATCCAGGAGAACATGTTAGTGAATCAAATATCTGGAAGGCTAATAAAGACTTCAGGAGGTCCAGAAATTTAAAAGAAATACCAGAAGGACTGTAAACAATAAGTGTTTAACAAGTGCTGACTTACAGTTACTGAAGATATAATAGGTTTAAATTTACTGTTAGGAAAGATAAAGTGTAGACGGTCTGTCTTTGATGTATGGCCAGAACCACCAGTATGATAATTCCTGACACTTTGATGTGGATAACTGGGCTGCCGATTTCAGAATTCTGTGTGGTTTTAGTCAACCTGGTTTCAACCAGGGCCAAAACTGGAGGGGAAATGTGCTATCCATAAAAGTCAACCACAGAAAAAGTCAACCACAGGAAAACTAGTCAAATAACATTAAGAGTCTCAATTGAACCCATGAATGTCAATACATGTAGCATGAAATGACATCCTTGACATGATTTGTTGAGCCTAAGTGTAGTACTCTAACATGACTTATAGCAAGTTTTCTAGAGTGCAACAACAAATGATGACATCTGACATCTGCTTAGTTTGCTCTTGCTGAGCTAAGGGATCTAGAGCAGCCATCTTAATGGAGGCTGCTACCTTCTTGATAGGAGAAAAATGGAGGTTATGGTTCCAGTCATTTCTCTTTGGTTACTGTTCCTCTGGATCTATGATGGGCCTCAAGAATTAATGCAAGAAAAGAAAATATCATTACAAAGATGTGTGCTTTGCAACACTGTTGTTTATAAGTTTCTACAAGGGTCATTCTTGAAACGTACAACACCCTAAGAAAGTTGGCATAGGCCTTTTTATACAAGTGTGTGTTCATGGATACTAGTCAGAGGAATTCTGAGTCCTGAGTAACTATATAATTTAAAATGAAATATGGTAAATTAAAGATTATTCATTAATGGTTACACGAAGCTGCATCAGAACTGGCAGTTGCATCTAAAGAAAGAGAATCTGTAGTCATAATTTAAAGTTCTCTGAAATCATCATCTCAGTGTGCAGCAGCAGCCAAAAAAAGCCAATAAATTGCTGGCATTATCA
Organism: Athene noctua; assembly: GCF_965140245.1. NCBI lineage: Eukaryota > Metazoa > Chordata > Aves > Strigiformes > Strigidae > Athene > Athene noctua. The sequence continues at coordinate 36,182,518 of NC_134040.1, forward strand.
GGAAGGGTACTGAGAACAGGACAAATAGCCTAATTACGTAAAACCCTGATGTGCCCACATGCTGAGTACTGTGCTGCTTCTGATTTCTGCATTTCAAGAGGAGATAGTGGAGGTAAAGACGGTTCATTGGAGGGCAACTTAAATGATAAAAGGGATGGAACATCTGCCTAATGAAGAGCAACTGAAACACCAAGGACTCTTCAGCTTGAAACAGGGAAGGCTAGAAAGGATTATCATCAAGGTTTACAAAGACATGAAGGTGGTAGATATGATGAATGCAAAATGTTAATAAGCTGCTAACATGGCAGTGTTAGAATTAGAAGGCACTTGTTCAAACTAACAGGAAAACCATTTAAAACAGATAAGCCTTTCTTACAAGGCAGATTGATAATTTTGGTATGTGTTGCCACAAGAGACTGTGGAGACAGTATACGTAGATTCAAAAGGGTTTAAACAAATCCATCTAGTCCATAAACAGACACTAAACAAAATAGTGAGGGAGGTACTCCTTAACATCCCTAATCTAGAGATTTTGATTGTTGGGGAACAGAGGAATGACTCTAGATAAAGACCAGGCTGGTGTATTCTCCCTAGTTAGCATCTCCTGTCGCCACTGCTCAGGATTCCAGGGTAAGATGGACCATGGGTCTGACCCAGGATGATATTTCTTGATAAGTTACACATTCTTCAAACTAATTTAACAAATAAATTAGATTGCTAAGCAGAATGCTCCTTATGTATTAAATAACTGAAGTCGAAAAGAGTTTTCAGAATTCATGATGTTACGTGGCAAATATTGACATTAAGTGTATATTTGCTATAGAACATTGGTGATTTGCAGCAAATAAGTCACTCCCATTGCATTCACTTGTCACTTTGAGCTGTTTTTTAATTATTATGGTTATATTACTCTTAAGTATAGAGGAGAAAAATGTTCACAGAATAACAGAATAGTTTTGGTTGTTCTTGTAAATTCCAACATTGGAGGGGAAAAAAAGTTTGCTTATTTGAACTCCTAACCTTTTGCTATGGAATTCTTGCACCAGGGTGTTTAGTGAGTATTCTGGCTTCAGACATGTCAGAAATATCACTGAGATAGTCTCTTTTGCAGATATTTGATACTTTCAACTGAGGTCAGAAAGTGTGGAGAAGTGTGATTTTTTGCTTGTTCGTTTCAGCTAACCAAATTCTTTGAAAGTTTGGAAACAAAACCAGGTTTTCATTCAGCTTTGTGGCATTAGAATATTTGGCTTTATGTATATTTTAAAGTCCCAGTCCAGGTAATGCTAGAGTTTTAGCATTTTTCTTTTATCCAGACTAACTTGTTAGTCTTTAGTAATAGAAATCTACAGTAGCCTTATGTGATATACTAAAGAGCAGAAAACCATATCTGCTGGCTTGTATATTTGTAAGTCGTTTATGGACATTTCTGTAAGGGCGTAATTTGAAAGATGTTTTTACAATTCAACCAGTAATTGTCAGCATAATATCTTTGTCTATTGGAAGGAAAAAATTCTTTGACTTTATGGGTATTGTACTGGATTTAAAATTAGCAAACTAAATATTGATTGATAAAGACTAGCTCACTTCACCTTCAAGCACTCTGTAGAAAGCTTATGAACTATCACAGATGGTAGAATGGGGATGGTAGAATATGGACATTATGATATTATTTAATCATTATTGCTCATGATCTCATAAATATATTTCTAAAAGGTAAGCACTGTGGTGTGAATATCTTTTCAAAAAGTATGTACTGTGGAAATAATGAAATTGAATACTGCCATTGTTCATACTGCATGTTGCCTTACGGCACTGCTTGCCTTATAGTACTGCTGGTATTCTCTGATCATGATGTGAAAAGCCTGGCTTGACTTCATTACTAAAATGCATGTATTTTTAATATTGAGCTTCATTGTCCTATCGTCTAATTTACTGAGGTGTTTATTCATGAGAAGCAAAAGGGACAACATGAAAGTAGGAAGTGCAAGAGACATTTCTGTCAGTCTTGTTGCTGACTTTGCAGATTTTAAAAATTACCATATGCAGGAAGTAAGTTTCTAATTTAAAGCACTTCTGTATCTAAATTTTCATTTTGAGGTTTCTGCTAGAGAAGTAGTTCCCAGCAAGAAGCGAGTTAGCTTTGCTGCTGTGCTAATTCAAAAAAAAAAAGAGAGTTGGGGCTTTTGTGGGAATAAATAATTGGAAAGCATTAAAAGAAGAGTAGTTATTTAGTAGCATTAAAATAAATAAAAGCTGTATGATTCTTTTATTTCCTGCTAAAAGAAGCTGTTTCCCTTTTCCCCTCAACTACAAGAAACTGTGATTTTCTTCTTCTGATGGAGCATGGTATTAAGTTGCCCATTCAAATGTAGGGTGATTCTTGATCACAAATTTTTCATGCCTTGGTGCAGAAAGTGGAAATTTGTTTTACATGATACTTTGACAAGCCATCGTTTAAAATATTTTTATTTGGTTTGTATACTAAGATCATTTTCAAAGAAAGTTGGTGAGTTTTATCTCTCTGATGGACTATCATCCACAGAGTTTTCCCCCTTTTTCCAGTATTCCAGCAGAGTGCTGATCTTCCTGGAGATTATCCAGTACATGCCTGAAAGAGATTAAGGTAGGCTGCAGGGGTGGAAGATATTTCATCAGAATTTATCACTGTTCAAAGCCACCACAATGGTTTCTGCTTAAGTCTTTAGTGTTAAAACCTGTGAAAATTGCTAATACCATGACAAGTTAAAAATGTTGTGTTTTTCATGCAGTATTCCAAGAGAGACCACAAAGAACCAGCAGCTGAAAACTCAGCTAATTTGCCTTTAGTCTTTTGCCATGTTGAAGGCAGATCATAATTTATGTTGTCCAACATAGAGAAAGACTACAGGTCTACATACCTTCTGCTGCTGTCAGTTAACATAGCTTAACTATGAGTGGACTTTCTCATTTTTTTCTCCACCTAAGGCCATTGCTCAATACAAGATATCAAGGAGCTCAAGAAAGCAACCCAATTATAAGATTTTCAGCAATTAAAACTTTTTTTGGGGAAAAAAAAAAAAAAAAAGAAAGCAACTTTAAAAAAAAAAACAACAAACCCCAAAAAAACACCAAACCAAACCAACAATCCTGAAACTTTAGAAAGCAAAGGGCTCTGCTTTCTGAGCAATATGACACAGATAGCTGGTACATTCATCTCGCCACTAAATATTTGTACTTTGCCTTTAGGAGTGTGGTCCAGCTTCTTATACCACTTCCCAGGCATAGTAACCAGAAGTAGAAGGTATTTAAGCTTTTATTAAACAGTACAGAAAAGAACTCTGGAAAGGCCACAGTAGTGCTGAATTCTTTTTGATGTGAGCACCTTAGTTCCTCTCACCTCCAATGGGAACAGTCCCAGGTAACTATGTAAAATACACTTGGGAAGTTGCAGGTATGGTATGAGAGGTCTTACGGATTTAAAGAAATAAGCCATTTCTATTTTGGCCACTGTTTTTCCAAGTTCCTGTAATGCCAGATTGCAGGTTCCAGTGTGAGCGTGGAGTTGTTTAGTTAAAAGGGAGTACACTGATAATTCCTAGAATTAAGTAATAAGTACACAGCCCCCCCCCCATTGATGCAGGTTTGTTGGTGTTTTTTAATTAACAAGCTAATATTAATTCAACAAGTTTAACAGGAAAGAAAAAAACAACTTCAAAAAGAATCCCAGCAACAGGAGTCACTACTGCCACGCCACGTACCACATTAGCTATAGTTCATATTTGTCTCTACCTCTGTGTTTTGTTCTTGCTGTTTAACTCAATGCTGAAGCCAGTGGGACTTTTCAGTGGCACAAAGAATGCGTCTTTTTAAGCTTCATTACAGGATCCATTTTGATGTCACTGTGCAAAATAGCTAAAAGTTTCTAGATTCAGGAATATTAGCAAGATACCACACCTGACTGTCATTTGGGGAAAGGTAGCATATTATATGGGAGAATCATCAGCAATCATTTAGAAAGCTGACTGCTAATTCTAATTCAGAGGGAGATTCTATGCTGAATCTCCACCAGTCTGCTCTGCCATTTTGAATGAAGCTAGTTGTTTTCTGTGTATCAGCTGTGAACCAAGGGGAATGCTGGCACATAATTATTTGATTCAAACCAGTGAGAGAGCACAAACATTCAATATATATTTCATTTTTTTGATAGAGTGTTAATGATCTTGTCATAGACATTTTTCTGGGGTTTTTGTTGGTCATTAATTTTAAAGAAAATATTTCCCCTATAAATTATGGTAAACACAGTGGTTTATATTAATACAGGAACAAATCTTAGGCTGCCTCCCAAGGGGTCATCTTCAAGGAATAGACTATTTATAACCGGATCTTTTTCATTCCTGTCTGTTGTTGGCCGTTTCAAAAGTATGAACTCATTGAAACCAATTTTAGGATCAGGTGCAGAAACCTGTGAAAATCAAGTCACTTTCAATTCTCTTCTAAGTAGGGATGTAGAAACCAAGAAACTCAGGTTGATGTTGAAAATAATCCTGGTTTTTGCAGTTGGTTGCATACATCTGTTTCTCTGAAGATCATGTAACATAATTTTATTCTTTATATTAGGCATCACCTAACTTGGGGGACTGCTTGGACAGCGAGTGAGTGAAACTGTGAGGGCAAGCTGTGTGTCTTTCATATTATCATCTCTAAGATGTGAATCAGATGTTTGAGTCCCCTGACTGAGCCAAGGGATTCTCTTCTCAGTTATGCTAGAAGGAAATATTAAATCTGTCTCAGCTGAAAGTCAGTCTGGAAGAACAGTGAAGCACAGTCATACTATAATTTACCATCTTTGCTCATTAATAGTTTCCTACAGTATAACCAAAATATTTGAAAATCATTTAGCAAAAACTCTGTTCTTTCTCAGAAATAGATGACTGGAAGAATGTTCTCATAAACAAGGAATTGCTGTCTGCTTCTTCATCCTAAAATGATACTCAATGATTAATATCTTCTTCTTCCTGGCTTAAGTCTTCTCCAAATCTGTATTAGCTCCCATCTGGTTTTACTGGATTCTGTATATTGTAATGAATTCTTCAAGTGCCACAAAACCAGGCTTTAGTGGACAAATATTTCGAACCTGTTAATAACTAGGCTTATCCCTTATACATTTCCAGTGCTTACACACTATAAAGAAAAACAATAACTGAGAATATTACATTTTAGAGTGGCTAAGAATGGTTTTATAATACTTAAGACATGCTCTATTGCAATGCAGTCTGTAATAAAGGCAATAAATCCAAAATATTTATATAATTTTTTAATGTGTTTTATTATTAGGTTCCACCTACTTTACCATCTTATCAAGAAAAAAACATGTCTAATGTAAATTTAGACATGTGAAGAGGTCTCTTTGAAATATAAAAACAATTACATTGCCTTGTACACAGAATATGATGGTGAAAAAAGGACATGGTGCAGCATATGAAGAAACTCTACACAGGGTTGGGATGGGTATACTTTGTCAAAATCCAAGTTCCTATGGTTCACTGGAATTTAAAGATTCTCATACTTGACAAGTTGCCTTTCACTCATAGCAAATGGATCTTACACTGCAAAGAGGTGTTCCTTTGCATATAGGTATGCCTTTAGCCTTAGTTTGGTTTTCCTTGAATCAATCAAACTGCATAGTTGTAGTGTACAATTTTAAAATGCTTGTGTGTCTGTCTTTCCTCACCTAACAAAGCTATTAGTCTTTCTAGATAAATTGAAAATGTTTAGCAGTGGAGTGGTCTCCCACACTATGTTTCTGGCACAAGTACGTGCTGGAGTGACTTTCACAGCTTTGGAAGTACTCCCTTCAGACAGGTTTTCAGGAGAGATGTTGCAGTCTGCATATATCTCCAGGACCATATATCTACCTTCTACAAGGTAGTGAGATTACAGTATCACTGTCGGGGGATCACTATCATGATTCTGTTTACAGCCCCCTCCACAAGAATACTAAACAAGGTGCTGTACTAGGTATGACACTTTCTGGAATACTGTAAGATCTCCACATTAAATTAGAGCCAAACAATCAGTAAATGTATGTGGTGACATTGTTATGCAAACACAGGCATATTTATGTTTTTTAGTAGTTGCATGAATCTCACAACGATAATACAAATCTTGCTCAGGATAGAGATCCTCCTAATTGCATTTTACATACGGTCAGAGACTGAACCATTACAATGTTGATCTGAAATTGAATTAATAGTTCTGTGCAGTATCCCACTTGGCATCAATTGTTTGCTGAAGAAGTAGAAATTTATCAACTGATGACTCATTTTGTCCTTTGTACTTATTCTCCTATGTCTACTTGATATAAACATTTGCCAGAGGCATTTCCTACACATTAGTTGAAGAGCATGCATCCTTTTGACTTTAAGGAATCCTCACACAGCATCCAGCATTCTACTAAATATAATGTTACTTTAACATAGAGAACACTTTCTATTATGTTTATTATTGTTCTAATAATGTTTACTATTGTTCTGACTGAAATACTGCTTCAGAATGTACTGCTCAAGAAAGTGAAATAAAATTCACTCAGTATTGTAACATGCAAGCTAATGGAATCCCTAAATTGGATTCTTCTAACTGAAATTTTGGCTTTATGACTCATGTTCTTTAAATTCATATGCTCTTGTCAAGACTTAAAATAATTTTTAATTATATGCATATTTTTATAAACCATATACCCAAAGATTTAACGCAGAATCTTTCGGAAAGTTCTTAAAGAGCCCATGGGACATCTTCCAAAGACAGCTCCAACTTCCCTATGCCTTGCTCATACAAATGATGCTTGCATCAAGAGATGACTGAATAAAGTGAACAAACTTTGAGGCTATAAAATTGACAGACTTAGGAAATCTTAATTTCATTGCCAAGTCTATGACAAAACTCCTATCATCTTAGTGGTTCCAAGATTTCATCCTCTTATGCTTCCTAAAGGAGGTGGGTAAACCATTTCTTTTAGGACATTGACAAAATAAGCCCCTCTTAAATTCAGGGTGTTAAAAGCTTAGGATTTCTGGGTCTGGATCCAGCTTTTGCAGAAGTTCAGAGGGGTGTCCCTGAGGTTCACATTTAAGGTCATGTCTGCTTATAATTTAACCATATAGTAATAACTGTAATACCTTAAAGGACATTTAAAGGAGCTTAGGAAAGAGGACAGTGTAGTAATTGCTGGCTTGTCTTTCGTGATAGTTAACAATGATCAAACAGTTAACACTGACCAATAATAGTGAAGAATATGCTGAATCAGTTTTGTTTGGTGGGTTGTGGAGTGGTTTTGGCTAATAAAATTTTATTGAGGTGTGTGCATCAAAATTTAGTATCAATGTATATGTATTTAGGATCATAGAATATTTTATGTCTGAATGTCATCTGGTCCAGTCCCCTGCTCTAAGCAGGACCAACTTCTATGTTGTATCAGGTTGTTCCATGCCTTGCCTAGTGAAGCTTTGAATGCATCCAAGGATGGACATTTCACAGCCTCTCTAAGCAGCTTGTTTTCTGCATAGTTACCTTCTTTTCAATGTTTTTTGACTTACATGCAATCAGAATTTCATGATCTTTTGTTTTTATCTACATTTCTGAAAAGAACCTGTCTTTTTCTTATCTGAACAATAGAAACCCTAAGATTTGTCTTCATGGACTCATATCTCAGCCTCTTCTCTTATATCATGTGCTCCATGTTCAGCGGCCCTCCTCTGGACTCACACCAGTTTGTCAGTCTCTTTTACTGGGGGCTGTGGACTGTGTGTGGATCCTCTCTGTAAGCTGTTCAATAAAAGAATATGCTTTCTGCATGAATAGCCTTTGAAATATGACTTTTCATCTTTAAATCATTATTATAAAGTTGTAAAATCTCCTCAATGAGATTATTCTTTTATTCCCATTTGAGAAATAACTAAACTGAAGCAAATAACTATATAAAGGTTGATAATCAGGATAATGGCAGATCTGAAATCAAGACAGAAGTCCTGCTGCTTATTTTCCCATCCAACAACTGAGTAAAATTATTTATTTTATTTTCTGGTCCTTGAAAAACTGTCTCAGTGTCCTTGTGTTTATATTTAGGAAAATTCAAAGCCATCTATATGAATTCTATTTTTTTTGCCTCTTTTTTTAAATTTATTTTTTTACTTCTTTTTTCTTAGTACAACTAAAAGGAGGCTAACTTTTACTTCTTTCATAGCATTCAGCTTATTTAGGTATACCTACTCTACTTCTTAATTTTAAAAACTTTTCTCCTTCTGATTCACCTTCCTGTGTACAGCATTCAGGATGTGCTGCACCCACAAGCAGTCTTTCAGTGAACCACAGAACTTTGGGAATTATAAGTTACTGTTCATGTGTAAAGCCTACATAAATAATTTTTCAACTAACTTAAATCCTCTCCTTCACTTCAGTCCCAAAGAGATAAGAAGACCCCAGGACTACTTGTTGGCTTTAGAAGGTGCATTTCAATAGGGGTTGGCTGTATTAAAGAGCTATTTACACTTTGTTGTCAAGGAGAACTTGCCAGCGGGCCTAAAGGGTCACTAGCCTCCACATAGCACCATACAGTGTAGCAGATGCTTCGTGACATGTGACAAGGAAAGGCTTTAGTGGTATGTCATGAAATCCCAGCCTCATGACTTTATTTTTTACTAATCTGCTGATGTCTAGCAATGAGTTGCCAATTTATTGATAGGTAGACTTTTACTTATGTGTGCCAGTGATGACAGTAGGAGGAAATTAAAGAAGCATTGCTGGTGACATTACATATTTTGCTACTGCTTTTATTAATTTATCCTTCTCGGTAGTGTCAGTTGGTCCTTACAGAAGAATTAAACACAGAAATGTAAATTTCTTGAACTTTTGGCTTGGTAATTGTGAGTGCAGACAAGCCTGCCATTTATTTTGCAAAATACCCAAGAATTTCAAGAAGCAACATAATTATCAGCTTCCTTTGTACACTATGTTACTAAATTGTTACGGTCCACAAGTATCAGATATGACCTGCATTCAGTTGCAGGAACCTTCCTCACTGACAACATGCATGGTGTCTCAGGTATAGAAGGATGCAGAGAGTAGTGCCTGGGGTACTTGTTACAGAGAATGTTCCTTTGCAGTTGTAGTCTTTTGTGATTCCTTATGGTTCAAATATGTGTAACATGTGATCTGAGGAAATACAAACTATAGCACAGATTGCCTGAAGAGACTGTAGAGTTTTAAGAACACCAAAACCCGGATAGAAAGGAAGCCCTTAGAATGTCGCTGAGTAGACACTATGTCTGTATCTCAGGTTTTACTTGGTAAACAGGACAATTTTGTAAGAGAGTTTGCTTGAATTTAGCCACTCTTTTAACCATCATGGTGGCCCTACAATGTGATCTTCCTTCTCTCTCATTTGGACAACTGTGCCTTGAGTGCTATATAAATCATCTGAGTTAATCTGAGAAATGAAGGTTTCCAAGTAAGAGCAGCCACACCCTGCAGGCATGGCATGGGAGACAGAATGCCTTCTATTTTAGGAATTGTTCCTTTTATCCAAAGAAAATCCCTCAAAAAGTCATGCCTAGACATCAGGGCCCCCTGGATAAATGGGAATTTATGATGTCATCTTGACACTGAAAAATGCTAATCTCCGTTCTAAATGTGGTTAGACAAATGGATTTCACTACCACCCAATAGCTAAGGAAATCCTTTATCCCAGGGAGAACATCTATGTCTATTTCTTATTAGCTCCATTTCCAAAAGGTAAGTTTAATAGTATTTACACTGTGAGAGAATGGAAACCTCTGAAGTTGCTCAGAGAAAAAAAGAGTAACAAAGTAAACTAAGATTAAAATTCCCACTCAAAGAACACTTGTTTTAGAAACACTGAAGTTTTATGAAACAAGATTTTGAAGGTTACTAATACCTGACTCTGAAGAGAAATCTTTGCATAGGCATCAAGAAGTGCATGTGCGGAGAGCCCAACAAGGCCAATTTGTATTAGATCAAATGCATGTGTACTGCTTAGATAATTTGTGCAGATGCAGACCAGGTCTACGGCTAAGGCTTCCTTTCTCTTCTGTCTGTAAACCTCTGATGAATCATCACAGTCCACTTTGTCTGCCCAGGCAGAATTTACATCTGGAAAAAGGATGTCATGGCTGGGAGAGCTAGAATGTACTGTATCTCAACTTGTTTCAACATAGGAAAAAAACCCCAGAAATCAGCACTGACTTTTTGTAGAGACTAGAGTGGCCTTTGTACCACAGAACAATGAACTAATGGAAAGTCATTCAGTTTGTCTTTGTAAAGATCTGTTTCTTTCAATCTTTCTTGGTTTACAAAATCTAATTCAGCCTACTGGAAAGTGCTTACATCATGGTACATTCTCCTGTCTCAAGGTTCCCAATCATTTTTAGTGTGGATCGCATCAAAATATAGAGACTGACCTACATAGTACTTCTTTCCATGTTTGCAGTTCCACAAGGTTTATTTCATCTGATTCAAAATCACAGTGGGACCCTCCAGTTTGAGCTGTGCAGACAGGATCTTCTAACAGCATTCAACTGTGGTTTGGTAGATAGAAATGAGGAAGAGGTAGAACTGTACAAGCAGAATTTTTGTGACATGTGAAATAGAGATCTGTGAATTAACAGTGCTCATGATTTATATTAGGATTATATTTTTCATAGGCTTTTTTTGAGGACTTGGGGACACTTGACAATTTCAGAATGCATTCTCTAAAATGAGGCCCACAGAGGACTGAAACAGACTGTTTCTTTAACAGTGTATTATTGTTTAAGAGTTCCACTGTATTTCTGTTCATTTTGACATATGTACATTTAAGTATCTTGAAATCTGAAGCATATGAATATATAAAGCATATCTGGATGTATCAAAGGGAGGTTTCCTAACATATGCTTTAGCAGTAATGTGCCTTTATGAAGTGAAGTAATTTTAAGGCAATTATATGTTTCTCATAGAAAGGATCACTGAAGTTACTCATGTCGCTGCCTGTTTATTCTTGTCTCAATCAAATGGCTTTGTTTTTAAAAAAAGGCAAAAATATAATAAAAAGAACAGCGGATCATTAACTGTTATTGAAATATCCAACTACTCATAACCTCACTGAAAGATCCATTATGTATTATTTTAGGAGTGGGAAGTGAAATAGACATACCATTTGAAGAATTAGAACTTTTAAGACATATTTGCAAGTTTCCTAACATAAATATGCCTCGATCCCATCTGCACCCCATTTTTATTCCAGTTCTGGAGTGAAATTCTGGCCTGGGTAAAAAAAGTATTTTTACTGCTTAATTCACTTGTGTGCAGTGAATCAACTACTGCTTAATTCACTTGTGTCAAGTGGTTCAGTTATCACTTGGACCAAGGCTGTCTCTCTCTAGAGCTGTTCTGTGATGGAAGCGAGTGTTCACAATGAAGTAGGGCAGATCCAGTGATTTATTACAAGGTTCTGATGGAGGACAGTAGCTTCTTGCAAATACAGATATTTTTTAATAAAAAGAAACTGTGCATGAAAGAAATGAAGGAGCAATTCTCGTTATAGGAATATATGAGTAAGATAATTAGAAGGATATACTGTAACATAATTAGAAGAAAGAAAGTCTGCTCTGTAGAGAAGCAGAAACAAAGAGAGGAAAAATCAATAAATCAGAAGGTAATGGAACTGAACAGGCTACGGAGTCATATCTAACAACTGCCAGAAATGGAATGTTTGAGAATAATATTGTAGCTGTTACCTGGTAAATTGTAAGAAATCTGAGAAATTAAAAGATCAAAATGTAGCTGCTCAGAGTAATGCCAAGCGCCATACTGTGTGTTTATCTGCCTAAACAAGGAAAATGTAGAACTCTAATCCATTAAAAGCTCCCATAATGATAATAACCTAAATTAGAGCAATGATTTCTGAACTTTGGCATAAACCCTTGAGTCTAGTAGAACTCAGAATATGAGAATGGTCTTGAGTTGCAATCTGAGTATTCAGGCTTTGAACATGTGATTTTTCTGGACCACCTCCATTTCAGCTATTGGAGTAACATGCAGGAAGCAGAGGATAGATCCCCTTAGAATAACATACACTAGTGAAGCAAAAGTAAAGTCCAAGTAGATATATTCTGTATTTTCCTCCTCTGAGGCCTCCCACAGTAGAAGAAAACAGGGAAAAAGGATAGCTGGTACTCCATCCAGCTGACAGAAAGTCCCCAGGGTGTGTGTCGTCAGATGACATATGTTTTCTTATTACCTAGGGTTTAGCTTTTGTTTGGGTTTGACGATTTTTTTATTTGTTTGCTTTTTGCTCTGGAATGCACAAGTAATTTTAAAACTGTTTTAAAGAAGAGGGGGGAGTACAGTTTGAATTATCTGGATTTTTCTTTTCCCTTTGCAAGAAAGCCTATGGAATTTGGCATCTTAATCCCACCTCGCCTGATGTGATCACAAACACAGTCAAATTTTTATTAAAATGTTTTGAATCTTTCAAACATGATATTGATAACTGAAATGGAGTAAAGAGACAGTAGCATCTGGATTTAATGAATGTGGTCTGCTTATACTTGAAAGCAAAACCATGCAGGAAAAGACTGGAAATTCTTGTTCAGAGAATCAAAGTGCAATAGTGTTTTTCAATACCTGACATCTGTATGCTTAGAATGACCTGGGTGACTTCACTCAACCAATTGTTCATATTTTTTAGATTAAAAAGCCATATTTGGATCTGAAATATATTTGGTGCTTTTTTTTTTTTTTTTTTTTTTTTTTAGCCTGTTGTGTACTTCTTTCCACTCCTACAATCTTAACAAAGTTCTATCATACCTTTTCAATTTGGTGACCTTCTTCAACATAGTATATATCAAACTATTTCTATGTAGAAGTGTGTGTGTTCCCATTACTATATTGTCATCTAGACAAATAGGGCAACCCTTTGTGGAGCTATTTTTTTCCTAAATGTATTAACGTCTGAAAGAACAGTTACCTGAAACAGCCTCCTAAACTGCAGACCCATATAAAAGAAAACTTCAGACATATCCTAACTTTCAGGGGAAAAAAGAGAGGGCATTGTCAAAACAGATTCTGACAGAAGCCTCCATGACCCACTACCTTCATACCTTCAATTCAAGTTTATTAGCAGCATTTCAGCCCGGGTCCTTCATGGACATGGTGCACACCATTAGAGTTTGAATGCCTTCTAGTAGAATATTACCTACAGAATATACTAACACAGCTTCCTGCATCTTTTCTAGAAACTCATATTTCTTATGTGAGGTGGGTAAACTTGCTGGGAAATGCAGCCTAGATATCTGTTTAGGTTTTGTACTTTGACTTCTGCCCAGTCAGGATAATGACGATAAAGAATTTTTATTACCCAACCTCTTTCTCTGTTGCTGTCTTCACAGCCTAATCCTCCTTCTCTCTTGAATTCAGAGAAGCAGCCTAGGTGCCTAGCACAACAATGTAAGACTATGAATAATCACGGGAAAGATGTAGTGGACACTTTTCATACCACAGATGAATTTCATGCATGGTAAATGCATCTAACTGTGAAGAATACAGCAGGTACTTGAAAATGGTCATTTAAATTCAATTTATTCTGCTTACTCTATTCCACTTATTTAAGCATAGTATCATACCAGTATTTGTATTAAGACTAAAGGTTTGGAAAAGAATAAATGATTTTGACCATAAGCACCTACCTACTGTCTGTATTTTGAAGTTTTAACTCAGTTTTTCACATGAAAGGCAGAGGATAAGTGCCCCAGTTAGTTAGCAGTATCTACATTCCTAAAGTTTTCAGCTTTTAAAGCTGTAGTAAAAGTGACTTTCTGTTACCATTCTGTTCATCCTTTTGGTATAATCCCAAAGCTGAGAAATCAATGAGGTTGGCCAGTTTGATTAAATAATTTTCTTAAGTCAGACTATTGTAAAGTTAGCCTTTAAAAACAAATATGCTGCATTACCTTTGACCATTTACAGTTTTTCTTTGGCTCCACCAAGCATGTGGATGTCTAATCAGGGGATTATCAAGTAGACTAGAGAAATATAACAAAGTTCTGTGCTCTAGTAAATATTTGTATAGCACAAGTCTGGAGCAAGTCCATGTTGTATTTTACTGTTGATAATTTAATAACTCTGTGGCACGCCTGAAATTGTACAGTAAAAGTCAGTATGTGTCAAATGGTCAAAATTTAATAACCTCATACTTAAGATGAGGAGCATGCATGGGTAGGTGACACTGTCATTGGAAAATGTGTTTTGCAAGTAATGTTTAGGGCATTTATTTGAAATTTGCCAGGAAATAAAGTGAGCAATGGCCATCCAGCTTATAGTTAATAACAAATACAACGTAAGTGGCAAACAGAATAACTCATGCAGAAATAGTCCAGTCTATCAAATGATTGAGACCAACCAAGAGATTTCATAGAACAGTCAAAAGATCCGTGATTTCCTCTTGCTACAGAAAATAGACCATAGTGTAAACAACTGATTAAATTAACTGAATCTGTGTTGCTTGTGTTTAACGGATAGCATACAGCATACTGTCTGCCACAGTAGTTTGTTTGCACTGAAATTAAGCAATAATGATCGAGGCACAGAGCATTTCCTGGGGATTAATGACCGGCTGAGAGGAGTTGATGGCCCAAAGAACAGCTCCTGGCCATTAACCCCAGCCAGTCATTAATCCAAAGGAAATGCCCTGCCCCAAGGTCTTTATTACTCTTAAAAAATGAAAACAAAGAAAAACAAACCGGTAAGGACCTAGGTATTTTTTCTGGGTGGTGAAGTTTCAAATCATTTTGTGCGTGCAGATTTTGATAAAACAAATACCTTACCAGTTATTTAGCTGGAGTGCTCAGTTCTCTCTAAAGCATCTTGATATCATCTAGACCTACAGAGTTGACAGGAGGCTAACTGGAGAAACATGATCTTGTTTTCACCTTTATTAATCTTTTTCTCAGTATGGAATGCAACTTATGTTTAATTCTAATGTGATTTAAGTAAGGTGACTGTGTACTTTAAATAAGTATCTTTAAGTAGTCTTTACCATGTTAACTATTTAGAATAAGTGCTGGCAGAGCACCAAACAGACCTAGATACTGTTCTTGTTATATTTAAACTTCTTTTCCCAGTTTTGGAAACAATGGACCATCTATACCTTTACAAGCAAAAATAGCTGTAAATGTGAAAAGTAAACAATAAATTATAATTTAGCAAGTATATGTATTGGATTTCTGGAGGTAAATTGCAGACCAAGTTCTTGGATGTTTGTTGTTTCCTCTGTATTTTCCCGAGCCGAAGGGCATCTCAGAAGATTAAAAAAAAAGATGGCTGTTCTTCAAATATAAATTTACTTCCTTCTCTACTGTGAGGCACGATAATCTCTGTTTTACAGCCTTTAGGGAATCCATAAAACTTTTTTCAGAAAACTTGTATGTATACTACAGTAATATGTATTCATTAAGTAAATCAATCTGATGTTAACATAAAACGTGAACTTAATTTATTAATTTACAGACAGAAATGTTACTTTCTAGACTGTGCTATCATTAGAATTAGATTTTTAGATTTTTTATTCATGCTTGTAACATTGGTGGATCTGGGGAACTTCTGTCAGTTGGGACTGATCAGACTTAATTTTCTACCTCTAGCCACTTCAAAAGGGAGAGAGAGGCTGGGATAGAAGTTGCAATGAGACAGCTTAGTTTCATGTCATATACTAGCCTATATAGGCCAGAGATTTGCTATACAATTTTCCACTTTTTGTGGAGATATGCTATAGCACAACTGAATACTGGAAGGTTTTTTTCCTTGTTTATTAAAAGGTAGATTTATGTAGTCCATATAGTTAAAAACAAATAATTAATTTACAAATAAAAACCTCTGTATAGGTGAATGTTAAGAGTTTGGCAACAATTTAAGGAAAACAAATTGATGAAGATAAAGGTCCACAGAGAACTTGAGTTAAGATGCCTTTTTTTAATTCCCTTGAAACTTCAATATAATCCAAATTAATTTGTTGTAAAGATACGTTGTGCTTTCCATATGTCATTAACTTTATACCGAAGTAATACATATGATGCATTATTTTCAAAAGTGAATGTAAAACTATACTTAGCTATCGTTGTGGGAGGATGTCCCGGAGGACTATAGTGACGGTGGCTTACTGCCAGTCAGATGGAAAACTTAAATTCTCTTCTTGCATTTTCATCCATATAAGTATGTATATGTGGAACAGAAATCTCTTAATAAAGAGATCTTCATTCTAGCAGGCAAAGTTAGAAATCAGTGCAACTGATAGCTTAGCTAGAGAAATTTTGACTTCAACTAAGGGAAGGTAATTAACCTTTGGAATAGTGCACGAACAGAACAGTTGTGATAGATTATATGTCACCGAACATTTTAAATTTATACTTTTATTTCTTACTTCTATCCATTTATTTCTAGAAGATATACTTTATTCTAAACAAGATAGACTCTGGAGAGCCCTTGAACGGTGTTATTCATGAGATCAGACAAGACGATCGCAATTTGTTATGGCCTAATAACCTGCTCCTAGCCTCTTGTGTGATACTAAAAAGTTTCTTTCTCTCTATTCTTTAGTGTCTCCATTTCTAAAAAAAGATCTTATAAATACTTATATTTTACTTGGAGAAGTTCTTCAAGGGAAAACAGCCATATAATATCGGAATATTTTGATAAAATAACCCTTGTTGTATATGTCATTGATACAAGGATTTAGCCATTAGTCAGTGCTAATAAAACGTGACTCATAAACTTCAGTGATTATAGTGCTGGAGCTATGGAAAAAGGTTTTCACATAAATATATTTTTTAGATTAGTAGAACTTGCAGTGACTTTACTGGGACCAGGAATAAGTGTTTACAATGTTGAACCTGAATATACTTGTCATGTTTTAACATGGAAAGGAATATTCAGATCACTGTAAAGGTATTACAACCTGATTCAAAACTTACTGAATTTGCCCTGTTTGTTAGAGGTCTTTCAGTTAAACTTGCTGGGATTTGGATCAAGATCCTATTTTGGAATCTGTAGTCTTGTATGATTTTAGAGGCACTCCCAAACTAGTACAGATTACTGCAGAATTCTTCATTTTCCCTGCTTCATACTGCCTACAAAAGGAACTGCTTCTGTTTGGATATTTGACATGCCCATTACTCCCTTCAGAACAGGAGCTCCTGTAGATCTAGAAAGCTTTATAATAAATATAGTTTAAATCAGCATGTTGTATAGTACAACATGAAGCACATAGTATAATCTTTCTAGGTTTGGGGGGGTTTTTTAAATGTAAACAGCTTACTTATTGATTTGAGGAGGAAACAACTAGCTTCACTTTAAGCTCTTCCTCTCCTACTCAGGATAATATTCATTAGGAAAACAAGACCTTGAAGTAGTGTTAAAACCAGGAAATATATAGTGAATGATAACTTGGCGCTTGCAAATCTAAACAGGAAGTGCTATGTTTCAAAAACCACACAGATACTAAGGTACAAGCAATGTCATTCCACACTAAGGGCCAGATCTAAAAAGGGGCCAGAACTCACTACTCCATCCTGCCGTTCCGATGTTCTGCAATGTGCTGTTTTATGTATGTGGCCAGCACAGCAGACTTAACACAGTAATACAGTCATACTTTGTATACGGAGAGAAAGGCCTTGGAAGGCACCAGAGCCACTGAACATTTAGTTATTTAATAGAGAGTGGTGAAGGTCGAGGTGAATGCTGAATCCTGCCCTAAGATGTCTGAGAGGTAACCACTTTCTTCTGTTAGAACTTTGTAGTGGAGGTCCCTCTCCCAATATAACTTCCTAAGTGTTCACAGAATAAAGTTCAGAAGGTTTTTTGGGTTTTTGTTTTTTAAATCTTCCAGTGGCCATGACCACCCCCAAACCAATAAAGTGTCTATTATTAGTGCTTACATACCATGCATGGGAAGTACTAAGTCCTTCTTCCACTTTAGAGGACTCAAACCTATCCTCTGCTATGAATTAATATAGGCCATACTTGTCTCAGAGGGTTAAAGGGACACTAATTTTTCTTTTGAATCTTAGCTATTGATGAACTGCTTGAGGCAAGTATGAACACAGTTGTCAGACTTGGTGATGAAGCCTTCAGTCAAGCAGCAGGAGAGCTAGGACCTTACCAGTGCTAGAATCATCTGTTTATGGACTTACTAATTATTTTTTTCCACGTAAATTATATACACTGTTGTTGAAGCATGAGTCAAAACTCCAATTCCTCACATTTTTCTCCTGTGTTCTAGTCTTAGAACAAAAACCTTCAACCCTTCAGTTTTCAAGAACAGCTTCAGCACAATGATTCTTGTTGCTCTCCACACATACGCATGCCTTTCTTTTCCACCCTGCAATGGTAACTTCCGTGCAAGTGAGCAATCAAGATTGGAATCCTTTTAGGCAGAGGATGGAGCTGAAACTCTCCCACCTTCATGTATGGAGGATTCTGCATGTGCTGAACTGTTAATAAAAAGAAGTGGTAGCCTAACCCTTGGCCATACCTTAAAAAAAAGAAGCTGTATTTGCTATTGCATTGTTTTTGGAACCTGATCTAGAATGTCTACGAACTGCATTGTCAGAGGTGCTAGTGGTGACGTAGAAACTAAGGTCTGAGCTGCTCTGCTCTATGGTATCTGGTGTGTTTAAAGGCAGGCATGAAAGCAGCAGTGAATACACTCAGGACTTGAAAACCGAGGAGCTCTTAGAATTTGATTATATTTCATGGTAGCTGGAGTGCATTTTCATGATTGCCTAAATTGTACCTAAATTTCACATATATTTCTGCATCTTTTTTTTGCATCTGACCATGGCTGTTCACTGAATAAAGATCAAAATCACACCTTGCACAGTTACCATATATGGCCAAATGCCACTGCTTTTGATTTTCCTTTTACCGTCAAATCACTAGAATGGAGCATCTTCACTGCATTCACTGACATTCTTTAACAGTGTTGTCTGTAAATAATCTAAAGGTTTGCTTACTATATTAAAGTACAAAACTTGCATCACACACATACTGTCCATTTATTTTCTTAATTGAGAATTGTAACATATTTTGGGAAAAGAAGGGAAATTTAATTTGCCAGGTAATAATTTCTGTCTCAGAATGAAAAGCAGTGAGTGAATTGTGCCTATCTGTACAGAACACACCGACCTTCTTAAAGGTCTTTTCCAACCTAAATGATTCTATGATTCTAATGACCTGAAACAGTTTGTAACAACAGATTTTAAACCCATATTGCTGTTTTCAGAATAGGTCTCATCCATGTCAGTCGTGCAGGCAAGGGAACTGTAAACCAGATCAAAAAGAGACCAAACCAGTGTGAAAAACTCATGTTCTGCATACCCAAAGTGTAGCCTTTGGAATAAGAAATGTCACTATATGTGTGAGGGAAAACTGAGATAGTCTAAGGAAGCAGCAACTCACACACTCTGAGAAAAAGATGCATTGTGTTATTTTTAGGTTAGTGAGGTAAAGACCCAAAAGTACAGATTGATTCTACTAAACTATGTTCTGACTATTTATCGGGGCTAGAATAGTTGTAAAATCCTGCTAGAATTTTCTTTCAAGTAAACTGTCTCTCATCATCAAATAAAACATTTACAGGGACCAAACTTGTGGCCATAAATGTGCTCCTGTGTTCAAACATAGCTACCCCTTTAGGATCAACTCAAGATACTTCTGTCTAAATCCCCATTTTCAAATTGTGATAGGTGTTAGGAACATGAGGCTATCTCTTTCTATATATATTAATTCATGTAACATAATTCTGCAAGATGGCACACATTTACTCATGGGTTAAGATTATAATTGCATTTCAAAGCAGTTCTCTTGAAACATTCTAAAACAGATTATGTTCTTAAAAACTCTGTTCTTTACTTTGCATGTTTTAGTACTACATCCCATTAAAGCTGTGTTTGAAGTTACTAGGATTTGTTAAAAATTTGATAATGCCTAAGCAGATAAGAGTTTATATGCTTTATGTATATATTTGAAGGATTTGTTCCAGCTTGGATACAGTGTATTAATTGGCCACCTACAGTGAACACCAGTGTTTAATATTTAGAACCCTTTTCCTCATTGTTTTCCAGGCAGAAGAGCATGTAAGTATTCTTTTAACTAAATTTGCTAACTTTCTGGAACACATTTAAACAATGTGTGCTACTTGTGTCATATTACATTAACTTCACTTCTACAGACAGGTTGTATACATATGTAATAAATAGCCCCTCAGGGATCAGATCTAGATTAACTGAGAAAAACGTACTCTGCTGTACGTTAAGTAATTTACAATATCTCAGTAAACATTAGAAAAGACATGTTTGTCTCACCAGAACAGGTTAACAGTGCCTGCAGACTCAGTAATGATTGTAGAATGTTAAACTATCAAGTGGAAAGTTATAATCACTTTAAATAGTCTAATTTTTTCCCCTAAAACATCAGACTATCTGGACTTTGATACCATGATGTCTGTAATAACACTGAATGTTTATGATACAGAATGAAAGTAGTAAAGAAAGACACCAGTTCTGCAAAGGATCTAAACAGAGTGACTTAAAGCTGAGAGAGGGAGGCTTGGAGAGAAAACTTGTTTAAGTGGGTAATCTTTTATTTAAATATTATTCCTTTTAAATTAAATTGCAATATCTGCAATTAGAGATGAAATATGTTTTAGGCATGCCAGTTTTATTTACATATCACAAAATCCCTGTAGCCTCTCTATTTCTATCAGCTCAGTTCTGCCCGGTAATTATTTAAATATGGGTATAGTAACGGTGCTATTGCTGGCTTTGGTTTTTATTGCCCCAGTCCAAATGTAATTAACAAAGAGCATTCTAAGTAACCCTGTGAAGGTTATTTCAGAAGACTTCAGATGCTTAACACAGACAATCATTGCAGCTCTAGAACTTATTTGTTAGATTTGTCAGGTATTGAGGAAAGTAACACATATATATATATATAGTACAGTAAGAAATAAAAATTATCTTTTCTTCATGTTAAAACAATGCATCTGTTGGCTGCATTAATTGGCTGTGTAGATGTAAGTTTTCCCAAGCCCTAAGAAAATAACACTCACCACATAGCACTCATAGAAGCTCAGGATAAACCATATAATATAAGAATTGCAGTGATTTCAGGACTTAGCCCTAGCTGCCTTGTCTTTCATACACAGAAGGAGATAGAAAGTAGGCTAAATTCCAAATGAGGAAGCATGTTTAGAGTTCTGTCTTAATTGATCATTTAAGGACAATCATCTTAATTGTTTAATTACATTATTTAACTGTCTTAAAGTCAGGCAAGAGGCCCACCAGCATAGAGAAATAACAAACTGTAGTAGGAGAGTGGCTGGAGCAGAGAACCATAAGCCCTGGATTCTGGAGAAGCCATTTAACACTGTTTGCTTGTCCTGAACTAGAAATAATAAATACTTCATTATACTCAATTATTGGAGATCCTAAGACAAGAAGCACTGTATTACAAATAATCATTATTATTTCATTATATATTAGCTTTGCAACAAAAACAACTGAAGGCTTTTGTACATGGAGTAATGGTAATTCAATATACATTATGTAGGAATGACTTAAAATGTATATTAATTGCACATGAAAATATTAAAGTAAATGAAAAGCAATTAATGCAAATGTTCATAAACATTGTGGCTATCTGTAGAAGAGGTTAAAAACCAAGGTGTCATATTTACTTAGTCTGATTTTACAGAAGCAGCTTGATTCATTGTATATATACTGTTTGGGGGGAGAGAAAAAAAATATTTAAAAGAAGGTGGCAAAATTAAGAAGGGAGAAGTCTGGTAGAGGGATAAATTTTAAGTTCAGAGCATGGGAGGACTGGCCAGGTATAATGCTGTAAAACTGGTATCTGTTGGGATTAGAATCCCTGAGTGCAGTTTGTTTCAGGTAGGCCTGACTCTATATGCTGTTCTGTTCAACCTATAATAATCTATAAAGAACAATGGAAAAGGCATTTGTTTTCCGGTTGAGGACCTGACATAATGACAAATATGTCAGGCTTTGAGAGAAGCTTGAAAATTGAGTTCGGTGGAATTTACCTACCAATCATACTTTGTACTTATGCTCTGCAGATGAGTGAATTCTGTGCCCTCCTTGTTTACCTACTCCTATCTATCCAGAGAGTAACTGGAATCCAAAGTGTCATGTAGTGCCAATAACTCAACATACAGGTTCACCTGTAATTAAATAGGTGCTTTTACTAAAAGAGAAAAAAAAAAAATAAAAAGAAGAAAAACAGACAAGTGCTTTTTAGAAAGAAATCAGTAACTCTAAAAAAATGACATTGATTTTTAAAGAGTGCTGAGTTGTATCTTATCATACCAAAAATAAGAAAGTAAATTAAAAACCTACCATGAACTCAAGAATTATGTGGACACAATCCCTGTTACTTTAAAGTGAGATATAAATCCAGAGATTTCTCATGCCATCATTTTGTAAATAATTACAGTTCTGCTGAATCTGTTGTATAAAGTTTACATGGGAGGTTCAGTGCACCCTTGCTCTTGTTTAGAACATTCGGAACCACCAGAGAGATGTTGACATATGGCTGCACTGTTTTAGTGCACGAGACATCTACTACATGGGAGCATAATAAACAGGAGCATAAAGACAGGTTTGTGCAAGCAGTTTGGATTGACCTTTTTGGCAGCTGAAATCCATCTTGAGTACATGGTGCTGATGTGGACAGACATGTAAACCTCGTCTTGTTACCACAACTACTAGTTTTACAGATATACTCCAATGCTCAAAATGTACATCATTCTAAGTAAAGTGATTTAAAATGGGAGAGCGTATGCAGCAGCAACAATTCATAAAATACAGCAGAAACTGTCTTTTTAACTTTGTTGCCAATACCTTTATTGATAAATAAAGAGTTAGATAAGTATGGTTTACATGGATGGGACTTCTTATGATAATTTCAGGGAGATGGCTTATTTCATGTGTTGCTTCCCTAGCAAAAGATTTGATCAACAGGTACAGTATTTTAATTTTGACATTTAAAAAGAACAATCTGCTGTCCTTTCCATCAGCATTTTCAAAATTAGCAATATTTGTATAAATACCTTTTTACTCCTGAATAACAGAATCTGGTCTACAGTAGTATTCTTAGAAACAGAATGAATCCAACTGTACTGCATTTTTGAAGAAACATTTTTTAAAAACTTTGAAAACACTTCCTAACTTTTGACAAGTATCTAACATAGCCAAATTTAGTCTTCTTTTAACAAGTCCTAATCTACCATTGCATATCAAGGTATGAATCTCTTTGTATACCCCTACTAGCATTTTCATTCAAGATTATAAAATAATCACTCCTTGTGATAATAAATTTTAAGGTTTAATTTTAACTGATGGGATGTAGGCAAATGGCACTTCACAGCTCTATATGCTCCTTATATCCTCAATAATTTCCTCTGAAATAATTGGAAGCACTGTGCATGTTACCTGTGGATATTGCCCATCAGTTCTAAATAGTTATGTAATATTGGAAGAACACACCTATATTTTGTGAATATACCTACCTATAAAATTGTAAATAGCATACTTTTGACAGTTTTCTTAAATTTATCAACTCACCAGGTAGTAGAATCCTGAGATCAGCAAAAGCAAGATGAAAAACAGATTCTTACTGTTGTAACATTAAGGAGTGGTGAAGATGCAGAGGAAGGTAGCAAAAGAGTAATTAAGCAATTAGGTAGATAGAGAACCTGGCTACCATGAGACACTCCTTATCTTGGATATCACTAATTCAGCATGGAATAGGTGTCTTTTGGACAGGAGTGGCTGGTACTATCATCATAACCACACCCCTAGCTTTACCCTTGTGTTTTTATAAGACCTCTTCTGGAAAGAGGCTGTATTTTATGTGCATGTACTTGTGCATGTTGAAAAATACTGATGAGATAGTAGTCCAGAGTACTTGACAGTTAATGTACACCTAGTCACACTTAATACAGAATTATAGAGTGAGCAACATTCTTCTTATATTGAAATGTTGTTGCAGAGTCAGCTGTTTTTTGTTGTAAAAATATGCACTCTGTTAACCTCTTATTAAAAATAAAGAAAACATAAAACTTTAGTGACTGACTTATCCAATTCATGTAAAACGTGGAAGTGCACTCTTTTATTTCTTCAGTACAATTAGTAATACTATGGTTTTGTCTAGAATTTATGGCCTGAAAGTGGACAGGGATTTCATATCACAAATTCAACCTTGAAATTTGAAAATTTCAGGGTTTTTTTAATCAACATAATCACAGAATGGTTGAGGTTGGAAGGGACCCCTGAGGGCATCTGGTCCAACTGCTCAAGCAGGGCCACCTAGAGCCAGTTTCCCAGGACCATGTTCAGGTGGCTTTTGAATATCTGCAAGGAGCCTTGCTGAGCAACCTGTGCCTGTGCTTGGTCACCCTCAATTGTAAAACCGTGTTTCCTGATGTTGAGATAGAACCTCTTGTATTTCATCATGTGCCCATTGTCCTGTCACTGGGCAATGCTGTAAGGAGCCTGTCTTTGCACCCTCTCACCTGTTATTTATATACGTTGGTAAGATACACACCCGCACCCCCAAGCCTTCTCTTCTCTGAGCTACGTAGACCCAGCTCTCTAAGCCTTTACTAGTATGGGAGATGCTAATATGTTTTTTATAAAATGTATTATATTGGTTGGTTTGTGCTGCATGTAATGTGAATTTTAATGCACTTATGCTGTTCATGGCATTTGATCAGTGAGGATAGAAGACCCCATAGTTATTTAAGAAAACTTCTCTCTCCTAGGATTTGTATGATTGTATTTCACTGTAGATGGTACTCATTGGTAGAAAAGAAACCAATGGAGGATAAGTTGTTAGATACTACTCTTCCAATTAAGCATCCTGAATCTTAAGATCATGTGCAAAGCTAGAAATAATGGTATACAATAGGAAACAATATGATTATTCTGGTCGGTGTATGCTGTAACCCTTGCTATCTCAAACATTTGTCTGTTTTCTCATCAGTACATCTGAGGACAGAGGCCTGGTACTATGTTGCTGGTAGCACATATTATTAAGGATTAAACCACTTCTCCATCTCTTTGTTTACAGAAGGGCAAAAATACACGAGAATTTCTATATTCTGGGAATGGCAGAGCTAAACTAAGTTGAAAGCTTTGGTTGAGCTATGCTTACTCTTTCCTTAGTATGGCCCTCAGGTAGGGGGGGTAAAGTGAGAGGGGAAGACTGGCCTTTTCTCCCTCACCTGAACCTTTTAGGTTCCCTTTTGCTTGCCTTGAGAAAGCCTTTCTTCCCTTCCCTTACACATACTGTGTTACCCTATCCTGGGCTCATGCCAGATTCTGGAAAGCATGTACCCATGCCAGATTCTGGAGAGAGAATTTGGTCTCACAATGTTTGCATTGTGTTTACTCATTACAAGTGAGGGTGCTTTCAAAGTAGCCAAGTTTGAATCTGTAGCTATCCTTGTATTACACAGGCCTATGAAATGTTTTATGTTGCTAATGTTCATACAGATTTGGACAAAACAAGTATATTTATGTGGTTTTAATTTTAAAGTTATTGAAGTGGTATCCTTGGTTCTTGCTGCTAGCAGAGTTTAATATTGCTGTCCTCACTCAAGCAAATCTCCCAGTGAGATCAACACAAGTTTTGCCTGAGGAAAAGGTTAAAAATTTGGCTTATAATGGCCAGAAGGGAGTTGTGCTTCACTCGGCTTCTTTTGGTAACTGCATCAGTTTGAAATCTCAAGTCTTAGACATCTTTTGAGCACTCCAGTTTCAGGAAGGGTGTTCTGTATGAGCTAAGAATGTCTTTTACTGGTGTGGAAAATACATGTATGAAGATGTTAAAGGCTAGCTGTTCCACTGGAATGAGTGAAATCCTAAATTTTACACAGTTCTTACGTTTTTCCACTGAGGGATTTTTATTTATTGTTATTCTGGTTAAAGTGGTACTTAATCCATCAGTAAGAATTCCATGATAAAATTCAGGCTGTGCCTTGGGTGACCTGTCAGAAACTGTATATCTTATTGCAAGGAATCTTTTGAGACTTTGGATTTTATTTTTCTCCTGCACATATATGAGATGTCTTTGGCAAAGGTCACAAAAGTTTTAACCCACAATATTAAGTCACAAATGAAATGGATTTAAGTGGTCTTGCCCTACTCCCTTGTGAGTGCTTGCTCACATCTCAAAACCACCGTATAATTTGTCACAATTCAACGTGATTATCTGTCTTTGCTCAGGAGGACTATAATAGCTAAAGAGTAAGTTATATTTCAGGTAAGGATATAGGATTACTGGTAGAGCTGATTGAAAGAGCTTTTAAAACTCCGGTCTAAGCCTATCTGACCCTAGCTGGTGCTTACTTTCTTTTATTTCCTCTTTTTTTGGTTCTGCTGTCCTTTGGGCTTTTTTTGGTTTGTTTTTATTTTTTTTTTCTGCTGTGCTTTTTTGTTGTGCTCAAATATATCTCTAAAATAGATTGCACCAAAAATGCCAACACAAAACAGGATAGCAAACAAAGGTTCAGCTGACAGTGCTCAAATAATCCCAGCAATCTTTAATTCAGCTGTCCTCCCTGCTCAAAAAAGTTTTTCAGCATGTAGACAGTGAAGCATGTAAATGTTATTTTCTAAACACTGCATGTCCAAACGATCTAGAGGGGATCATGGAACAGAACATAGTTTGAAAAGCTACCCTCCCACCCCCGCCCCCCCGCCCACCCCATCTGGGTTCTTTGAGAAACGGGGCATGTTCTTGTTGCCAATCAAGCTGTTATGTAAAGTCTCTCTAAAGTTCAGTGCACTTTTAAAAATATTTCAGGGTTTGGTACATTTTAAAGAAATGCTCCTTAGCATAATGAGCTGTTCATATCTTCTTCATGTTCATTAGTTGCATACTAATGGCCATGTTTAAAATTCCTTCTTATCTTGTTTCCTGATTGATGGGAACTTGAACCAACCTCTAGGCTTCCAGACCTTACTCAGTTACTGTCATTTTCATTGGCTAAATAAATCATTTGATGTGAAAAATATTATGAACTATTTTGATTCCTTGTTCAGTCCTATATTATGTATTATCTATCAACATTTTTTTTTTCCTATGGGTATGATATATGATGAGGTCATATATTGTACAACAGCCTCTATTATTTAACAGACTACCAGGATTTTTTACCTTCTGCTGTTGCAGCATAGGACAAAGGAATTGCATGTCACTCTTTTTATTTTTCCTTGCTTTTCTTCTTCACTGTAGCTGCTTGGGTTAAAAGACAAACAAACAAACAAATCTCTGTGGACTTCAAAGAGATCAAATCAAAAAAAAGCAAATAATTTCTTAAAGCTAGGCTGTTTTGCTGTGCTTCTCTCCTGTTTTTCTTTTCTTCTTTTTTTTTTTTTTTTTCCTAATTCTGAAAAGAAATAGCAGGCTGTAGGCACTGCCTGTGGCTTGCTAGCCTGGCTTCTTGTGTGGTCTGTGCAGACTTTATGATTTATTCAGCTAATGGGAAAGGAGCATGACCCCCAGTGGCCACAGAAAGAGAGCTGCATGTGGGTTTAATGCTTTCACCACAAAAATGTCTGCTATGACTAAGCTGTGTGGCTGAAGTCACTGTCTGAATGGTGCTAAAAAGGAACTTAGGCATTAAGTGTGCACTATTTACTATAGATTGGCTCTTGGGATTAGGCCAAGGGTTTCTTACTCAGTTTCAAAGAATAGCATGGAAGCTGCTAGGAAAATTAGAGCTGTGCAATTTATTTTTACCAGTCTCCCCAGTGAGTGACCCAGTGAAGGATTTGCCTCGTAACACTTTTTTTCATCAGTTACCAAAGAGCAATTCAAAATGTACTGGTTTGTTTGTGAGGTTTATGGAGTTTACTGTTTGCATTTTCCCATCTCCTACTTTTCTTCATGTTAATGTGACTTTCTAATACTGTTGTTCTTTATATATTGCTTAAAACTATAAAGGAAAACAGGTTTGGACAACATTTAAACATCATTGCTTGAGACTAGTTACACTACTGTCTCTGCTTTAAAGGATGCAACTGTGGGCTAGATTGGGAGTCTGCATCCATCCTTACTCAAGGGAATGGCAAAAACACATATTCTTCATTGGGATGAAACTGAAATCAGTCTGGTTTATTATGGCAACACTGCCACTAGTTTTACTTGATTTTTCTGGCTTTTAAGTGCAGGTTGAGGTACTCTGTGTCTATTTGCCTACGATAGGTAACTGTGTCTTCATATGGATATAATAAAACCAAAACCACCACTGAGAGAAAAAAATTAAGGTGTTTTGTAGTCTTTAAAAAGGGTTTAGAAATTCTGTGTTCTAATATCTTTCTTCATAATATGTATGAATACCAGTGGAATATTAAAAATTAATCACAAACACTTTGCTAGTGGTTTTGTATGTTTGTTTTCTGAAAAATGTTCTTTGTTACCAGAAAACAGTGACCAGACCTTTTAAAAAGAGATCTAGAAGAAAATGAGGAAAAAAGAAAGAGACCTCTAGGAACTGACATTCCAGATTCCTTCCATCCTCCCACAGTTAGATCTTTGTCATCTCCAGTAAGTATAATGGAATGCAGTATAACTGAAAGCAAGATTTGATGTTTGTATTTATTTTAGTTATTGAATTATTGGCAAGCATGTAGAGACAGGAAAAAAAAAATCAAATATATCATGTGTCATGTCCTTTTGGTATCAAATATCTGATAAAGTAAAAGTGGCCATTTTTTTCACTAAGTTTTGGAAAATGGGAAAAATTAAAATTCAACAGATTTTATGTAAATAACAGTACCTTATATGTATATCTTTGCATTTCATCTTGCAGTCTTGTAGACTTTTGTCTTGTAGCCAGAGTTCTAAATTCTAGATGACAAATGTTAGGATCCTAAATCGTATTTCTGCACACAGGCATCTATTTCTATAAATGCTGAGAACCCACAAAACAGAAGTAATTGAAGTGAAAGAGTGCTGCAAGTGGTTTGCAGTTTTGAAATTCAGGCCATTTTTACTTATAAATGTTACTGGACAAAAAATCATGCAATATTTGTATTTACAGAAAGTCAAATTTGGGCATTTAACAAAAGATATTATGTATGTAGGCAAATACATTTCAGTTTTGCATTTTGAAAAAATCTTGTGTATGAGTAGTACTTCTTTTGTTTTAATGAATTCCAAACATCAGTTATATCTTGTCAAATGAAAACCCTGAAAATAAATTGTTAGTCTGAAACAGTTTTTAAAAATCCTTTTTCCCTTTAGAAAGAAGTCAAAATAAGTTATTCATACAGTTCTATTTCATAATCTTTAGACACAGAGGTTTGAAATTTTTGCTTGGCTCTGGTTTGAAGTTTATCCTTTCTGTCCAGTTTTCTGAGACATCTGAAATAAGGTTAGAAATCTCAAGGTGGAAGACTTCCTGCTGTGCTTAGTTTATTCCCGATTCTTGCACAACCAGGAAGAAAAAAATGTGAAGATATCAGCAGTGATGCTGTTATCTAAGCACAGAAATTTGTGAAAATGGAGTGAGGGAGTTCTGTAGTAGAGGATTAGCCCTGTTTTTAACCTTCTAAATGTTTGTATTTCCTGTTTAGAGGAGGGCTCTGACTTCATGCTGCCCTGTAACCCAACAGTATAATGATGTGGTGATTGTACCAGGAGAGAATTTGAAAAGTCATTGCTTTGGGTTATACAGAGCATTTTTGCTGGGCTCTATACATTGCGGAGAAGTTCCCGTCTTCAGGCTATGGGGGATGGTAAAGAGAACTGTACAAGAGCAGTGGGAATAATAATGCTAAAATCTGCTTACCTACAGCATGCGAACTGGTGCATGTGGTGTGCAGCACAGATGCCTTGTCAGCAAGAGGCATGGGAGAGGACAGCTGTATGTGTCTGGCATGCAGGTGTTTCAGCTGGTATTCACACTGTCTACTGGCAAACAGATTTTTTTTTTTTTTTTTTTTTTTTTTTTCTGGTGGAGGAGAAAGTCAGTGGGAGGTAAAGAAAGAAGAGGGATCACCCACAGTCATTTCCCAGAATGGAAGAGGAGAAAAGCAACACATCAGCTCAACCCCTGTTTACACATATAACTGGCTCAGCTTTCCTTTGCATGTATAAATCAAATGGTACAGACTTGGGATGTTTTTCTCTCTCCTGTGAAGACAGCCTCTTCATTTTTTGACTTATGAGGATTGTGTTAGTACTCCAGGAGTTCTAGGTTGCAAGCTGTAAACTTGACTCTGGGTTTCCTTGACTGAAAATCTCGACTTTCTCTTCAGTTTCTTTTTCCCTGGGAAGTCACATAGTGACTTGTGTCACTTTGAACTGCTTTGCCAACATGAAGTGACTGTACTTTCAGTAGCTTTAGATCCTTCCTTGGGAGCATCTTTTCTGAAGATATTTTCCAGATATCATGACAGCACCGGCCTTCTGTGACTAAAATGTGAAGGCAATGGAGAAGTTACTTGAATTTCTGAAATTCTTAGTAGTGGTTGACAAATGGTAAAAGCTAGAGCAGCTCTTGAGATATTCTCACCTAAGTCAAGATACAGACCAACTAAGAGAAGTTGTAGGCAGTTGTATTCTGTGATCTGCTGGCTTAACTTCACTGCTTTGTGCATTTTAGGCTTTTGATAATGAGGTCCTAGTATAAGTTACTGGAGTCTGCCTGTACCCACATAAATATTACAGTTAAAAGCTGGTTTTCCTCATTGCTCCTTTGTTTTTTTCTCCTCATATAAATGTAGCAGTCAGGAATCAGGTTTTTCATCTATATTGGACACATGCCATTTAGTCTTACATCTGTTCTCCGACAGTAGCCAGTTTCAGATGCCTTTAAGGGGAGTATATAGAAATGTAAATTATTATTACTGTTATTTTATTTACTCTAGTACAGTATTACTACCAGATGCCACTTGGGGGTTGAATCTATCCTTATTTGGGATATACATTATTCTGAAAACTCATCAACAATTTTTTTAGTTTTGTCAAGGCTGTGTTGGGACCATAATCCCCCAGTGCTTGCTCATGGAGTCTTCAGAACAGGCTGTGCATGTTCATGACATACACAGTTCATCAGGTAAAACTAAGAGATCTGACCCATTTAATCAGCTACTGGCTCTTTCATGTCACTTCATGTAATCTGTCCTCTGGCTTGACTGTAGGTTGGTGGTTCACTCTACTACCTGCTAGCCCTCACAGCCTGTCTTACTAAACATTGTTTGCTTTTGCTGTTTGTACAGTGACAGCTGTACCAAAGAAAATTATAACGTGCTGCTTCTGTTTGTTCTCCTTTGGTTCCCATTCTATCAGCATCATTTCCCATATAGCTTGGTTTTGCTCTTGAGTCATAGGGCAGTTTTCTCATGATTCTCTGGTAGCTAATGGTAAGAACTGAAAGATTTTGATCTGTTTGTTTATGGGAACATTGTCTTTGACTTCCACATCACCGAAACCTAAGCTAAGATGCCTTTGCTTGCTGAAATTTCTGATACAATTTTAAGGTTTTTAGTATGGTTAAATTATTATAGCCAAAGTCAGGCTCTAGCCTGTTTCTTCATCCTCGAGGCTTACTTCCTTGTCCAGGGAGCTGATCTCTTAATATCATACAGTAGTTTGTTGAACATGCTTGGTAGGCCATCAGTCTCTAGCACAGACATTATTATATGTATCTTCTTGGACCAAACTATTGTTAGTAATATGTATCATATAAATCAGTGATGGAGTTGTCAAGGAGAAGGTTCTCTAAACAATTTGGAATTTTGCCATTCACCGATCAATATGTCAAAATATTTAATCATGTAGATGTCACTGTCCATCATATAACTGCTTGAATTTGTATAGATCTTCAAGAGGCAAGTAGTTTGGGTTTTATTTTTGGTTCTGTCATAGAACGTTCTTGGGCATGTCATATTCTGGTTGGTACTTAATTTCTTCTCGTTGAAATTTGTATATGAATATTCCCTAAACAGACAAACGATCTGTGCATCTTAATTCCTTACTACTTGCCAAACAATTTCAGATCCTCAGATGAAAGCCACTATGAAAACAAATTTCTCTGGATTTTTACCCAATTTAAAATTACTTTTTTCAAATTTAGAATCAATCATTAACATTGTCCAATGTTAATGCAGACCCTGACACTATAATTTTCAAACATAGTTTATTGCTTCTTTATTTGCTTTGCTCTTTTAATATATTTTCTACTCATTGCACTAACTCTTGCCCTCATCTATGTTTTTGTATGTAGACATTTATCTCCCATATGGTGATTTGCCAAATGTATTCTACAGTCTCAGGATCGGATGATCACTTCATTTCCCCTATCTGCTGTTTTGAGACTCTCTCTTCTGCAATACGCAACAGTAAAGCTCAGTCTGTGAAAAGTAGGTTATAAATAGCCCTGGAAAAAAAATGTTCTAAGAATTCACCTTGAAGCTGCTTAGATTTTACTCTAATTAATAAAACCACTGTTGGGATGGAGGTTCAAAGCTCAGAACATTCTCTGTTGTATTAATTTTCTAATCAATACCATCTGTCTTTGCCAAAAAACTTTAAAAAAATTGCATTATGCCTACATATTAGCTGATTCTCATATTTGTCTTCCACTCTGTGTCTTGACTCACTGCCTTACCTGTTGCTGATGTTTTATCTCATCTAACTGCCCACTGCTGGTTGCCACCAGAAGAGAAGGTGCTCCTGTCATCTTCCTTTCACTCCTGTCCAGGAGTGTTTTTCTCCCTTACATTCAATTTAGCACGTCATGCCACTGCCAGGGTGTCAGTTCAGCAAACATCATTCATTTCTTGATCAGGGAAGAAATTAATTTTCCACTGAAGTAACTCACTGAACTGATTCAGCCAGGGGCCTCAAGATCTTTACTTCCAAATAGAAGTGAGGGGAGGGAAAGAGCATTCAGCTCAGGGGCTGCGGGGGGTAGGGGGAGCAGGATTTCCCCTTTTGGCAGCCACCTGCAGCTAGACCAGATTATGTATAACGTCAAGCCACATTCTTAAACAACTCACAGTGTTTCTGATCTAGTGAGACCAGAGCGTTTGATGTGCTTAGTGGAGATCTGACTTTTCAAGTAGGTCTGGCAGCAAGTACTAAAAAGCAGGTGTCCTCCAGATTGGTGTATGACTTACATAGCCAAGAGAAGGCTTCACAGAAGAGCAACTACTAGAAAAAAAACAGTCATAAAACAAATAAGACACCATTAGTTTAAATGGGCAAAAGTTCACAAAGGAAAGGACCTGGCAGCTGACACCAATATTATTATTGGCTGGAAAGACATTTGAACTTCTTGGCAACAACAAAAGTCAGAGTGTTGGATTTTAACAGGTGAAATTTATTATAACCTTTACACACAAGTAGTCAGAGAAAATCATTGTGGGAGTTCAAGTGATGAGGACTATCTGCAGCAATAGGTGAAGAAAAGACTTAGATAAAGAGTATATTGTGAGAAAGTACAGGCAAGAACTGAGGTTTTCCTAAGAATATGTGCCACAGAAAATCAGTGGGAATTGGGTGCCTCCTTGTCTCTTTTGAAAAGCCTCCAGCCAAGCTCCCTGAAATGACGCTACTGAGGGAATGTGATCTTTCTCAGATCTTCTAAATGCAGACCTGTTCAAAGCACAGGAAAGTCACATATTTCAGGGCCTCAAGGGAGGTGGAGGAGGACAACCAAAAAAGTAAAGATTTTAAGAAGGAGAGAGATTGCTGTTGTGCTCAATAAATGTGGACCTTGGGTTTACAGCATTGATGGCAAACTGTCAGCTGAGACTTTAAAATGACATTTTTCTCTTACTCCATTAAAAACATCTAAAAGGAAAACAATGGCTGGTTTTCTAAGAGCAGGGTTTCACCTGTTTGTTGAAATCTGTTCTTTTCCAATATTGTAGTGAAATAGCGTTCTGCCCATCCTTTTCTTCAAAATTGAATATATCAAATCCATTTCTAGATACAGAATTATATGCATTGCACTTGATGTGTTATCTAATAAATATACTTTGCACCCAATCATAATAAGAATATTTGAAAATTAATGTGTATGGTAATAGGAGTCCATATATTGAATAGAATAACACAAGATATTACACTAAATGTATTACATTTCAGCTGGGCAGAATTTACAGTTTCTGCTCTAAAGACAATACGGTGTGCAGCTGCTTTTAATATATTCTCTATGTTGAATTGTATACTGATGCATATTCCTGTCTTGATTTTGTCCTGCCCTAGGACATCATTGTAGATAAAGGATTTTATCTGAACGGACCATTTCTTATTGAAATACTTAAATAAACACACAAGAGAATTGCATATATGCCGGCACCTAGGGACTCTTATTTGCATATACTTAATAAATAGTCACAGTTTGTAAATTTTTTTTTTTTTTGAGTGGAAGAAAGATTGTAATATATGGTTTGCTTTTGAAATAGTGGTGTGGTTTTTTAGGTTTTGGAGATTTTGGTTTGTTGGTTGTGTTTTGTTGGGTTTTGGGGGGGTTTTTGTTTTGTTTTTTTTAGTGTGGGGGTGCTGAAACACTGGCACAGGTTGCCAAGAGAGACTGTGGAATCTCTGTCCTTGGAGATACTGCAAACCCAACTGGACAAGGTCCTGGGCAACCTGCTCAGCAAGGGGTCCTCCAGAGATCCCTTCCAACTGCAGCAATTCTGTGGCTTTTACCTGAAGACCTATCTGTATTTTTTCTAGCTGGGTGTATGCACAGAGAGAAAAATATGTCAAGTGAAGTAGGGTTTTATAAAGAGTTTAAAAATTGAAAAATAGCAGAAAGAAATGAAAGTCAATGCTGTGTATCCAACTAAGCTGGCAGTTTACAGAGTAGCAGTGAGAGCCTGGAAGGGCAAAAGCACATACTGGCAAGCTGGTCTTTCCAGCATAGTGAAAAGGTTTAAAACGTATTCATAATGAAGAAAATATTCAGCAATAAATATCTTATTTTAGTTTTTTTATTTAGTTTTCTCTGTGTTTTAAGATTTTTCAAGGACATTTCTTTCAACAACATCCAGTTTTCTCAGTTTTACTGAAGAGTGAGTCTTGTTTTTCTTAAAAGCTGGAAATGCTACTGTACATGGGTTATTAGTATTTCCAAAGCTGTTGACAGTCTCTGACATCCACAGATCCATTGAGTGAGTCATAAAGCTCAGTCGGCTGTATCTTTTGCTTGTTCATAGGTGAGATTTTGTACATTACTGGCTTTGTAGTCTTTGAAAGCTGGTCAGGACCTTTGACAAAAAACAATCTGAATTTTGCTGCTAAAAATCTAAAAATAAAGCAACACTGAAAAATACTTTATAATCTAAAATGTTTTTTCCGCTGCAAGCAGGTGATATTACATTGTGAGGAAAGCCCTTTCAGTAGTATGTAGTGAGATTTGTAATGGATAGAACTCTGTCTTTTGAAATTGTATTGCAGTGGCATGACAAAGCCTTTAAAGGCTTAAAAAAAATAAATTTTTGTTCTTTAGAATGAGTACAATTTGCACAGGGAGATTTAGAACCCTCACTTGAGAAATCAATGAGTCATCCTGGATTGAGGTATATCACACAATCTGAATCCTCTTTTGATTATCCTTTTCATGTCTGTAACTGTACTACTAGAGATTTAATTGGAAACATCTTTAAAGATGGGTGTTTTCTCTGATGGTGGAGTAGGAATCTGAGTAAGTCAGTTACAGAAACAGCAGTTCATATACTTCCTAGGAGTATGAACTTATTCTGCTAGAAGTATATTTTGTTTCTTTAGAGCAAATGGTATAAGTGTATATAAGACAGCAAATATATTGCTTATAAATGGAGAGGAACTTGTCTCTATATAAGCTTCTTAATTTGAACCATCGCTTTGAAAGGTGGCAGTTCAGAGGATCTCATTTTTGAAACTTTAAAAATTATTTTCTATGCTTTTATCATTTGCTGTATATCTCTCTTCCTTTTGCTTGAGTTTCAAATTTACTTGTAAGCATTTTACATTTTGAAAAAATTATTGAAGATTAAAAGCTAAGTGCTTAGAATTAAGAACTTCATTCGGCAGTTAGCAGAGCTTTGTTTCTTTGAACTATTAAATTATGATAGGCCTGATTCTTACTTCGAGAAGTAACCCATGTTTTTAAAATCTTGGGCATCTACTACTTTTTAAAAAAACCCTACGCAAGAAAAGTTCTTCACACTAATTGATCTCAGTGGGAGTTAGGCCCTAATCTACCGTCTGCAAAGCGCAATTCATTTATCTAGACAAAATTTTAGATATTATGACTCTTGTCCACCAGTGCATTGTAATGGAGATGTAGTTTGGTCTTGCAAGGAAATGAAAGAGAATACTATTGTAGATGAAAATGAAATTAAGTTATTTCTTCAGAAGTTTTTGTTGTTCTTTGAAAATGCCCTTTAGTAACTGTCTGGATGTCACCTACACATACCAATAGTTTCTGGATGCCAAATACTTTTTCGGAATAAAAATGCAGGAGATGGCCAGAGGTTCAAGGTCAAGTGCAAAGTAGGACAGGAGAGGGAGGACATCATTTTCAAGTGCCTCTTGGTAAAATAACCAGAGAAGACAGTAAGCCATTCATAAGGATTAAGGCTAATGGGTGAAAGTAAATTGTTTTAATTAGGTTTCTGAGTTTTAATCCAAAACAAAACTTGCAAGAGGCATATTGTAGATATCAGCATTTGATCCTACCCTATTAAATACATTTTCGGCATCTCAAGAAAAAGCAGCAGTGGGATCGTCATCATCTCTCACCTCTCATAATATCTGTAGCACTCTTCTTAAATTATCAGCTGCCTCCCTGCCTGGCATGAAACTGCCTTGATCTTGATTTACAATGGTGGTAATGCTTTTGTTTAGTCTCGTGGTTAGCCATTTAGTAAATATTTTTAAGACCACATTTAACAAAGATACAGAATGATAGTCCTTACATTTACTGGGACTTCAGTCAGGTTTCAGAGTGAGTAGATTCTACTTTGCTTTTCATTGATAATGCTATTACACCTTTACCTGGTTTTGTGCAAGGCATTTTGGGGGCACTGTTTTAGGTTAATGTATGATTTCTGATGTACATCCACTGCTATTAGCACCCTGTTCAATCCAGTTGCCAGACTGCAAGTTCTTTACTGTGCTAGTCATTTAATTCAATATGTACAAGTACACTTGCATACTCATTTCAATTTTGAAAATATATGGCAGCAGATGACAATTCCCCAAATGAGTTTAGAGGCAGGCAGGGGATAACCATAAAATTTGGAAGAGGAGGTAAAAGAAACACATGTAATATTTTTTACCACTTTCTATAGTGGCCCTAAATATGGTATAGGCAAAGAACAGAACGTATCTTTCCTGTCTGGTGTTGCCAAGGAACTCTTCATGAGTCTAAAAGAGAAGATGTGGGTAAGGATAGGGGCATGAATTTAGCACTTTTCCATACCTGGGGTTGTCCACTAACTAAAAAACAGCAGAAGTTTTCCTGAAGTGTGCAGTCCTTGAGACTCCAGGAAGAAATCAAGGATTTATTAATCTGCTTATCGTCTCTTCCTGTATATCATTATTCAATGACACTTGGATTAGTTTTATTTGCTCTCAGTTCTGCCACATTTAGACCAAACTCGAAATGTGCATGTCCTCAAGTATGATAAACATTCAGCTGAAGAAGCATAAAGTAATTAGTGAAAGTTCTGAACGTTTTCACTAACAGTTTTTAATGGAAGTGCCATTGCTTCTTTCAGGGCAAGTGGATGCAAAAAGTTATGGTCAGACTTGTTATCTGAACCCTACATTAATGAATTCCAGTTTTTAACTGTTGGATGTCCAGTTCCAAAAAATCTAGAACATTTTATTGTGGAAACAATAGCCTATGCATCTAAAATGTTTACACAATTTAACAATATTTTTAATGGATTAAGGCCTTTTAATAGAACTCTGTCACTTGTAATGTATGTCACTGTCATATATCTGCTTAGTGGGACGTAGAGGACCCAAGTGCCCATTCACTGAACAAGAGAAATATGAAATATCTTTTTTAATCTTGGAGAGATACTAATGAAAAATTTTCTAAGTAGTCTTTCTGTCTTTATTGAAATTATTGTTTGAAGTTAGGATTCCCAAAAATACAGTGATTTAATGCTTAGCAAACACACTCTTAGTGAAAGTACACTTTAGAAATTATTCCTAGGGATGATCCTTCAGTTAGTGCTTCATCAAAGAGTTAAACCCTTCACCTCTCTTCAGAAGACAAAGGGAAAACATTTGCTTTTAGAGTTATCTCTTCTCTTTCAGCAGTAGTCAAGAAAGCTGTGAGAGAACATGCTGTAATTTTGGATAAGGAGCTAAAGGGAAGCTTCCTTCATTTTGTTGCTTTCCCTGCCAGCCTGCACAGCAGCTCCAACCTTCTTTTCCCTGGCAGGAAGGAGAAAAGAAGGAAAAAAAACCCAGTGGATTCCTCAGCATAACTTTCTCTGTTCCTTGAAGTTTAGCCACTGGTCTAATCTCTGAAAGTTTTTCCTGGCTTGCATTGACTTGCTGCTCAGACAATGAGCACTGTTTTAACCTGTCAGGAGCTGAATTGCTTGGCCTGCCGTTGGGTTGCCGGCGTGCTGCTGTTTCTTAGACTACTCTGTTTCTGAGATGCAAGGCTGACACGTATCTGTACAAGGGCTGATTTTGTGAGTCCCCCAATGGAATCCCCTTCAACCACTGCCTAGTTAGTAAGGTTCAGTGAATACTCAAGGGGAGATTCCTTGGCACTGGACTTTGCCTTTTGCAGGAATTCTGTATTGGAATTTTTAGCATAGGATGGCTCTGTTGGACTGTGTGCACTTTAAAAAAAAAAAAAAATCACTCAGCTTGCAGTTAAAGTTTTGTTTATGTTCCTGATGTTCCTGCAGTGTTTAAAGTTGTTCCTTATCAGTTGTCTATGCCCTTTATCATTCATAGGTCTGAGGGAGATAGAAAAGACCTGCTGTTTGAATTAACCCATCTCACATAGAGGCTGGAGGGCTCAGATGAGCATCTCTGCTGGCTGATGTTAGGGCCTAATTAGACTCCTTCAGGGGGCAGTGATGAGGAGCTGAGAGCTCCTTGGCTGGCTCAGCGGAGACTGCGGAGGGCTTTGTATACATAACCTCAGCGATATTAATTGTATATGTGTGTTTCTATTAGCCTTCTAGGTCAAACTATCAAGTACCAGGGACTGGGGGCAGGGGTAAAGGGAGGCAGGCAAGCAAGCCAGGAGCAGACACAAATGTAGGCCCAGTTCTTAGGAACGATTTTGGATTGGCTAGATAAAGAGTGACATTTCTTTATCACTCTGTTTTTCCACATTAGATGTGCTCCCTATTGCAGTATTTTCAACCAGAAATGCAGGCGCATATATATATATATATATATATATATGTGCGTGTTTGTAAAGACAGACTTTATGACTGTTGAAAGTCTGAAACTTGAAGGACTGTGTATACTGATGTGGTTTCAGAGGTTGAATGTTACCCACAGTATACCTGCGCTCAGAAGGTTACGTGCTGCCGTGCCGTAACCTGCTTAATTCATTGCAGCGTTAGGCAGCTGACATCACACCCGGGTTGAGACTACCCCAAGGAGTGCACACAGGCTGCCTCTGCATGAGGTGGCGTTGTGTAGAAAGTGATGCACATTAATAATTCTATGCAATATTTGCTTTGCATTAAGCTCGTTGGCTCCAATCAGCATCTGGACCTCATTGTGTTTAGCATTTTCCAAACACATAGGAAAATCTGTGCTCTGAAAATTTTATTTAACAGTATTTGGATGTTCTTCTCATGTTTATATGTACTTAGTTTGGGTTTGCAGGTTTTTTTAACCTCTCTTTTGGTCTGTCAGTAACAGGCAGATTTGTCATATCTATAGCAACAGTGAAAAGACCACTTTTCCAAAAGGTGGAATTCTTTTGATATTTGCCTCACACTTACTGGTTGATTTCCTGTTTCACTGATAAGTAGTGGTTTCTTCAAAGGCTGTATTGTAATGGGAGGTTGGACTTATAATGCTGTTTTAACTTTTATCCTGAACACCTTTCATTTTCCAATAGATGGTAACTTGCAGGATTGGGCCCATACTGTAGAATGTACACAAAAAGCTCTATCAGATTTGCTGGGCACACTTGTGAAAACTGTTCAGTATATCCTGTTTTCTAAATGTCAGCTTTTTTTTTTTTTTTTTTTCTGTCATAGTGGGTGGGCTGACTAAACAGAGACTTTTTTACATGGTACTTTTCTGTTTTCTAAACAGAGCAGCTATGTATGCTATCTAGTTTATATACAGCTTCTTTTTTTTTAAAGCAGTGTACCCTTATAAATATGTTGGATTTAAAAGAAGCTAGTCCTACAGAAAGTGCTTTGTTTGTAATATCTAAAACTTTTCTTGATTTTTTTTTTGCATATTTTATTCGTTACTTTTCTGTGTGCCACTTTCTGTGTGTTTTGAAATAATTATGCATATGTCCTACAATAGAGTAAAGCCAATGTTTTTAAGAGTTTTTGTTCTGACACATAGCATGGAATGGAGCTAATCAAAACATAAGTGTTTACTTTGCACCACTCACTGCAGTTTTTAAGATACATATTAAACATTATTTTGGGCCTTACTACAGCATATGGCTTTAAAGCATTAACAAAAGACCATTCCAAATTAGG
Organism: Athene noctua; assembly: GCF_965140245.1. Classification (NCBI taxonomy): domain Eukaryota; kingdom Metazoa; phylum Chordata; class Aves; order Strigiformes; family Strigidae; genus Athene; species Athene noctua. The sequence goes on from NC_134040.1 coordinate 36,223,290, forward strand.
AAAATTAGAACAAAGAGCCATTCTAAAATAAATAATTAGTAACCTTAAAATATATCACCATGTAAATACTTCTGGGATAATTCTGCCACTTATAATGTTGTTGTTTCTTTTCAGCTTGCTGGAGAGTCAAAGGAAAGCATGCTTTGCTGCAATTAATGCCTCTAAATGGACCACATGCAAAATGATCATCCTAAATAAGCTGCATAGCTACTGCCTGGATAATCCTGCAGACAGCATATCAGATCAGGTTTGAGGTACTGCATGGCAGAATTCATAGTGGAATTAAAGGCTCTTCTGAGCAAAACTTGTTCCCAGCCTGGACAACCCTCATAAGCCCTAGGAAAGTCACCTGAAAGTTGCCATTGGGGATGTTGTCCGATCTTTTTTCACTCTGAATCTGAAAATGGGTTTCTCTGAAAATCTGTTGGGAGCAGGGCTGTGTGTGCCAAGAACTGATAATGTGCATGCTGATCTCTCTTCATACAGCTCTGCCAATGTAGCTTTGTTTGTGTAGTTCTTTATCTTCATATTTTCTTCTATTTTGGGTTTTTTTCCTTTGAGTATTTCTTGCCATCTTCAGTATTCTGTCCATTCCTGGAAGAAGAGGGAACAACTCTTGGAATCAGCAATAACTAGAGCAAGACTGAACTCCTTTTTCTAGCCTTCAGCCCTGCCTCTGCCACATAAGGCTTGATACTTCATAATGCCTCTCGAGTGACATATTAGAATTGAAAGCAATGATAACCAAGCAGCTAGCCAGTTAAAAACTTCATCTTAGGTTTACTTTGACAATTATTAGTTACAGCTGCATCAGCTTTCTATGGTTAATGGCATGAGTCTCACATTAAATGTTCGGTTTCACTGATGGAAACATATTTATCAAGGAATACACATTGGAGAGAAATTTTGTATTTGGTATGGTCCAGGTTAATCAGGCATTTTTGTTGTGGCGATGATCTTTGATGTTTCATTTGGTCATTTGCAGCACTACAGAAGTATTGCTGGGGAGCAACTGAATTTTTAACTGGAGCGAGCAAAAAGGCAGCCTGTTACATTTGCTTCCCAAGTTCCATTGCCCACGAAACAGCATCACTCGGTGGGGAAGTAGGAGGTTCTAGCATTCCTTTGGATGTGTGGGGAATGGCATGTGTGTTTATATGGCCGTGGTTTCACCTTACACATGGACCACCAGGTTTTAATGACACACTTGGCCACAGGAGGTTCAAGCCACTGACCACTGTGTTTATTCCAATGAGCCAAGCCGTTGGCATTGGGAAACCTTTTACCCCAGTTTACACCAGGACGTATAAATCAGACAACAGATTTCTTGTCTACAGCCACATTTTCAGTATCAGCACTGGGGATTCCTAGGGAAGGCTTTTTTTGTGTGTGTGCTACCTGTTAAAGGGAGATGTCATGGAGGATGTTTTCTTGGAAGGATGTAGCACAAAGGCAGTATGGAAAAATTAATTTAGGCAGCACATCTTTAAAGAAACTTCAGGAGTATGAGTATAAACAGTCTAGCTCCTTATCATGTCCTGTTTCTAACTAATGCTTTGCTCTATATCAGATTCTTGCTTTTCAAAGTAAATAAGGCTGGATAGTGGTATTTTCTTCAGAAACCTCATGCACATTAAGACTGTATAGGTTGGAGGGACAGAGAAGAAAAGTTGTAAGGGAACTCAATTATTAATTTTAAAATATTCTCCATTAATTTTTTTCAAATCCATTCTTAAAATTACTGGGGAGAGAGAAAGAAGTCAGATGTCCCAGCATGTTCAGGCAGGTTCTTCTCTTTGCCAGTAAGGTTGAATATGGGTCCTGGCTGGTATTGATGAATACCAAAAGGCAATATTACCGATGGCAATATTAATGATTGACAAACTCTGATGTAAAGGAGGGATTAGGTGAAGATGGAACTATATAGATGTAGTAATAAAGTGGTGTGTTATTAAGGCATAGAAAATGATCTTATGGCATTGTTTTAAGTCTGGATATGTCTTGTGCTAGATCTATAAAGCTTAATCTGTTCTTGATTAAGTCAACTAACTGAAATACCTAGTTGGAGGCATATGTATATTTGTTAATGAAGTCAACCCTGAAAACCTGTGGGATTGGTGAAAGCCTGGTTGTCTTTGGTTCAGAGTTTTTAACCATGCTTACCACAAACTACCTAAAATATAAAGAGCCTCCTTTTTACTCAACCCTTTTCTGATGTTAAAAAATACTGGCTGTTTGGCAGTTTGACGTGGTGGAAGTGCCCTCCTCCTCTCTTATATAGACTATGCTTGTGAAGTAATGGCAAGTTTCAATTAAATGCTTCACAAGCTGTTGTTTATAATTATTTGTTTTCAAAGATTTGAAAGATTTTGCTTGCCAGAGTCTAGTTGTTTTAGACATTTTCACAGTAATGAGGCTTTAGTTTTTATAGTGTGCAATCAAATTAGCTTCTTTTCCCTATCATTCTTCCTCACCTCCTGTTTATATTGTTTTGACAACTAATAATACATTCTGCCTACATACTGCACGTATTTATTTTCTCATTCTCGGTATATCACCAACAATGATTGAAATATAGGCTGCTTACTATGAATGCACACACAAACACAGAAACATTCACTGAAGTTCTCCTATTGACAAGAAATGTATTTTTATTTTTTTTTACCATTAACACCTCCTTCCTATCCGCAATTCTGCAGTGCAAGAAAAATGAGACAGCTTAGTAGGTCTGCAGCTACTTTTTGTAGCAAAACCTGATTAGTTACTACATGAGTTATTAGGCAATCTCCACTCCCTCTAGTTGCATTTAGTAATGAGACATTCTTTGAGAAGTGCAGTGAGGATTAATTAACATTTGGTATATTGAACTTGTAAAGTATAAAGGCCCTAATTCAACACTATTTAAGCATGTGATCAACTTCAAGCACATCTGCTTTATTTCCATCGGAATCAATGGAATTTAAGCATGTGCCTAAAGTTAAACATGTACTAAATCACCTTCCTGAGTACAAACAAACTGCTGATTTAGAGCTTATAAAAGCTATCTTTTTTCCCTGAAATCTATAGACACAATTCCTAATCAGACTGAAGATAAGAAGCTCTATCTTCTAAAAATAATGTTCCATTTTCTTTTCAAAATAACTTTTATTTATTTCCATTAATACCTTAGCTTTAATGCCCATGTTTTCTCATAGGAAACGGCTTCGTCTTTTTTAAAAAAAATTCATAAATATCCGAAAAAAAAATGGGGTGAGCCATAAAGCTTGTCCAAAACCATCACAGATTCTCCTTCATGTGCAAGGAGGTATTCCAGATTATACTATGAAAAATGTATGAAACAGTTTTTCAGGAAAGTGCCTTCTTATGATTCATATTCATAATGATTTGCAATTAAGAAAAACAGTCTACGAAATAAGTAGTTTGCTTAATGGTTAAATAAAAATACAGATCTACAATTTTTATTAGCTCTAATAAAAAGCTCTTCTGTCCAAAAAGGCTTTGATACATAAATCATTAATCCATGGTATCAATATTAAGTATGTACTTGATTCTTTAACTATTATAGTTCATGAATAATTGTTATGCAGAACTCTGGACAATGACTTGAAAGACATAACAGCAAAACCTGGCAGACTGATAGCAGTTAGATTTCACTGTCTCTCTTATAAAAAATTTCCCATCATTGCTTTCACTTAAACAGATTTCTGAGAAAATCACTGATGTTACAAGACCTTTCCTTGAGCAAGAATTTAACATAAACCTCTGAAAGTGAGCTATATCCTGCCATTCTATATAACAGCAGTAACTGGTTACCAAGAACAGGCAAAATCCTTCTTAGCTTGATTTCACTATCTAGGAAGTGTAGAGACAGTCAGAGGTTGAAATCTCTGATATCCCAGGACTTTGCAGTCTTTGATAAATGCATACATGTAGTAGAAATTTCTGCAAGAGCAAACACAGCTTTTCTTTTCTCCAGATGTTAATCCATCCCAAGAAAATGGGAAATCTGGAAATGATCAATCTCCTTTGTGAGAACTCTAGTAAACATATAGCAGCTTCATTTCCAGATGGTGAAATCTGCATTCACCAGGCTTTCCACCAACCACTCAGGTTCACCTGAATGAGGCTCTGTGTGTGCTCGCTCTGTTGTTTTCCTGCTCGTGCGCGCACACCCCTTCACTTTTGTGACTGTTCAAAGAAGTTCTTACTTGTAATCAGCTATACCCAAAATGGGAACTCATTGACTGTCATCTTATGTCATGTTTTACCTGTAATATTATGCACGTGGTGAATGATGGCTCAACCAGTGAACTCTGTTGTGCAGCTCTGACAGTGACATCTAGTTCCAGGAGTAATTTTTAAACCCAAAGTCTTTTTGTCCCTCTTACTTTTTCCAGTCATTAATTCTTAAACATCATTTTTTTGATCACATCTGCAGTGGTTACCTGCAGAATGACATACAGAATAACCAGGGAATAAAGAGTGGATTATGGATTTGCTGTTCTTTGTCACAGTCCAACAAATCCATGAGGACAGGGGAATGTGACAGAGGTGGAGAAGAGCAAAGAGGATTCAGAGCCACTTCTGAAAAGGACATTCCAGAGAACAACAATTTTTACCTATGCTTCAAAAGTTAACTACAGTAGAAAATGATGTTTAACTAGAAACTAAATTAAGTAACATTTAAGTAGTATGTTTTAAATATCACCTCAAGTCTACTACCAGTAACAACACTCATGTTTAAAATGTAGATACATCATCTGTGTTAACGAGTACTAATATCTTAGTTTAATGTCTTTGAGAAAATTGGATTTTAAAGAACTTTTTCATTCCTGTTATCACTGGGCACTGTTAAAGTAGTTTGAAGGTTCAAATGAAATACCTAAATGACAAATGAGATTCTGAGTTGCAAACAAGTTCTTTAGGTTCTTAAACAAAAATCCTTTATGAGTAATAGCTGATTGAAATAATAGAAATCTTTCTATTTCCTGTCCTCAATGTCCTTTCATGATAGATGATGTGCCACAACTTAAAATTTAATTTTCTAGAAACATGGGGCAAATATGCAACAGTAGCTGGACTATATTAGCAAATGCTGTAATTGTGTAACATGCTTTTAAAAGTCATGAATACATATCCTGTTTCTCTCTGATGTTTGTTACTGTTACTACGGCTATTAGGAAGAGAGTTTAAAATCATATTTTAGTACAACTATGAAAAGTTTTCAATAGTAATGCTGCCAGTTATGAAATGTCAAACTAGAACATAGCCAAATAATTTAATTTTGTGGCATTTCATAAATTGAAAATGGCTAAACGTTGTGCTCATTCTTCTTCATCAATCAAAGCAATAGAACAACTACACACTATTGAGACTTACCAATGCAGAATTTTCACAAAAGGATGTCTAAATTTGGACATTTGGAGTGGTATTTATCTCATCTGATTTCAGCCATTTTTAAGTTATGACAATAAAGCTGAGTTAATTATCAAGATTCTCTATATCCTGGGGTGTGATATCCATAGCACTTAAATTTCAATCGCTTCATAAAGGTTTAACATAGATAGATAAGGTGTTTTGCATCTGGAAGTACCTATTTGTTCTACTCATTGTACTGGGAACCCAGCTGACAGATCAGATGCCTGATTTTTAGATGTCTAGGATTAGGTGAGATGAATCCTCTTCTCAGGGACGTACTTTGGAATTTAAAATTTAAGTGAAACTGTTCTTGAGGTATTTACTCTTCTGTATTGATCTAATACTTGATTCTTTTAAAGAAAAATGTATACTTCAGTTGTTTAAGTTATACTCAGTATCCTTTTTAATTCTAATGAGCAGATGCTCTTCTAGCATGAGTTCTCAGAGCTTGTTTGACCTATATGATTTGATAACAAACTATGCAGGTGAGAATCTGAATGTGCGTACTTGGGTCTTGACCTAAGGCCCATGGAGTAAATGTCAGAGATTGCAGGTGATTCCAACATGCATTTACACATCTGTGAATGGTCAGTTTAAACATTAGTCCCTACTCCAGAGCGTTCCAGCTGAGATTTTAAGTTAGTATTCTGATGGCTTACTATGTTATGCACGGAAGTTTGTCCATTTGAAATTTTTTACATCTCTTTTGTCAGATAAGTACTGTTCTGCATTCTATGAGTGAGTGAAATGTTATGAAGCAGTTCAAGCAAAGTCAACTCAAAGCTGCTGGTGGTGCTACTGATAGCCTCCGGTTTTGTTTAAAGAAATATTTAAACTAAGTGCAATACCCTATTGAAATAGTAAACTTTTATTGTAGCAGAACCAGTGGTTACTAGGAGTTGGTGGAAACCCATTCAGTCTAGACCACCAGCTGGATCAATGCCACACGACGATCTATTAGACCAGCAGGGTGCTCTCATTAAATGACCTTTATGTATTGTGTTAAGCCAAATCCATTGCCAGTGTTAAATTACAGTAATAAATCTCTACTAAATTTCAGAATCAAAGTTCATACACTTTTTATGTTAGCCCTTGTTGCAGTTATTTTTCTTTTACGCATGCCTCTGAACTTCCTAGGTGTGGATGACAACAGCAGCACCACCAAATATTTGGCAAAAAATTCCCAAATTTTTGGCCCAGTTTTAGATTCAATTGGCTTAGTTATATTCTCAAATACATGTTCACAGCTCCCAGGGACTTCAGTGGTTATTATATATTTCATGTACTTGAAGACAATGTTGAGACTAAAGCATTTAGCTATTGAACTATCCTTAACTGCAGTGAGAATACTTCCATGTAAAATAATAACATTCTAAGAAAGTTTCTATTCTTCCCACTGTCCCCAGTAAGGAAACCTTCTGATCTTTCCTGTCTTTGTACCATACTGTCTCTGTTTAAAAACTTATCTGGGTTATTTGGAAAGTACAGTTGCCTACTTCATAATAGCTTGCCCAATTGGCAATACAATACCTTTTTGTAATTTTTTAGATTATTCTTCTGACATTGATAATTTCCAATCTGTTTTTTCAGGAGAGATGCTGTCATCTTTATTTCATTTGTAAAATGTAAAGGGAATTGCTTTCCTATAGACTTTTTTTTCAAAAAATACCCCAAAACTAAATGACCACAACCAACACAAAAAAACCAAATAAAAACCTAACAATTAAACAGATTCACTTAAATATGGATTTTGTTAGGAGCACTGAAAAATGCTGAATTATAATAGTATCTTAATGTGCAAACAAAGATTACTGGCCCACTGTGCTGGGTGGTGTAAAATGCCCAGGGAGATTGGTCCTGCCCAATGGAGTTAACAGTCTATACAGACAAGTTAAAGAGGAAAGAATCATTATCCCCACTTTGCAACTGGGCAAACCTAAATTCAAACACATTAATGCTCTGTCTAGACTGAGAAACTAATGTGAGTTTAGCAGGTTCATTAGCTAACACATTTTAAAGAATCCATTTTTAGTCATCTCTTGATGACCAGAATGCACAGATTAGTATTGAAAAGCAGGCTGGGGTCAATGATATAGATACTATTTTGTGAGCAGTGGCTACTTTTTTTCTTAGAGCTGCAATTTACCGGCACTGCAGCATGTGTATGTTTCCGACTGGTGCTGACATAGTTGTCTGTATTGTTAATTATATATAATAATGTTTTTTGCAACTGAGATTTTTGTAAGAGCATATATTCTGTGTGTACATTTGAACTATCATTTCACCAATGGGAATATGCTGGGAAAAGTATGAAAATTATAGTACAGCTGTTTAATTTAGTACAGTATGTTTAATTTAGTAAAGAGGTGGTCAATATACAAGAGATTCGGAAAAAAACCTCTAGAATAAATGGATTTGCTTGATACTTATATTGCATTGGTTAGAGGAGTTTAATAGATGATCTCATTTTGTAGGAATGCTGTCTATTATACCCAAGAGGTTATTGAGAGATGAACAGTTATACAACTCTGAAGCACCTGAGTGATTTAAAAGTGTAACTGTGATTGTCTAGAGCAACACAGAGACTTGGGATTCTGGTTTCCATGGTTTTTAAGGAGACCTCTGCTCATAAGTGTCCATGATTTTTTAAAATGTGGACTCTAGAGAAGGATTTACTGATGGATCCCAGAAGAAGAAGAGGACACTGTTTGCAGTTGCTATGTTTTTCCAGAGAAGAATTCTTCCAAAACACAGCTGTTTGGAACTTGCTAAGAAAGTTTGTCCTCTTGGTTTAGGAGTTCTCTTCTTCCAAATGTAGTTTTGATGAGAAGTCATAACTCAAGTTCAGAAAATTCTTCAAATAACCATACTCAAATCTGTAAAAGATTTTGGATGTGATTGTCAAGACCTTTCATTTGTCTTTTCATTCAACAGAAAGCCAACAAACAGACAAGCATACCAGATAAGGTGTCAGATATATTATTATTATCTTTTGGCATAGTAGTTTCATTGGCAATAGCTGAGATCAGTGCCTGGGAATTTTAGACACTCTCCATGCGTTTTCTGATCAGGACAGTCCGGACCCTGAAAATCCTGTAACCAAAATAAAGAGAGATGAGGGATCATATAATGTACAAATGAGACACTGGGGATTGAAGGATTTGCCAAAGGCCATAAACAAGTGAGAAAGATACTAGATCCCTCAGAGAGGTGATTTGTCAACAGCAAAGTTGATGTGCATCAGTGGGCAGCAGACAGAAGAATATCCAGCAGCAGCCATTTTGCATCTACATCCATTCTGACTCTATCACATAGAATCAACCTCCAAAATTCATTCCTGCACAGAGAAACACAGTGAAATGGAATTGCCTGGTTTTAAAGAAGGACTTTGAAACTTTGTGACCACTGGACTTTGTGTCAAGCCAGGGCTACATACAGGCTTCTGTGAAGGGGCTTAACTAATCACTAGCAGTGTTAGCCAGATTTTCATCTCTTGGAAATGAAAACTATCAAATCCTTGAGTTTTGGGTGGGGTTGAAGAGGTTTTTCACTTTGAGGCATCATGTTACAACCTCTGGTAGAGGCATAACAGGGCAGTGTGGTTCATTTTGCTTTCAATATGAGAAAAAGCAGTATGCAGGCGGTAGAATCAGAGTCTGGCTACAAAGGTGGAGGTTAGAAACATTGTTCAGGCATGTAGGGTTTGTGTTAGGAAAGCCAGAGCTCACCTTGGGTTGACTCTTGCAAGGGTATGTCAAGGGCAGCAAGGTGTATTTAAATGATGTGTAGATGTGCCACTTAGGGACATGGTTTAGTGGTGGACTTGGCAGTGTTAAGTTTACAGTTGGACTCAATGATCTTAAAGGTCTTTTCCGACATAGATGATTCTATGATTTTGTGGACTAATGTATGATGAAATCATTAGTCCCTGTGGATCAGTGGGTATATTGCCACTGATGTAAGTGGAACCAAGATGTCAGGCAAGATGTCTATCTAGAATTAGTAGTCTTGTCTGAGTTTTAAAAATAAAAGTGTCTACTTTAATGAAAAGGTCAGGTTCCTTATTCAAACGTTCTTTTTTCCTTCCTGCATTTGCATGTTAGGACAACTGATTGATTTTTACAAGAGTAGATGTAACTGAAGTCATTCAGTTGCACTGTTAGATAACTTTAATGGCCTGAAGCCTTATCAGTAAACCAATCTCAAGCAGAAAGTTGCAGAGCCATGAAAATTCAGTACAATTTTCAAGTAAGGTTGTACTTCCACTACTAGTTTCATTTCTACTTGATGGAACATAACAGTAAGTCGGTGAGGGATTTTGGGGTTTTTTTCAAGTCACTAGGAAATATAACAACTCAATAATAACATGAGATAAGTAATGCTTTTCTTAAATGTCTGTCAAGTGAAATGAATGATACTTTACCGGCAGTTTAGTGGAGTAACTACTAGGACAGGATCAGTGTCTTGTGCTTTGAAAATAAACTTCTTTGCTCTGAGTCAACATCTGCTTTGCCTTGGCCTTCATTTAGCAGCAGGAGACCATTATCCTGTGATGACTTTCTATTCCACTGACATCTCATCTGGTGCACCGATAGTCTTAGTATTTTACTCCCCTGCTGTGCCCCTTCCCCTCAGCCACACACACACAAACACTCTTTATCTCAGCCTGTAGAATGCTATGTTCCCCTGTTTCTATGAATAGGAGATTACACATAATGTAATCAATCAGTTGCTTCTAACACTAAGGAAAAGTGTGTCCTTCCAATTAACTTCTTATATCCTAATAAGCAAACAGCAACAGTCTTGGATAGGTGCCTAAAATCACGAACATTTATCTAAACTGCCCTGACATTCAGAATCTGAGGTGGGGGACTAGGCCATCTGAGAAGGCAAACTTTCTTGCAAAAGTTCCAGCCTTTCAGATCTTGTCTGATTATTGCCAGAGATAGGAAAATGGAAAATAATAATGCAATAAACCAACTAAACTTCTACAAAGGCTTGACTTGTTTTAGTTTTGGGGCAAATATTTGGAGGCAAGCTGGTTTCCCCAGACTTATTTGAGATAAATTCTTATGCAGATTTATGAAATCTGTTAAATTTATGGGTTTGGTACAGTCAATTTGTAATGCTATGTCCTTTAATACAAGAGAATACATCAAAGCAGGAATTTCTTCAGCTTGAGTTCACTTTTTTTTTTTCCTCCACAATGGAAAAGAGAAGAACATAATACCAAAATGTAACAATGTTTGTACTGGAGCAGTCCAGAGGTCTATTTAACCTAAGATGTCAACAAGAAGATGCTCAAGGAGTAAGTTTAAGAAATAGGGAAAGAAGTGTAAGAAATAGGTCAAGAATTATGCGATTCTACAGCTTTCCTTCTTTTATCATGGTGCAAGGACTAGATGAACCCTGGGGGCAGGGCAGGGAGGGAAATTGCTGTTATGGTCTGCAGAGCTTCTGGAAGCACTCAGTGCCTAATGGGGTGAGAAGTTTCCTCCTTCTGTGTCTTTGTCTCCTACACAGACATGCATATCCCCACATGCACTAAAATAATGGAGCACCATTATGTGATGGGAGCATGTGCATGCTTTCTCTGTTGGTTTTTTTGGATGCACCCAGAAAGCCTTCTGGATGAGTCAGTCAAAATGCATCCAGTTTCCCTGTGTGCCCTTTTGGAGTGCCTGCAGTGAGTACCAAAGCCAAAACCTATCCTTCAGTATTATTATTTTTAATCTAAGTAGGACTAAAAGAGGATGTGTTATATGATGGGTTTACAGGCAGGGTTTGAACCTGTCACCAGCAGCAAATTACATCTCTCACATTAAAATACAACCTCCTCAATACTGTTTATTATACCTGAGTGTAAGCTGATTGTGATAGACCGTGATTGTCAACTGATGCAAGTAAGCAAGACAAAGATGGCTTTGTTTGGTTTTCTTTTTTTCTTTGAGAGGTTTAAGCTAATGCGTCTATATCTGATCAACTGAAAACCTCTTCCATTTACTTTTTTCAGTGTAAAAGAATGTAAAAGTATGATCCATACACTTTCTTTTCTACCTTACCTTCTTTAAAGAACCACTGTGGGAGCTTGCAAGATAAAACTGCTATTGCTGCCTCCTGCTTCAGATTATTTAGTGCATACTGCAGAACCACTGTGTGTATTTTTCTTGTTCATGGGTTGTTTCACTGCCTCATACCTAAACAGCTAGAATGAACTGGCTTTCTGATTAGTAGCTTACTCTAGGCAAAGTTAACATACAAGTCTTTACAGTAATTTGAATTAGTTTCCATTGAAACAGCATTTTCCTAGTTCAGTTTTTTGGCTGTATCGTAGATTCCTACTCTTCATCTGTTGCCAAATATAGTTGACATTTTTGTGGAGGTAATTAAGACAGGAAAGGAGGAAAATAGTATAGGCTTTCTCACAAATGTGTCCTGGGTGTGTTTCAAATGTGTTCAGAAACGGTATTTTCATCTTGTACTTGGGTATCTTGTATTTTGGGATGTTTACAATCATGTCATGGTATATACTCTGCCAAGTTAAGTGACTACATCAGGAAAAAGATCACCTGAATCATTCCCTTTTTTGCTCTGCCTCACGGTAGATGTACACTTAGTACACAGTATCTCTTGAGATCACAAGAGATGTGACAGGAAAAACTGTCGAAAAATGCTGATTTGTATTTGAAAGACGACTGAAACAATACCATTTGAATCAAAGGCTATGTTAGAACTCCATGTGGAATATCCCTAATTTCTGAGTCATTTAGAGAATATCCCAATTAAAGCACTGTTTCTGTTAGTTCTCACTTCTTTACCATGAGAGGAAAGCAGATAAATGTGACAGTGGGAAAATGACACTCCTATTTTAGACTATTTTCCATAATGTCTTACAGTACATTGCCATATTGAAGAACCATAGTTTTCTGACGTTAACTTACATGTTTCAAAAAGGTGGGCTGCCCAAATTCAGCCTAAGATAAGGTAAGAGCATCCAATAGGTAAGGCTAGCAGGTTTGCACTTGAGTTTTCCAGTAGAGGAATACATTCACATACAGTTTAGAGCATTAGTAAAGTATATTTGGCATATATTTGATCCAATGCATGGACACAGCAAAGAAGCACACATGAGTAGATCTAACGTATTTGAGAAGCACTGCACTTACTTGTGCATGCACAAATTAAATGTATGGTGCAGGGACAGTAAATCTGGTACTTCTAGAAAATTTCTAATTAAGCAACATGGCTTTAAGGAGGAGGACATCTTGCAAGCTCTTTTTCTTCCAAGGTTGAGATGGGATGTCTTTAAAGGAGAGAGTAGGAGATAACATAGGAAATTTTAAATCTTAAAAATGCTAAGTTTGTGAATTCTTAGTATTAAAAAATGTCTGTATAGGAAAGATACATTTATAGAGCACACTGATTGTTCAAGAAATCAGGCCAGTGAGGGTCATGGCCCCATATGCACAGGATACCTTGTCAGATATGTTTTGATAGCTCTCTTAATGCCTTTGGCCTTGATTTTGGGAACGAGGCAGTCCTCACCAAGACAGTAAAGCACTGGATACCCATTAAACTGTTCTTTGAATGCTCCACTGAGGCCACATTTGCTCTCCAAACAGATAGTGAGCCTGCAAGTGTGGGAGCCGGCATGTGTAACATATATGATGGCTTGCTCTGTTATTAGGCAGTTTGGTATGCCACACAGATAATTATGTTTGCAAGCTATCTGAAGAGGTGAAGGGTACATGTGTGAAAGGTGGGAAAGTCAATGATATTCATACTCTTGCAATCGTTCCTGAAAGGCTTTATAAACATAGTCATTGCATTTCACCCTTTATACAACTGTAACTTCCAGACACAAACTTTAGAGGTATTTTCGTGCATTTAATTCTATTTAATATTCTAAAAAATATTAATGGATAAATTTTTTTTCTCTGCAAATACAAGTAATTTTCATTATTTACAGTATGAATGATGAGGTAAACCAAATACCATCTACAGCACTTTGTGGTTTGATTCAAATGGATGTTTGTAAATACTTCTTGTGAAGGGTTTCTTCACCCTGTATTTGCTCAGCATTAATCCTTGAAAAAAAAAAATCTTGTGTGGTCAATGAAGACATCCAGTAGAAAATTGATCTGCTGAAGTACTTCTCTCAGAATGAATTTTGCTTATGACATATTTCTTTAAATTTTTTTTCTTAAAAATCATACAAACCCTGTATGTAATCTGTTCATGCAACTCTCTCTACTGTCTTTCATGCTCTCATTTTATTTGCCTAGTTCCTTTTCTCTGTCCATTTTTGTCTTCATGGTTTTTTCTGTGTTGCTGCTTGAACTTAGGATATCAGCTTTTTATTCATGTGCTTCTACGTTTTCTTAGCTCAGCTGACTACATAGTATGTATTGAAAAATATAATTTCTCAGTATTTTCCAGCACAGATTCTTTTCCAGTGTTGACAGTACACTAAAGGATGTGTGTAAGCAACAGCTCTACTGGGACATTCAATGTCCTGTCTGGTTACAGCTATGTCACACTCCCCCCCCCAGCAATCACTCACACAAGTTTTAGTCTTCTTCAGCAGGCCTTCTTTGATGCTTCTGGAATGCAAAGGATTCATTTCTAGCCCACACAAGATATATTGAAGAGTATATAGATGTACGGAAATCGAAGCTTAGCTGTTTTTTGGGACTGCCAAAGTTTCACTGTAAACACAACTTCAAACAGAGCTGCTTTCTCTAGACTTATATTTATCCTGAAATTTGTAGCTTTTCATTGTGAATGTGCTTGCGGGAAAAGTCTGTTATACTGTAGATAATTTTCACCGTTGCCCAGAAATCATTGCTGTATAGCTAGAAACAAGTAGACTGTTTGGGCAACACAGGCTGTTCTCTCTGGATTTTATTTGAATATGTTGGCACTGGATTTGAGCCTGGAAGGTAAACTTGATGGTCGGTGTTATAAAGGCCTGTTCCTGCTTTTGCTGAGGTTGCAGCTGAGTAACTGTAGTAGTCTATAAACTACTGAAACTTTTAGCAGTTCCAGCTCCTGGATCCCTATCTCTGCTATACTAAGAATTCATCCTAGTGTTGGAACAGCAGCATTCTTCAAGTGCCTGGGCTGCCATCTCGTTAGCTTGAAGCAGCCTGTATTTCTGTAGGTCCTGCCTCTGTCACTCAGCACCATGAATCTTTGCTCAGGACACCCTTCTCTCACCCGAATATCTCTCTTATTTGGCATGATATGTTTTTCATTAAGACTCAGGTCAAAACAGTCCTTTCAACAGCTTGAATTCTTTGAGTCTGTGCACAAAGAGTAAACATGGACAGCAGGTTTCCATCCTGCTGAAGATAGATTTGAATTGATATGCACAATACACCTGAATTCCAGGGAGCTGAGAATCTTCTTCTGATTCATTAATAGCCATCATTAATCCATAATAGAACCTCTAATGGACATAGTAATATTTGCATTTTGTCCAATCCTATTACTCAGATAACTGCCAACACTCAGGCAGTACTGTGTTATCCTAGAATTAACAGATAAATCTTCCCCATGCGCTAATGCCTAAGTAGCTGGAGTTTTACAGAACAGTTAATGTGACAAGTCTTATGATGTTAATTGGGGCAGAAAATGAAATATTTCTACTTAGTAGAAAAGAACAAATGTCCCAACTTAAGATGCAGACAAATTTCTGACTTGCCAGCAACTTAAAAAGAAATGTGTATGGCTGTCTTTACTGTTGTGTGCAACTATGCAAGTTGTCAAAACTGTTATTCTCAGCATAGTATTTAAAGGGGGAAAATAATAATTACAAAGAAAGATTTTACCTCACACAGCATTAATTTATCTCAGCAGCTTACACATACATTGTATGATCTGTAGTTCTTCTAAAAAGAATCTCTGGATCTAAAAATTATCCTTCTTGCACAATCATGGATTTGAATTCCTTGCCCAAATATGCATGTGAACGTCATAGAGTGCATTCATGTAGCATGTAATTTTCCGACAGCTTCATGGTAAAAAGTCCGTACATAACACTTTTTCTAATATATATGTACATTTGTAAAGTTCTTTTTAACTATGGATTATTTTAAATGCAACAGGAAAACATTTGCTTCTAAGCTAAGTAATCAAAAGAACTGGAGGTGCTGATAGAGTAATTGTGTTTATTCTTCCAGTTTCACAATTTCTGTCTTATAAACATTGTTTTGCATTATTGGGCTCCACGTTTCCCCTTCTCATCTGATGTTTTACAAATATTTTTCTAATTGCTTGAGACAGTGTGGTCCAATAAAATTACATCGACTTTCTGTTGAACTTGTTTGTCTGATCCACTGCCAAAAGTTGTAGGCAGCTAGGCAGCACACTTGGTCTCACTTTCTTTCACTCCTCCCTCCTCTAAGGCAATGCTTTCTAACAGCCCTCTACCCTTAGAAGAACATGCATGTGTTGTGAAGCATGCATTTTACATTTCTGCCATTCAGATGCTTCAGCAAGGCACTACATCCTGACAGATTTTTAAGACAATTGAATCTGTTTCTGTCTGTAGATTGTTATGTGATTAAGGTAATACAGTTAGGTCGTACATTACATTTTAAAGCAGAAGTACTCGTTTGGCTTAGGGCCCGCTCATGTTTCAGCACAACAGCTACTCTCAGCCTTAATGCAGTATTTCTTCATCTGATAAAGGACAAATTACAGCTAGAAGTGTCCAGAAAGTGAAGTACTGTGTTGCCTTATCACCCTGAGAGCCCACATAAAGAAGGTACAAGGGGACATGACAGCTGACATACACAGCTGTAAAGTATTCTATATTTTTACAGTGACAGGGACATTCAGAGGAGAATTGCAATCCTGTTGTTCTGAGTGTCTGAAAGACCTAACAGAACAATGAACTATTATTCTTGAGTTTTGATAACAGAGTGCCTTATAATGAAGGATGCATTGTAACTAGCTGTGGACTGAAAATAGACCTTTCCCTTTCATTGCCGTGAACATGTTGCTGTTTATGATCAGCTTGCCCAACACTTTCTTCATCCTATTACATGCTATTACAGATTTTCTGGGTTTTTTTCCCTCATATAATGAGATGAGTCTGTAATTTCTTTCCTTACAGTACATAAGTTTGTTGTTTTTTCTTTTGGAACAACTGCATGTACATCATTTCATGGGCATTTTTGAGTGTTTGCTTACCATGTGCCACATTTTGTGTGATGAAACACGATCAGGTCCAAGATCTCCTAAAATAATTGGTTGCTTGATATCTGGAAGCATTTTTAAAAGTACCTCAAGGAAAAAAAACCAAAGAAAATAGGGCTGGTTTGCCACAGTGGAACAGATACGGTATGTGATCAGTTAGCTGCAGCCCACAGATAAACACAGACAGACAAGCTAGCAAGCATAAACAGAAACCACATTATTGTCCCACTCAGACTTCTGGCCTCATGTTTGTTAAGTGATTTCTAGAGTCTGAAAAGCAAAACAAGAATTTTCAAGTATGGATAGCTGAATTTGACATTATTTGATATTAGACATCTATGGTTCTTTTTAATCTTCAGCATCCGTCATTTTTCAGTTGTCTTTCTCCTCTGTCCTTCTATGTGGTTAATAA
Source organism: Athene noctua (assembly GCF_965140245.1). Classification (NCBI taxonomy): domain Eukaryota; kingdom Metazoa; phylum Chordata; class Aves; order Strigiformes; family Strigidae; genus Athene; species Athene noctua. Next base: position 36,240,325 of record NC_134040.1, read on the forward strand.
AGACATGGGTTGTATAATGGATGGTATTTATCAATGCAGCCTCATTTAATTTTTTAAGAGCTGCATACAGCATAAACATTATCTCTCTGGCTTGGGCAAATTACTTGACATCCTTAGTAACATAAGAATACCTAATAGTAATTTCAGAGAGAGTTTGTTGAAGCCTCCAGATGTCAGGGGCTATGGTAGTGTAAAGTATTATTACAGATGTTTCTCATAATAATAATACATCTGATAGCAGGGCAGAAAAGGGAATTAAGGGCCAAGTACTTCAGTCATTAACTGAGCTGAACTCCCACTAAGGTCTGTGTGAGTTTTGTTCAAATAAGGATTACAGATTTGAGATGTAAGTAATTATTTCCAACATGGAATGATTTATACTGCTTTTCCAGCCTCGTCTTTTTAGAATCTTGAAAATAGAGTCAGAGTATATTGACTCACTGTGCACAGAAAGAAGGCCTGGTAGCATGAGGAAAGTTTGATTCAGTCATAGATACACAAAATCAAACAGGGTGATTTATGTCTGCAAAGAATCAGAAGTGTGCCTGCAGCAGAAGGAAACATATCCCAGCTAGCTTTAATTCAGCTGGCATGAGTACCACAATCTCATATAGTTTGTGTTGAAATCTTTGCCACTACATTTACAGTGCTATTGGCAAGGTTAGGGCTAGCACAGGAGTGCCTAAACATACTGTCACACCTCTGGCTGCAACATAGGCACATCTTTTGCTAAAGACACGCCACAGAATCAGTGGATAAGGAAGCTGCCATTTGATTTGGTAAAGGTATTTTCAGTGAGAGCTTCGCCTTTGTAGATTGGAAGCTCTAGGGGTTTTTTAAAAGCTATTTATTAAATAAGGAGATTTAAATAGCCCGTGTACTTGTGGGAAAACACCACAAATAACTGTTTTGTTGTAAATTCCAATTACAATAACAGCACTAAACACATTAAGATGCAATTTGGTCTTACATTATGGGCAGCATGGAACTTCTTCGAGTGATGTTCCTCAACTCTATGAAATTCTCATAAAATTCAGACATTTAGAATGAGGCTGAAACTTTGTAAAATATGTTTAGATATATACTAATTGTAGAACTTGTGTTGTACAAGCAAATCCTGCAAAATACTAGTTTTTCTTAATGCAAGTAGTTGGTTGCAGTGTATGTGGTTTACACAGTCTTCTGAAACGCTGTTGTGTGAGACGATAGGTGGAAGATTATTTTTGGCATCTCTGAACTTTTTGAAAGCCTCCATACTGCTCCACATCTGTGTCTGTGACACTAAATTGTAGTTGTTTAGCACCGGTATATCTGTTTATACACATGGAGAACAAAAAGAGGACTGGCATAAACAAAATGTCATATACATTCAAATTTTGATTAGGATAAAATAATCAATCTGACATCATCATAAAAATGGAGTGCCAAAAAATTTTAATCTGCCAGCTCATGAAGGGCAAGACTCAAATTTCTGTGGTTTGGTTCATTTAAGCACTGAGAAAGTTAAACATGTTTATGAAGCTTCTCAGGTACAGGCTGTGTTCCTACTTCTTCACAGTGTTAGAGGCTCAAATCATTGTGTTCCTCTGTGTCCTCCAGTAGCTCCAGTTCTCATATCCTGAGCAGAATTCACTTTGGTTAACTAGACACCAGCAGTATAGGACCAATAGAAGAACTAGTCACTAAACTCCCTTTAAAATCAGTGGAAAAAAATATGCATTTATTGAGTGTGATTCATGTAACCTGTGTAACCTTGGAATGAGATGTCTCATGCCTTAATAGTACTGATTTTTCTTCACAAGCCGTAAAGGGATTCTTGAGAACTGACTCAGATGTAACAGTCTCAGTCCCACTCACCTACTGGCTGTCTTTCAATACTCTCATGTTTCAGCAGCCCAACAGCTGAATTTCTCTCAATTTTGTCTTGAAATTGTTAGCATTATTGTGGTGATGATCAACAGCAGGCAAGCAATTTGAAATTTAAAATTACTTCTGGGACTATTTTTTCAGAATGCTCTAACTAATATTTAATGACATTTTGAATTTTTGTTCTTTTCCATTCTAAGTCCATAGTCCATGCCCTATGTCATTTAGTACAAGAAAATTTAGCACAAGGCTAGCACTGCTTTCTGGTTTTGGCAGATGTGTAAATGAAGACATTGTTTTATATACTACAGATATTTATTATATCAGATATAAATGCCTTATGTACTTTATTAACTAAATTGATGGAGACTTTTGCCTGATCAATCAAAAGGCATTTTTGCCTAACAGTAGTATTTGCAGTGTTACTTTTCAGGAGGTAATATGCTCAAAAGCAAGTTTAGCAGACACTTGAAAATTTACTGGAATAGTGATGCAAGTTGCAGGATTCTTAATGATCAAAACTTTAAAATACTTTGAAGTAAGTCTCAATACCCCATAATGTAAAGATATAAGTTAGATGAAAAAGCCAATGAGATATACTTGGTTGTTTTATGAAGAGTGCTGAAGCTGTCAGGAACAGCAAGATTACCCAGAATGCACAATTTGAGCAGAACTTGCAATGATTAAATTACTGCATGGTTTTTGCTAAATTAACTCAGCGGTGTAAATGTAAAATGTGAAGCTGGAAGAATAGTGATAGCTGTGATGTTTGATAATATCTGCTGAAAAGAAAGTGGTAGTATCTAGGAAAGATTTGATATTGGAAAGCAGAAGTAGCTCTCTTTACTGAAGAAACATCTGGAAAATTCAGCTCCATTCATGAGAAATGCTGGCAACCCCAAAGAAAACGTCAGTCATAATCAGATATAATAGAAAACTAACTGGAAATTTTGGTTTCTTAAATTCCAGCAGCTGAAGAATCACTTACAATTCATCAAACAGCAATAGGGAGTCAAGAATGAAGATTTCTAATTGCAGATCTTGAGTGATCTAACATATTGGTAACATATTACTAATTTTCAGATTATTTTCATGTTTCAAAGATTCATACTGAAAAGTAACTTCTATCTTATAGAAAAAGTATAATCAGAAAATGCAAACATCCTTTTTCTGATTGTATAGAGCCCCCATAGATGGCTCTAGGATAGTTACTAATAAAAAATGCCAGGCAAATGATTGTTGCCTGTGCATTTAGCACAAAATTTTAAATGTGAAGTGACAGCAAAATATAATGCTAAATATGACCTTCATGGTTTTATAAAGAAGCCTTCCCAGCCTGTGCAGTAGTCTTTCTTAACCAAAGTATTTTACCATGAAGCTGACGAAGGTGGAAAAAAAATGTTAGCCATTAAAAATGACCTATGTGAGTAAATTTTCATAACAGCATTAGTAGATATTAAAGATGGTGATGATTTACTGGTTACAGATGGCCTCCTGAGTCATTAGTAAGCCTTAAGAAATATCCCTTTTATTTTTCAGTTATGGTCTGGTGACTCACCATTTCATGCTGTCCACTCTATCACACTTGCATTGTGAACACCAGCCTGCTCTTTGTTCAGCAGGCATAGAGGAGTGCTGTATTATGCACTGATGTTACTTAGCTGCCACACTTCCAAGTCTTGAAAGAAGGTGCTGGCCTGTGTATAGAAATCTGGGTGACAACGTTATTTACAATCACTAAAAGAAAGAAATAAATCATCCCTTGTCAAAAGAACCGATTTCTAGTTTAAAAAGCATAATACGTGAATTTCATTTAGAATTCCAAACTTAGTATCTGTAAAGTAGGTAGTTTATCTGGGTACTAAGGTCTGTTAAGTGAGAGAAGTGTCCTCAGAATTCTTACCAATATTTAAGGAGAAGTGAATTTTGACTATAATTATGATTTTCTAATGTAAAATTGGATTTCTCCAAGCTTTTTGATTCGTATGTTTCAATTTTTGGTATTATACCAATAGGTATATAATTTCAGGAGAAGACCTCACTCAGAAACTCTGAAGTCTTCTACATTTTTTTTCCCTAGAACAGTGCTATTTCTAACCTGGATAAATATTTTGCCTGTTTGTAAATGTCTGTAGACCCTATCTCTTCTTTTTGGACTTCCTAATACAGAATGTTGGGTAACTGTGTCATCCCAGATTGCCCATGTCTTGTTTCACACTGTAAATAACATTTATTACAAGAACATGACACTCAGAGGATTTTCTGCACATCAGAAGGGGTTCTTGTGGTATATGTTCTCAGACCAGATTTCACTGAGTCTTTAGAAATGTCTGTAAGCATTTTTCTATCCTTTTTAAATTATACATTTAAACTATGTAATTGAATGAAGTCCTTTTTCTTCTTTTGCTACCTGGCAAAGGAAAGGACCACCTCTCAGTAAGCTGTAACTGTTTTTTATATTTGGTGCAATGAAATTAAGATTAGGTTCCAAACAAAACTATTTTACTCAACGGAAATAAAACTGATCATTATGTACGGAGAAGTCTGTATTTGCACTTTGACTAGAAATCAGACGAAAGCTTTGAGTCTTCTTCACTTGGCACTTAAAAGTCTATGTACAGTTGGAGTTAAATAGCAAAAAGATAATATTTTATTATCTTTTTTGTTTGTTTGTTTTATTGTACCTCTGTGGCTCACAGCACTCAGAATTTGGTTGCATTTCCAAAATGGAAAACCAGGGCTTTTTAGATATGTCCATTTAAACCTTGACTTCTGAGTGAACTGTGATACATGTAGTTTCTTGCATTTATCTGAAGACGTTTCAGAAGACAATCTTTTTCTCAGAACAACTGTTATTGGATTTATCTAACAGATCTGCTGCTGAAAATAATGACAGTGATCAGCTGAGACCTACTAGAGTTATCAATATTTTCCTTTTTTTAATTAAAATTGAATTAATCAGCTTTTTCTTTTATAAAATTAAAGAATATGTAGCTGCTAATGAAACAGAACCCCTGAGAGGAAAAACAAACAACAAACAAACAGTTGAAGTGCACTGAAACATACATTTCTATCTTATGAAATAGCAAAGGAGGGAGGTTGTACTCTACAGGTAGAAGCAGATTGATTGCCTGGAGCTCTGCTATGGAATGAGCAACAGGTCTGTCAGAAGGTTGTAAGTCAGCAGGGAGGCCTGTAGAGGGTAAATATCATCAGTCTGAAAATAAAAAAAAGAGACATACTAGTTTCATTCATCCTATATTAAGATGTTAAGCTACATTAAAATACTGCTTTTTCCCTAACTAGCTTCTTTGGTGTAGTTGCCCCATGTTAACAATGTCCTGAAAAATTATACAGGTGGTCAGAGAGAGCATCTTTGTTAGAATTGCTCATGTTGATGCTTTATGGTAACCATAATGTATTTCTCTTAAACTAGACTTAGTGTTTCCCTTTTCTTCTTGTATTACTACTTCCACTGAGGTGTAAAGAAATTGAAAACTTACTTTTCATTTATTGCAGTACTTAAGTAAAATAATTCACAACAAATCACAGCTTTAGATGGGTGTCATTTTGTGTTCCCAGTTAAAGTTCTGATGACTTCACATTTTTCTACTCTTAGTGAAGTACTTAGTCCCGTGGAGAATCATCAGAATGGGAATCTCTCTGTAAGATGTGTGTTTTATGGTTTCATTGTACTTTGGAGCAAGAGATTGAAACCCACCTTGAGGACAAAGTTTTTAAATTGTTATTTTGCTCTTCTATCTATAGACTGCCCTATACAGTCTTTGAGGAAACTTTCAGAAAACCTGTGTAAAGGGGATAAGACGACAAAGTAATTTTTAATTCCTATTCCTTGGAGATGGGACTTGAACATAATTCCAGTTGCACATAGGCCCTAACTTTTGGAATCTTAACAGCCAAACCTCTAATTCATGGCTAAGGCAGGAATGTAATGTTCCTAAACAGTATTTGTCATGTCTAGCAGTAGCAGAGAAGAACTACTAGATTTCCTTCTAGAATGCTGTAGCTGACATTTGTGACAAATGTAATTTTTTTATATATATATAAAAGTGTGCACATACATCTTTCCTTGACAAAGGGAATTTGTCAGGATCCCATTTTCATGCTTTCACAAGATCTTGTAACTAGACAAGGAAACTTACAGAAACATGCCAAGGCAGAGCAGCTTTGTATTCTTCAAGATGGATAATATGTTGGGAATATAATACAGAGAATCCCTGCCACATGAACTAAGAATTCAGAACACAAACCATCAGGCCCACAGGGGAGGTCTGTTTTATCTGAATTTGGAAGAAATGGACCTACGAAAACAAACCAATTTACTTTCAATCCAAATGATCAGCTGAAGCAATTCTTCAGCAAAAGACAAGAAACAGATGCTGATGCCTTTTCTCAACAATTGCAAGCCAGTCAGTTCAGTTTCCAGTTTTCTCCCTTGATGATAAAACCTCAAGTTCTCATCCAAGGCAAAGGAAAGCCTTGAAGTAGTTTGATACCCATTTGGCACTGGATTTTGTCCCTCCTGAAGATACTGAAGGAATTGCCAGTCATCTTTATTATGTGGCATGAATTTAGAGTATTTCCAGTAAATACTCTCATTAGGAAATATTTTCTTCTTCTGTAAGAAGAACCTGTCTCCATAAAGATTTGAAAATTCCATTCCATGGAGGGAAACAGTCTCTGGAACAAAGGTGGTTTACGGATCAGTTTAATCTGTATGGCACGTAGTATATTACTTGGGTTTACAATGGGGACTTTAAATTCTAGACTGCAAACCTTAAAGTCTGTATTACTGTGTTAATGAACTGGGTTTTCACCTTTTAAAAAATTGGTTTAAACTTATTTCACTGAAAAGTGAAAATAAGTTTAGCAGCCTGGAATGACTCTGTTTTCTCTATTCCACCATGTAGCACAGTTAGCACAAGTGTCAAGACAACACTGAAGAAAAATTCAGAGACTCGAGCAACTTCACCGTCTTTTTTTCAAAAGAAGTGCCAAAACCCACCCCTCAGTATTTAAAATTAAACAACAAAGGTGAGGAAGGGATACTTGATGTAATTTCAGCTGTATAAAGAGTTGAAGTTTATAAAGACTGCAGAGTCCCACTGCAGTCAGTTCTTTGTCTTGATCCCCAGTTACAAGTCTGTAGTCCTTGTTACGGCATGTAGATTCCAAATATAACAAAATGGCCACGTGCCTTCAAAATTTCAGGACCATTCTGATTCTCGATGCTTTAGGTAGGAAGAGACTTTATATTTTAAAAGTCTGTAGGGTAAAAAGACATTTCTTAAATCTTTCATTTGTCTTAATAATGAAGCTTTAGTTTAATGTGCTTCCAGTGGGTGTTTTTAAAGCACTGCTGTTCAAAATAAATTTTAAGAAAGAAACTTTTATCCCTAAGAGATACCAGGAATCAGTTAAATTCATAGGAAATACTGGTATTTTCTTCAGTGGTGTGAGATTCTACTCCATGCGTCCAAAAGAGTGAGATTGTCGTTTTGCTCAGTATCTTGAAAACATACAGAAAACCTAGACAACTTCTAGGGACAAATTTACTGCAGGAGAGAGCACAGCAGGCTTTGCCACTGCTAGGTGTGGTGTAAACTCCTGTATTGCATGACAAGCTCTTGGCAAAGCTTTGTACAGCCCTACCAGTCAGACTGAGATTGCATGGCAGATTGCAAACAGCTACTATTGATTACATGTACGTGTACATTACTGTGTTTAGACATCCTCAGTACCCATAAATAGACTAGATTCTCATCTAGGGTATGTTTTCTTTGCTTTAGTTGGACAGTCTGTACAAATTGAAGTCTTGGCTCCCAAATATTCCTTTTGATTCACATGTATTTCTTGTGTTTCTAATCCTACAGAGAATAGCAGTGGAACAATACAAAAATATGTTAAAATAGCTGGATGGGAATATTGTCAAAGAGATGCATATTTTTATTACTGTATGAAAATCTACCAAAATCTAGAATTTCTGCTACAAAATGTATGTACCATGAAATACATAGAAGGAATACATTTTCATGTGTAGCTTACTAAGTACTCTGAATAGGCAGGAAGGTATTATTGCAAACTCTTGCTCTGAGGTACAAAGAAGTAGGGTAATTCTCTAAGATAACAGAAAACTGTTAGGGTATCCAGCAGTGGAATCACCCCAGACCAAGTCCAGCACTCAGTGGACTCTGTCACCTCTTGAGAGCAATTTATTGTAGTGAATGGCCTGTACTATGTTAACAGGATGATGATCTTTATTGCATCAAAGATGTGCAAAAGTTACTGTAGTCTAGGAAGAAATATTTTAACTCACTCTACTTTGGAGTCTGTGGGTGGGCCATTGGGGATCCACAATTATTTTCAGGTTTTGGGCATATTTCTGTAGTAGACATATCTGTTTTTCCTTCTTTATTTTGGACAAAGAACAGTACATTATCTGTGGCAACTTGTAACCACTTTAGAACAGTCTTGAAGTGACAAATTAGGAGAAATGTATTTTACAAAGTTTTTCAGGGATAAAACAAGTTTGGCCAAGTGATTTTTTTAAAGGCCTCAAACATTTTAGTATTAGTGTCCATCAGTTTTCTGTGTTCTCTTTTTACTAGAAACATGCTTACTATTTTGATAGACTTGGAAGTAAAATAGTAGTCTTTCAGCACCTTTGATTTTAACTTCCTCTGTGGTCAGTGTTCTTAGTTTAATGGCTTTATTGTCACTCTTTAAGTCTTAATTGCTGCAGATTTTGTCTGAAGAAAGCGCCTTGTCTAGAGTACCATTGTATTTTGAAGAGTTCTGGCATGCTCTATTCACAGCAACTTAAATGTATATGAATGTGTAAGTACGATATTGTTATATAAATGAAGGAGGAAGGCAACAATGAAAATTTAGAAATATCAGGTTCCTATGTAAATGAACAGAAGTCTCCTAAGGCTTCAGTTCTTTGAGAAATGCTCTGGAGAAAGCAAAGCATCTCTCTGTACAGTTGGGTTCCTCTGAAGTAAGTAGTAAATGATGGACAGACAGTTTGTAACTCCATCTCCTGACCCCAAGAGTTATACAGAGAGCTCTGGCAGAAGTACTTTGTCTGGTGGGCTAAAATACAGTCTAGGTAGTGAGTGTAAAAACACAACAGTGGAAGAGGAAAATGAGGAAAAGCAATGTTACTTCCCTGAACTCATCTGCAAATAGGTCTTCACCAGGTCCCACCCTAGGAATATCCCCAGAGGAGTTTTGCCAAATGGCACAGGGAATTCAATGACTCATGGTTTTTTTCTTTCTGTTCCTGTATCCTCCCCCAGATATTCCTGGATTGTTTCTCCTTTCCTATCTTGTCTGTCCAAATCACCAGGTCTTCTGAGAAAGAGCTGGAAGAAGGGCTGGAATGTAATATTTAGCAGGGGAGCCTGTCATATGAAATGTCCTCAGCAGGGAGCTGGTGTGCTTATTTAGGAAGGGTTAGAGATGTGAAGGAGTGTGGGAGATCAGCAACACAAGACTGGGAAAAACACCACTTCTCTGTCTTCACCACCAAGCAAATCTCCTCTGGTTTGCCAAGAGTTTTGTGCCTGAAAACAATATGAGATATGTCAATTAGATATTTCATGTAAAACACAAACCAGATATAACATGTTTCCAAAGAAAGCTATCCTTCCGTGCATATGAGCACTGCTGTTTACTGCAGATCTAAACTGAGTTAGCAGTAGTTGGCTGATAGATTTGTCATCAGCTTTTATTTCCTGTGCTAATAAAATATTTTTTTTAAATGAAAAAATAAAAGTACATATCATAGGAGCCAACTATAACATTTATCTGAAGCCGTCTTACTCTGCTACTATGCTTTTAGTTGGCTTACGTTTCACAAGCGTGGATATTGCTCAGCGTACAGTTTTGACATAGTTGCAATTTTGTACCTTAGAAATTTGTTTCTTGTCTAGGCAATAATTATTGATGAACGCTTTCAATTTTGGATGTTGATATAATGTAGTAAGCTACCTAATCACTTCAGACCTGATGATGGCCGTCTCCATAACTGCGAATGTCATACTTGGAGGATGCTTAATTTTTGTTGCAGTACATCCTACAGATCAGGATGTCCTATCAGCTATTTAGAGTTGAACGATATGATCAATTGTCTCATCAAAATACACCAGCTGAGGAATAGAAATATATGCATACAGTAGTGAAAAATATGGGATATGTGTTCAAACAAGGACATCTTTGCTAGCGTTACTGCTCTTCTGGAAATCCCAAGGGCTGTATAGTGCCAGCATAGGAAGGTTCTGGATGGCTTTAAAATAATGCAATTGTATATCTAACTATAATCTAGCTGTCATGTTCTGAAGCTTAATCTAAAGTGCAATAGTAAACAGAAGTGAACAAAAATTTGAATTTTTCAATTTTATGAATAGATGAATTATTTGGAAAAAAGTAATCCTTCTTCAACTCAGGAAAAAAAGAAGTAAAATTAAAAGTGAATCAATAGATATCTTTTTGGTAAGTATATTTCTTATTTCCTCTTTTGCAATTAGTGATCTTGATCAGTTCCTACAGTTTTGGGAGTCAGCTTGTTTTAATTAGGATTAAAATGGAAAGATATTTCATATAAGAATTCTGGCTTCTTTTTTGATTAATACCACACAGTTTCAGAATATGTGAATAATAGAGTCTGCAAAGATACTGGCTTTATGTTTTCTCACAGACAGTGTAGTAGTGAGCCAGAAAATGAAATATTACATGTCACACCACTTGATGGAATATAATTCTGTTATGGAGCTGAGTTTAAATGCAGTTTGGCAGATCCATTCCTCACACTGTCATAAAATAATCTATTTTTTTTATGCCGTCTTTGTGAGAACTAAAAAAATTGTTAAGTTTGAGTCTGTGTGTGCACTGCCTCCCCATTAATTCACTATCTCAAGAATAGCGACCTGCCTTTCGGTCTTTTCTAGAAGGCTAAACTCCCATTTCTACATAAAATGTGAGTTGCTTTTAGCAAAAGAGGAGATTTCAGTTCTTTTACAATAGTATTGCTTATTGAAGCCTCAGCAGTCTCACTACTGAAAGACTTTAAAAGATGCCTGCTCTGTGTCAACTTTTTGCAACAGCCTTCCCAAATGAGGATCTGACATTTTTGTTCTGATAGGAAAGAATGAGGGGCAGAGAGAGAAAACTTAAAACACTGATGGTAATTCCTAGCAAGCAATTTTAATGCTATAAGAGGGATGTCCGAGCTGTTGCTGTAGAACTGCCTGCAGTTATCAATCAGTTCAAGCCCATCTTCTGTGCCAGACGGTGTCAACTGATCAGCAACAACTGGGTAGTCATGGGCTGCTTGCTGACTATTGAGTTCCCCAGCTAGAGGAGGAAGCAAAGCAGCAGGAGCCAGCAGGTTGCCCCGGGGTTGGGCTGCGTGGCCAGCTGAGTCCCTGCCATCGGCACGGCAGTCTCTGCGAAGCCATTGGCATCTCCTGACTGGGAATCTTTTTGTCAGCTCCCTCTCTAATCTTTGAGGTATGTGCCTTTTAGCTCCCGAAATGTGAAAACGGGGGTTACAGATTGAGGACATGACCTGTAAATTTTAAAGGGATTTTTTCTGTAACATCAGGAGCGCTCCTCCTCAGCCTCTGCCCCCTGGCTACCCATTTGTGGATCTCATTTCTGTCCCTTAGCAATACACGGGTTTTGCCAGTTAACATCCGTGCTCAGTTGTTTTTTCCTTCCTTTCTACTCTGTCTTACCCCCCCATTTTCTATACTTTTGTTTGAGGGAAGGTAAAGAATGTGTTTTTCTACATAAGAAAGGAAACTTCCACTGTACTACTTTTTTTTTTTGTTTTGTTTTGTTTTTTCTTTGCCATGCATCTCCACATTATCTCTTCCCACATTTTTTCTTGAGTGCTCAGCTGCTCCATTCTGAGTGTATTGGACAATGCATAGAGCTTTTCACATTGCTGCTTGGGTTTTATTTCCTGTGCAATTGCTGGTCTTTTCACTACAAAAAAATCCATCTGGGCAGAGAGTATCTCTTCTATCCCTGCTTCAGTAGTTTCTATTCTATTGTAAGCTGTGAGAGAAAACTACAGAAAACTGCTTGCACCTATCCAAAATTAGGATGGATGAAGGATCTGGAAAATGGCAGATGTAGCAGAACAAAGAGTAGAAAAGATGAGTAACTTGGCCACAGTCACAGAGCAAAGTGCTGACAGAGAGAGGAATAGAAACCAGGAGTCCTAGTTCTCAAGCCTGTGTTCAAAACAGTAAACCATGCAATTTTTCCACAGTGTTATCTAGAAATTTCAAAGACAGAATGACATGCTGTTGTAAAACTGATAATAGAAAACTACCATCAGGGAAGCACTATTTATAAATGAGAGGGTGGGAAGGCGCACTCTATGCTGATGGCCATAAACTATGAGCGCCAAGGGACTAAGGGAAATATTTTCATGTTTGTGTGCTGTAGAAAGTTTTATTTAAACACAAACATTGTTAATAAACATGGATTTATATGTTTTCTTTGATCAATAAACTCTGATAGATTTTAAACGTTCTGCATATCTCATTTCTGCACATCCAAATGGAGAGGAAGAAAGACTCAGCAGCACATTCTTAAATCTGTTGCAGTCCCTTTTTCGTACAGGTTTTTGCTACTATCACAAATTGAGAGAATATGGGACTGTGTTTTCAAACAAAGGGGGCCTAAGTTACATCAATTAAAAATGTGTCTAAAGACGTTAGCTTATGTTTTGCTTCCACAAAAAAGATAAATATACAGGTACAGAATGAACATTTGATTTTATTACCTGATTCAAAGCCTCCTAAAAACAAGGGCGGGCAAAAATTTTCCACATATTGATTGAGTGTTGGATCGGGTCCTAGAATAGGTTCTGTGTAAAAAAAAAAATCCATCTGGAAGCTGTATCTGATATGTGCTAAAATCAAAGTGAACTAACTAACAAAATTTTTTTTTACTACACTAAGTCCTTCTCTTTCTCTATCCACAGAAGCAAAAGAATGGGTATATTTTATTTTAATTAGTCCCTTAACTTCCTTTTGTATATATTTTTGATGACCCCAGACCAGTGAATATTATATCCCAGGGATGTTGTTACTGTTTATTCTCTGACTCTCACTCGCAGACTTTTATTCTTTTACTTAGTGTGTTGCAAATTGCCTGCTCATCTGTGTCCTTCACTGCCTGGATTACTTCATGTTGTTTACATAGCAAAACAAACTATATAACATCCCAGCGGCTCAATGCTGCTGCCACAGAATACCGGTGAGTCTAATTGACAACAGGATGTGCCTGTGCTTTATGATAGGAGAACCAAGCCCTAATCACAGCCAGCCAAGCAGGAGCAATAAAACTCAGACTTCATATTCTCACTCCTTGGTCCTTGAAAGGCAGGAATCCCTGGTTAGCAATATCTCAGATTACATTTAGCATGATTCCTAATATATAATAATGAAAATTACTATCAACATTTATACTGGCTCATTTAAGACATTAATTCCATTGAAACTACTTTCAACAAGTTTAAGGTTTAAGACAGTTACTTGTTAATTTCTAAGGCTTAATGTGAGGGTGTCGCTTTACTTCAGAATACTCCATGCTGTGAGTGATTCAGAAGTGCCTTGACTGAAATCCTTGCTTAAGTCTAGTGTTTAAATCAATTTACAGCTGGATCATTTTCTATTGTTTTGCCATTCCTCCTCATCTCTGTGGAAGGCGGGGGAGTCTTGCTTGCCACTCTATTATTAATGAGGGAAACAGAAGATAATGCAACACTGACTGAGCAGGCAAAAAACAATTTAGCCCTTTCCTTGAAGTTCCATTTGAAGAAACATTACTCTTTTCTTGGGAAGAGAGATTCTCAGGAGAAGAATCTGAAGAGAACTCCTAGGTTAAGCCTGTGGCTACTACTTAGCCACAAAAAGGAGGTGGTGGTGAACAGCAGTAGTGGGACAACTGGTTTTCTGGTTTTGGTCACTTCTGCAGAGAAAGAAGCATTTTATTCCCACATGAACAGGAAGGAGTAAGGACAAGAGTGGGTGCATAAACAGGCAGTAGATATCAGACTACAGGAGCCATCCAGGAAAATCTGCATTAGTTGTTTGGAGGGAATCCACACAATCCCTTGTGGACCTTTAGAAGGAGGCAGAGTCACAGCCTGACATAATCCTGCCTGACTGCACCATTACTGTTTCATTCCCTCCAGTCCTGCCTTTTCTAAGTTTCTGTTCCCTCCCATCCATAAATTTACTCCTCTGCCCACAAAGGCTGCAAAGTTGGGAGATGTGAGATCTGTCTCCAAGAGGGGGGTCAATAATAAATAAAAAAGTGACCAACCAAACCCTTTTCTATCCTGATTCAGGCAGTTCAGCATGCTGTACAGCATGTACAGGGAGAATAGCGCAGCATGGAAGTATCACTGACTCAACTGCGACGGATTGCTCTAACATGCACTCTGACATTTTACACGGAAGAAATCTTCTTTCAGCTTTCACAGCTTGTTTCTTTGAAGTGAAACAGTGAATCTCATGAAAACTGACTGTTTTCTCCAACAGAATTGCCATTCCCATGTAGGTGATGCAACAGAACAATTTCTTGTAATAACATCAAAATAGCAATATTAATAGTGACCTTTCATTTTAGTTGCTGCGGTATTCCATAGGGAAAAAAAAAATTGCATGCAATAGTGATGATAGTAGAGTACTGAATGTGCTCAGTATAAAATACTGCTTTTCTGTTCCCCAGTAAGAACCTTCCCTGAAAGTCAAGTATTTAATCTCATCCTCTCATTGTAGCTCTGAAGGCCAAGCATGTGATTAATGGTAATGGTTTTGCTGTATAGATTGGCATGACAGGCTGTGCAAGACAAATATTCTAAACCTTCATTTTGAGCACAGGAACAAGTTTACCATGAGAATATACATGTGTGTTACTGTTTACTAGCTGGTAGCATCATTGGGTGTGATGATAATCCAGTTGGGTGAACTGCCTGTAAATTGGGGCTGTTTCATCAGATTGAGGCTAGAGTTCAACGTGCATTTTTATCTTTTGGCAGCAACAGTGACAGAAACCCCTGCTTCCTCTCCTTGTCCTCCACCAGCCTGTCAAATGGTGCTGTAGTAGCATAAGTGAACAATCAAGGCAGAGACTGAAGTAGTGAGGACTGCTTAATGGCCTACAGAACACAGCTACTGAATGTGTTAACTAAATCCCAAGCCTGAATGTTGTAGGTCCTGTTTAGGGGCCTTGACAGTTGTGATGATAATTTTAGTATGAATTGTGTCATTAAAGATGTGCTGGGTATGTAGTTCATCCACTCCTTGTAGAAAGAAAAAAAAAAGTGTGGTGAAATTGTGTAGCACTTCTCATCCTGGTTTTTGGCCATTGCTGTTTCTTCTGAAGAGTATGAGCTATAGGGTCTATGAATGAGCAAGCCCATCTGTTTCATCCTGCTGCTTAATACCCAGTCTATCTTAGCGAGTGTTGTTTCAAGCAGCTGGCAATTAAACTGTACCAGTCCGCAGCAGTATTCAGTGATGGTGTCATGATTGCATGCCACACGCATGTTGACGTCTTTTTTTTTTTTTCTTTTTTCCTGCAATCAGCTGTTCTGTTAAGCTGTGTCAGTGACGACAGAGGAGTGGGTCAACGATGAAAAGGAAGCAATAGAGACCAAAGGGTGGCACTTCTTAAAAATGCTAGTCCCTTCTGATCAGAGTAACAGAGTGTGTGTATCAAGGTAATGCATCACTCAGTGACTGGCCAGAGAAACATTCCATTGGGTTGTAACTGAACGGAGAAACTGTTGCAACAATTGTATGTCTTTACTTCACAAAGTATAAAATACAAGTGTACTCTTTGTGCCCTCTTTATTTGGCCTGTTAAGAAAAGCATAGTCTGTCAATCAAGAAAAAAGCTTCCAATTGTGTAGCCTGTTAGAATCATTTCATTAATAACATGTGTTTACTACTGGGAGAAGCAGACTCAGTGTGCTAAGATTTTGTTTGTCAGTCAGTCATTGGAACCCCACTGTTAATCGCATACAATGGTTTGTGGTTATGCCACAATTTAACCCAGGTTTAAAAATACAAACTAGAGCCTTGGTGGTCTGCTGAGAGCAGTGAGTGAAGCAAAGGTATTGGTTGAACCTGCCTTGTGGGCTGCTGGCTTGGAGTACTGCACGAGCTAATCAAATTTATTAACTTGAGTCATGACTAGAATGCATATACACTGGTGAGTGTGGGTGGGTGCACCCAGGTTAGACTACATTTTGGCTGCATTCTGCAAGGAGGAAGAAAAGCAACTCTTTGGCCTCCTTTCCACAAAGACAAATTGGAAACAGATATCAACTAGATTTTCAGATCTCTGTCACTCTAATAAGAAAAAGGTAATTTTTTTTTTTTTGTTGTGGCTTTTATTTATTGATTTATGGAATGGCTTAGAAAAAATTGAAGGAGTTTCAAAACTGAATACCAATGGCATTCAATGCATATGTGTCATTGTCTTATCAAATCGCCCCCTGCATGCCATTTTAATAGTAATATTAGAGGCAGAATCTCTGACTCCACTATAACGAGGGCTGGGTGTCATTGCCAGAAAAGGGAGAGGCATTTGGCTACTAAGAAAAAGAATACTGGAGAGATGGTTGTGTATCTTTATATGAATCTTGACCTCCTGGCAGAGATAGAAAGAGACAAAGTGACTGAACCATCTTTCTTAATTATAGCTAGAATATGGTAAGCTAAAATTCCTGTTTACCACAGCACTGTGGAAAGTATCATTCATAACTGCAAGACTTGTAATATTCTGAGAAGAATATATTCATCTCCAGAAAGAATTATATTCATTTCTCCACTTTACAGCCCAAGACATTTTGTAGAAACCTCTTCCAGATTCAGAGCAATGTAAGTGATATTTTTAAATGGCAGCTTTAGGATAAAGCAGATCCCATGCATTCTTATTCAAATAAAATGGGATTAGCCTTGATTCTTTTATTCTATATAAAGATTTAAGAATTTCATTTATCCTAATCACTGAATTTATAACTGGCCAAATTGCTGTAATTTTGAAATGCCTAAACAGATTCATTCATGAAGGCTGTGAAAAATGTATATGGATTTGTTTTTTCATGTTTCTGATATGTAGGTTATTAATAGGAATTATCCCCTCACTGTTATGTTTCTCTACTAAGAAAATAAATTAAATAGGTTGAGTTTTGCTGAAGATATTTGTACTAATAAAAGCATTAAGCTTGAAATTTTTTTTACATTCAGGGCAAGTTTAAGTTTAACTAACAGTGGCCTGAGACCATTCTTTGCTCATCAGGTCATATTCCACAGGGAATCCTTCCTCTTTGCCCTTCTTCGTCATCTGTACCACTCACAATGTACTCCACAACATACTTTTTTCTGGTTTTATGGGATCAAGAAGGGAACTTTGGAACTGCACAGCATCTGGGACTGCTTAAACTGTGTCAAGGAAGCAGAAGACAAGTGCTAATAAGAGGTGAAGAGGTGAAGACTGAAACATCCTTACACCCAACCATAAATCTGCACCTATTATAACTATTGAAGTGAGTGACAATATTGTATGTGGTGGCCTTTTGGGATAAGACCACTATAAATATCTCCTACCTCCCAATAACTGTGAATTATCTTTTTTAAAAAAAGTCTGGTGCTTGGAGCTTATTTTCATTTTGTCTGCATTACATCTGACTGTCCTTTCAAAGCTTATTGATTTTTTCTGTGCTGTAAAGGTTCCTGTATAACAGCGAACCAATTCAGTGGTAATATACAGGTGAATTTCAGGTTTGTGTTGTCTTGTGAGTATTTTTGAAGGAATGTCTTTAACAAAACAGGGAGGAAGATTCTATGACTTAATTCCTTCTCAGAGATGTAATACTGCTTATATGTCCCACTCTAATTTCAGTATTTATATTAATTTGACTTAGGTCCACGATGGACTAGCCTGGCATGATGACTGAAATGTAGTAGTTGCAGCTCCAAGTGAGGAGTCAATCGAAGATGCACATACACTGGCCACAGTATACTTTGCAAGCAGGCCAGCATGGGCAACATCTCTAGCACAGGATGAATAGGACTGACATTTAGAGAAATTCTGTGACTGCCACAAGAGTTAGCAATGGTACTTAGATATCATGAGACTTTATTCATCAGTTCTTGAATAAAAGCCCTATAGTTGAAAACAGATGTCTTGCTGGTGAGCGATATACATGGTCTCTGATACCCATTCCACCAGGGTCACTCATTCTTTCCACAACATATGTTGACCATTCCTTTCCTTTTCTTGTAAACAGTATTAAACCATGACTGAGGCAGTGGTTTGTAAGCAACTGCAGCTAATGTCAGATTTAGGAATTTCTGTATTTTAGATCCAGCATATCTCTGTCCAGTCATGAAATTCCCTTTGTTTCTCTATTCAGGATCAGTCTTATGTTTTAGAGAATGTTCTCAATAAAAAGAGGTTGAGAAAGAGAAAGGAAAGGATTGTATAGGCTTAGCCAGACTTGGAAAAACATGAATGTCTTAATCAACCACTACCCTGGACACTTGAGCTGTGTCCATACTGAAAAAACCCACAGTTTTAACTTGGACTGATTGACTGAGGTGAACTAAACTGTGAAAACAACAACAAAACAACCAACGAAGACCAAAAAAAGCAGGAAATACTTTAAACAAATTAACATCTCAAGTTCAGCCCCAGCCACTTTATCGACTCAAAGTTTTTTCAGTTCTTCTGTAGATTTATGAGGTAGATACAGCCCATTATTGTAAATGGCAGTCTATCTTATGGTCAGAACTGTATAGTCTATGAGTTTGCATTTTTCAGCAATTTACGTTTTTCTTTCCTGTTTTCAATGTTCACTTTTTCAGAAAAAATAAAATAATGCTTTGTGACTCCAAATGTCTTAAGATTGCACATTGTTAACACTTTGAAAATCACATGTTGCTGACAATGTGTACCTCTAAAAGATGCAAATGAATGGGTGCTTTTCCTCAGTTATCTGTAATTGTAGACAAGGATAAAACAGGTTCACTTACATAGTAGAATGTCTGTTACCTTGGTACTCTGCATTTTATCTTACTCTGCACATGTAGACATGTGCTCAACTTCACTCATTCTTGTCACCTATTGATACAGCAGGTTTTATTCTAGACTGCACAGACCTGTTCTTTAAAGATGTTTGACAGCAAGGAAACAAGAAGATTAATTAGGAGTCATTAAATGTCACTGTTGCAGATCATATAGGGTTTCTCATATTTGTCTTTTAGAAGCTGAGCACATCTCCAGTGTCATAGACTTCACATGAAATGAATTTGCTTTTTTCTGTGTCATAACTTGGCTTTTAATTATGCTAGATTAAAAAACAATATCAAGTACTAGTGGGGAAAGACATTTTCTTCCATTATGCCATTAAAGCCTCTATTACCCAGAAATCCAGGGAAGTCTGATCTCCACTCAGACATATGTGCATCTTTTAGAGAGGTAACACAGTTTCGAGGATCCTTTCTCCTCTGTGAGGTTAAAAGGATTTAAAAATGGCATGGGGTGCTGGCTGTGTAACAAGGTGATGGTTCAGATCATTCAGGTTACTGCTTCAGCACCCCCCTCTACAGTGAGAAGTTTCCCAACAAATTTTGACAAGGAAAAGTTGCCACTGTAGATTTGCCAGCTGTTCATATAGCTTTGTAGCCTTGCCTCTATCAGCAGCTGTATCAAATGAGCTAGAGGAATTGTCTGGAAGCTGACCTTGTATACTTACATACTGTATGTGTGTATGCATATATATATATATATATATATAACTATTTTTTTAGACACCCATGCACACATATGTATATGGAAAGCTCAATGGAGAATTTTTACTTAAATTCTAGGCAGCTAGCAGCTGACATATGCTCTCACTGTAATGTGACTGAACAATACAAACGTTTCTAATTTTTCTAATATCTTTTGCCAAACACAAATAACATATTTCAGGTTGTCTTGTAAAAGAAAAGAACTAAATCCTTTGGCTGAAAAGCATATCAAAGCAAATATATTTAGTAGGTTCTTAAATGAAATTGAGTGGGGGGAACAGAAAGCATAGTTACTCTGCGGTGTTAAACTCTTTATTAGTGTAAACAGGAGTTTGGTTTTGGTGTTTTTTTCACCCTGTTTCATCCTTAGATTTGTTATTTGTTTTGCACATTGTATTAATTTTGTAGTTAGCGTTCCTGGAAAAAGAGTGGAATGTACAGAATTTGGATTTCATCACCAGAAAAACAACGGGTTAGGGAAGTCATTCTCCCAAAGTTGTGAATATCTGTTTGTGTGGATATGACAACAAAAAAAAGTTTATCAGAACCAGTCTGATGCAAAAAATAGTTACCAACAGCTGCAGGGATAGATTTTCACAGGGCACTTAGTACAAAAGATCCATGTTCCATTTGAAACATCATCCAATTGAAAGTGGCCTACTTTTAGGGCTTCAGGAGCAGCTAACATGGTCTTTTTCTTCCACAGTTGGTGGCATTCCCCGTTTATGAGCTTCAAGCTTTGAATTTTAGGACAGGGAGGAACACAGGCAAAAAAATCCCAATTTTTAAAAAAAAGGAATCCATATTGGTTTTATGTTTATCATCAATTGCATTTCACTAAGAAAGTTTTAATGTAAGAAGGTCCATTCAGAGAATAGGCAAAGGGGCTCCAAAACTCAGCCAGGTGTGAATGACAAAAAAAAAGTCTATATGACTTGAGACATTCTTGCTGTTTTGAACGTTCTGCAGTGCAAGTCTCAGGTCTACAACTGTCACAGAATTTAGCAGTATATGTATATTTATATATAATTTTACTCATGCTAATTGGATAAACAAGGAATCTGGAATAGAAAGGGAGTAAAAGAATCTGGCAGTCTGACATCTGCAAGTTGGGATAGCAGAGCAACACATGAATGTACATGAGTGCCTGCCAACTTTCATTTTCTCATTATTTCAGCCTATTGTCAGTAACAGGACTTCCCTGACTTGGGATTGATGGTCACACACCCAGGAAGGGTTCTTCACCGCTGAATGCCTTTCAGTTCACCTCTAGGGTGAGCATCCTGTATGCCTAGGAAAGGCAGGCTGGTGCACTATTGAAGGACTTGTCCTTTGATTAAAGAGAATTAGCAGATTAATCTAGTTTTGCCTCTCTAGTCTTTAAATTGTTAACATGTCCCTGTTCTGTTTAACATGGAGAGAAATATCAAGGCAGTTAGTTGCCACAGAGTGTATGGCATATTTAAATGGGACCTGCCAAGGCTTCGGTACATAAGAAGTTCACCTTTATCTTAGATGTAGAAATGGTCCGTGGCCAATACAACGACTAAGATATGTGAGAGTACATGGTAGGGGTAAAATGCTTATGTACCCTTCTGTTTTTTCTCTGACTACCTTTCCCTTGGGTCAGAACAATTTGCCATAGATAGAAAGGTGGTTCCATGCTGGCCCTATAGCCCCAGTCTGTACCAGGAGTTTGCACACACAGAGCAATGTTTGACTAATAATTCTAATTTATAAACCATCAACAATCCTAAAAACAGATTAGCCAGCAAGGACTTTTTGTGACAAATACCATGGCAATTTTCCATGCCGAACCACATAAAAGAACTCTGGGTCAGAAAAATGCATTCATTTAGGATCAAGTCTAGCAGAAGTCCCACGATTGCCAATGGAACAAGAATAACACCCCTGTTGCCAGACTTTTTCTAGGCAGTGGGTGGCCATGGATAGAGTGCTGTCCCTTCCCCCACCAACATAGTCTCTGTGTTACAAGTTGATTTCTGTTGAAGTCCAGCAACTACACGGTCTCAGGATAGCTGGCTATCAGCCTGTACTTGCATTCCTGCCTTGACTGCAGGGGCCCTGACAGCAAAGGTAATCATGATGGTTAACTTCACTCCTGGTATGGCACAAATCTGGTGGAAAACCTTAACAGCTTTGGAAATGCATGCTGTGGTTCATGAACAAAGCACACAGGGAACACTAAGCCACCTCTGTCACCTCCCTGATGCTGCAGGTCGATGTGCTCAGGTCTCAAGTCTAAGCAATTTGTGTGTGCCAAAAGTTACCCTGATACTCAGCAAGCCAGAGCTCCTCAGAAACACTAGCAGCCACGTTCCTCAGAGCCAGTGTTGGTGATGAGTGCAGCCTCTTTTCTTTGAGCACAGACTGGACCCAGGTGAGGGGAGCTACTTACAAGCTAGAAAGAGCAACAAATGCCCAAGTAAACTCCCTTACTCTGCAAGGTCAGTGCAAAGCAGGTAGAGCGAGGCTAAGGACTTAAGAAACACATTGATCCTCTGTGGAAACCAGTGAGGGTTTCAGCTACTTTGAGGAAAGAATCAGAAAACTGATGCACTTGGTCCATGTGTTGGGTTCACCAACCTGAACATATATTCTCCTAATCCAAATGATGTTTTCCAGCTGAACAGAGCTTTCTCATCAGGCAGGTATTTTTAAGAAAAAGAGAACAACAACAACAAAACAACTGAATAATTGAAATAGAAACGTAATCTTGGAAGATGATGAAAGTTAAGAAAATGGGAAGGGACCAAAGGCATAAAATACTCTATTTGCCAGGTCCAATATTTACTTCCTTAAGTTCTAGAGCTATATGATGGATGGGTGAAGGTGAATGAGCCTTATTTATAGCAGATTTATGTAAATACAGAAGATCTTTTCCAGGACATACATATATTCACCAAATATGAAAACTGTAGTAAATTATTACAGTAAAAATGTCAGAAGCTTCCCTGAGATCAGCAAAGAAAAAAATTCTTGGTTCTTCAAACCCAGCTACATAGCCCTTTTTCATATGCTAATACCCTTACACTCTGCCGAGACCTCCATCCACAAAAGCATGGGATGAGATTAGTAGCATAACCCACATAGCAGCACCTCTGGATGTTTTATGTTAAAAGGGAAATGTAAGGCCCACTCTCATGTCTTTTGATGCCAACTTCTGTCTTTCACGGGCATATTCATAAAAAACATGCTGCAGTTCAGTGATGACTTTTCAGTTAGGCTACTTCAGACTTTTGCCAAAAGGGTTGGTCCCATCCATCCCTTCCTGTGTTTGCTATCTTGTGCCAGCACCAGCATTTTTGCCAACATAATACACACTTCTCTGACTGCAGGGTACAGTCAACAGAGAACTGATTGGGTGAAAGCTAACTTCTTGTCACTGCTGTTGTAGAGTGATTGAAGAGCTGTATCTCATAATTCAATATCTAACTCCCTTTATTCACCTTTACCAGCCCTTTTATGAATGCACTAAGTTAAAAAATAACATTCGTTTAAGTAAGTCCGGTTCAGACTTACTGGACAAATACTGCAGGGAGTGAAGACCATATCTGATACGTATGATGCTGTGTTGCACAGATGGGTTGCCCAAATGAAGCCAAAATCATTTGCCCCATGGTGAATTCCCCATGCAAGCACAGTTCTCAGCTGCTGCTGGCACTTCGTCCTCCTTCCTGTGTGTGTTGGTCCTGCTATAAGAGATACGTTGGGTTGAACACAGGTGTGGCAGTATTGTAGGTATGCCACATTATGCTCTGCTTACACCCAGCTGACATTTGCTGTGAGCTAGGAAGAGAAGGGGGAAGAGGAGAAAAGAGAAAAAAAATCCCATGAGCAGAGGCTGCCGGAGCTCACAAGAAAAGACCCTCCACCAAGTTCTGCGTCCCAGATCTGCTGCCTGACTCACAAAACTTCACACAACCCCTTAATAGTCTCCCCTGCTGAGCAGAGCTGTCTTCCCTGCTTACCTTTCATCATAAGTATTGCATTAACTTATATATTGCAGTATTCTTATTTGCGTCTTGCTAATACAAGGGTGTATAAGGTGTGGCCTTTCAGAAGAATGTAGAAAAATCAGAACATAGACAGAAGTCTCAATCTAGCTTGATTTTTCATTAACACACTCTAGGAGTGTACAATATGTAGAGTATTGTAGACTAAAGTTTATAGTGCTACATTTAACTACACCTTTCACACAGCTCGTAAAACAGATTTCCAATAGTTGTAATTTTAAATTTGTCTCCTTGGATGCAGTGGAAAATGTGACTTTCATGCTTTTCTGTATGTTTACAGCATCATAAATAACACACAGATCTGAAGGATTTTAAGTACATCAATATGGTATTTTAAACAAAGTAGTGAAAATATGTAGAATATAGTGTCCAGTTGTTTTTACTTCTTTCAAGGGTAAGATTTCTCCAGCCTGCCTAATTTTTAACTTTGCATAACTTCAAAAATTCTTTATGTACTGCAACTCAAAGTAAAAGGAGTTCAAAGTTAGATGAAATCTAGGTGAAGAAAGCAAGCATAAAAAAAAGCCTGTGTGGTATTGCTACTTACTGCAGGTTTCAGGTTTTATAGAGTTTCAATAGATATTTCACCAAAATTACAACCTGTAGTAGGTTTCATATCCAAAATCTTATGCAATCTTTTGACAAAACAATTTTTGACTTGATATTTAACATGGGAATAACTTTCGGCACACCAAGATGACTTTCTGTTAGGTAGTACTGTTTGATTATAGTTGATCTCCATGATTGCAGTAGTACGTTTGTACACTGTACCAGTTCAACGCTTTTATGAAACCAATCATTGCTAAAAAAACCTGCTTCTTATTTAGGATTATATTAGTATGATGCGTTCTATAGATAGCTGATAGAGTGTATAAACTTGAAGGTTGTTAAATTTCACTACTTATCTGATAAAAGATATTTTAAGCAAATTTCCATCTTTTGGAGATTAACAGCTGGATATATTTTCTCCAAGGAATGGCTGTGCTCTAGCATAGATTTCTAAGCATGTTTGAGTCTCTTCACATGCAAAAGGAATTGGGGTATTTTGTCATAAGCATCACTCATAGAAATGGAAAGTCCTGAATGTATTAAAAGATGGTGTGGTCTCTTAGTCAAAAACCGCAACTGGTGTTCTTGAACGTTCTGCTTCAGTGAACCCTTCACACACCACACATGGAACCAGTAAAGGAGCACTGTTTCTTTCTTGAAATGGGCCATGCTGTTTCGTTTGAAACAACATGTGTTTCTGCTGGGTGTTCTGTTATTCTGTCTCAACAACATTACTCAGACCTCAAATACAGCAGGTATCAGCCAAGGAACTCTCAAGTATCAGACAGATGAATAAATCATATTTGCAAGAGACACCCATCCCTTTCAAATAGATACACAGCTATACATCTGAGACATACCGCCCTTGAAAGAAATAGTTTAATTTTCTCGCTCTCCCAAAAATCGAGATGCCAAAGGACTTCCAGTAACAACTTACATGAAAGTCACAGGAGAGGGATTGAGGCCTCGGTATTGCTGAAGATCATAAAACCCGTCCCTTCCCTCGTGTCTGTACCACTGGTGACCTCTAGTGCCCAAGAAAGAGAACAGGTATTCAAAGTTTCTCCAAAGCCTCTGCAAGAACGTAAAATACAGTAGCGTCCTTTTCTGCAACGCTAAAAATTCCGACATCGGCTTTCTTTCCAATATTTTAAGTGCAAATTAATAATATAGAAACTTAGTGTATTAGGGGAAGCAAAAATATTTATGCTAATTTAAGATTATAGAAAATTACTTATTTGAAAAAGTGAATACTGTGTAAGAATATTTACATTTGAATCATCTGTTTCAGACATTTGTCACTTCCTCACTCTGTGAAAAGGAACTGAACCGGCATTGGAAATGTTGTGCTTCAGCCAGCCCAGACTACAATGCAGAGGCTCAAGATGGCCCCCAAGCTATGCCTCAGGCTTAAGTAGGTAACCTTGTTATTAGCCAGATGGAATTTAGCGGAGAAAATGGGATGCCTAAGTACCCACTCAAAGATTAAAATGGTTCAGAGCTTGAGATTTCAGTTATTACATTTCTTTTAATATAGCACACTGTGACTTGAGATCAGGCTGTTGTTTCCTATGGGAAGGCAGAACAGTGTTGTTGAATGGAGATGAAACTGCAAAGCAGTTCTGAACTCACAGCTGTCCTGTCATCTGTGGAAGCGATGGGCAGTTACAAAGGTCCCCAGGCACTCCATGTCATTTAGGCAAAGTGCCTTTGGTAGATCTAACTACCAAAGGGTGTATGGATATCTCTCCTGAAGTAGATCTCTGTATGTCACTTAGGCTTTAAGTAATGAGAAGTTTTCTTTGGCTAATGTTAACTTGGTGATGTGCAAATAACAGATAATTAATATTTAACAGTGCAAACAGAAGTGTATTAAATTCTGAGAGAAGCATACCAGAGAGAAGTACTAGAAAATTATATATAAAGGGGTTAACTAAATGTATGCGTTAATACTTTGTAGATATGTATTGTAATAGAAACAAGCTCAAGTACAGAAATCATGCTTACAGCAGGGCTGGGAATCTCAGATCACTCCTTCCAAGACTGTACCCTAATCAACAGCAAGCAGTTTTGCTCTCGCATCCTGCCTGCTATTCTTAAGCACTTTGCTGCATGTAATACAGTTTTAAAAGGAAAAGTTAGTAGTCTCCTTCTTGGTGGTAAAGGACACTGGCAATGTGGACTTGAGTCTTCTCCTATTGAAAAAGGAATTGTCAATTTTCAGGAGTGCTCTGAAATGTAATCTCTTACAGAAAAGGCGGGCAGTTGCCCTCTTCTTTGAGTACGTTTTTAAAAAGAAGGATCCTGAGATGGATTCTTAATTGAAAATCCCGGATGAATAAAAACATCTTCCTGCAGCACCATGTCAAGTGTCTAAAGCCACTAAGAGGCTCAGCACTGCAGTGTTGCAGCCAGCTATTGCTGTTGCAGAATGAACATTTCCTACGAGGTGGTAGCACACAGGTCAGCATGCAGGTTCTGTAGGTTGCCACTCCGAGGTGCCTTCATCTCACGCATCACCACACACACACATCTTCTGCAGAGTTCTGGTGTTTTCTCCAGAGATCAGATGCCTAAAACTCTTAGCTGTTTAATTTGTTTATTGGGTGTGTCCTGAGAGGGCTAATGGCCTAGGGTCAAAGAACTTTAGCATTATAGTTATTGGACATCTCTTGAGTAAAAGCATGTGTACATATGTGTGTGAGAGAGAAAAAGAGAGTGTGGGAAGGAAAGGAGGTGTGTACAGAAGCTAGTCTTCCCTGTAACATAAACCATGCCAAATCCACTTACGCATAGAGAGACATAAGTGCAATCTTAAAATCTGTGTGTTGGGTGGCAAAGCTAATTACATGACTTCATTTCTGATGTAATTTGATGACTATGGGCAGTGAACGCAAGTCACCTAGGTACAACCTTTTAAGCTTTCTGCAGATTATGTAAAAACAGGACAGTAAATTACAGTAGCTGACTGTGTACAAATTACAGCAAAACTTTGTAATGGGAAAACTTTTTTGTTTTAATAAAGGCATAGGAAATGCCTCATATCTTAATTCAAATGTGAGCAGAACATTCTTAAGGTAAACATTTTTACCCTGTTATCGTGTTGGCTGTCTAGCAGTAGACCTCTGACTAGGGTCTGTAAAGTGGTAGCGATCCACAGTGCTGCACACATTGCCTGAGGAACTCAAGAGGCACACTTTCAGAAGAGGTAAAACAGGGGAAAAACTTACTACCAGTGCGTATTGATTCATGTGTCACAGAAAGGGAAGTGAATTGCCATAGTTAGTCCCTTTGCCCCCAAGAGCCTGTTCATCACCCCTGCTTGTAACATACCATTTGCCTGTCAAGCCTGATGTAACCCAATGGAGATGAAACCTGCATCAGTCCCCATTTTTCAGGAGAGTCTCCCCCAAAAAGCAAATTAGGGAATTATTTATCTATCATAGTAGTCTCCTGCTTATTCTTACAGCAGTTTATTACCAGGCTTCCTGTAGGGCTTGATTCAGTTGCCCACCATGTGTATTGGTACCATTTGGCATGTCTTACACTACACTAATACTCCTGAAGGCACATATCTGCTGTATGTCCCGTGTCATACCTTGCAGCCATACACAACTGCATCTGAAGCTTGGGAACTTAGTTTGAGGGATAAGTCACTGTCATAAATTAAAAATAAAGTTACACATTAAAACAGTAGGTAGTAAATGTGCACTACTGGTGTTTTAAAGAAGGCCAAAGCACTGCTCTGGTGGGGATGTCACTGTTCAAGTACCTTACACCTATTCTAAAAGTAGAAGCCTCTTCTGAAGGTTCAGAGGGGATGTTTTCTGCATTTAAGATTGTGTTAGTGACTGGATCATCCATAGTCTGAGCCTGAATGAGAGTAAAAATGTCTCATTATTAGTGTGAGGATATAAGCCCTACTAGTTCTAGAAATTTTATTTTATATATTTTCAGTTGGGATCCAATTTCCATTCAAGTGCAGTTTGATAAAAAAAAAAGCAAGTAAAAATGAATCGTTTTAGGGGACACAGAAAATGGGTTGATCAGCATTCTCGACCAGGATGAAAATTAGGTTTCAAAGTATGTTCAAACTATACTTACATTTAGCTGTCCTGCTTGACCAGAAAGATGGAGGTATTCAGTTATATCAATTAGCAAGGTAAAATAAGATAAATGTTTTAGATAAAATTTCCTTCTTCCTATTTTAAATCATAATTAAAATTTGTAATTACAGTCAGTCTTGTCTGAGCTGCATTCAGTAAACCACTGGTTAGCAGAAGGACCACAATGTGGGGTATAATTCCTGCTTTGCTCCACTGTGTCTCAGAGCAATACAGACCCAGTGCTGGCCTCTGAAGACCTGGGTGAGCACACATGAGGAGCATCTTTTCAGGGGTTCTCTGTCACATTTTAGTCTCTGAATAACTAAGTGTACCTGAAAATTTGAAAGAAAAGATTTCAGGCCATCAAGAGCTATGTAGGCTTTGTTTTTATTATGCTATTCCATTTACACAATTGAGACAAACGAATCAGGCACAAAACCCCAATTTTGAATAGGTTAAATTTAAGAATGTTGCAGCCATCAGAAAAATTAAATGCTTTACTCTCTAAACATTCCTGCTAAACATCTGGGAAATCTTAGCTTAAAAATAGTGCAGCAGGCACAATGGAAAATCCTTGAGAGTGATGACAGCTTTGATTTCACATGTATTTATAATCCTGCTCTTCGTTTATTTTCTTGGGATTTCTGAATTTGACAGAGACAGATATCTGAAAATAACTGACATGCTAGCTGTCAGCCTCTCCTTAAAATGTGTGGTCAATAGATCAAGGGAACTAAAACACAAGGGGCTCAATGTTATTCTCTGTTACAAAATGCAGAGAGGATGAAGCATTTTATAGTTCCTGAGTGAAATGCTCATATGTGAAAAAACAAATAGCTGACAGTCTCTCACTTCAGCAACTTGTGTATGGTGCTGAATTCAAACTACTACCTGAAGTCTGTGAATGAAGGACTGTGCCACCATAAAACAAACATGGAAGCATGAAAATGAGAGCTGTTACTACAGGGGGTGTATTTTCATCTGGTTTAGGGGTTAGTTTTTAGCCAGGGCTCTGAAAGATCCTTCCTCAATAAATGAGATCATTTTGTGGAATAACTTTGAGGGAATTTAATTCAATACACAGATCAATCTCCTCTGTTCTTGTAGGTGTTATGGGGTATCCATAGTTTTGACAGGTAGGAGAAACAGTACAGACCTAAATGAAACTAAAATGCTTTGAGACATTTTTTGCATTATACATGTCTGCAGTTTCTAGTATAAAGAGGACAGTTTCTTCAAATTAAACATTTGGTGCCCTAGTACAGACAGCTGGGACAATGAGTTAACGTAAAGGCCAGCATGTTACTTTTCATTCAAAAGGCAAAGATAATAATATGAATTTGGAAGTTCTCCAAATACGAACGAGGAAGACAGCAATGATTTCTGCTTGCTGTCCACAATACTGAGACTTGTTGTGTGGTGTCAGTAGTCATGCCAAGGTAAGCAGGAAGAGGAATGAACTACTTAACTCCACTTCCTATACCCGCTAGGCGCTGCATAAATTTTCGAGAGACGACCTACTGGTAAGTCACTACAGATCAGACTAGGCAAAATTTCTTCCACATGTGACCGACATGTTGCTCATTAACCATCGAGATTCAAGAAGTCCGCTCTGTTGAGTTCTCTCATTTGTGGGTGATGGCATTGTGTAACAAGAGTACTGTACAAGTCAGCAACAAATGGCAACTAGCTCCATGAAAACCTACAAAAGAGGGATCCTGGCAGCTCATTCCTCAGGGGGTTATGTCCTGCTTCCTCAGTGGACTAATTTTGAGGAAAATTCTGCAGGGATAACCCTGCAGCTCCTCCTCAGCCTCGCCTGGGAAAAGAACCATAAGTGGGGATGTACATGCATATATGTATGAGGACCAGAAAAAGAGACAGGTAGACTACAATTTATATGACTTAATCTGAAGCAGCAATGATTCCGAGTCACCTTATAGGAAATATCTTGTTACAAAGGTCTGTTCATTTAGGAGGCATGCCACTTACCATTTTGTAAGTAGACAGAAGCTGTCTTGCAAGTAGATCATTAAATGTAATACTGTTTCTAATTTAATGGTTATTATTTTTCCCAATCGTAATTTTCTGTTCATGCCAGTCTGCTACTTTGCATCATTCAACAGCTCTCAGCCATAGTGTTGACATGAAAATCACTGTGTGACCCATGATGCAAAAACTGCTATTTGCAATCCTGTGATACTTGGCAAGTTTCTAAATATATGGAGGGTTCTGTACTATTGAAAATACTAACAATCAAATTCTGTAAGTAGAACCTAACCTGCTATGTAGGATGCAAAGTAGTACTGGTAACACTGAGTCATGTGAGTGCTTCCTAGTGAATTCTTTTTTTAAATTAACTGTAAGAGGTCTGTTTAGAAGATGGAAAGAATCACACATTGATTTGTTTTGACATAGCATAGCATTACCAGGAGATACAGGGCAAGAGAGATTTTTTCAGCTTATAACTTGGATTTGCCTGTTGGCAATGTTAGTGTGCAGAAATCCAAAATTTTAGAACTTCAGCCCATATGTTTTTTAAATGCTGTAAGAAGCTGTTTTATGATCACATGACACTGATGTCACTGGAAAAATATTTAACTCTTCAGACATTTTGCACGTTACTCTGAAAGGATAATTTCATACCTCATACTTTCGTAAACTGATTTCTCTATTTTCTCCAGTACATGTTGCCAAGAGCATTTATTACCAAAGAGTTGATTTTTTTATAGCATGTAGAAGCCAGCGTCTTTATGCACAAATTTGGAGACAAGTTTTCTGTCCCATAGAGCTAGAAGTGTTCATTTCATGTTAATTAGAATTACTTCTATAGACTAACAGGCTGTAGAAAGGACAACTTTTATAGTGCTAAGATACTATACTTCATAGCTTTTTGTTCTTCATACTTAATGGTACTCTTACCTTTTACCATTCAGTTCCTGAGGGGCGGCATCTGATGCTGCTGATGGCTGATCATTTCCTCCAGGACAGGATTACACATGCTGGCAATATGTCAGCCACTGCAGCTACAAGAAAATGACTGCAAATGAGAATATGGAGTTGAGAATGACTGGAGAAGGGTTCCAGATATTTACACAATCTATTAGGGAGAACTGGGCTAAAAAAATGCTTCATAATTTTACAGTTTCAGCAAAGTTGTTTACAGGTGGCTTTCTGAATTTTTCTCCCCCGCTTCCATTTTGTTTCTTAAATCACTGTTGTTTGTCATATAGTGCATCTATTGCTGCTGTGTCACTTTTTTAAAATTAGAAGACTGGGTTCACTCTGGCTTTCTTGCTAGCAATGGCAATGATTTCAGAAATGCAAGATATGGCAACCAGAGTAGAGAGGTTGGCAGGTGTGAAGATTAAGAGAATTCTATAGAGAATATGGGCTCTAAGAGAGATGGAGAAACTGAAAGAATGATCAAGATCAGAAAATTACCACAGAAGCCAAATTCATCTGTTCTTCAGTCAATGACAATTCCACTGACATCTTGGCTGTTGATTTTCTGTGGGGAAGATCTGTACATGATGCCATCTTTAGGGGAGACTCATTCCCTGTAAGGGAGAAAGGAAAATACATCAACAGCTTGTCTCTCAGTACTTTGTCTCCGCACTTGAGAACAGAATTACAGTTCAGGCAGCTGTGCTTGAATCCAGATGCCTGTAGACTGTATGTCTGGTATACTGAATCAGAGATGGGAGGCTCACAAATTTCTTAAGCAAATGTTGTTTCCTGGTCAAGCATCTGTACAGTGCCCACAGCATGGCAGTGCACATTCTGGTAAACCATGTGGAATCATATGCTGTCCATCAAGTATTTTTGAGGCAGACAACGCAGAATAAAAACTGCCCACTTTTTAAATAAAAAAAGTCCATTAGATTAATTATTGTTTCTATGATTTCTACTGAGAATAAGTAATATTGGGCATACATGGCCAAATTCATATATAACTTCTACAGAACAAAACAATTCTATTTGATTTGCCATAGGTTTTGTATCATGTTTGATTTCAGAGATACATAACTTCAGTTTAAGCACCTTACTTTGTTTTTTTAAATTTGGAGTGCCACAAATGCAGCTGCACAGTATTGCTGACCCACAGATCCCAGGAATTCAAGGCTCAGTTCAGCCTCCAGCTGACAAAGGGATGGAAATCTGGGAAATATGCCTTCTCAGTTAAAACTTCTAAACTTGTTTCTTGCATATAATACAGCTGGGAACTCTAAAATTTCGGGCTGTGGAGCTACCTATCATCAGGCTGCTTATAAGCCTCACTTCTGTGCATTCCCGTGTCCAAAAGAATCCACATGTATGTCTGTCATGAAGTCACAAACACTGGGAGCACAGCTTTCTAGGCAGACAGAAATTTAATGGTTTTCTGTCAGAGATTTATCAGAACAGAACTATTCTCAAAACTATTTCAAAACCAAAATATTCCAACAAAAATACACTGTAGGGTTTTTTTCCAAACAATTCTAGTAGGAGCAAACAAAGCAAATATCAAAACCTAGAGAAGCTTATAGAAAAAGGACTTGTACCTGTGGCATAACATGTAATTGGTTGCTACAAAGTATGAGGAGAAATGAAGATATAGTGACCACCAACTATATAATTACCTGGCCACCTAACTGGTACTGTTTATTAGAGATGAAACTTTCAAAAGCCAGTGTGTAACAGAAAGTAGTTAGAAAAAACACATGTACACACACACATATGTATATATCTCTTTTTCCCTCTTTTGTAACACTGTGTAGAATTTTCATCATTCAGCAAATGTAGATGATATAGTAGGCTTGATGTTTATAGGGTACAAATTTCACAGAATCACAGAATCGTCTAGGTTGGAAAAGGCCTTGAAGGTCATCCAGTTCAACCATGAACCTCACACTGACAGTTCCCAGGCACACCAGATCCCTCAGCACTAAGTCGTCCCTACTCTTGAACCCCTCCAGGGATGGGGACTCCACCACCTCCCCGGGCAGCCCATGCCAACGCCCAACAACCCCTTCTGCAAAGAAATGCTTACTAATAGCCAGTCTGACCCTGCCCTGCTGCAACTTGAGGCCATTCCCTCTTGTCCTATTGCTTGTTACTTGGTTCAAGAGACTCATCCCCAGCTCTCTGCAACCTCCTTTCAGGGAGCTGTAGAGGGCCATGAGGTCTCCCCTCAGCCTCCTCTTCTCCAGACTAAACACCCCCAGTTCCCTCAGCCGCTCCCCGTACGACCTGTGCTCCAGACCCTGCACCAGCTCCGTTGCCCTTCTCTGGACACGCTCGAGTCATTCAATGTCCTTTTTGTAGTGAGGGGCCCAAAGCTGAACACAGGAATCGAGGTGTGGCCTCACCAGTGCCGAGTACAGGGGTGAGATCCCTTCCCTGTCCCTGCTGGCCACGCTATTGCTGACACAAGCCAGGATGCCATTGGCCTTCTTGGCCACCTGGGCACACTGCTGGCTCCTGTTCAGCCGGCTGTCAATCACCCCCCCAGGTCCCTCTCTGACTGGCAGCTCTCCAGCCACTCCTCCCCAAGCCTGTAGCACTGCTGGGGGTTGTTGTGGCCCAAGTGCAGCCCCCGGCATTTGGCCTTATTGAAACTCAAACTTTGTGCAGTGCGCAATGATCCTAAAGTATTAAATATATTTCTTCTTTAAACCTTTGATCTCTGTAAAGAAATGGAAGTGTTTCTCCTATATAAACTGCTTCGCCCCCAGTCCTTCCTTATGATGGTGCTCATGTGACAGACAGTAATTCAGGAAGGGTCATGAAATAATAGGGATCAGTACTCCCTGGTAAGTCAGGTTGCCAAGGTGAGGAGTTTCTCCTAATGAGGAGGTCTGGGTTTTTTGGTACCATTTTATAAAGTGGACATTGGAAAGCAATTTTGTCATTACTGAGACATTTTTGTCAGGGAACAGTGGGCTTGAGGGTTTTACACTTTAAGCCAGGGGAACTAGAAGCACCATCAATAGAGAGCTGACCTTTACGGGTTACAGAGCTCTTCTGTGGCCCAAGGGGAGCTTCCCTTATGTTTAGTTGCAAATGAGCATCCTACACATTTTATGTACCGCCTTTCTCTCTTGTGGGTAAGTGCATTCATTATCTGTACCTTTTTCCTCCTCAGTGTTTTACAAGCAAGTATCTGAAGGTAGAAGAGGTAGGCAGAATGGACAGCTTTTACACAAGTTAACTAGACGGTCGGACTTTGGGCAAAAGAGGCCAGTCTTTTCTAGGATCCATCTGAACTGATGGACAGGCTTTGGCACTTCAGAAATTCACAATGCCTTTTTGGGGCTCTCCCTCTGAATCACCTCTTTCTGTTGGTGTAGAAAGAGCTCTGGTTCTCCACCTGTGTAGTGAATTTGCATGAATACTATTTTTGGTGTACACAGGAGATTCATGAAGATACTAATTTCTTACTCCAGTAAAAATGTTCATAAAATATGATTAGAAGGGACAAAAACCATAATTGTTATTGGAGATACTCTTCAAACAAAGTCTGAGAAGAAAACATCTGTCACACAATAATTTGGTAGCAGTCTTTGAAAGAAAATGGATGCATAAGAAAAGTGGTTTCTTGTGCTGGTTGGCAATAGTCTTGGAAGGCAGAAAACTCTGTGCCAGCATTTGTTACTGCGAAGGTCTGCTGTGACCTGATAAATAAATGTTCAGAAGAAAAGATAAGGATCTGTGCACTGGAAAAAAAGCTGTTAATGTAATACTATTGCAAGCATTATGCTGTCTTGTGGAATGGAGATGCCTCTCCAAATGCTGTTACTCCTTTTTGCTTGGTTTTAGTGCCATTTGGCAATTTATTCATATAGAGGGACTGTTAACAGTTGTGGAGTTTTCTGTTAATATTTGGTGAGACAGCAGCTCATCACTCCTGAAAGTCTAACTGGTGTGTTTTTCATGTGTGGAGTTTCATGGCTGAGCATCCAAGAAAAACCTACTAGCAGTGAGTTGTAGTACAGCACATGAGTCCACAGAGACCCAAATATTCCATGTTTTACTATTGTATACTTTGAAAAAAATAGTCTCAGCAGAGAAAGATGGTGAGATTTTTGGCAGCAGGATGACAGTTTGCCAAGCAAACTCCTTTTGCTTGACAAATTTATTTCCTTTTTATTCGAATTATCAATAGTTAACTCAGCATCATCTGTGGCATATCCTTAGGTGAAGTACACATCTGTGTCAGACCGCCTGGAACACTGACCAACAATTCTGAAACGTGCTAGGGAAGCAGATGTAGAAGGCTGTTTCTTTAAATGATCCTAAATAGCTAGGAATGTGACTAATCATTACATTTTACAGACTGGCAATGTTTTTGCTTTGAATTCTTATTTTTAAGGTGCACTGAATATTTAGAAATATATTATGGCCTGTGACTAGTGCAAAACAAAATGGTTGTCTTTTGTGATCAACAGGCATTTCACTTCCATGTGTCCAGGCTTTTTCATTTGTGAAAGGATACATTTCCCATGCTTACAGAGAGCTTTGAGATCTACACAAAGTCTCTCTGTAGGTGTGACAGATGAGAATATCCTCATCACAACTAGAGTATTTTAGTAAATGTGCAGTTCAGAACCTGTTTTACATATGAATAGAACTTGTCGTTTAGCTGTTGGTTTTGTAATTTTTGCACTCCCTGCACACTTCTTTTGGTAACTAAGTAAATTCTTTTCGTTACATCCAAAGCTCCTGGAGTTACACAGCCTATGGGGCATCTAAGCTGTTTTGGGAAACAGCCTGATTCAGCCAATAAGCAGCTCTGGTAATGATAAGTGCAGCAGGGTTAGGCTTTTGAGTTCTGTGGCCTCAGGGGGTAACAACTATGGCTTCTTTGCTATGGGGACAGTGACCTGGGGATTTTTCAGGTTTTTCTGATGGTTTTGCACTTTTCCAGATACAGAAGGAAAAAAATGAAGACGTGTAAGGCAATGCTTATGTTCATTCTGTTACTTACAGGTGAGTGAACATTTCTTTATTTTTTTCTCAGCTATTACTTTCTCTTCAATATTTGTAATTACTTTTTGAAGATATTCTGAAGTATATTCTAAATATTAATTCACGTGACTTGATCTACAAACTGTTGTACAATCATTGAAGGTGTTTTGTCTATGCATTATTGCATATGAATGGTTAGTTACAGCTCTATCAGTAAGATATAACTCGCTTAAAAAGCACACAGTTATTTTGCCATATAAATATCTGTAGCACTCTAATAACAAGACTTCAAGAATGAGTTAAGCTGTTTTTTAATGAAATCCCCTGAAGGTACAGAAAGACACTTGCCAATAAAAGGTAACATTTCTTGCAATATTAGTCATCTTTAGATTCATTAATGAATTACAAAAATAAATGTTAACATCAGTAATGATCAATATTCTAAAAATCAATAGTAGAATTAGAGAAATGATAACACATACAGCTCATACCTTTTTTTTTGGTCAGCACTGCTAGTTACAGATACAATGGCAGTATCTCAGCGATGCTGTAGTCAGCAAAAATTTGAATTATTTCAGGCTATTTAACAATAAGCACCAGGTCTTTCTAATTATCCCATAAAGACTTTGTAAATTTAATGAGTAGAAGTTAAAAGGGGTAGTATCTCACTCTGCAAGTTTCATGAACTTCTTCCCAACTGACCATTTGCATTATTAGGATTAGCAGGACCCCGGTCTCTTATATCACTTCTGTCTAATAAAAATGTTTATGTCTGCTATTCAGAATTTGTGACTGGATATGATGTAACAGAAATTCCTTATATAATTTTGTGTGTAATATTAGACAATAATGAAAGGTTTTTGTATTTAGCAGTTAGAATTTGTGACTGATGCTATCGGTTTCATAAATTTTCAAGAGAACGTTGTTTCCTTGTGAAAAAGAAAAAAAAAAAAAGGCTTAAGTTGGTGCAAAGACATAAGGCACTTTCTTCTTTACACCTCAGTCCCACTAAAGGCAGCTACAGGGGGAGAATTTAAGGTGTTAAGAGGTGGAGGGTGTTGGCTAATGGACCTTCTTATCATGAAGGTACACATGCTCCCAAGAGCACAAGTCTGGCCGAGAATTTACGCCATCCCTCTTCAGAGGAGCTCATGGAGATACATATATCGTCAGGCCCCGTCTGTAGAGCTGTGATCTGCTTGGCAGAGTCCTACAAAAGCTTCAGAGTGACAAAGCAAGTTTTCCTCCTAACCACTGAGTAACTTACACCCATTGCTAACAAGTGCAGCATTATTTTCAGAGGGTCAGTATCTGCCCGCAAGTACTGTTCCTTTTTATTGCAACATCCTGGGTGCATCTGTTTGCTCCTTTCCAGAGAAGCTGTGGATGTTATGTTTGGAGACATTATCTATAAAGCTCTTCCTAGAATTATAGCATCAAGAACTCAGGAGAGACCAGAATTATGTGAGATGTTTGTTGGTGTTAATCTCTTAATTTGTATGTCCAAGAATCTCATGTGGCACAGCTCTGTCCCCCTGTGCTGTTTCAGAGTCAATTACTTCCCCTGTGGAACCTCCTGGAACTTCCACGGTTAAACTTGCTTCTATAGAAGAGATTTGGGTTTGTTTCTCGTGTCACAACCGAGGCTGTGGAAGAAAGCATCTTCTTAACGCTCCAATAACTTAACAAATGGTATAGTTTTTCTCTCTTCCTATCATTTAGAAAAATTTCAGGGTAAGTATCTTTCACCCCTTCTCAAATCTTTTTCATTAATTTGCAATTGCAGAGGAGGAGGAATGTGAAAGAAAGGGTGTTTTCATTTGTTAACTAAACCAAGCTAATGAGTGTCATCATCTGTATTAGTGTGATTGCTTCCCATCTGAGAAGCATATAGGGCAAGATAAGAAGTGAGAATGAGAATGAATATCAATAAACAACCCAGGTGAATTTAGCTGCCGTATCCTATCAAGCCCCATCAAAGCAAATGAAAATGGTTTTACTAGTTTTTGCAGAGTGCCCAAATCTAGTAAAGCTATAGCTCTGCTATCATTCCTTTATAGATTTCGTTTTCTTACTCCAAAGCAAGGAAACAATGTCTGAGAAGACTATCTATGAAAAAGCTTTTGGAAACTGAGTAAATTACTGTCTTGTTTTGTTCAAAACTTTTTTCTGAGAAATGTCTTAACAATTTCAACTGAAATGTTCATACAGAAAAGTCAGATGGAGAGAAACATTGCAAACGTAAAACAGCAGGCAAGATTGTTCACATTATGATCATTTGAAAGCAGGATTTTATAACTGAAACTACCAAACAACCTTAATAAATGGTATGGCATAATCCAGCAATTTTTTTTTTTTTAATTTTAGGGTATCTTTGTAACAATATGGAAGTTGCGGCAAACATCACACTATCAGATAATGTCTCATCTGGTGCCTCATATACTTCCGAAGTCGCTGAAGCTTCTGAATTGGAAATAGCACCTGAAAGCAATGATGGTGTAGGTCTGTATTTTAATTTGTTGCTTCCTTCAAGTGCTGGGTCAGTTCTTACCTCAGTGTGCACATCTGAGTCATGTGAATACACTGTTCCATTTTTCTCTGGTTGTTTTCCACCTTATGATTCTTTCTATCAAAAAACCTTATAATTGCAAACATAAATCAATTTAGCATCAATATAACCCTGTGATTGACTTAAACAGGTTCCCCCCTGTTTCTACAGATGTGGAAGCTGAAGCACAAAGATTATTTCAGACATCTCAAATAACACAGCCTACATAATTTTCTGTCAAGAAGCAGAAAATATGTCATTTAGTATAGAATGTCAGGTACTTTAAGACCAGTGAATAGCTTGGTATTCTGTGCTAAAGGAAGACTGATGAGGAAGATAACAGCAGAAAAAGGCCCTATAGACCTGCTAAGTGTCTTGACTCTTTCTGTGACATCTCTCTGTGCAGGATCACCAGCACCTGCCTCTGTGTGTGTCTCAAGTGATACCCTGCTCCTGCTGATCTTTCTGGAGGCTTTAGGAAGTGACTGCTTTCACAAGCCCCGTCTTTGCTCTTATGAACACAGCTACGAGCTGCATGAAACTTTATAGGGACAGGCCAGGGCTTCAGAACGCTAATGCTTTCTTAATTGCTGTGTTTGTGAAGCTTTGTATGGTGGTGGTCTCTGAAGCAGCTGCTAGGACATTGTTCCTAGCTGAAGAGTCAGGAATTTTAACTGCTCTCTTTCTCCCTCATGTCTTCTTGTGCCAAGACACTACCCAAGGCTCAGTGGTGAAGATGGAAGCAAGGCAAAAAGGAGAAGGAAACTGGGCAGCAAGAGTCTTACCTGCTTGCTTCCTCCTTCCTCATTCAGCATGGCAGAATCTGAAGCAAGCTGCCATTCTGACTTGGACTTAGTTATGATAAATTATAAATATATTTAAATGCACAGCTCTCTAAATATGAGAGGTCTGCCACACAAAGCCTCACCTGTCAAACAGACAAAGCAGGTATGAAGGAGGGTAAATAGAAATCAGCATAGAAGTCAATGTAGATACGGAGTAGTTAATAACTGCCATCTATTATTTTAGCGGGAAATCATGAGTTAGTTTCCTTCTTACACTTGACTGTAAATTCAGGGCTCTGTAATCACCAAAAAAAAGGGTAGGGAAAACAGCTTTAGCTTCATTATACAATAGCTGTACAATTTTCTCATGTTTCTAACTTTCATTCTTTTCCTTTTAGTGGAAGAACATCGGTCAGTTCCAGTAGGTAGGTTCACAACTTCCATATATATTTATGCTTAAATTATTTTTTTCTTAAGTTTTGAACTTGCAACTGCTTGTACTGCAATTGGTTATAGAAAACAAAAGCTGTGTATGGACTTGCCTACGCTAGCCTGAAGAACTCTGTTTTTATAAAAGAGTATTAAAGACACTCCTTAATTGCAAATTATGGTATTTCTCTGGTGATTTGGGTAATAAGAATATCACTCTACTAGACTAAACCATAGTAATTTACTTTATTATTACCATAATTAGTATTTGGGGCTTTTTCTTTCAGTAAAATCTGTAGCACAAAATAATACTGTGAGCAGCAGTAACTGTTGGCATAGTAAGACTAGAGATGAATATAGCACATACTTTGCACTGCCAAGAAAATAATTGACTGTAATGAGCTGTAATGTGCTTGGTTCATTTCTGTACATATCCAGACTTGAATGAGCTTTTTGTTTGTAGGAAAAAATAAAGACCTAGATTTTGCTGTCACATATAACCATTTTATGCTGCATAATTATCGACCACAAATGTAGGTATTATTTTCTTCCTTAATGGCTTTGGGTCATGGGTACCTTTCATTTTACTCTTCTAGCGGCAGGAATCAGCATTTCCCTTGTGTTCCTCTGTATTCTTGTAATTATTGGTGTTTGGTATGCATGGGAAAAAAAAAAGGTAAGTCCAAGTTTTTACCTTTGGGTATTTGTTTATGTATGTATATTTATCTGTATACATTCTAGAATATGAAGTGTCAGCTTCCCAGTATTTTCACTTTTCTCTCAGATTTCTGGTGTTCATTTGCACTGTAGTTGCTTTTCCACTGGGATTTTTTTGCCACTGGATGGCATTCTTAAAATTAGTCATCTTGAAATCAAGGTTTAACTTAACCTCAGCTGACCTCCCTTCCTGGGTAGGAGCTGCTCACATTTTAGGAGTAGTAGTTCCTGCTACTTTGCAGTTTTATTCTCCCTTTAATGACAGTTTTTGTCATTAAAGGTCCTACATCAGAGATGATAATTGAACAGTTCAGGTGAATTTTATCTGTCTGAGTTACTTTGGTGGCAAAATAATTATAGCATCCACAGTATCATTTGCTATAGATTCAGGTATGCAGAAATAGCATACTGTATTAATGAAACAAGCTAATATAAGGAAAAATATTAGCAGAACTAATACTAATATTATATTGACATTATTGATTTTTGTATTTGTGTAGCTCAGATACATACTGCAGTGATAATAACATATTTGTATTTCTTGCACAGGGAAGTTCAGCTGAAACTACTTCTGTCCCCTCTGGTGAACCTGGAGTGTACTTAAGAAAAATTTCAACACATAAGAACTAATGCGAGTGGCCTTTTGAAAGACCGTTGCAATGGCAGCAGGAGAGCTGTTGCATGATCCTTTGGTCTCTGCACCTGTATGGCAGAACCACGCATACTATGGGACTTAAAGTCAAAAATTTTCCCTTTTTCAGTGAGCATTTCACATCACTCCATAATAATTTGGAATGTCAGTTGACGAGAAAATCCTGTTACTAAAAGAATCTCAATCAATGCTATTAAGTAAAGTGTTAAAGCCCAAGGAAACATTAAAACCAAGTAGGTTCTTAAATGCCACCTGATGTGTTATGCATTGCCTGTAGCATAACAAGCATAACAAAGGTCAAACTGCTGCAGATCCTCATGCCTTATAACCTTTTTCCTCATCAATACCGTAACTAAATCCACTTCTGAGAACTATGTGATACTAGGGACTCTAGGAAGCTTAATCGCTGGTACTTCTGGCCTTTGCTGTGTGTTTATTCTATATTGCAATGAGGTGTATTTCTATCCTACTCTCATTTCAGTAATGTTTATCTTTTCTCACATCTTTTTCAGAAGAAAAGACGGAAGGAAGGTCCTCTCAATTGTAGCGATTTAAACAGCACTCTCAAAAGAGCTGTATCTTCAGAAAAGTTAAATTCTTGAAATTAAAGAGGTCCTAGTAACAGAAAATGGCACATTTAGGCTATATCTGTTCTAATAAATTAAACCTTCACAGGGGCATTTCTACTGTTGAAACTAGCTGGAATAGCCCTTGTTTATGCTTGTGTATGTGTGAACTACCTATTGTAAATGGGTCCAGGAAGGCTCTATCTTCCAAAACTTGGCTCAGACCAAAACGAGTTTACTACCATAAACAGTAATAGTCCAGAGCCTGGGACTTTCCTAGGCACTGTTTATTTTAGTCGAGATATACAGTGCTATTGTTCAATGCTCTTTTTAAATGACGTATTTGATGTACCTACATACTTATTTATTGCAGTTATTAGCAGTGATTAATCACAGCTGGGTGCTGCAAGCTTTCATATACTGACTGTGCTCTGCTTTTCTGCTGCATCGTAGTTGTCTAGAAAGCTGCTTCCTTGAATATAAGGCTTGTTGCTAAAAGCTTATTATGGTGCCTTAGAGAGGTGTGGATTTAGAGTTGAACTGTATTACACTCTCTTGCTAGGTAGACACTTTCATAAAATAGAGTAGCAGAATAGTCTCACACCCTGACCTTAGGCCGAAGCTTTCACATCCTCATTGAGTGAATGCAGAAATCACTAGTGCGATGCAAATTCATATCCTGGCCTATGGCTCTGCAAGGCTGTGTAAATTAGTCTGTGTAAAACCCCATGTAGTGACAAGGCTACAATACCCAGAGAAATTCTATAGCCTGAACATAGACATGCAGTTTGGTTTTCAGCACGCCATCTCTTTTGTAAGAGAGGAAATAAGCACATTTTGGGAAAAGCTGTTTTTATACAATGTAAAAAACAAGTTAATGCATTGATAAAATTATGTCCATTAAAATCAGCAACAGTGTGACTAAAATATTAATTCCTCAGTGAGTATAAACTGACAGACTTTCCTCCCAGTTCTAGCCCATAATTATAATCAAGAGTCAGCTAAGGCTGAAAACCTGAATTTTATTGGATGATACCCTCATCATTCCACTACTTCTTCCCCTAATTGAGTAGCACTTACTAACTGGTGTCAGGTGTTCTCAGCAGCAAGTGGGTGCTGTGGAGCTCTGTTTGAGCAGGAGCCAGGGTACGTGGGAGAGAAATGGCCAGAAGACACCCAAAGGGCTGCCCTCCAGTAACATGGTAGAGGAAGGAGGGCTGGAAAAGTAAGGGGCTTGCCTGAGATGGCTCTAACAAAACATTCTTGTGTGAGCTCTGGCAAGTGACCTTTATTTCTGAGACTGAGCTCCTCATCTAAAGGACAAAACCAGTAGTTTGTCCCTACCTCATATTTATCTGTGAAGATAAATACATTTAAGAGCATGAGATGTGTAAGTCCCACAGTAATGGGGATTTCAGCTATCCTGAAAGTTGTAATTTTGCAGGA
Source organism: Athene noctua (assembly GCF_965140245.1). Taxonomy (NCBI): domain Eukaryota; kingdom Metazoa; phylum Chordata; class Aves; order Strigiformes; family Strigidae; genus Athene; species Athene noctua. The sequence continues at coordinate 36,283,828 of NC_134040.1, forward strand.
AATCACAGATTCTGTTTGTAAATCTCAAGCCAGTGTAATTTTTCTCAATAACAGTAGAGAAGAATGCTATGTCAGCTTTCAATTTCAGGTACCAATTGACATTCTCTATGAATAAAAGCAGTTTGTTGGCAGGGTCTGCACTTACTTCATGAAAGCCAGAGAGATCTTTTTCAGTTGACTTCAGTGAAACAAAATGCGAAGCAATATTTGAAAGTTCACCACTCTTTCCATCTGCTCAATAGATAGCTTTTTCATTCCTGTGTGTTTATTCTGAGTTTAAGACTGAAGTGATTATATGAATTATATCTGCAGCAGTATTATTTGGGATGGGACAGTTGTGCTATGGCTGCTTCTTGTGTGTTTTTAATGTGCATCTTCTGTTTTCCTTCCATTGAATACAAGTTCAGAAGGTGCTTAAATGATTTTCTAAATCAAGAGTGCCCTGGGCAACAAACAGTGTTAGTTGAATGCAGAGGAAGTAAGAATAACAAATATTTGATTATTTGCCAGGAATAATTCATATAAGCCTCTATGTAAATGATTCTGCTTTTGGAAATGTTTTCAGAGTGATTGTATTTTATCTGAACTTTTATGGAATTTGTGTACTAGAAATAATATTTACTATTTGTTATGCGGTGTTCACATTTTATTATTGCACTGTTTAAAACATTTGTGATTGCTGAAGTAAGCAACAAAATTTCCTCTAGCTTGGGTGACCAGTCCCACAAGAGTGGATACTGACTGCTTAGCAGTTAAACTACCCGTGAACTTGGAATTGTTTGTGTCAGTGAAGTCTGTGCAACATATGGCCTGACACATGCACTCACAAGCAGTTTGTTTGGCTCATTGCACTGCCCTCTGATCTGCAGAGAGACGGGCATTACGTACCAATGGGGTAGATGGCAGTAGCAGTTTGCTGGGAAACAGTGGGGAAAGGGTATTAAGAAAGCAGGTTTAGACTGTGAGGAAACAGAAAACAAAAAGAACCATGTTCTTTAGAAAAGTTAGAGGGAATTGACATAAGACCGTAGAGGTGAAGTGTTTATTAAAATGGAAAGGGAGAAGTGTGTGTAAATCAGGAAATCCCTAGTTTGCAGAAATGAGGGGCATGGAAATCAGACCAGCAGTACATGCTACCTATGGTTTGTTTGCCCATTTTAAGTTAGTTTATTCATACTCTTTTTTTTTTTTTTTTTTTCCCCCCAGTATAGGAAAGATGAGAAGAAATTGCCTTAATGTACAAGAAGGGAAAAGCAAACTACTCAAACTTTGGGTGTTGGAACCTTGCACAGTGGAGATTACATTTGAAAAGATTAGACAAAACACACCTACTTCCAGCACAATGCAAAGAAGTTTGTATTAAATAGTCTCTGCAGGTCCCTTCAAGCTCTGAATTTCCAGTTTCTAACAAGTACCACAGCTAGCTATCTGTGTACAATAGCTAGCTCCATTTGTGAATAACTTGCAAAAACTGAAAATGCTGAGCACCCACTGAGCCCAGTACCTTGCAGCCAGCAACACTGGTAACAGGTGCCGTAGGAAAAAGATGAGCATAGGGCAGATGTAATCTTCCTCCCTTTTATTCAAACCTTTTCAAATATACTGCCTTTTCAGCAGCACAGACTTGACCTGTACAACATGCTGAAGACATGAGTTTCATAGCTCAAGATCTCTTTTTTCCTTTTTTGTTTTTGTAAATCTGCTGTCTAATAGCCTTATTTATTGTCCTCTTCACCTTTTTGCTACAAAAAAACCTACTCTTTCCCTTTTCCATGTCATTCATTATATTATAGCTCTTTATCATAACTGCTTTCTCCTCCAAAGAAGTGTTATACTACATTGATAATACAAGTTTAGCACTTTAAAAATGTGAAAGCACATCTGCTTTTAATAACAGGAGGCTGAAAATTGCAAGCTTTCTGAAGTAATTGCCATTTTCATATTTTCTACAAAATGATTAAAAATTAGTGTCTGCGCTTAGAGTGTTGAACACAAGTTAGAAGCCAAAAGTATGCTCCTTCAGTTTGAGTGTGTTTTGCTAAAGAACATTGACAGTATTTTATATAGTCACTCATATTAGTTATGTATTGTCCCTGTTTTTATCCACATTGGCCATCTTGGTCAAACCAAAAGGCTTACTCTTGCTTGATATGAAGATGAACACACATTGAAGGATTCACCCACAGGTTGTATTAACCTCTGTCTCATAAACAAAGAAAAACATTTTTGGTATGAAAGTCATCCTTCAGGCCTTTAAAATTTTATTTGTATCTGCTTGTTTTTTCTATTCCCCTTTTGCTTGTACATGGTAAAAGCAAGCTCAGCAGCAGCCAGCATGTTTTCCTGACTGTAGAGGTCTAACCTATAAATGAAACCAGACAGGATATTGTAGATGGTAAATATGGTACAGGGTGAGAAAGGACTGAAGGACTCGGGGTATTATTAACAATATGTGTGTCTGTCTTTATTTAGAAAGACAGTAGGTGTGATCATCACTGCCAGGCCATTTCACACCATCTCAAACAAGACCGTGAAAGCACCTTGCAGTGAATTGTCAAAAATTGGTAGGACCTTGCCAAGAAGCAGAGCATTAGACACACGCGTGCGCACATGAAGTATCTTTCTGACTCATAAACATTCCTGCTACTGAGCCTTGAACCAGGCTGGATGGCTGGAAGCAACCATGTTGGAGATAAACTGGATGCTTTCTGTTGGTACAATTTGATCTTTTGATAGAAAGACGGTCTGTTGACAGAGAATTTCAAACCAGTTGTTTTCAAAGCACTGTTTTGCTCTCAGACGTCACTTTCTCATCATGTTTTCATACTATTCAAATAATTGACTGTGGCTTTCTATTCCCTCCTATGTGTGGTGAAGTACGGTAGAGGAAAGTGCCAGAGTATGACATCTGTACTGTCTGATTTGGGGACTCCAGGCTGCCTATGAGAGCAGGAAGGGGTGTATTCTAATGTTGATATTGATAGGGTTGGTGTGAGATCCCCCTGGAAAGATATGTTCTCCTGTGCCCCTCCCTTGCCTCAGTTAACCCGTGAACACCCTCTTTTTTACTTTTTCACTTTTTTTCTTTTTTGCATACAAAGGGTCTTTTGAATAAGAAGCAGCAGAGGCGCTTCTGCCAGGTTTGTGCCATCAAATGTACACCAGACAAGGAGAATTTTCACTGAAGTCTATAGCTGGTGAGGTGTCTTTTTGCATAGCTGCAGTGTAGCCTTCATAAGTGGAATGCCTGGGTTAATTTTAGTGGAACTACTTTGTATGTATTTCAGGTGTACTTGGCAGCAGTTTTGTACCTCTGTTTAAACAAAAGGAAAAAAGAAGTTTCTGAAGGACCCTTTACAAATAATAGTAAGTCTCCTGACAATTTTATTTTGTAGCTACCTCCAGAATGAATTCTGAAAGTTTAATAGTACAGACTGAGTAGGTAAACACAGAGATGTATAAGTGATGTAGAATAATTTCTGTCTTTAACATACTCCAGTTAACACAGTCGTTGAGTATATGTATGCTATCATGAATTTATTGAGGCGGTAGCCTTCTGTCCAGCTGTTAGAATTCTTCTGAGTTGAACTGTGGGACATGGATTTTAACTAATTTAATGAAGTGTGTTCCACAGCAAACATTACCAGGGATGACACTATAGCTCAATAATTGCTCTCTGAGTGAAAAAATAGATTGTTTCAAATCTCTACAAAAATGAGAGATGAGGTGTAGAATGCTACTTGCTGTGTGAAACTGCAGATGATGCTAGTAAAGGTGCAAGAATATATCAGCTCTACAGGCTGGGCTGTGATCAAAGTCTGGAAATTCCTGAGGAAGATCATCAGGGAAAATATGGTGAGCCCCTGAGAAAGGCTCTGTCCCTGAAAGACACCATATGTATATCAGGAATGCTTTAGTGTTTTCTTTTAATTCTGTTGCAGAGTGATTAGGGGCAATGGAACTTGCTGCTTATACAGTAAAAGATTCCACATGAGGATATAGAGTCACGTGCTCTGTTAGGATCAGAAAGTTTTGTACATGTAAACACGTGCACATGGCATCACAGAATGGTTGAGGCTGGAAGGGACCTCTGGAGGCTGAACTTGTGCAAACATTTTATATTTTTCTTTATCAAGGATAACATCAGCAAAAAGTCAACTCTGTGAAAGTCCAGGTCCCTCTCTTCTATACAGAATACGGAATAATCACTGCTGTTAGCAGTGACTAAAAATATGCAAAGGAATCGAATATGTTTGGGCAGTGAGTGAATGTAACAGGCTTTCAGATACATAGCTACCACTAACAAGGGACTCTGGGATAGCCATAAACTACAGTAATCTAGTGTTAAAAAGTACATAGTGGTAGATACAGTGTTTTAAGTGTAAATCACAAAGTGTAAACTAGCCATTGTTTTCTAGGAAAAAGTATATTTTGACATGGTTCCTTCCCTCATTTGTAATAGTTGCTAAAAATCTAATCTTTGCACAAAGACCACTTCTTCATCTAGCACGGGTTTGTAATGTTCTGGAATACCAGTGTCTGACGCTGACTGGTGTTAAGCAGCTATGTGTCCTTTCTCAAAGCAGCTTTGTGCCTCTCAGAGGTCAAGTCCAGAGCATTTGGGAGGTTTCAGGGAAGTATTGCCAATGACTTCTAAAAAAATTAATTTTAATTGTAACTGTGGGCCAAACTGCAATTTCTTCTCACATCAATAATCCACTGGAGTCATCAAGACCATTCATTTGATCAATTTACCGACCTCATTTCTCTTGCTCTGTTATAGATATTGTGCTGCTGTTTTCTTCTTCCACACAACTTCTTTACAACTAAAACTAGTTTTAGTTCTCATTTGTGATAACAAAGGAATGCCTTTTAAAGTTTCATCCAGTTAGGCATATTCTTTTAAGGAATATAATTTCATAGTTGCATGTTATTCTGAGTTTGCAAAGTGCCTTCTGACAGTAAAAAGTTGGTCTTGGATTCTCACTTAGAATAAGCAAGCATAGATCCAGTGCCTGCAAGTTATATCAAATGGAAAATGCTGTCTGAATAATAGAAGCAAAAAAATAATCTACCATTCTTTGGTACAGATTTGCAATTTCAGCAGCAGATGGCTCAGATAGAGCAGGGTCTGGGTATATGAAAAGGAACATTGTTATTCATCCATCAGCCTCATTACACCTAGGCAGTCTGTCTGTGCCCTGTTATAGGCACCCTATTGTAACCTGAGAATACATTTTGATCAAGATGTATAATCCCGTCATTAAATAAGTACATTTTAAAATGGGATTATTGTGAGGATGATTAACATGGCATCCCAAGTTCTGATCCTACTGTGATTAGAAGAAGAATGAATTCATCACCACTGCATTTTGAATCTTAGCACCTTGAGACATTCTAGAGACTCAGAAGGTTGGATTTGCTTTTTTATCTGCATACTGAATTTCAAGACTGATGATAGAAAAATAGTCTGTAATCATCTGAAAGATTCTCATTAAAATAATGACATTGCAAAAAGCTTTAAAAGCAGAAAAGAAAGTATCGGCTTCTTTGAAGTGTGTGGATTCAGTACTAGACAGAGGAGGTTATGGCTAGCTTTAATTTAGTAACAGAAATGGAAACAGGGAACATATACAACTGGAATTAGGGCATAGCATGTTTAAGGTTTTCAAAGAAGATTAAAAATATATTCTGTTCAGGATTTGCATTTGTTATACAATCAGGCAAGATGGGGGGTGGGGGCGAAACTACCAATTGCCTACCTGGTGGTATTAGATCTTAATAAACCCTTTAAATTTCTATTCAAAAACCATATTTGTAATACTTTTATTCAAGAAGGTGAATCAGTTCCTGGGATTTGTAGTGACTGAAATTTATAAGTGTTTGCTTTCAGACATGTGTTTGCAGGAACACCCAGTATGGATGAAAAGCAAGAAACAATTTAGGAATATAGAGAAAGGCTGAGGGGTGGGTTGCCATGCCAGAAAGTAGAAAGTGACCACCAGCTGCAGTAAGTGGAGCCAGGACTACCTGTTCCCCTTCAGAAATTTACCTCAGTAGCCTTGATACACTGGAAGAGAACATGGGATATATATCAGAAAACAGCTTTGAGGGGTGAGAACAGAATCTAAAATGAAGATTTGCATATGCACATACACATAGACAGACATAATTAAAAAACTTAAAGCTTAGAAGGGTACTGACTGGAGAGGACTGGGATAGGGAGGCAAGTCAGGAGAGACTTAAAAAGGCAGGGAGGGGATCTCAAGTGGCTGTGCTGCAGAAAATGCCTATTTGGCTCTCACTTAAGATATGAGCCATCAAAGAAGGCTCATATCAAAGTAAAGCTCACAAATTTGTGAGCACACCAAGAAGAAAATACTAGCTGGTGAGGCTAATGGGGAAGAGAAAGCAATTGCAACAGTAGCTTAGTAGTGACAGGACAGAGTAGCTGTGATTAAATGGTATGAATGATAAAACTTTAAGTCATGTTGTCAGCAAAGAAGACTAATGAGGTGGTTCCTATTACGTAGTTTGGCATACATGTCCTTGATCTGCATACCTCTTACAGCTGTTAAAAAGCGGTCTGGCCATTCAGGCAACCAGCTTCACAAGAAATTGTTCTGCTGATTTACTGTTTAAGGTTGGACAAACCAACTACCCTTATTTTGCTGAATTCTAATATGTATATGGAAGCATGTGTGCATTTCCCAGAATGGTTGAGGCTGGAAGGGAGGCACCTGATCCAACCCAGGGCTCAAGCGGGGCCACCTAGAGCCAGCTGCCCCAGGACCATGTCCAGACAGGTTTTTAATAATCTCCAAGGACGAAGATCCCACAACCTCTCTGAGCAACCTGTGCCAGTGCTCAGTCATTTCCACTTTTCTGTGTTCCATTTAAGCAGAACTCTGTTCTTGTGGGGTTTGTTTTGTTGTTGGTTTTTGGTTTTTTTTTTTTGGGGGGGGGGGGGGAGCACAAAAAACCCAAACGTAGTTTTTGCAAGCTTCTATTCTCCTTTTCACTTTGTTGTTGTGGTGCTGCTAAAATAGATACTGTTATTCTAAATTGTGTATTTACACTGCCATTTACAAAATTCCCACCATTGTCATTTATATATAATTACCATGGATGTCTAAGCTGGAATTCTAGGATTTATAAGGGCTTGATTGCTCCTAGGTTTAAATAATTTCTTATGAGTCTTCCCCTTAGGGAGAGAGAATGCCTTAATCAGTCCTCAATTCAGCACCTGATTTAAAAGTGTTGCTTCACTCACTGTTGCAGTTTATAAGAGTCTTGGGTCAAAATATGTAATTTTTGAAAGCCTTTTATACATTTAACACATTAAATCAAAATTGATTTATGTGCTGTTGAAATGAGATTTAGCAATCTAAATTTGTCAGATCCTCAGAAATGCACAAATTGTTTCCCCTGGAAATTGAAAATGGTTTCTTTCCAATAAGTTCCCTATAAGCTTGTGCTGGTGGAGCCGAGATGAACAAACTTCATTCTACTCACTGTATGCTAAGAAAGCAAGAGGAAATGCGACTCCTTGGTCACAGGCTACTTAGTTATTTATCAGGAAACATAAACCAATTCTAGAAATGTTCACGGGTGTTTCAGTATCTTTGGAAATCTGGATCTCGTTTCTCATTCACACATTTTACTAACAACCATTTTGGTTAGTACCGACAAGGGGCATGTATTTTTCCCTAATATGCATGTATTTGCTAGGAAGCCAACTGAGAAAATGAAGCAGGTTTGCATGTGCTAATTATAAACATGATCGGTAACACAATTAGGTTGTGTGCTAGTGGGGAAAATATTTGAAAATTTAACTGCAAACGGAAATTATCCAGAAGCTTGCTAGATGATTTGGCACCTTTTTATGGCCTACGGGTTCACCTCCTCAGCTGAGTTAGAGCTTTCAGTTTGTTGCTGTACTAACGCCAGCTAAGGCCACCAGTTTCTCACTGATAATGAATTCATGGCAAAACTGCAACTTGTATGCTGTTTTGAACTGTCTGATCTTCTCTTGTGAGCAGAGTTGCGAAATGCACAAAAATCCTTTCTTATGAGTGCAGCTCTCATCTACCTAAATAATCTGCTTGCCCATACAAACATAACAAATAGCCATAGACAAGTAAGGGAAGGATATCTGGAATCCAAAATAAAGGTAGTCACTTTAATTTTTGCCAGTCATGGAAATGTTTGTGGGGATTAGCAGCAAAGCCCTTAGAGCAGTGCAGTGTGTTTGAGAGGCTGTGGCAGGCACAGTTGTCCGTATCTCATAAACCATCTTGAATCGGCCACTCAGGATATGACTGTGCAAAACTAGCAGCTGGGGTTTAGAGGAGAAAACAACTACTGCAAACAGGGAAGAAAAAGCTGTACTTTCCATCTTCCTGACTCCAGAGTCTTAAAACTTGCTTTCATGCACTTACTTCATGAGCAGTGAAGGGGATTCACAGAGAACGCATGAGTGTGGCCTAGCAGAAAGGCCTTGGAAGAAAGTAATGAACTCCATGGCAATACTGTAATCTGTCTCTGCTCTTCTTCCGAATGTTTGTATTGGATTCAGGTACTTTGACAACTGAACAGTTAGATGTCTGAGCCCAACCTACTTGGACTTTGTTAATGTTACAATTAATGAGTTCTGTTTATTGCCCTGTTCCAGACAAAATCCAGTCAATTAAGAAAAAAATTACATCAGGGAGTTCATGCATATTGATCAAGGACTATGCTTTATATCTTCTACTAAGGCACTTCATTCTCTGCCTTTTACACTGTTGCAAGTGGGAGAAAAACACCAGGAATTTTCTCCTACTGTTTTTTTACCCAAGCTTAAGAAATGGGACAATGTCCTGTCCTGTGCCCTGGGGGATGCATTGCACATGGATTCGAGATTGTGTGCTGTATGACTGAGGTGCTACGGATCAGTCCTAGCTCCTCATAAGGCAAGGTCTGATGGCAGGATCTGTCTTTATGAAAACATATCTGCTTTTCACAGAATCTTCAGTTTCCTGTCTGTAAGACATATTAGGTACGTTTTAATGACAACTCCAGACTAGTGGAGGCTGGCGCTAAATATTTTGCAGCTATGATGATTATGCCAAATTCAAAAAAACCACAAGACTGAAGCTGAATGTCAGGTTAGAGGTAGATGTGGTTGGGCCAAGTATTAACTGAGGAAAGTGGATATAGCAAGAGTCCTTTGAATACTAGGGTTAGCTTGGCTTTTACCACAAAAAAAAAAATTCATTTGGACTCACAGCTAAAAATGTCACTGCTGTGTGTGCTCACTTCAGCTCAGAATGAACTGTCAGCGGAAAATACGATCTTCCAAAATTCCCTTGTGCTTTTTTACCACACAGAATCCTGGAACTCTCAGAGGTGGAGACACAGAACAATGCAATTTTTATGTACTCGCACAACATGCATGACCAAAATGCATATAAATAATCCAGATAGAGATGCTCCCCTTTGCTAAGATGTAAGAAGTCAAAAAGTGCATTTCTGGAATGCCATGGCAAAAAGCTGTGTTTTCAATTTGAAGTGAGAGATGGGAGCATATAAAGAATAAATGGAATGGAGAGATTGAGACTATGGGATAAATATTCTGGTTCAGATGTAAAGGCTTTAGTGATAATGTCAGGTGCCTGGGGAGCAAGATTGAAGAAAGCAGAGATCAGGGTTAGAAATAGTTTACATAAATGGAAGGAATAGGTCTAAGAAGTCCAGAAGAGTATAAACAATGAAAGAGCAAAAAGAGTATAAGACAATCAGTAACTAGAAGAGATGGGGAATTGAGATTTGAAGGCTGAAAGCAGCCAAGATAGCAAGCAACCAACAATGATGAAGTCTGAGAAGTAGAGATCTCTGAAGAGAGGGGAGACAACTGGAGGTAGAGGCTTGGAAGGCTGAAGGCATAAGATAGAAGGAAGTGGAAAGGAAATGCTGAGATTTAGAGAGCAAAATTAAGCAGCTCAACATTTATCCTTGGAAAACCAAAGAGTGTAAACCAAAGTCACGAGTATTCATTTGAGGTATCCAAATGTTAGAAAGGACCACGGTGTTTCAGAATAAGAGCTTATGTGTGAGCTGAGTACTGGAAGTAAGGACTGTCTTTATAATGGTAAAACCAAAACTGTAGTTTGAAGTAATCCTGAACTCAGGGCGTTTTGGCTGAAATATTGATGATGTAAGCATTCTCCTTTTTTAAAAAAAAACCAAAATATTTTGTACCTTCAGCAGCTTTGCAAACACAGCTGTTGGGCACAGGCTTTAATTATGTTTAAGTCAGTATATTGGTACCAGCTTACTGGTTAGAGGATACCTACCAATTTTTTTTTTTTTTTTTTCCTTGAAGGCCTTTTAGTTAACAGAAAAATCCAAATGAACTGGTATTTCCAGCTCAGATTGAAATAAACTCAATAAAAGTCTTTTCAGTGTTTCTTCACAAGATGGAATAGAAAATCTTGCAGTCTCTCAATGTTACATAATGAGTGAATAAGAAAAGAGGAGTTTTGTCTGAAAGACTGGATATGTCTCAATATGAGTCTTGCTCTTTTCCTAATGGTAGAAGCCCTTTCTATGGTGATTTCTACACAACAACCCTGATATCTGGTTGTGTGGTCACACATACAGATTTCAACAACCAAATGCAATGCAAGTTAATGATGCACACTATCTCCCTAAGTGAAAGGTTAATAGTCGTTCTTTCCTCTCTGCAGGAGAATTCTTGCTAAACCTTCATATTCAAGCTTTTGGTAGGGGAGGGATTTTGTAGTTGCTGGTTTTTCTGTTTTTTTGGTTTTTGTCATGAGCCAGATTCTTCTTCGTCACTCATATCTATGCTAACCTAACTTAAATCGCTTCTTTAAGTTAGAGTTAGAGTTAAACTCTAGAACAGGCTGAAATTTTTGAAAGCTGTGTCCTGAACAATTCCAATATTCATGGTGCTTGTGCAGATTACTTCCTTTGCTTCATGAAATGACTGATAAAAGTTCTCTTAAAAATACAAAATTATCTTTTAATTGAAATCTGTACTTTACCTGCTGGAAATTCCATAATAGAAGTATCTAAAGAAAAATGTCCTTGACTACTATCACTACGGCACATGCACATTTTCATCAGCAACTGAAGCGCCATCATCTCTTCAGATGATAGGAAGAGAAGCATGTCTCTTCACAAAACCAAAGTGAAACTGATGGACAGCTAGAAATTTCAGAGAAATCTGATTTTATACTCCAGTGTGTGAAATATAGTTATTTATGGGGCAGAAGGTGATGGTGGTGTGCGTTGCATCAAGGTGACAAGAAGAAGAATTCAGATGACAATTTCTCCAGAAAAACCTGACTAGATATTCAGGCAGAACACTGTTTCTTTGTTTATAGTAAGTCTTCCAATCAGTCTGTTGTGGGCTTCACGGAAAATTTCCAGAGGCTTTCGGGGATTAAGAAGTACATATTTTTTGCTTGCAATGGGATAAAAAAAAAACAACAACCCACTTTAAAAAAAAAACCAAAAAACAAACAGGAAACAGTCTTCCTCTTGCCCCTGCCCTTCTGTGACTGTAGAACATGAAGATCTTGTGTCTACTCTACCTCATCTGTGGTATCTAAGTAATGGGTTGAAAGTGAAAAATGGGGCTAAGCGGAAAATAAAATGTAATGTAGCTAAAACCAGTGGGCTTTAATTGGTTTATTGCTTGTTGTTATAATTTTGTTGTTGTTTGTTTTCAAAATTGAAACTAATGAGATGAGGCAAACTAAGGTGAAGTGGCTTGTCCAAAGTCACCCGAGACACAACCCTGGTCTCCTGGAACAGTTTATTGACGTCTGCCCACCCCTTACAGTGATGGTTGTTACAGTACATGTCCCAAGAGTAAGAGGGCTGGGCTTTATTTCAAGGTTGCATCATTCCAAGGTAGCTCAGAAGGTGTAAGTTCAGAGATTTTCAGGTTAAGAGAAACTAGAACATAAGTTTTCCACTTCCCAAACAACGGTGTTACCCACTAGATTGTTATGCAGAAAAGCAAGATGATATCAGGACTGGCACCGGTGTTGTCCCATGGCGTTATATTTTATTATTTTTAAAAGCTATTCTCACTCAATGAGGCATCTATCTTCAGGAAATTGAACAGTCTGGATCCCAATATCACCTAGCATTTCTTATAGCCTTCCTACATAATTAGCAGAGGAACCTCTGGAGATATTCAGAGAAGCCAATTTTTGTCTAATGAAATTTTAGTAAATATGGTCAAGCAGACTAGAATGACATTTTCTATCTCTTTTCCTCATCGTTCACCCACCTCCATTCTTGGTACTTTAATTAAAAGTGAAGTAATATCTGCTAGGTCATTACTTCTCCTTTTGTGAAAGCAGATTAGAGTAGAAATTGGCAAAAACATCTAGATGTCTAAGATTTAAATAACTGTGTCAAAAACTGGGGTGTTGAGACATGCAACTGTTCAACTAGACATCTGAGTATTAGGCTGGGTTTATAAATACCAGATCTTGGTCTGCAGCCACATATACAAATGTTCTGATCTTCAGGTGCTTGAATTCTGTACAGGGGAGATTTTTCATACACATGTTGTCAGATGCCAGTTTCTACTTCAGTAAAATGAAAGACATTTTCTCAATGTTTCCATTGTTGTTCCAGTCAGCTATTAAAATTGTTTCAAATTGTTCCCATCTTGCTTTAAGAAGGTATGATGAGTACAGCAGTTTATTCATAATTTCTTTTCATTGTCAGTGTTTGTCCACTAACATGCTTCTTGTAGATGTTTCTCTTATTTAGAAAAGAATAGTAGGCCTCCTGCTGAGGACCCTGACTCCCTTTAAGGGATGCTTTGAGAGGTACGAGTGGAGGGCACTAGTAACAACTAGATAATAATTGGTTTTATGTATTAGAATCTTTCCATCAAAAATAACTCACTTATGTGTGCTCCAAGACAGGGGCTCCTGCTCTCTTATACTGCTTCATAGCCTTATCAATAAGCATAAAGAATATCACTATATAACATGCATCTATTTTGGTACCTAGATTCAGGCACAAAAGAGAGAAAAGGGGATTTTGAAGACAACAAAACATTTAATCTTTTACATGAAACAGACACTTTGTACATGTTATAGGAGGTTTCATTCCCATTTGTCTTTATTTTTAACTATTAACTTTCACTTCTGGTCTGGAAAAAGGAAGTGAAAAATGCCATAAACCAACTGCATAAAAAGAGGTTTTAAAATGATGGAAGGTAATTTGTAAATAAATTGGATTTGTTTCATCTTAACCAATTTTTCTTTTCATTTTATTAATTCACATTGTTTTACTTTCTGATATGAAAAATATCTTGCTTTGTTTTGCTGCTTCCAACACTTTAACATCACTGGGAGACTCTCCAGTCGTACTTTAGAATAATGAAAATATTTGCAGACATGCAAAAACATGCCCTATATGTGCTTTAGAGGATGACTACTTTAGAAGATGCAGTGAGGATAAGACAATGATACCTAATTGCAGCTAATTTTTTTGGTTGTCAAGTTTTAGTGTCTCATTTTAGGTCTATTATTATGGTTTTGATAGATTTCATTGGAAGATTACATGCTGGTGCAACAGCTTTTTGATCAAAATTGTTGTAACTTGGTTGGAATGGAATTTAGGGCTGAAACAGGCTGAAGATGAACTTGAATTTCAAGGCCAGGTCAGACACTCATGTAAATCTGCAGCTATCAGTCTTTAAAAGACTGAAATGATAAAGACCACACAAATTGTTTCATGGAAGATCTTCAAGCAAAAAAATTTTTTTTTCCTTTGGAGAACTGTGATTTCTTCATCTTGATGAAATCCCTGTCTACTGCACTGGTATTTCTCCTTTCCTCCCATAAAAAACAAACACAAACAAACAAACAAAAACCCAAAACCCCAACCCCCTTTTTTTTTCCAGCTGTAACCTACTCTGCAAACATATGCATATCATGACAACTTATTGCACTCCTACCAAGGTAAAAAAAAATAATCTTTGAGCTGTTGCAGCACTGGAATCTTGGGTGAATACAAGAAAGGAAGACTTTGCATCCAAGGAGGCTGGTTGCAGCTGTGCTGGAATTGTCCAGTAATACAGGGAAAATGATCGTTTGTTAACACAAAATCTGAAGCTACTTCTTCAGTTCAATATTTGGTTCAATCCAAACTGCTCTAACAGTTGTACAAGATGAAGTTTTTATACATACATAGATATGAATGTGGAACAATCTGGAGGCTTTTTTCTATGTGACCTCAGTGATTAGCAGGTGGACAGCATCTGATTTTGTATATTTTTTAAAAAATCCAGAGATGTTTAGTCTATCCATGTAAAGTCTTAAAGAAAAATCCCCTCATTTTCAAAAAACATTTCTGCATGAAGTTTTGATGCTTCTGTATAAGTGTTGCTTTGAGATTAGGCACAATAATTCAGTTTATGGCTGCCAATTGAAACATGAAGTTACTTAGAAAAAATGCATTTTTAATCTGTCGTGGTTTTCAGAGAAGCATCTGCAGTTTGGTTTATTGTAGTACTTATATATATTCAACTTCATTCTTCAGCAAGTGCATCTTTCTTTCATAACTAAAACTGGCATATAAATTTACATATACAATATACAGACTGGTCTAGACAAGAAGCATTACAGATAATTTGGACCAGAGATAATTGGATCTGAAAAGATGATTGTAGAAATGTCTAGGTGTCAGTAAAGCCCTTAACACGGATAGGCTCCATATTTTCACTTGGTGCAGAAAGCTGAATGTCAGTCTGTGTTTTTGAATGTTTTGTAAATATTTTGGACCTCTGCTGTAGTTTGCAAAACTGTTTGTAGAAACTCTCTCCACAACAGACACACCCAGAAGATCACCAACACTGTCTGCTGGACCCAGAGCCAGGAATCCCATGCTTTTCCTGCCTATGACCTAGTTCAGTTTCTGATTAGTTTTTTTTTTTTTTTTTTTTTTTTAAATCTCCCCATACCTTTGTATCCTGTGTCTTAGCTCATTGATAGTTTAGGACACACCCGCTTTACAAAAAATCCTGAAAATGTTGTTATTTTCAAGTGGTTTCTCAGTATGCAGTACTCATGGTTACACAACTAAAAACTGTGTGTTCTTACCTAGCTTTGTTTTGCATGTGAGGAAATGTATCAAGCAGTAAGTGCGAGATTGGCTGCAGGGATGCTTGTGGACCCCGTCATGCCATTTTGGCGTGAACCCACATTCTACGTGGCATCCTTTGGTGCAGGACTGGATGGCCGAGTCCAGGGGGGCTCAGGTATTTAAAAGGTGGCTGTGGGAAGGGTGACTGCCAGAGGGATCCTACCTGACACAGCCAAGCCAGGGAGAAATCATGGGCTGTTTGCGACAACCTGTACAGATATGGTAATTCCTGCACTCACCCCTCTTCCCAGAGGCAGCTCAGTCAGGGCTTTAGTCAGTTTCTCTGATGTGAGCTCCCCAAACTTCCAGGGCTCCTCTCTGCCCCAGCATATATTAGGCATTAATCACTGAATGTGCATCTTATGGAAAGCAGTCATATAGGTCCCCAGTAGGGTTCCTCTGTGTTTTTGCTGAAAAGACTGGTTTTGCTCCATGATGTGTTCATCAGTACATCACCAGGCTGGTGGCTGAACTGCCTGTGGCTGTGTTATTGCTCTCTCCACAGAAAATATGCTATTCCTGGCAGTGTCCTGACTAGCCAGGCTCCTCTAGCAGTACTGACCCCCTCTCGGTATTAGGTGTGGGTCAGAGACATAATAGGTGTAGGCATAATGGAAAAGTTTGGAATAACTTTTAAGTTTTGTGTTTGTTGGTGGTGGTTTTTTCTTTTTTTGAATTGTGAACAACTCGTTGAGGTGGTGAAGTACGGCATCTTACACAGCACCATATTGATTACTGTAGATAAGAAACGTGTTGTCTTAGTTGGGCTTTCCCTGGAAGTGGTTTAAAACTGTTTAAAGGGGCTGCTGCTGGCCTCCCCTGAGGAGATAGCCCCCTCAGTAATCAGCTCGATTGATTCAGCTGTGGGGCCTGGCACCCTGCCTGAGAAAAGCCAGCAGTCCTTTCAAACAGCCTCCTGCCACATCCCACAGCTTGAGGTGAGTTGCTGCTCCCGTTCTTTTGGGTAGAAAATGGTTAAAAACTCTCTAGGAGTGGGCTGATATGGGTCAGACAGGCCGCCCTGGGGGAAGGCAGGAGGTCTGCCCTTACAGGGGCAGACAGACTTGGTGCTGCTTGTCCTCCTGAGGGTGGGGAGTTTGTGTGGCCAAATGCAGAATGCTCACTGCAGGGTATGGTTGTGAGGAAGGGCTGAAGGCACTGTGGAGCCTCGAGGGCTGCCACGAGAAGGTGTGGGGGCAGCTTTGGACGAGCATGCTGGGGTGGTTGCCATCTTGCATCATGCCATGCTGGCCCAGGGTCTGAGGCTACCTGTGTGAAACCAAACTGTCCATGAAGCGTTGTCCTCCTGCCTGCAAACTGAGTTTACGTGAGGCCTCATGTACCTCGTGATCGGTAGGGGTATGGGATGGTACAGCCCATAAGGGGTAGGGGCATCAAGAACATACTAATTTCTTGCTTTTTGCATAAATCCAGTGCATTTCCTTGTCTTCTTGTGATGTTCCCTGTGGCACAGTGCAATAAGGTAGGGGTGGTGTGGGAGGAAGAAGAAACCTAAAAGTCTTTAATGGAAAAATATCCTGTTCTTTCCAGCCAGCTCATTGGCTTACTTTTATTAATTTGGATCATTTGTTTCATCCCACCTTATTTTGAACATGAACTGACATAACTGGACTCTAGTTCGGGAAATCTCAAACTTATCTCAGACTTATGGAACAAAAGCATTTATTTGTAAAGCAGCATTTTATGGGCTTTACATTATGGAAAGCTGGGGAAGGAAAATATGAATTCTGATACTTGATCTCCTTGAAATCCTGCAAGCATAGCTATGGTGTATTTCAAATAACTGCCTTACTGATGGAAAACGTCTTATATTATTCAACCCCCTGCTACCTGATTTGAATTTATGACTGTCTAAATATGCTCTGTGGCTGAGTTACAAGGCATGTGTGTATATTAAACCTGGTGGCTGTGGGAAGTAAGTAACAATGATATACAACTTAAAGAACGATCAAAACCAAGAGCTGATGTGACCAATGGATTCTAATAGATGTAAGTAGTTTGAGTGCTTGTCATCTATTCACATGATCCTAATGTTGGCAGCCTGTTGAAAGTGATGCGTGGGAAACTAGTGGGAAGTGCTGATTTGTTTTATGCTAATGGGGGAAAAGTCCATATTGTTCAAATTAAATCCTAAAGCAGAAACAAATCATCCAGCCAAGCCCATCTTATGGAGTTTCACTGAAACAGTTAGTGATCTCTTTTGTGACCTCAAAGTTGTAAAAATTAAACAATGTTAGGGGGCTGCTGTTTTCAAGTGCTTCTGGCTGCTGAAAGCAGCTGAGATTCTCCTGCAGATGGCTATTTAAGTTAAAAGCCAAATGGAGAGGTTAGAGAAATTAGTGCACATCGGCTTCTAACTGCATCAGAGTACCAGCAGTTCTTCTCAATTCAAAAAAAAAAAAAAAAAAAGTGAGGAGGGGGAATTTCTTGCTGCTTCACTTAAACAAAATATAAGGGATCATGCAAAGATAGACTAAAGTGGGAGGAAAGAAAAAATTATTTCAAAGGAAAAACAGCCTACTTCAGGGTCTGTAGTACAATGTTACTCCTCCTTTTGCCATAAACTGCCTCCCCACAGGCTCATTGCAGGCTCGTTGCACGGAATAAAGCTCTCCCACTTTTTTCTGTGTAGCATGAGCCCTGGAAAAGCATAATAGGGCTTCAGCATTTTTACTTAAAAACACTGAAAGGCAAAGTGATTTATCATCTTGGAGATTTAGAATTTCCTGAGGAAAAATGGAAAGGCAGAAAGCTCATGAATTAACATTTTTTTTTATTAAGGGAATTAATTTGAAAATCATAGAACTATACCATAGCATAACCCTGGTTTCACTAAAATTCTTACAACATTGACCAATCATGTACTTTCATCATCACTCCTGAACATATTTTAATTTTCCCAGAGGTTTTAGCTACCCACTGGTATGACTTGGAGCAATGAGATTGTGTTGGAAGATAGTGATCAGAGAGCCAGTCTCAGATTTCAAGTCAAGAAATGCCTCTGGACAGTGATCAAGTACAAAACCAGCATTTTTTCCTTCAGGTCTTTTTCTTAGGGAGCATGCAAAACAATGGCAAAATATTTCTGTGTCATGGTCATTGTTGAAGTAGACTTTCAGCTTTTGCCTCCACCAGATGTAGTGATATAAATTTGATATAAATTTGATTGGTTTATGCTACTCAGTGGACTTGTCATTAGCATTTGGGATTAGTAATCTGTAAATTAGTATTTATTCTATTGATATTCCAGTGAAAAGGTTTATCTGGGAAAAATTAAAAATGGGAATTGCTTTCTACACTGCTATTATAGCCTCCTTAAAAATGAGGAATGAGGAGCCCACAAATAATAAATCCAGAACAGAGACACTCCTTATGTTGTGTGAAGAGTGACTAGGAGGCAGTTCTCATAATCTTTGAGTGGTCATGGTGATTGGGTGACATTCCTGAGGACTGGAAAAAAGAAATTATACCCCTGCCTTCACAAAGGGCAAGAAGGAGGATCTGAGGATTTACAGGTTGATTGGTCTCACCTTGATCCCTGGGGAGGGGACCCTAGAAGCAGTTTCCAAACATAAGAAGGACAAGGTTATCAGCAGGTAGTCAGCAAGGATTTATGAAGGAGTCATCCTTCACCAACCAGCTGGCTTTCTCCAATGTGATGACTGGCTTGGTGGAGGAGATGAGAGCAGTGGGTGTTGTTTACCTCAACTTTAGCAAACCTATCGACACTGTCTCCCGTAACATCCTCATGGACTAGCTGATGAAGTCCAGACTGAATAAGTGGACAGTGAGGTGGTTTGAAAACCAGCTGAGCTGCTGCTGGCCTCAAAGGGTTGTGATAGGCAGCATGAAGTCCAGCTGGAGGCCAGTCATTAGTGGGGTACCCCAGGGGTCAATACTGGGGGTGTGTCAGTACAGAATAGAAAACTGTGAAACGTGTTCTGCCACTTGATGGCATCTAACACCTGCATATACGTACACAAGGTTGTTGAAAGGACACAGAAACTGAACTGATGCCCAGGGGCACAGCCAAACTACATCAGGATTTAGCAAGATAAATTCTTTCAAGTAAAGGTTAGTAGGGTCACAGGGGGAAGAAAACTTTGTGTGGAAGAAAGTTTCAAGCTGCTTGTAAACTGAAAGAATGGAATAAATTGATGCCAGCCAGCTGTGATAGCTGGTGACAAAGACAGGAGGCCATGGAGCTGACCCTTGACATGAGCAGTTGCAATTGCCTGGCATGAAACCTCCCATATTGCTGGTAATAGAAAGACTGGGAACAACTGCTGGTGCCAGCAGGGTGTTGAGGAGCATCAAAGCTGAGATGCAATTCCATCGGATTTTATTTACTCAAAGATCAGATGAAATACAGACCAAACCAGGGAATGGTGAGAGTTTTGCACCCTGTAATGTAGGAAAGGAGGGCTGTTGCCTACTGATGCTTAACAACCTGGCTCAGGGAAAAACAACACGGCAGCCAACTCCAGGCCGCTCGGTCCATCTGCACACAGACATCAATGTGATGGATGGCAAATGGCGTTTATTATTGTATAACACCGCTTTTTATACCCTGGGTTTATGACGTCACATCCGTCTGCCTACGTCTTATCTTCCCGTACAACGCGATATCTTCTGAGCGCCAGACCTTACCTACCATATTTCCCCCCTCCCCCATGCTATTCTAATAATATGACAATGCCTGTCAAATTTATTGGAAGGTTATATTGATTAGGAATTAGATAAACCTTAAAAAACACAGGGTACCTAAAAAAAATGTTTCATAAAGGCTGGAATTATATAGCAGCTGCAATCATGGATAAAAGGTAAACTAAACGTATTATTTGTGATTAAAATATAAAATAGTGCACTTAATGAATAAGAATGCTAACATTCAGACCTGCAATCGCTAGGGAACCCTGGGTGCAGCGAGAATCAGAATGCCCTTCCTTACAAACCGGAAACCCTACGTGATGTTTCCATCCGTAGGAGAGGCATCCAACATCTCTGCAAGCAGGTCCTGTTTTGAAATCAACAGGCCAAAATGATTGGCAAATTCCTTTAAGCGGAAACATCTGATTCTAATTCTCCTGTTGGGTTCTACCCAGAGCCTGGCCAGCACTCTGGGGGAAGACCAAGGGAGTTTCTAAAGGTAAAATATTTAAAGTTCTTTGTTCTTAACACCAGTAAATATAAAAATAAAGCATACATATAAAACATTAAGGCTATAGATAATACTTAGACTATCAGACTTAAAATGACCGACTAAGGAGGTAATATATTGAGTGCCGAGTGAGCATGCTTTAGAGCATTTGCTGGTGATCGATAAACAGAATGTTAATCTTTTCTAAGTGGCTTTTCACAAATGACACTAACTTATTCAATATGCAAGGTCCAAAAATTAGTACCAGTAGTATTATAGTAAGTGGGCCGATCATGGTGGAAAAGAGGGTGGTTAGCCATGGAGACTGTTTGAACCAAGAGTCGAACCATCCTTGTTGGGCTTCTCTTTCCCTTTTTCTTTGGGCTAGCCAATCTCTCAATTCAGCCATGGTGTCCTGTACGATTCCTGTGTGGGCTGCATAAAAACAACATTCTTCCCCTAATGCGGCACAAAAACCTCCTTGATACAACAGTAGAAGGTCTAACCCTTGCCTATTCTGCAAAACGACCTTCGAAAGGAAAGAGACTTTTTCCAAAAAGGAGATAGGTTTTTCAATTCTTTTAGGTCCTTATCTATGGCCATTTGTAGCGGGGATAATCCCTGGTGCTGGGTCGCGAGGGCCGAAACTCCCGTGGCTGTGCCGACCGCTCCTAGCCTGAGCAGCGTTGCAATGGTGATGCCTGTTAGTACCGCTCTTTTATCAATCCAGTGAGTTTCTTTGAAATAGTGATATAGGTCTTCCTCTGGGTGATATAGGACCTTAGGAACAACTATAACTTGGACACAAAAGTCGGCAGAATTATCAAAAAGAATAAGGGACACACAGGGGGTTACTCCTGACTTGTGGCAGACCCACATTGCTGATGTAGACAGGATTGCCCATTTGTAGGCTCTATTGACCCTAACATTTTTCGCACAAACAAAGCTACCTGAGTTTGCCAAAGAGGTATTGCCCAGACATACGCCCTGGCCTTTGACCTGGTTCAGGGTGATCCCTCTCCGTGGTGTGTCCCACCTGCATGGAGTTGGATTATTGTCTGGCGAATAGTAAAAGGAGGCATTGAGGGCGACACCCTCATAAAAGGGTGGGTTCATATCATAGCACAGCCTGCAGGAGCTTGTGAGGTCTGGATCTGACTGGTTCAATGACCAGAAGGTAGCATTCAGTACATTAAGGAACAGCTTATCAGGTAAGCAGTAAGGGCCTGCATTCGGTTCACTTGGAGGAGTTCTTTGCTTAGCTACTAGAGAAGTAGTCAAGATAGGGGTGGATAATGGCAAGCTTTCTCTTCCTTGCTCAATGTCATTGTCACTTTTGGCTATGACATTGGGGCTGATTGCTGTGCTGTTTTGTATTTCCCGTTTTCTAATAGAAAACAAGCTCCCCCTGTCTGTACTAGATTCATAGTGTCTGACGCCCCAAGTTTTGCCGACAGTCCATCCCAGGTCATTTTCGTTGGTTACGTTTAATATAAGGTATTCACACCAATTTTCAGAACCCTCAGGATCTGCCCATATCTGACAACGAGCTGTGGTTTGGTTGGACGCCTGGTGCATTTATGAGTTCCCCACTGTACTTTTAGGTATTTGTCTGGCCCTGCTCCCGGCACCCAGTCTGAGGCTATAGTTTCACATCCCCAGTAGGAACAATAATACTGATCAGGGGCGTTACAATAAGATTTGCCAGGGTTAGAGCTGGGACACATGTAATAGCTTGACTTGTATAAACAGAACTCTACTGGGACTGGGTCACAAAGTTTTACCTGAAAGCTAGGAGGCCCCAGGGTAATGATTGTTTGCAGTATCTCTTGATCCCATCTCAATAATGCCCATTCCCACGGCTGGTGTTCGTACGCACCACAAGACACTGTGAATCCTGAAAACAAAATTAAACAGAAACATCGCAGCAGCAAAATTACACAAAAACATTGCAGCAGCCCTTTGCGGGGGCGTCTCAGCTGACGCTCGAGTTCTGGTGAAGCAGAGCTATCCGTTGTAGTCAGGGTATTCTCCGACTCACTCTCCTCTCTCGCCACAGGAGCATATGGGTTACAGGGGCGCCCGAAGATTAGGACCTGCAAATAAAAACTTATAGTTCTCATCAGTTTCATCCTAGAGGTCGAGTTTAATAGACTTAAGAGGACACCATTTAATTTTACCATCTTTTTAACTGCGGCATACTCCCGTCCTGTTAAAACTAACCTCCACCCCTGTTCCCATTTTCCCAGTTCATTTCTGATTGTGGCTGGTGGACCTTCTTCTAATGCTTGAGTGGTCCAGTATTTTTGGGCGGGGCTATGCGCCTCTTCTCCTCTGGGGAATTGGTTTAACGTTAGCAGGGTGGTTGCCAAAAGACATACTTGGTCTTCTGATGGAATGGCGTTGGTAAAGCCTTCTGTCTTTGCTAATATTTCTAATTTCAATTTCAGAGATTCATGTAGTTGACGGGCCTCCCTTAGCGTCCGTAATTCTTTTGCAGCAGTGTCAGCTTTATCATCACCGATTTGGAAGTACCTTTTAACAGGACTATGACTGTTGACATGGAGAACTGAAACGGTGCCCTTCCTAGCGGAGAGTGCCTCTTCGAGCATTAGCACTGTTGTAGATGTTGTCACGCCAGGACATGACATGGCTAGGCAAAGTTTAGCTGCAAACATGGAGTCAGTCACTATATTGAGATGTTCCATTGGGAACAGCCCGCATGCTAGTACTATAGCTGCTGCTTCTAGCTGTTGAACTGAAAGTTCATAATTGGCTGTTTTGATACGGTGCCATTCGTCTCCTGATTGCCACACTGCTACAGCAGTCGATGTCGTTGAAGATGCATCTGTAAAGACTGTTGGTCCTTCCTGAGGTCGGTCCATGACCTTAGATGGGGGGTCAACGTCTACAACCACCAACATTTGAGTCCAGGGAGGTTTTGTGGCATACTGGATTTCTCCACCAAATCCAGTAAGGGCTATAGCTAAATACTCTGATGTCATCACTGACTGCGTTGAGAGCTGCTTATGGAAGGGTAGGTATATTCTGGCGGGCTCTATGCTCAAGTGTCTTAGGGCGAGTTTTCTGCCTTTCATGATGAGATTACCAATGCATTTGACCCCTGGACAGAAAGCACGTGATGGTTTTCCCAGGGCTATCCATTGTATTGGTTGGGCTTTTTCAGGGGAGCCCTAAGCTAGTGCTCCTACTCCTCCTCCTGACGTGAAATGTACGTACAGATCAAGTGGTACATTCGGGTCCCATCTGGCGAAAGTGCTTGATGATACCTGCTGTTCGATGAAATCAAAAGAGTTCACTGCTTCTGTCATCAGAGCTTTTTTCTCCCATGTTTTTTTTTATTTTAGAAGACCATACAGGGGGGCCATGATTTCAGGGGGAATTAGGGCGATATTGCGGAGACATTGTAAAGGCCCTACTAGCTGTTGCATATCATAAAGTGTTTCAATGTGCTGACGGATTTTTACCTGAGGAGGGGTTATATAAGAACCTGTAATTCCTACTCCCAAAAAGCTTACACATGGTCCTTTCTTAATTTTCGTGCTCACAATTTCGAACCTGTTTGCTTTCAGGGTTTCTGAAATTGTTGACACCAAGTGGTCCACCTGATTTTCTGACGGCGCGGCAATCAAGATATTGTCCATGTATTGAATGATGGTTGCAGTTGGGGCTGTGGCGCAGGTTGAGCTATGATAGGTTGAGCCATAAAATTGGTTGCTTCTCGAGGGGGGAGCAGGTTCGGGAGTGCTTCGCTCCATCCGGGGTTGGAAAATTTCTTTGGTCGCCGAATTGCATTGTTGACGTATGCATTCTGTTACAACTGGGCCTTTTGCCTCTGCATGTAATGTTGAAGAGTCGATCGCTGCCTGGAGGCAGTCTATGAACTGTGTAAAGCTCTCACTTTCATTTTGTTTAATAGTAGACCAAGAGGACGGCTTTGCAACGACCCTACAAGCTATGCGAATGGCGCCTCTGGCCGCACGAGTAGTTGCCATAATTTCCTGGGCTCGTAGGCCTTGAGCTTGCGCTTGAGGGGTAATTATCGCTGTATCTGTGCCCATCAGACGTTGCAAGCTAGATCCATGCAAGGGATGGTCTGCCCCCGCTACTTGAGCCAATAATCTTCTACGAATATCCTCCCATTCTTGTTTAAAAACAATCATCCCTGCTCCATCAAAGATTAGTCTACAAGTTTGTATTATGTCAAATGGGAGCATGTCGTCTCCTCCAAAACCACCATCAATAAGGGTGGAGACTAAGGCGGAATTGAGACCTTTATCGGCAATTGCTTTACCAATCGCCTGTATGTCTTTAGGGTTTATGGGCGAGTAAACCCTCTGTCCCCCGTCTGTCACCCGGACCGGGAATGCTAGTGCTGCCAGTGGGAATAAGTCGGCGCATGTCATTTTTATTTCTCTCCAGTCCGTGAGGGGGGTTTGCTTTTCTCGTGGATTCTCTTTAGAGTGGGTGGGTGGGGGGTGTTGGCCTTTAGTTCTGTCTGCTCCCGTTTCTTTTTCCTTTAAGTCGGCTGTAAACCATTTGTCCTTGCTACTGTCTGACCTGCAGTCAGAACTCGACTGGCTGGTCACTTCCGGGCTCCAGTACCTTTTTGTTAGACTCCTTTCCCTTCCACTCCCCTTGCGGGTGGGCCACTCCCTTCCCCTAGGCTCACCCCACCTCCTGCTAGGGGAGGGCCCTGCTTTATCAAGGTGTCTCTCCAGGTGGCTGCTTAGATTGGCTCTCTGCCCCTCGCCCACGCTCTCCACCCCTCCCCAAACATTTCCCCCACCTTTCCTTTTGTTCTCTCCAGCTCTGTACTCCTCACCCGTACACTCCTCCCCTCTAGCCTCGTAACTGGCTCTATACTCCTCGTCTGTACACCCCTCCCCTCTAGCCTTGCTCATGGTTGCTGGCACTTCCTCATTCTTTTCATAGGGACCATTTTTATCTTGTCCTCCCCCTCTTTTTTCTGCGCCATTTTGGGGCACATAGGGCGGTGGTCGGTCCCAGGTTTGTATTGATTCTGATATTTCTGCGGCGTTCCTTTCCTCCTCTACCAGTCCGCTCCAGAAAGATTTTCTTGCCTCCTCTACCAAACTGCCCTGAAAAGATTTTACTTGTTTTCGCCCTTCCCCTTCCATAATCAGATCGGGGTCCGAGGATTGACGGAGTGTACCGCCCTCCTGCGAATCCTTCAGCTCAATATAATCAGTATCGCTTGTGAGGTTAGTAGTCTGAGTGGCTGCTCCAACCCCTAATCTCGGGGTGGCCAATAAACAGTTTTTTGCAACCTCCCAAGTTTTCTGCTTCTGTATAGCTTTCTTAAGGGCTAGTTTAACCCTCCCCCACAACTTAAAGTCTTTCCCGCAACCCGAGGGTTGTAAAAGCCTCGCACCAGCGTGAGTAAAATCTTTAGACTTGCACTCAATTCCCCACTGCTTATGTAATTGTGATACGACCTTCACGAGAGCTTCCATCGTCCTCATGGGTCCTTAGGAACTGCAGTCCAACCTTCACAAGGCGACCTTCACAAGGACATTCCCCCTCCTTGTTGGTCCTGAGAACTCATATTCTCTCCTCCTTGTTGGTTCTGGGAGCGTCCTCCCTACAGCAGTGGAACACCAGGTGTCTTCCCTAGCTAGCCGTTTCCCGCTTCCCGGGTTTCGGCACCATTTGTTGCCTAATGATGCTTAACGACCTGGCTCGGGGAAAAACAACACGGCGGCCAACTCCAGGCCGCTCGGTCCATCTGCACGCAGACATCGATGGATGGCAAATGGCATTTATTATTGTATAACACCGCTTTTTATATCCTGGGTTTATGACGTCACATCCGTCTGCCTACATCTTATCTTCCCATAGAACGCAATATCTTCCAAGCGCCAGACCTTAACTACCACAGAGGGCAGTTGAGAACATGGCTATTTTGCTCATACAAACATCAGCATCACAAACCACTCTTTTGTAGTGGTTGGAAACAATGGGATCAGTTATTTTTCTCATGAGAATTGAAGATTAAATCATAGCCTACCTGCCTTTCTTCTTGACTGTAATGTGCTTTCCAGCATTCTTCTCTATCGTATGTTTTGGTAGAGAATTGCAGCACCTTGACTGTGTTGTGTTATTTAGTGATTTGTCATTAGCACTCTGGGACTTGCCTTTCCCCCAACTCCCCCAGTATGAATTTTCAGCTCCACACATGCCGGTCAAACCCCTATTTGTTAGACCTCCTAGAGCAGCAAAACACTTGATTTCCATAGTACTCACAGTTCTCCAACATATGTAATGTAACTAGTGCTCTTAGGAAAACAAACTAGTATCAGAATAATTTTTAGCAAGCTACAATTTAATTTTATACTGGACTTACTATAGTATAGTTTGTGTTGGGACCACACTGCTCTTAGTGCTAACCTTTCTCTTCAGACTACCATTTCCTTGAATAATTCTGGGAAGTGCGTTTATTTGGGAAAATACATTCTTCTTTAAATTAAAAGAACGTCCTATGTGACACAGGAGTGTAGTGCAGTGTTCACACAGAATTGTGGTGAAGCGTTCACACAAAATCTGCCAAAAGAAGTCCCTGAGGTGGACAGTTTTGACCAGTTCAGTTTCCTTCATTTCTGAGGTATGGATTCACACACAGAGCTGTATACATTTTGCACTATGGAAATTATTCTCTTCAGTGCTTCCTGCAACAGTAGGAATACGGAAATCTTGCAGACATAGGTGATCTTAAATTATGATCAGTCCAAAATATATGGAAACTTTCTTTCAATTGCTAGCAGCAAAATTACTTAGGAACCCCTTCTTATGAAATGCAAACTCCAGTAATTTTTCAATATGTTAATATAAAATACAGAGTATATGTAGCTAAATTATTAGTCTTTCTGCAACTCGTTGATTGGGAGTACTCGAGCATACTAACATAGTGTTGCATTAATGCTATCTTTTAGTGAAATCCAGGATTGAAATTCAGTAGCACATTTTAGATGAATGATGGAAAAAAAGATAATTCAGTAATAAATTAAAATCACCTATGCCTATAACAATCCCAGTTATTTCTAAATGAGATTGGGATGTTTGTGTATATACATGTGATGTGTTGCCTATGAGATGAATTGTATATAAGCTCCTAATGCTTTGAGGCTGGTGGAGGGGGGTTATTGATTTGAAAGAGTTTAATTCTTTTTTTTTTTTTTTTTTTTTTATACTACATGGACTATCAGAAATCTACTGGGATGGTAGGGTAACAATGTTTTGATTCTCTTTACTGTCTTTTAAAGATCTGTCAAGGTTCTTGCAAAATGTTTCTGTTGCTAACCTCACAACATTTTTGCTTGCCCAGTTGGGATAATGCTAACTGGCTTGGTTGTGTGGTGGGCCATAGCCTGAGCACCCAGGGATGCTGGTGTGGTAGGACAGTTTAGAGGTGGCGGGTAGGGCAGATGCTCACAGGCTTATAACACTGCCTTCTGAAGGCTCTTGATTTCAACAGAGCTGCTGCTGTAGAGTTTGACACTTTCTGCATGTATTTTGTACAATATGTGTTAGATTGTAGTTTGAGTGCTCAGTATATGAAAGTATGAAGTCCTTCGTCTCTCACCAAGTCCTCTGAAGAGACTCTTGTTGATGCCAGTGGATTTTGAATTACGTCCTTATATGCAAATACACCTGTTCTTCTAATGCACAACCTCATGGCATTCATTGAGCAGACAGGTATGTGCTTAAATGAGTATGTGCTGCCAGCTTTTTGATAGATGTCTGTAAGCACTATCAAACTTGCATGTAGGTAAAATATATAGAAATATAACTGCGGAAAGTGAATCCACACCACGTTGTACACCATCTGTGAAGCTGATCCACTGGGCCTGTAGAACTTTTTAAAAATACCAAACACAATATAAAATAAGCGATAAAACCAATATTCCTATATTTTCCCTTTCCTTTGTATTTTTGCATTAATTAATGGAAAGGAGAGTAAGAGTTAATAAACACTAACTTTAAAAATTATTTTCTTAAAATAAAGTTAAATTAAATCAAGTCATGGAATGACATACTCACCAATGCACTCCAAATGTATTTATTAACGCTGATGAAGGAAGCCACTGTAGAATGGAGCTGAAGCAGCCCACACTGGGGGGCAGTGTTGACTGCTGGAATTGCTGTCAGTTCTTCTTAACCCAGAAGGGTTTCTGCGACCTGGGTTTTGGAAAGGCTGGGTGTGACTTTAGTGTCGTTTGGTTTTTGGAAAGCCAAGTATGAAGACCTATGCCTCGCATGCTTAGACTTCATATATTAGATTTTTTTTTTTTTCCCTTCAGGAGGAAGTTAGTGTGAGCACTGTCTTTGTTCATGGCAGTATCCAAAATACTTTTGTGAAATGTAGCATATCCCACTTATCCCATAGTTTCTCTTATCTGCCTCAATGTATTTTTAATATAGCCCACATGTGGCACAAATAGCATGCTTCCATCTGTAGATTATTTGGAGGAGCATTTCACAACATATGAGGGACTAGACGGATTGTAATACAATCCCAAGTAAAAGGGAGCTTGTATGAGTTTCAACAAGGCCAAGTGCCAGGTCTTGCACTTGGGCCACAACAACCCCCTGCATGGCTACAGGCTTGGGGAGGTGTGGCTGGAGCTGTCTGGAAGAAAAGGATCTGGGGGTTCTAATTTACAAGCAGCTGAACATGAGCCAGCAGTGTGCCCGGGTGGCCAAGAAAGCCAACGGCATCCTGGCTTGTATTAGAAATGGTGTGACCAGCAGGAGTAGGGAGGTGACAGTCCCCCTGTGCTCTGCACTGGTGAGGCCACACCTGGAGTGTTGTGTCCAGTTTTGGGCACCTCAATATGAGAGAGATATCGAGGTGCTGGAGTGAGTGCAGAGGAGGGCAACGAAGCTGGTGAAGGGCCTGGAGAATAAATCCTGTGAGGAGCCATTGAAGGAGCTGGGGCTGTTCAGTGTGAGGAGGAGAAGGCTGAGGGGAGACCTCATCACTCTCTGCAGCTCCCTGAAAGGACATTGTAGAGAGGCTGGTGCTGGTCTCTTCTCACAGGGGATTACTGACAGAACAAGGGGGAATGGCTTTAAACTGCAACAGGGGAGGGTCAGACTGGACATTAGGAAAAAATTTCTCACAGAAAGAGAAAAGTCACCATCCCTGGATGTGTTTAATATCGTTTAGATGAAATGTTGGGGGATGTGGTGTAGGGGAGAACTTTGTAGAGTCGGGCTAATGGTTGGACTCGATGATTCCAAGGGTCTTTTCCAACTTGCATGATTCTATGAAAAAGGAAAAGCTATTATTTGTTCTAGCTGAAATATGTTGGTTTGATAATCATCAAATGTCTGAGAAATGGCTGAAAAAAAGTATCTATGAAAGACTAATAATAATGAGAACTTTATCACCTGAGTGTTCCCCCTTCTCATGTTTCTGTCTGAGACCAAATTGTAACATGTATCATGACCACACTTAACTGTCTTAATACCCTGTTGTATCATCATGTTCTCAAAACAAATAACTTCTAGTTTAGTCCCAAATTTTTTAAAATTCCAGCCTTAGATGTAAGCTAGAAGGGTATAAACTAAGCCTTTTTCTTAATATATAAGCTCATCTTTAAATGGGAATGTCAGTGTTTTAGAGAAAAGGAAATAAAAATGCAGGAAAATAAATGCTTTTATTAGAGAAAACTGTGCAGCTAAGCAGCATGATGCTTTATTTAGCAAACATTATTGTTACAAAACTGGTTACTTTCATAATAATAATAATAATAATAATAATAAAAAAAAAAAACCACCAAAAAAACCCCACAAAACCAGAAACCAAATAAAACCAAAACAGAAGTAAACATCTTAGTCTGTGGCTTTGTCAAATGATGACAAGTGATTGACTTCCTCCTCCCTAGCCATACTGTATATGATTTGTACTTCTGTCTTCAAATTAGAGGCAGATGAAAGTCTCTACTGAAAATGTTGTACTTATACAAGTAAGCTTCTGTCAGTCTATCTCTACCAGCAAACATAAAGTGATATTTCCAGCTGATAAAGGTCCAGTATAGCATTTGCAGGGTTAATATTTGTTCCTGGAAATGTGTAAACAGAAACATCTCACGCTATGCAGTGAAGAGTTGGATAGTTCTCTTCTATAGCCCATGGTCAGAGAACAGAAAGCATGAAAAAAATACAAAACCCAAGGGAAAGATTGTCAGTAAATGTTTATGACTGTATTTACTTTGACATGATACTTCGCTGTTGTCCTGCAAATCTTTCAGTATTGTGTGATTCTGAGGTGCAATCCAACTTGTTATAACTGTTTCAGTGGTTGGGGGTGCAGTACTGTGTCACAATAAGCCCTTCAACATAGGAGGAATTAATGCAGACAGAAAGTTGGTAGGTTTTAGTAACCACTTAAAAAGATTCAGAGATCAAACAAACAAAACAACATTTGTGCTTGCTACCGTAGGGCTAAGCACTTTCCTCATCTCCCTTTTTATACTCTTACTAAATAATAAGCCCAGGCCAGAGAGATGGATAAATTCATGCCATTGTGCCTGTCCTTTGAGTGTAGCAGAGTAGCTGCAGACCAATACCCACATAAACTCTGAAATCCATGGTCATCTTGTATCTTAAAGCACCCTAGAAATCAGGATATTTCTTCTTTAAGCGTTCCTATATTTTGCATTCTCCAGGTTTTAAAATATCCTGAACTCAACATGTGTTACCCCAGTAATTAGCAGGAAGAAATAGTTGCAAAAAGCAAGTAATTTTTATTACTTATGTAAAGAAAATGAGAAGAATATTCTCAGTAGCAATAATAACTCTTCCTACAGACATTTTGCATCACTGTGAGTAGTTGTGAAACAGTAATATGCACACCTACATATAAACCTAGCAGCCAGTACCACTCGCACATTCTCATAGCTGTGATGTTGATGGTTCATTTTCACCTTTGGTAGCATTATGCTAACGTGTCAATGCCAAGAGCAATTTCTCCCAGTAGTAGGATTCTCTGTAAACAGAATTAAACAGAATCTGTCATAAATCAAGCTTTATTTTAGAAGTCATTTTTCTGATCATGATTTTTCTACCCTTTCTCTAGTCAGAATATTTTGAGAACTATAAAGCGGTAGTGAAAATGTGGTGAAGATTTTCTAGGTAGCACTTTATATACTGTTAATGCACAGGATTTTTGGTAGTATTTATCATCATAAGAGTCAGAGGTCTATTTCTCTTTTTTTATAGCTGGGTAACCGAGATGCAGAGCACAAGAGCTTATTTTTCATGTTTCCATTCTCTTGTTGCTTTCAATTGGCACTGCAGTGTGAGACCTTAAAGATCTGCATCCACCAAGAATGTGACACAAGGCACAGCTGTGCCAAACTATTCTTAGCCACCTTTGCATGGCAGCACACGCCACCTGAATAGCTGTGACCCTACTCCATACCGAAGCCACAGTTCTGCTCCTGGGACTGTTTATGATGGTTCTTTGCAGCATTGCAGCACCCTACCTTGTCTAGAGCTATCTCTGTGTGAGGCAAGGCTTGCTTGCAGTCATGGAAAGAGTCTGTTAGATCTAGGTGTAACCTCAGGTTGCTTCAGATCTGGCAACACTTTAGTTAACATAAACAGAATCCACTTCTCTAAGCCTGCTGTGCTGCAGATATTTCATATTCAGATTATACAGGCTGGACTATTAAGGGCTAGGTAAAGCCTCACACAGTTCCCTTGATGTCTAGGTATGCTGTTTGCTCATGTAATCTAAACAGTCATCTACAGGGTACCTCAGAGTGTACAGTTTAAATAGAAACCTTCTGTTGCTTTGGACATAAAGTATCAATTTCTCTAAGGATGGCAGACTACACATTTGAATCTACAATATAGGCAGCTCAAAAGGGAAGTAAGTAACAAGCCTGTAATTAGTAGAGATGCAAATTTAATGAGGATACCCAGAGTTAACACGGGAATTTTGGGGGGCGGAAAATCACCCGCCACCATGACTGATAATTTTAAAAATTCTTATCTGTCCCAGTCTAGTAGATATGCTTAGAGTATGCGTAACACTTTAATGTAGGATCAGGTCCCCAACAGAATATGTGCATGTAGACCTTTTTAAGCAGAAGTGAAAATGATGGTGCTGACGTCCACCTTTACCTTTTGTTTTAGCTTTTTGTGTGCTTGTCCAGAAAATGAGATGTGTAGGTACAATACCTAGTAGTTGTAAAATGTGTAGCTCAGACCCAAACCAGCAGAGCACACTGGTAGGTTATTCACTGTTTTGGATGGAGGTGCTATCTGCCCCCAATATAAAGGAGGTGCTTTCCTGTCCTCCATATATAAAATTGCATTTCAGGTCGCCTCGTGTGCTCCTTTGGAAATCCTTTCTATTCACACAAACCACAGTCCTAGTCTCGGACTGGATCTCTGACATGACCCCATAAGTCCAATGCTTTTGTCTTTGGAAAGCTCACCTTTCAATCATGATTTGAAGAGATCACATTCTGAGCAAAGATTAATTTCTTTTACCAAAAGAAAACCATATTCACAGCGGGATCCCACATGTGAATTTCCTTACCAAGTTTACTTTACTCTTAGCTCAACACAAGCTCTGTTCTCTTGGTCTTGGTGTAACCCCAAGCCTGCTGACAGCCTGATTACATCTTCCTCAAGGCCACTGACTCAGTTATAACATACCCCTGATCCTGGGATCTGATCAGGAAATATAAGCCACTTTCACTTAAGTGAGGACCAAAATATGTCTGAATTCCTTTGAAGCAGTATGCATCAGGTGTCTTTTCTTTGTCCTTGTTTCAATCTTGGTTTTAATTTGGCTGCAGAGATACTAATCCATCATAAACAGGACTCATCATGCATTCCTAGTCTGCCACTCTCTCTTTTTTTTCTTCTGTGTGGGATCCAAATGCCCTTCTTTCAACAGTGTTTGATATTCTGGTCTTACCTGCCAATGAATCCTGGCGCTTTGCACTAATGTGCCTTTGAAAATAAGAAAATACTATAAGGATTCTTAGAAGACAGTTTAGTGGGATTCTTCTCCATATCTATGTACTAACACTCGCTTCAGATCCTAGTAGGAGGAAAATTTCATTCCTGTGGAGATAAATTTCAACAGAGAACCAAGCTGCAAACTTTAAAAAATCTATTTTAATCTATTGTGTCTTAGTGCTCCATTTGATAATTAGGCATGGCCTCATGAAGGAAATCACATGCAATCGTTAATGGCAATCTGGGTGACTGCCAGTTTCTCGAACAAGTGGAAAAGAGTGAGAAGAAATTGAAGGTTTCAGTAAACAGAGATCACAGCTTCTAGGTGAATTCAAGCTTTCTGAATAAAATTAAAAGTATCCATTCAGAACTTGTTTCCATATTGAAACAGCTCTCCATTCCTTCTTCCTGTGGTATGAAATGATCTGTAGTCTGCCTTTTAATCACTGTGTGTAAATGCTTCTCAAAGATAATACCTTCTTTATGGTCGCTGTTTGTGCTACAAATCAGAAATAAGCCTTACACTGAGCTAGTCTTGCAAAAATCTTTTTGATCCTTTACAAGTCTAGCTGTAAGCAATGAAAGAATCAAATACTCTTAGACTTCAAGTGGTCCAGGACAACCTTCCTTTCCTTCATTATCTGGAGACGCAGCTTTCTTTTTGTAGCCAAATAAGCATCAAAGGATCACAAACTTGGAAACTGCAGGTTCTGTAGTTATGTAGAATGACTGTAATGAACCCTTCTATTCTGAGAATCAGTGTGGTACTCCTTTTGCAGTTCCCAGTTCAGTATTTGCTATAGACAGTATTTGTTATAGACAGAAATGCTAGTAAGTGAAATGTTATGGGATTCATTAAGCGTAATTTTATAGGTTGTAACTAAAACCATTGACACTCAATAGAAATTTTTAATACAATGCCTTTTATTATACATTTTATTGCGTATCGTATATATATCCAAGATAGTTCAGTCACGGTTATGTTTCTGTTAACAATGATTAAAGGCAAAATAACATTTCTATTACCGCATAGTTCAACAAATAAGCTGCACAGAGAGACTGAATTCTAATCCAAGAAATATTTCCACATAAGCAAGGAACAATTGCTAAATACGGCTGAGCCAGCCAACACAGAATGAGCGTACGCCAGAAGAGTAATAAATGAAACCTTGCTATGTATATTGCTATATGAACCATTGGGAACATCATGATTCTGGGTGTTCCTAATGGGGTGCCAGAAATCTTTCTTCTTTCATGGTGGTCAGGAGAAGATGCAGAGCACTGCCTTGCTGACTTCGACAACTAAAAGAAAATGTAATTTTTCTCCTTTAGATAAACTAGAGAACATATGTTTTGCAGAAGCAAGAGGAGGAGGAGGAAAATCAGCATGGGAACAGACAGCATCTTGATTTATAAAACTCCCTTTTGAAGAAAGGGACCCCCTTGGGTTCCACCAGGGTCTTGAAGTCGTTTCTAATGTAACCCAACTTGAGCTCAAAGCCAATAGAAAATATTTATTTTAAAAATCCTTTAGCTTTTAGTAAGATTATTACATTTGTAGGAACAGGTGAGCTGACATAAGAAAACTGCTTGGTATCACTACTTCCAGTGCAATATGGCCAAGAACCTGGTAAAGGCTTCCTGTCATCTCCAGGTGAGAACATCTCATTCATCTCTACAGTTTTGCGATACATTCAAAGAACAGTGGACACCTGAGAAACCTCTATACTTTAGTCTGAGCCCATTAATGAGGGTCATTTGGATTAAAATCTTCTCCCTGTTAAGCCAAGCAGAATCTAAGCAGAAGGGCATCTGACTGTTTGTCCTACTATACTGCTTCTTGACCTGTAATAACTGGCATTTGTTGGACCTGACCTGAAATGGTTTGTCTGCTTAAAGAGATAGTAGATGACAACTTCCATAGTTGCTAAGCTCTTAAAACAAATAGTGAACATGTTGTGAAGTGCTGTTGTAATGTTCAATCCTGCATTTTTTCATGGGATTTGCTTTTCATACCTCAGCAGCTATAGACTCACAGGTCACTATGGAGGCACATGTTACTGGATCTGGTGTGAGACTGAGTGTGACACCACTTACAGGAGATGACAGGTTTCAAATACTAGCTCAGTCTTTCAAGGATCACTTTGACATGTGCTTTGGAGTGTGAAGTCTTATAGACACAGTCTCAGAGTAAATAAAAATGACATGACACAATGTACTGTTCCAGTTCTGTCTCTTTTACCAAGTCATCTTCATTAATCAAGAATCTAAATTGGTATCGTAGGCTTCAAAAAAATTGTGAAATACA
Source organism: Athene noctua (assembly GCF_965140245.1). Taxonomy (NCBI): domain Eukaryota; kingdom Metazoa; phylum Chordata; class Aves; order Strigiformes; family Strigidae; genus Athene; species Athene noctua. The sequence goes on from NC_134040.1 coordinate 36,319,509, forward strand.
AAAATCTGTCAGATTTAGGAGATTATAGCAGTATTCTCAGACCTTCAGTGCAGACAAAATAAACTTAAAGCAAGTTTTACTCTGTGAAGTTTGAAAGTCCAAAATGTAGACAGCTATTGAAGCTGGAAATCCCAGAGGAAGTTGTAGAGACTGCTGTGAAAGCTACATTCCAGTAAACAGAAATGTTGTCTGTCACTCAATACAATGCCCCTTCTCGAGTCACTTTACAAAAAGGCTGCTATCCTACTCCCTGTAACATCATTTACAAGTTCTATTAAATTGTCAGTAAGTTTTTAACAGGCTTCTTTCTTGCTCTCTAAAGGCTTCTGAGTTGAAGTGCCAGTGAACGTGTTTTAGGGCAAGTGCTATTGGAAATGTCTATTACACCAGATACTTTCTTGGGCAGAACTACTTATGAAGCAGAGCAGTGATTAAGAAACTGAACTTTTGATACAAGATTGTTTCTTGGACATATACAAACCTTGCTTCTAACCTGTAGGATATGGAAAGGATGAAATAAATTTGGATGAAACAAATTATAAAGTTCAAGACTTGAGCATAAAATCAGAGTTTTACTGTTAGTGTAACAGAGCTCTCATGGAGACAGAAATATTTGACTTTACAGGTGATTTGCCAAAAGAATAGACATTTGTTTTCCTCTTTCCTGTAAATTAGGATGTCCTCCAATTGTTTGTTACAGCTGTTAGAAACTTCTTCCAGGGAAATGAAGAAAAATCTGTGCTGTGCTTAAACCTAGGGGGAGTAGAAAGATCAAGCAGAGAAAATCCTGTGATGATCTCAGTCAAATCAAGAACCGAGGTTGATGGTGGATTGATAAAGGGAACAAAATCCAAAACAGATTTTGAAGCATTGGGTTGGACTGGTTGTAACTATCTCCTTGGAGACTTTAGGTAAAAGTACTTGCTGTGAAAAACATTGGCAGCATTCATGGAGCTTGTCATAACAGTAAGTCATTTGACTGTTTTCTGAATTGGATTAGTAACAATGATCGATCTGTATTTGCAGCTAGTCAGATATAAAATCATAGAATTGTGTAAATATTAGGCATGAAGAAACACACAGTACTGTACAATGAATTAAAATGCAGGAGAGGGTCTGAGTAGTCATACAACTGAACAAGTATTCACATGGCTAGAAATCTAGGTTGCGGGAGAGGGAATAAAACACTATTTTTCTCTTAGAAAATTAATAGAGATATCTTAAAGCATAGAAGCTATGTTCTTACATACTGAACTCCCTGAACATCTTGATGGCTGTACTGTAGCTGTGGCAATAAGGAGAAAATTTCTGCAAGAATAAAACTGCTTTCAGTCCTATGCTCTTATCTTGCTATATAGATAATGTAAATATCTCGCACTTATAGAACATTTACAAACTACAAAACACATTCTTCTAAACACCAGTCAGGCAAGCAGCCTCAAAAGAGGCAGCTCACTATGTCTAATGTTCACACTTTCTAAGAATGAGAAATACTTCTTGCACTGTAGAAAGCCTTGTAGTTCCCATTCATACTACATCCCACAGGGATTTTCATGATGGAATTTTTTCTTCTTTCTCTCTACTGCAGAGAGGCTAGAAAACCTTTGAATGGTGATCACTGTCCAGTTGGTAGAGCTGTAGCAGTGCAGGGGTACTTGTCATGGGACAGGGTTGCGGTTACACAGTACCTTGCCCCGTGGCTCATAGACTATTGGGTATTGTTCCACCCCATGAGCTAAATTCCCTGGCAAAATTCCAGTGAAGAATGAAGGGGTGGGGTGGGGTGGGGGGAAGAAAACAGGACAAGGAAAGCCAAATGTAGTTGAGTTGAGGCAACTCTAGCTAAATCAGAAAGTAGACTCTTGAACATAAACTGTGAATGAATCTCAAGTGACTAAGGAGGTGAGTGTGGGGATGGACCCATGAAATCAGTTAGTGAATTAGCTGTCTTCTCACTTATTGTTCTGGTCAGTGCCAAGGTAATTTTCAGCTTGATGATGAAGCTAATTGTTGAAGGGTGGCAAAGAGTTGATAGGATTTTCATCAAGCAACGCTCAAAGTTTCTCTGTAATGAGGTGGTGAGAGTGTGGTGCCAAGAGATGGCACAGGCATTGCTTTCGCTTTGCTCTCCTTGTTCATAGAGTTCTAGTTTTAGTTTTGAATACATGAGCTGCTTGTTTAGAAATTAGCCAGATGTTTGTATTTTCAGCTTCTTTTGTTATGCAACAGGGGAAAAGGAAGGAGCTTGAGCTATTTAGTCGGCACTAGATTACCAGGGAGTGCTTTGCAGGCTGCCTTTTGAAGAATGGGCTGCTACTATGTTGCTACTGTAAGTTTACTTAGTTTTAGATCTGGGAAATGTGTGGCACTAGGCAGTACTCCATAGCGATCAAAACAACAGTTATTACAAAAAGTAACAAGCGAGCAAAATGCAAACCAGACACCCTCGTTGGAAGCATCTACCAACAAACCACACCAAGCCCAGCCTAAGCCTGAAGCAAAACCAAATTAGAACATGCATTTTTCTTGAAGTCCTATGAACATATTCTTAAAGTTTCCCATGAGGTTTGGGAAAGCTGTTTTGTTGTGAATAACTAGAGAAAGCCTGGATTTTCAATACTGGTTTTAACTTATCAGGTAAATACAAGCCTGAAGTCATATTGTCTAAAACATGCCCTCTGGGTTCCCATCCCAGTGTTCCTTGGAGAAAAATGTAAGTGCAGATACTCCATCCAAGGGCCCACGGAGATTTAACTTTAAGAAATCATCACTGCTTCAAAAAGCAGTATCTGGAGGCTGGGGATGCATAACAGTTTGCAAAACTCATTTTTGGCTAAGCCCTGCTTAGTTATTAATTTTGCTTGCATCTATCCATTTGTGCCAGAAAAGCCAGTGCTGTGTCATCAACTTCAGACAAAAGCTGCTTCACTCCTGCCAAGTTTTGTACCAAGGTTCTCCATGTTCTACTGGCCTTGTTCTCCACGAGTGGGTTGCCTTGTCTCCAAAGGAGAGGGGCTGTGCAAATATGAAGACAGAGAAGCATCATGTAAGCTGTCTAGTTTTACTGTTCATGAGGTAAGGACAGCAGAGAAAGGAAGAAGCTGTGAAGAGATGTTTTGCTGCTTAGGGTTTTGAGGGGTTTGAGTGTATTGGTTTTTAAACAATCTTGGTGTGTTTCGGACAAGGTAATCTTGGACAAGGTAAAAAAAGACTCCAAGAGTCCTTTGCTGCCAATGGGATCATTTGCTACTTTTAATTGTATTTGAGCTGTATTTCCCAAGCCGGTGGAAGGAAAGCAGTAATTTGGTTGTCAGTTGATGTGTTCTTAATGTGTTATTCATTGTCTATATGTTCTTTAGGTACAGAAGGTAGCAAAGCAAATTCCCCAGCTGAGAAAAGGAAATACTCTTTTAGACTCAAACATTTGTTAGATCAGAGGAGCATTTTCTATCCAGTTATGTAGACATGTTGAAGGAAATTTTTCTTATCAGACATTCTCAGTGACAAGGAGGAACTTGAGTCAAGGTGATAACAGCAAAACTATTATGACATTGCAGGTTCCTGAGCCAGGTCCTTTGTGGCAGGAGTCCTGGTGAAGCTTCTAACTGAATGAATGCAATACACTTCAGGTTTTAAAAAACTTGACAGTAATGATAGTATGGGAGAGGAAGTGAATTTAGCCAGAAAAGAGATTACAGATATGCAGAAAGAATATGTTTGAAAACTCACTTCCTTTTCAGGCAGCCTGTGCAACCAGTACCCGTCACCATCGGGAGCATTTGGTCTTTCTGATCAGTCTTAACACAGCATATTCCATAAACTCAACTCACATACAGCCAGAGCATCTCTTTCCTCTAGAACAGTATAGAACTTTGAAGTATTTGCCATGATTTTACATTAATAACTTTGCACCCATAAAAGCCTAAATCAAGATGATATATGGTGAGGTAATATATAAAACTGGGAACCAAAGCTGCTATGTAATTATCACATGGGAGGTGTGTTTATATCTGCCTGGGTGGTTGTTCCTGTGTGGCAATGTAGGATAGTACTCCTTCCTCTTTGTTTTTCATTAATTACTGATAAACTAAAGAAGTTCACCACAACATTCTTTACAACTCTGAATAAGAGACCAATGCTCTGCAGACAAAAAGTGTTGACAGTAGAGAGCTTGTTGACAAAAAACTGAAATATGTATCAAAATTAAATAGTAATTCTCTTCAGGAATCAATGACGTATCTTTAGAATGGAGGCACTCAGGCTGCGGATTTTTTATAAACATGGAAAAAAAAAGTTCCAGTTCTTTTAATAACGCAGTCATTTTTAATATGAACTGTATTTAGATAAGACTTAAAATCCCATATTCCTTGAAATCTATAAATCTCTTGCTCATAATTTATTTCAGGCAGTAGGTGGTACAAAACTAATTTGTGATCTGTGTTATATCTCAAAGTTACATGAAAAAGGATGCAGTTCATTCTTAAATTTCCTACAGTTAAAAGAAATTTGTGAATGGTATTTCCAGTGTGATTAAAAAAGAAAAAAAAAAAGGAGCAGAAAATACATCCAAAGGTATAACAAATACTGTTTTTCCAGAATGTTGAATAACATTGGTTTTATTCAATGTTTAACCGTGATGCTGTTTGAAAAATTGAGTCCATTGATTCTTCCATGTGCGTTATGGAACATTGTCTAGAGAATGGATACACTGAAGAGCTGATATGATCTGTTGTTCCGACTGTATTTTTCAGTTCAAAGACACCTTCTGTTTTACTAGTAATAAAGGTGACTGAACAAGCAGTCACAAAGTTTTAACTCCCTGCAGCTGCTAATATGTCATTTGTCACAAATGTAAAATTGATCAGCAGACCCTGATTAAAATCTCTATGGGTCTTCTTGAGGAGATGGTGTATTCTATATCCTTTTTTTTGTGGGAATTTTTTACAGTTCCTGGCCATGCCAGCTGAAAAATTGGAGGGATGACGGAGGAAGGAAAGAGAGGTCAGCACTTTGACATATAGACTGGAAATTTCAGAATTTGAAAAATCAGCTATGTAAAGTTACAGAAACACCTGATTTCATTTTTAGCCATCCAAATGATTCTGAAAATCTTGCTCTGAATCATGTCATTTTACTTCCAGTAAATTTTATACCTCTTTTCTAATTTTGTAATGTTCCATTATGCTCACATTAAAGCTGTAGCTTTTCAGAGATGATTCCTCATCTTCCTGACTGTTTTATGTTAAGCTCAATTCAGCAAGTGTCAGCAGCTCTGTGAGGGAGAGATGGCAATGTGGTGGCACCAGGGCAGTCTCTCATAAGCAAAGCACAGGGTGGGCTTGTATACAAATGCAAGCAGGGCTTTGTGAGGTAAATAAGGATGTAAGGGAAATAGGGGGTGGGGGGTGTGTGAAAAGGAAGAACAGAGAGGTAGACTGCAAATATAACAGAAAACAGTGGAAAGGGTGGTAAGAGGAAGAGCACTGTGTCACTTATACTTTTTCTCACCATGTATCTTCAAGATCAATGTGGAAGTGTTTTGTAAACACCTTTTTCACCTCAACAGCATCATCCATATGACCCCTCCCTTCTCTTACCTGCACTGTACCACAGCTTCCCTCCAGTTATTTGAAGTGCTGGTTGCAAACAGAATGCTAGTAATGCTAGCAGGTATACTTGTACAAATCTACTCTCAGGGTGTGTTCAGCCCTTTCAGTTCCTTTGGGCATTTAGGGAGGTAGGATGTATGTTGTTTCTAGCTGCCAAGTGTAGTATGACTGGCCTGATGAAAAACCTGGTGACATCACTGGAAATAATTTTCTGTGCTCTGGATGAAGTCTGAATTCAGGCTTCTTTGGAAACAAGAGATATCTTTGTTCAGTCTATAACAGACTAAAAGGAAGTACTCAGGAAATAAAATACAAGGATGTTAATATTGATTCTTCTACTGCTATTGCTTAAGCCAAACTGACACTGTGCATAGCCTTTGCCTCAAGCATGTCTTCCAAAAATTCATTTAGCTTAATAAAGCAGAGGCTTCCTAGCGACTGAAGAACTGAGATGGGAAGTTTATCTGTAACAGCAGAAGACAAATTCACCAGGCCATGTCCATGAAGAGTATGGCTGGGTCTGCGAGTATTTCCACAACACATTGGCTCTACACATCACCCTGTGAACATGGCTTCCAACTCTGTTCTTCCTTTTCTGAATGGGCTGGGTGACCCCAGACCACACCTTTGCATACTTCTGTCTCTGTGGTTAGTCTGTGTGGTGGTAGTTGCATATCTTCGCACTTAATGCATGCGTGGGATCTCTGCCTTGCAATCTTGGATCTGTCACCTATACTCAGTTCACTTAGGAGCAAAAATACTCTTCGGGTTTCAAATGCTAGAAGGCCTGTGTTTCCATAATGCTTTTGCAGCATGTTGCTAACAGAAACTTCCCCTTAAAGACTTAAGACAGCACATACAAAGACATTTTACACATTTTTCTACATCCCTATTTACAACCAAGCATTAAGTTTGCTTACAGGCACATACTGCAGATGGAAAGCAAAAGCTTAACACCAGTGATTTGAATCCCAGAGGAGCCCTTTGTGAGTAACCATGCGTGCTGAAGCCATTAAATGACAACAAGCTCTCATGTACCTGCGTGAAAGTGATATTACAAGTTATTTCTGACAGTATTCTTTTTTTCTTTCTTTTTTTTTTTTTTTTTTTTTAAAGGATTTACTGTGCGAGACCATTGTCCTACAAAATTTTCTGGAGATGACTTCTTCTGAGGAAAACTCTAGGAAATTGCCATTCCTGAGTGATGGCTGGCTCAGATTTCCTTTTTAAGCTTTCATCCATCACATAGTACAGGGCAATATGTCCACCTATTTATAGGATACAAATAGGTAAAAGTATAGAGATAATGAAGCAAGACAGTTATCTAGCTATCACTTTTAAAACAGATGGAAATTTACCCTAAAAGAGTGTTAAAGCTAATTATATACAAGCTATAGCATGCTTTTGAAAATCAGTCCTTTTTGTTGATTTAGTACTAACCAGACTTTAAGTTAGTGTTTCAGACTAAGTTCTAGCCAAGTATATACATATACATGTGTATATATATATACATAGTGTTATCATATATCAGTAATGGTCTTTATTTCGTTCTTTTAATTGTTATTAGAACTTCTTACATAAGCCAAATTTAGCCTTAACATAAAGATACAGAATGTTGTTGATTTAGCTCCTGTTCTTCCAGACAAATATATGCATTTTTTTAACATAATTGTGTGAGATGGTATATTTGGCTTATCTTTTAATATGCTTATCTCCTTATAATACTTTCATATGTGTTAAAAAGTATTGGAGTGAGTGCTATAAGCTGTGGGGTTCTGGAGAAAGGAGTTGCCTTTTTTTTTTTTTAAAAGCATTTCAATTTGGTTGTGGGAAAGGGTGCATCATGATTAAAAAAGAGAATCTTGAATAGCCTGTTGGGATGATTAATATAAATACTTAATTAGATCCTTAAAGGGGAGTTTTCAAAGTAGAACATCTCTGAACTGGTCAGAAAAGAATGGGAAGGAGGTAACAAAGATACATTGGTAGACTAGAAAAAAAAAATCATTTTTGAAAGCACAGGAAAACTTCAGCTAGCCTGGAAAAATACAGGTTTGTGTATAAAAAAAATATTCAGGAATGTAGTGTTTACTGTCTACAGTAAAGTTGAATCTTACAAATAAAAATGAAGTATACTCCAATTCAGAGAGAGTAATTTGCTCCTAAAACCAGTGAGCTTGATTATTTTCTCCAACAAAGTAGTTTAAGGCAGGGCTAGAATATACATTTAAAGTTACAACTGTTAAACTTGCTACTACATTAATGACTGTAGTTAGCCTAAAAGAAATATTTCATCTTTTTATATCCAAGTATTTCTCTGCCAAATTTAATTCTCCCATGGTAAAACAGGATGATGTGGTTTCCTGGGTGGGTAACAATACTACTATACTCAGTTAGTTTGAGGGAGGGAGTGCTACTATGGGAAAAGGTGCCAAAGGAATATAGGGAAATATATGGAATGTAGACATAGTACTGGGGAGAACAGCACTAATTTTAGTGAGTTTAGAAAAAAAATAACCTTATTGTAGAGATTATAGAAAGGATATGGATATTTTCCATCCTTGCAAAGGGAGAGAAGACAAAAAGCCAGCTGTCTTAAGGCTGCTTCAGCTTCTCAAGCAGTAGATGAGTACTGTGCAGTAGATCTTTAGATGCGTTTAAAGAACTGTCAAAACATTTTCCTCACTTTACTCCTTGCCTCATCCTTTCCTCTTGCCCACACATGCATACCTACAGCTGAATATATGGTGTAAGCTTTAAATGCAGCAGGCCCTTGAGATAAGCTTTAGGACTTCATGTTGTTTCACAGCTCAGGGTGGAAATACTCAAGTCATGATGGCAGTACACTTATTGTCATAGCATTAGTACACATAATTCTGAACTATACTTGACTACAGAAAACTTATTGCCATACCAATCTTTGTCCTGTGAGACTGGGGCGAGAGGGAGAAAAGCACTTTTAAAATAATGGTTCCCTTACATATTATTTCCTCCTTAGTTATTTTGGTTGTTTTTCCTTCTGTTTTGGTTTTATTCTTTATCAGTTATGTGTTTTACATGTGGAGAATTTTTCCTTAATGGAGTTTTGATTTCTTCCTCAGAACAGACGGAAAGTTTGGATGTTGAGAAAGAAGCCAATGAGGGAAGTAACATGGGGTACTCAGCTTTCTAATAACCTATCAGAAAATAGGGACAGAGCATTTTTTGAACTTCAGGGAGAGGACATTCTTATAGAGTGCTTTCATAGATGGCTTATCCATGGGAAACTGGCAAAGTGGTCCTGAATTGCCACTACAGGGTTTTGGATGTGTGGATGTGAAGGGTGGTAGTCAAGTATTTGCAGGTTTGTAGCCATTTATTTTGCCAGTTTTCAAAATGTGTAACTCAAAGTTTAGAGAAAAGAATCACAGAAGCAACCAGAATGTTTGTTGTTTTTTTTTTTTTTTTTCCCATTGGGCCATGTGTATTCCTAGTTTGATGTCGAAGGCCAGAAATAGATTGTAAAGCATATTACAGGAACTTAGCACAATTTTACAGGATTGTCTCGTTTTATGGTTGACAAACTTGAACTAATACTTAGAACTGACACTAATATGCAAAACAACTGGGACTGGCTTTATGCTTCACCTTAATTATTGAACTTTAAAGACATCATGATTTAGAAATGGTAAAACAATTGTTATATGCAAAAATAGATTTCACTATGTGATAAACATGCACCTCAGAAAGTCTGAACAGATCCTAAGAAGTTGTTACTCACAAAAGCACAACAGTCATAAAGCAGATAAGGTGAGTAATTAAGGAAAGTGTATGGCTTCTGAAGCTCTGAAAGATAAAAGTGCTTGGGTCAGCTGCCCCTACTTTTAAGTGTTCCTTCACCATAGATGCAAACTTCAATACAAAGTGGCCAGCATATTAGACCAAAGAAATTACTCATGAAATTTGCTCAGTAAGCAGTTTCTAAATGTCAGTTCCTTGTGTAACTTAATAAACTCACACAGGCAGGAGTCTGTTGAACTGTGCAGTAATTAAACATGTTATAATAAGCTTGATACTTAAGTTTTGTGTTTTCCAGTTTCCTAACTTAAAATGACCCGATGCAGACTGCTATATTCCTCTTCTCTTGCTGGGTTTCATACAGCTCTTATGGCTTTATTCTGTCATAGAAGAAAAAATTTAGCTAGCATTTAAGAACATTTTTCACTTCAAACTGTGTCAGATGGCCATAACAACTCTGAAATGAGTTCACTTTCTCAAGGAACTAAGCACTCAGTCATGCAGCTTCTGCAGAAGCTTAAGTTACTTGCATTCAGGCTGCCTTTTCCAAATAATAAACAGCTGTCAAGCCATTGCCAGGCTTGGCAATCTTTAAAGACACATGGCTTCATTCTGCCACTGAATACAGTTCAGACAGACCTGCTTAGGAGGTAGAATTTGGGATCACCTTCTTTCCCCATCTTTTCTCCTCTCTCAAAAGTATCACAAGCATTACTGCTCTGGATTGGTATTAATAATCTAAACTATGCAAAATAAGCATTTATATGGATTTTAGCTTTTTTCCCGAAGCAGACTAACATATCAATCACCACAGGAGATACAAGGCTGAATCAGCACAATTTACCTATTGTATAGAAGGAGCATATAAATTCCCCGGCAAACCTCATAAGGTCACTTCAGTCTCCTGGCATCAATCCCTTCAAGGATTAGGTTTAAATATGCAAATCAACATGTTTGCATTTACAAAACTTCCAGTGTTGAATGCAAACACTCTTGAAATAAACTGAAGATTATATTACAGCACTGACAGTAATACTGAAATGAGTTACCTGCTTGAATCTGTGTCACCTAATCTTTACTCTGTTCCTTTCAAGATAAACTCCCTTTGACTTCCAAGGAAACTGTGATCATGAGGTGCCCACAATGCATTAGTTTGCAATTCTACATATGCTGTCTGAATCTCAGGTCATCAGGAAGGTGTTACTAGGCCAGTACCTTGTAGCAGCAAAAGGTTTGGCATTGTTTATTCATACTCAGAAGAAAGGGAAGGGGAACAAGTGCTAACCAAGCCTCAAAAGTCAGGACTTTCTGAGAACGTGAGGCAGAGCAATGATATAGTGTCATGATGGAACGAAAAGTAATAATGTTGCAAAGAGTGCATCAATTTCACTGATGTGCAAGTTCTGAAAACTAACTTAATCATTCAACAAGCCATTGCAGGGATCTAGAAAGAAGCATTTTTTTAAAAAAAACAATGGACTAGAAAGAGGATTTATTAGAATTTTGGGTGGTGATCTATATTTGTCACTGGTTTTCTGTGACTGTGTGAACTATCTTGATCATTGATGTTGCAGCAGGTTGCATCAAGTGCTCCTAAGATTCTGCTGTCCCTTCCACTCAAATAGCATCAAGTAAACACAACAAGACAGCCTGAAGAATCAGATCACATTGCTAGTGGCAATGAGCGGTGAGGAACACAGAAGGAACCATATATGGGCCAGTGTTCAAGGTCCATGAAGAAAAGCAGCCAGATTTCTCAGAAAGTAGCCAGATTACAAGGCACAACCATCCCTCAAAAAAACCCAAAAAAACCCAAAACCCAACCCAAAAACCATCTTTGCAAGCCTTTTCAACAACTATTGGTCAGGCACCATCTAAACAGCCTGGTGAGGAAATGCAAGCAAAACATGGGGACCACTATTAGCAGCTGTGTATAAACTAATTTGTATGACTGTCCTTGTGGCTGTAGAAGATTGCTGCAGTTCTACTTACAGAAGAGTAGAATATGCTGAGTACAAAACATAGTACATCACCATCTGAATGCCTCCATTCATGAGCCAAATTATTGGGAAAAGTCGACAAAGCAAAAGACAAAATGAAATAATGACATCAGCTCGCTTTCTTTCAGATGTCCATGACACGAAAAGGATTATCTTCCCCTTACACTAGAATAATTCATTTTCTGGTCTGAACTTCTCAAAAAGGCAATGAAACTGTCTGTGTCACTACTGTACAGAAACATTCTGCATGAGGAAAGTATACCTGTATAGAAAGAATAGCAGTGACTTAAATTGTAAAACTAGGGCTCCTAGCAAAGTGAGTAACTGTCCTCATTTTATTAGAAAATAGTTGTTTCAGGTTCTAGAGAGAGTCTGTGTTTGAAAGTGATCTGGTCCACTTTCTGAATATAATCAGTTTATGGTATAAACTACAAATGTGCCATACATACATTATTTCAATTCAGCCTATTTGTTTTTTGTGCACTAGACCAAAAATGTGAGGAGAGGATGTTCAGTTAGGTGTAACTCCTTTGCTTGTTCTACTTGGCTGCATATTTGCAATCACTTGGCAGAGCCAGTGTAGCTGAGTATCAAGTAGAAATGGCCACAAGTTGCTCTTTGTTCTTGTGATTGTTATGAATTAATACCGTTAATGGAAATTTCAGATGTGCTATAAAAAAATAGGGGCTCAATGGTTACGTTAGAAATATTATAATAGTGGCATTAAAAATGTATCTAAACCAGGACCATTGATTTCTATGGAAAAAGCAATGAAATAGGTAACTTAGACAACGCTTAAATAAATTTTTTGTGAAAGATTTCTTGGATAAAAAACATGTGTGGCCATGCTGTACCAAAATGGATAGTAATTTCTGGGAGCATCTGATCATCTCCACCCAGTTAGCTTTTTTTCTTTCCCCCTCAGGACACACTGAAGGGGCAAAAATGTCTTTCTACTGTTATTGTGTATTACACCTATTTACTTGTATGGGGTATTTTTGAGTTTTACTCAAGGTCCAGGGTTATTTGCAATGAATAAGATGAATAAGACTGCTAAATTAATCTGGCTCATTAAATTCCATTGCAATGAATTTAAAACCTAGAAGAGAAAATCAAAAATTTTGCCCTTAGTCTGGTAACCATAGCTAAAACCAATCAGAATACAGCTGGAGAGAGGATTATGTGACCAGACCCATCTCCTTTGTCTGGAGAAAAAGTAAAGCCTGGAGAAAACAGTCACATTATTATCACTTAAGAATTTCTACATTACTGTCTTGCAATTAAAGCTAATAATGTTGTGGTGGCACTTCTTCCTCGGGAATTACGCAGATTTATGATTGCCTCTTATTACAGACTGACTGCTAACAGTGAACTTGGGCACTGAATCATTACCCAGCCCAGTTCTTTAGTTGTCAGGTTGTTCAAGACAACTTGGCATTGAGCCTAGTTGTTGTAAAAGAAGTTAGAAATTCAGATGAGAGATACGCTATAGGTAGACTGTATTTCTATAAATGTAATTATTAAAGTTGGATGTAAATTACATCTTGACACTATTACCTTTCATCCATCTGCACTCATTCTCATTTGATATCCAGAGAAATTTGTTTCCAAGTTGCCTGTTTACAGTGCTTTTTCAACAACTGTAATCTCTGCGGCAAAGAATCTATATTCCCAAATACTGTATAACACCCGTGAGACAACTTTGGAAGTAAAAATTGAAGAAAACAAAATACAAGGTTTTCCTAAGCAGTCTTGGAAATCTATTTGAGGAAAAAATAGGGTTAAAGGGGTTAGGAAATTCCTCAGTTTACCAACAAAGATTGTCTCCTTTTACATACTTTGATCAGTCCTGCCTCCCACAGAGCATGCAGGAAGGATGGTTTTTGAGAGACAGTGGAATGGCAAGATGTTTCTTCACATGGTGAAATAATCTATAAAGTCATTTAGAAGGTGACAGAAGAGCAGAGCCCAGCTGGCAAGCAGAAAATCCTCAAGCTGAAGAATCTGACAGCTGTCAAAGTTGGTGGCTGTGAGAGTTGCTTGTGATGTGAATGACCCAGGTGAGGTTCTACCCCACAGATGATTGCAGCAACTTCCCTCAGTTGCACCTTTTCTAGCAGTCAACTAGAGCTTTTATGAACGTTTTCCTGACAACATATAGATGGAGAAACGTCATAACTGGTTGATGCTTTCAACCTGTATTTTTGCATATGTACAACATAATTAGCTCTTGCAAATGTTAAATAGTATACAGTTCTGTTCAGCTGTAGACAGGTGGCAGAATGGCCTCAGGAAAGGTGTTAAAGTCAAGCAAAAAATAAAATATTTTACTGTTTTCAGCACCACTAAGATAGCTTGATGCAGCAATATGTTGTTTTGAATGGACAATAAACAACACTCACTTACTGCAGCTTCTGAGAATACACTAAAAAATGTACAAGTACAGCCATTTACTGAAGGAGGGAGTACAACCACAGAGATTTTATAAGTGGTTTTCTGCTAGTTGCAGTAGTTTGGCAATAAGCAACAGCAGCAAACAAATTGATTTTCTGCCAGATATACTGTAAATGGTCAAATAACAAAAGAACTAAATCCCAGTTTTATTCCATTATCGTAACATCAGCATGTTTAATTAACTCCTTGAAATGTGATCTTCTGGGCTGTTAACCTTCTCCAGAATCCTCTTTGTTGATCCTTCTTTGCTGTTCTTCTGACCTCTAATTGCAAGGGCTGTCACAAGGATTGTTCTGAATATTAACCATTACTCGGACAAAAATGGAAGACAAAGATATCTATGGATTTTATTACCAAGAAAACTTCATCTCTTCAGCAAAGCAGCCTGAAATATTTAGATTGAAGGAAATACTTTTGAATGGGCTGTCTCAAATTTGACTAATATTAGCAAATGAGACATTGCCAATACTGCATTTTAATTCATAGGTTTCTAATGAAGAGGTCACCTTCTGCTCTGACTGCCAGTGAAGTATTACCCTGAGAAGATGTGTGTGTTAACTGAATGGTATTTATCTTGTGTCCCTAACTGGCTGAGCATGTCTCACATGATTAGAGAGGTCAGCTCAACTGAAACCCCATTATCCCTTTTTTCCAGAGTTAACAAACATCTTGAATCAGTGAATTTGTTTTAGACCATTAGTTCAGGTATTACAATGCTACTGGAATTTCATGGGGTAATAACTGAGGGAAAACATCGCTCCAATATATGATGTTGCCTAGAATTAGCATAATAGTGGATTTGCTAAACTGCTGGTCTCAGGAAGTCATTCTTAGCCTTGCCATCTTTTCCAAGTAGCCTTTCCAAAAATTATATGTTGTAGCAAGTCAGAGGACAATCTAAACGTAGATTTGCCACAGGCAACCACTGTACAGAGCCTGAGAAGATGTGCCTATCCGGGGAACCAAGAGGAAGGTTGTGGCCTCTGACAGCTGCAGAAGTTAGTCATGGTCCTCCTGTTCAGCCCCACTCACAGAGTCATGGAGAGCTGCCTTGTGCCACTGATTTTAATCCAGAAGAAAACATGCCCAAGTCTGTCAGTTTGGGAAAACATGGTGGGGCACCAGCCCTGGGCAACAGGCATGAGTAAGACCCAGCTAAGAATGGTCCAGAAGGCAGAATGCCAAAGATATCTGTCAGGACAAAGTTTATAAGTAGAGATAATATCTCCAATTAATTCAACTGGGGAAAAAAAAAAAAAAAAAAAGAAAATTAGACAACTTTGGGCATGTTTGTATACAATCACCTGTATGCCTGGAAATTTATCTGTTTTTTCCAGCTACCAATAAACACTGCCAATATCTTTAAACCCCATCTACAGCAAAATACTGCTAAAAATATATTGCATTTGCTCAGTAATATCAATGTCTTTCTCTCCAAAGGAAGGTCTAAGTGCCAGAGAATACAACTTATTTGGCTGTAAGTGATCATCACCTAGAGCCCTTAGTTAGGAAACACATAGATATTTTCTTGCATTGATGCAATATCCTTAAATCAGAGTTATCCCAAGATAATTCCCAAGTAATATTAAAAATACAATGACTACCTAGTGAATATATAGGACTGAAAAGCAGGGGAGTGAAATACAAGTTTTCTTAAAGATTGACGTAACAATCAAAGAAGAAACAGAAGATATTAACTATAATGGGATCTCAGTAGTGTTGCATTGAATGTAATTCATGTTTAAAATGAGATCTTTTTTTCCCACACTGGCTACCAAATAACTTCTATGAAAATCTTGATGAGATGCAAATAGTTGCACATAGTATGAAAAAGAGTAGAAAGTAACAAATATTGTGGTTTACTTAGGAATACCAACATTTAGTTAAAGAATTTGCTGGCAATTAATGCCTGAATGCTTTAAAGGTATTTGGCTTGCTTACAGATTTTTATCTTAGTTCCTGATGGCCAAGAAACTCCTTTTCATATTCATTTATTTGCTCTAAATTATACTAATTTATAATCTGAACTCCAGTGTTGGTTTCCTGAATATCTCTTTGACAAAAGCTGTTTGCAAGTTACGGTCCTATTAATCCTGTTACTATTGTTCAAATAATGTGGAAGACCTGTAACAAAATGCTAAGTAAATCACTTACTGTTTCAGCCGTATCTTACAGTGAAACAGGAGACCTGGCTTATCTCAGCTTTCAAATAAATTAAAGAAGATGGGCCACCTGTCATGGCAGTGAAGAGTTTTACCCAAACCCAAAGCCATTTATTCTCTTAGAATGAAAGATATTTAAGGCTGCCTTGAAAAAATAGCTGTTTGCTTTCTTCAGAGAGAATACTGAAACCAAGAATTTGTACGCTGCCTTTTCTAACAAGTTGACTAGTATACTTTATATAGACCACTAAATACACTTCTTAAAAATCTATGTTGCATCCAAGCAATTTTTGCATTAGGGATTCTTAGACTATGGGGACAATAGGAAGATTAAAAAAGGGAGTTTCAAATAATGACACTTTTTTCTTACTTTGTTTTGAATACTTAGGCCTGCTGGTGGTCTCTTCCCCCCCCCCCCCCCCCCCCCTTCCGAAATTTCCTTTCCAAAAATCAATTGACAAGTGTCTCATTTCTCAAAGCTGACATTTTTTGTTGTATTTTTTATTTCTTATATTTATATTGTGTGGTGCTTTATATTGTCTGCTCCAGAAAGGCTGCATGAACACTAAATTAGGTTACGGTTTCATTTTACTTTTAAAAAGAGGAAAAAATGAGCTCTTTCAAGCATAAGTACTAAAATTATTTTCTCTCCTTTCTAAAGGAAAAATGTTTTAAAATAACTTTAATTGTAGTTTACAGAAGTTTTTTTCAAAATACTTCAGTGTCCTGTGGAAGAAAAAGTAGCTACCTACTACTTTTCCCTAGGCTTCCTGGCCTTTGGACCTCATGTAGCTAAAGGTCACCAGGTCATGTTGAAAAAGTCAAAAGAACAGAGTGAGGAGTGAGATTGAAAGCATTGCTTTTGCCAGGTTAATATATTTGCCAGGCTACTAGTATCCTCTTAATACCATGATCTTGCATGAAAATGTTGTAGTACTACTTGTTTTGTGATTAAAGGAAGAAAGCAGTTAAATTCTGTGGAGCTGTCTTAAAGCATAGAAAGGAACAGTGTTGTGGGATACAGAAAGTAAAATGTATTTGTAACTTCATTAGGAAGGAATCAGGAGCCACAGCAAGAAAGATTGTTCTTTTTCAACCAACAACTAGCAGTACTAAAGCATTGTCTCATTGTCTCAAATTTATTTCCGTGAAACTGTGTGGACAATTCTATTTCTGTCCCATGAAAATATTCTCAATTTCAAGAGCAATTCTTGTTCCACATGCAGATTAAATAGGAAAGTTTAAAACATTTGGGAAAGAAAAAAAGAAAGAGGGAAGATTGACATCATCTCTGTTTTTATTAGCCCAGTGATTGTGGGGCTCATCTGATGTACAGAGACTTAGCAGTTCAAATTCCTGGTATACCATTCTCCCAGTTTGGAGGACATTCACCATCCCCAGGAAACTGTTTTCAGTTTTCTCAGGAGGGTTGTTCTAATTTGCCAAGTCCATAAACTTTTGAGCTTAGATTTGACAGATCCAAATACCAGTGAACCTTTACAAGGTAGTAGAAGCTTTCTGCATGGGAAGTCGTGGCTGGTGCTTGGGAACTGTATGCACCGCACAGGGAAAATGTTAGTTGTGATAGAGTGATGAAAATAGTGTGATTCATGAAGATAAGATCGGATGTAAAACCCAGAATCAGAGAAGGCCAGAAAAGAGATGTTTCTTCCTTATTTTTTGAAGTTTGGTGAAAGAGATCTGTGTGAATTTTAATTATTATTTTTTTTTTTTCCATTATGATGAAGTCCCAGTGTCTCCGTGCAAGCAAAAAGGGTCAGTGGCCTAAAAGCAGATACACTGTAAACAGTAAAAAGTAATAGTGCAACAGTCATGAAGATTTCCAGAATGTGATTGTGAACCTGGGGTCAGTTACACAAAGCTTCTCCAGTGACCTTAGTCCAGTCTATATCTGTTAAGACGTTTATGCTTTACTTACAAATATGTGAATTCCAAGGAAGAATACGCAGGGCTTGGTGAAGATGTCCAGATGGTTCTGGTGCTGAAATGTACCATCCCACAATCCTAAACTCACATAGGTACGTGGCTGGAAGGCCACCAAAAGGCCCCCAAAGATTGCCTGTGAGCACAGTGACTGATGCTGATCTCATTTGCAATTTACAGCAACATCATTTGGTGAAAGCCAGTGAGGACATACCACTGCAAACCTTAGACAATATACTAACAGGTTTAGGAGATCTCTTTCCCAATTAAGGAATTCCTTGATCTACTGCTAAACAGGACATTTGGGTATCTCTTGTAGTAATCCTAAGCACATAAAAGTGATCAAAATTTCCTCAGCCTGATGACTTTGTGGTTCCTACATATAGAGACAGCTGAAAAAATGTGCTTTGACACTGCAAGACTAATTTCTCATTCTTTGTGCAAGTTCAGTGTACTTGACATTTTGCAGGTAAAATATGGCAAGATTTTTAAGATAAACAAGTTGCCTACTCACTTTTCCTATTCTTTATTTATTTATTTTTTTTTAATTGTTTGGTTTTGCTTAGAATGAATATTTGTCTGTATCTAGAAACATGTTTCACCATGGCAAAATGATTTCCTAATTCTCTGTTAAAGAGTATTTTCATAAGGAAGTAGCTGGAACCAGTTACTTCTATAAACAGGTGTTCAGAGTCCAAGTCTAAATCGCTCTTAGTCTGTATAACAAATTATCCCATCTGATGGCTGCTTGATGGTGTTACAATGCTGCTTAAAATTGTTTTGAACCATCTAGTTTCAGAATACAAAATTAGTCTGCTTTTATACTAAATATTTTACAAACATCAGCCAAAATTATTTCAGTGCAACAGTATCTTATTTATGCTTATGCCCTATCAAAGAAGCTTTTTAAATAATTGATTCTGATCCAGTGTAAACAGTGTAGGAGTTCTGTCCTTATCACTCTAGTGTGGACACTTGCAGTGTGTAATAGTCTTTTGCTTCTTACAAACAGACGAACAGATCTGAAGAATAGAGTATAACCTGGATATAAGTAAGGGGAACTGAGTGGGAGGAGAAATCAACAAAGTGCAATAGTTAATAATTAGTGTGCATATTATATGAGTTAAAAATTGTTCATCACAAAAAGTCATGAGAATATCCTGAAGCTCCAATAGTCTCTTAATCCTATTTTGAGGTAATGCTGCTACAAACTGTAGTTTAGATCTGCTATTTTTTATAATGAAAGAGAGAAGCATTACCTTAGGGGAAAATGTAAATAAAACTATCAATTTGTATATTAATTACATGAGTTTATTATTGCATATTAAAAAATGAGTCTGCTATCTAGTGTCTCAAGATAAAATCTAACAAAGAAGTATTATGTCTTTTTAAATAGTAATATTTTTGTGATCATGATATAGAATATACTTATGCAGGCAGGGTTAGTTTCTTGGTGCTTACTTTTTTTTTTTTTCAGTCGGCGTACTTAATTTAAAGAGCATGCTGTAAAGTGCATACTTAAGTTTCAGTAATGTATGAAGCTTGGATGCTTGCCAGCTTAGAAAATATGTCATGTATAGCTGATAACCATTAATCACTACTGGTCAGAAGTTCATCCTCTAAAAGCTAACCATCAGAAAAAAGATTGTGGAAAGGAAAGCTATTGGTATGCTCCCAGAAAGCTACATGAGCTGTTAGGCTATGAGGAAGGAATGGCCATAATGCGTAGGTCCAAAGGGTCAGAGGGAAGAGACATGAAGTATCACTGTGATTTCAAGCGCAACCTGAAACATCTTCAGATGGGAGACAGGAAAATTAGTCAAACCTTCATCACCAGGGCAGAGGGAAGGGAGGCAGGGGTGAGAAAGAAGTAAAATTTTTACAAGTTAGAAAATAAATGTAAAACATTTTTCCCAAGGCATCAAGGGACCAGGTAAACAGAAAGAGAGTAGCAGGGAATAACTTCAAATCTTCAGCTACCCTTTTGGAATAGAAATTCAGGTAAACCTGAATGAGAACCAGATGCCAGACAAATCCCATAGGGTTATGGTCACTAATTACTCACAAGAAACTGTAAGTCTGCTGTCAGGAAATTACATTTATGGAAGGTAGTGCAGTGTCTTTCCTTCATACAAGGGCGTAATCTTCAGTTTGAGAATCCTGAGGTGTGAGGGACAATAAAGAAAATAAAGAAAAAAATCTCCAACAACAAAACCCAAACACCTTAAAATTCGAGTGTTTTGAATTGTCGAGTGCAATTCATAAACTGACTGAGGAGGAGGGAAGGAGTTCATCATTTAGTTGTTGGTTGCAAGGCAGGCAAATTTTTATTTTGAAAAACGTTTTATTTTTTTTAGTTTCACAAGAAATTAGTATTTGGATTTAATTTTACCCAAATCATTAAAAAAATCTTGTTTCCTTTTTGGCTTTCATGTTTGAATTTTTCAAACACAACTCTGAAGCATCTGATGTCCTGTTGCCACTTGAGCAGACAGGATATTTAGGGGAACTATTTCATAGTATAAGAGCTAAATTTATAATAGCTGAAGAGCTATTGCCCTACTCATAGCTATTTTTACCTATGAAGTAAATTACTACTGTGGGAGGACCACGATTAGTTCTGAGAACTAGGAAGATGAATAAACAAATATCCAAGTCGATAGGATTAATAAGATGTAATATAAAATGTATTTTTCGTCTATCATTCCAAATTGTTGCTCATCTTTTCTCCTGTTCTCTATATTTGCCCTGTTGCGAAGGATTGTATGTTGGAAAGAGAAGAGGAAGTCTTTCCAGGCTTGTGGGGTCTTACCAGATAACCTGCATGTTGTGGCTAACAACTGTGTAATTATTTAATCAGAACACATTGTGTGGTTATATTTAACGCAGTCAGTAAGAATATCTTCTGAGTGAAACCTAGTTCAGATGGACTCACAATATAGGTCTAAAATGTTGTTTGCAAATTGTCCATCGAATAAATCAAATTTACTGAATTTCAGCCTAAAATGAAATTTTGTCAATGATATAAAAAATGAAAATGACCTTTTATATAAATATTCTTAACTGTGTTTTACTACATTTATCATAGATGTCTTAGTGTGCATTTTTTATTAAAAACCTCACCAAGGCATAAAATAAGTCTCAAATGAGAAAAACTATTTGTAAACTTTAATTGCCGTCTAAAGCTTTATGAAATATTTTTGCACTAGTGTACTGTTCTAGAATTTTGCTCTTGAAAAAACTTTTTAGGTTGATTTCACATATGACCTTTGTTCTGTGTTGGTGATCCTGAATTTTATTGCCTGATTGTCATAATAATGTCCTCAAAGGTTCTAAGTGTTCGCAGTTGTCTCTGGATCCTGTTTCATTCTTTGTCTTATTCCTGGGTAACACTTGATTTGTTTGGCATTTTGAGTCTTCCCCTGAGTAGAATACATAATTTTAAACTGGGTTTGTTCTCTCTCTTATGTTAAAAATGATGAAAAGCCAAGCATTAGATATTATAATATTTTGTATATTGAACAAAACTTTTCATGCATAATGAGGGAAGGGCTCCAAGAGGTGCATATCTTGTTACCTAATGAATATTTAGGAAAATATTGAAAATATTAAAAAAATTAATGTCTACTGAATGTAGGTTATCAGAACTGCAGTTTTGCTCAGAAATAATACCCTTATTCATTGCTGCATTTTCTCATTCAGACTGCTAAACTGCTGGAAAAGTATTTTAATCCTAATGTTGTTTGTATTCAACTATAGGACTGTATCTGGCAACAGTGGTACAAAACTGTGGTTGGTTGAATTACCTGACTTGTGCTTTGATCCCAAATATGTTATCACATCTCATGTGCACTTTTAGTTTGAAATAATTAGCACTTTATTAAACCAATGTAAGCAAAGCACCAAAGCTCCAGCTGAAATGAACATATTCCTTAAAGAAATCCAGGCTTTGACAGTCCAAACCCAAGCATCTCTACAAAACTGTGTAGTCCAGGGGGAGTTGCTAACACCTTCCTATGATCATTGTCACTGTGTATCTGTCACTCACTGATCCAGACACTCCAGATACCTCTCCCCAGGTTCTCTACAATTATCAAAGTCATCCTCAGGGCAAGAGACCTGAAAGCAGGCAACGAACTTTGGTTCCTCAATGTTCTGCTCAACAGCTTCTTTTTCTTTTCGGCACTCAAGTTGGCGGAGTTGCAATGCTGCATAAAGGCAAAAAAGGTCCTCTGCAGCTGCAAAATTTAAATTCGTGTCTGTTAGTATAAACTTACTTGTCCGCAGGGCTTGAGTTTAATCCTTTCTTCCACTTGAGTGTTTCCTAGACCATAGCGTTTGCATGTGCTATTCTCTCCTTATTTGGAGCCCTTCTTAGAGGCTGACAACTGTAAGGTATCAACACAGCCTAGGACAAAAAAATCAAAGCTACAGCTGAAGATTATTCTAACTCTTGATTCTGGATTTGTAGGTGGGAATTTACAGAAGTGTTTATTTAATTTTCATTCTGGATTTTTTTTAAATAATTTTATTCTATTAGTCATGGCAGATTATTATGATGGGAAGGTTCTCTGAGACAATACAAATCTCAAAGGCCTTTGTGACTTTTTGACATGTGAAAGAGGAAGATCGGTGTACCTGCAACACATTGATTTCTTTCTTACTCTTGAGTAGTAAGCGATTCAAACTAACAAATACTTATACTGACCCCTAGGTCACCAGGTTTGCTCTCCACACTAGCTTTTAAAGCTCCTGAACAAGAGGCACGTCTCCCAGTAGAGGTTTGTCCCCTTTAGAGGTCCCTCTCCCTTTAGAGGTTTGTCTTTTTGCAAATCACTACTGAATGTGTATACATTAATTTCTTCCTGCTGTTGGGACTGTACTCATGCATTCATGTGCTCTTTTTTTAATAGTAAAGCTCGCTGTCAACACCTTTCTCATTAAATCATTGTGTGGGTTGTTGTTTTTCTGCACCAGTGCTTCCATTTTCTCACTGCAAGAATTGATACTCGTGTCTGTTGGCTGAGGAGACCTTGCAAGCTACTCATGGCCCATAACAAATGAAGAAAAACACGTGTGTCTGTGCACACGTGCACATGTCTACTTGCACTCAGGAAGGAAGACAATGGAAAGGGAAGAAGTTTGGTTTACATTTCCCATTTTGGCAGGGATTTGGACTTGGTGATGAAGCTGATGTATCAATGTACTGCTTTTGTATACTATAATTAAAGACTTGTTGTCTGACCCTGTGTATTACAGTGCCACTGTTTCCCAAAGCAGACAGCCCTGTTTGGGTCGACTGCCTCTCAAAGAGAGGAAGAGGCTGTGAGGTGTGTACTGGTGAAGAGAATTTTGGCCTGACTTCTCAAAGAATCTGGACTACTGTTCTGCTGCTTAAGGATACCAATTAAACTCAGACACCAGAGTGAAAAGAGCAGGCGTATTTTACTAGTGATAACAGTGTAATACAGAAAACATGCAGTAAGAAAAAGCAGAATAGTGCACTTAAAGCAGCAAACAGCAAAAAACAGGGTAACGCATTAAATCATTACTACATGAGAAAGAGAATGGAGATTAAGAAAAATACATCACCACTTGCATATATTATCATCACCCAGACCCGCAGTGGCTGGGCAGCCCCGGTTACAGCGAGGGTTCGGAGAGCCTGTCCCGGCAAGTGGGAAATCCTACGGGGTGCCTCCACCCGTAGGTGAGGCTGCCAAAGTCCCTGTGAGCGGGCCCAGCCTTATATACCAGAGATCGACAGGCCAGAATAGCTGGCACCTTTGTTTTGAGCGGAACATTTCTGGTTTCATTCTCCTGTTGGATTCCACCCAATGCCTGGCCAGGGCTCAGGGGGAGAACCAAGGGAGTTTCTAACAAGGCCAGATACTTGGGTTCTCCGCCTTGAACAAGGCTGAGCAAGGGAAGTTGGAGACATTCTCTTCTCTTTTATCTAAACTGCGTCTTTCACTGGCGAGTTTACATACTTTGTTAATGATTACAGACTAAGTTAGCAGCTTTGGCTTGGGGCCTGTTGTTCAGGCTTCAGTACTTCAATGCTTTAGCACTTTTTACATCAGCATAAGTGCATTGTTATAACTTAGTACAATACCTACTAGCACAATGGCTTTCAGTTATAAAATATACAGGATTCATCTATAGGACAGCTCTGGCTTGGGCCAGTTGTCCAAGCCTTAGCACTTCAACTACCCTAGTCCTACACTCACTTGTTTTTTCCTTACCCTAACTCAAATTGGGTTTGGGCCTTATTTATTAATATATTTCTCCCTCTTCCTTTCAAAACTAGAGTAGAAATTAGAAGCCTGTATACCCCTGGAACTATGGACCCAAGAGCTTTAGCAGTTGTACTGATGCACGTGATCAGAAGAGGGCTGAGAAAACCAGTGGTTCCATTTCCTCCTTTCCAATTTTATCCTTATTTTCTCCTCATAAACTCTATAGCAGAAACTCAATTCTGGCATTTTCTTGGGAATTGTTTGTCTTTGATTTTGAATATTCTCACCAGTTTTCTTGGGGGTATATAATAAATGAAGGACTGTCTGAAAGACCCTTATTTTGTGAATGAAATTCTGTAAATCTCATTAAAAGAGTTCACCTTTTATTTAAATGAATGATCAATATGTTAAAGAAGTGCTGTCTGACCATCCAGTTGCCTAGTAAATGGGGAGATCTATCCCTGGTAATCTCATCAGTGAGCTGGAGTAGGACCTTCTATCAATTTTCAACACAATTACTTTCTTCTATATTCCTTGTGTCAATTTTATTGCTACAAAGGACCATGAGAAAAACAGGTTTAAAAGTCTGTCTTAAATTGCAAAAAACCCCATGGAATTAGGATTAGAACTGAAACCTCATCCTTAATTTATTTCATCCCGCCTATATATTGCAGGTGTATGTCTGCACTTGAACGTGCCATCACGCACAGACAGGAGGAGGAAGTTTAGGAGAGCTATTTCAGCCTGTACTCTCAGTCTCCTGGCTTTTGTGTATTTAGAAAACAGACACGTGACATTATTTTAAAGATCTGTAAAGCAGTTTATGAATGACCTTTGAATAATATTATGTCTGGAGTGCCCCAGACAGTGAAGTCTGAAGAGCTGTCCTGAAAGTGAGGTCACATAGTGATACTGCAAGAATTTGTGCATAGAAGGACTTATAGCCAACATCCCATCTTGTTTTGGTTTTTAAAAAATAATAAAATAAAATATTTAAATTTTTATTTTATAATCAAATGTTTTATTTCATTTTATTATAAAATATATTTTGGTTTAATACTTTTTTTTTTAATAGATGTGAGACCAACCCACAGAATTCAGGAATGTGTTTCACTGGGCCATATTCAAGCAAAAAAAAATTTTTATAATAAAAATTAGAATGAACAAAATACTAACAGATTCATTTTGCATTTGCATTTTCCCAAGACAGGTAGGCTGAAATTTCAAAGACAGTCTTCACTACCCACAACTATCCCATTTTGTAACTGGTTCCAAACTGCAAAGGTTAAAAACACGAATGCCTCCCTCAGCAGAATCCTGTCCCTCCTGCCTCTGTCCAGCAGCCATAGAACTCTGACTGGTTTGTTACCTAAATTACTTCTGTTTAACTGAGGAGCAGGCAAAATCTTTCTTTCACTATCAAAGGGAAGGCTACTTCAAACAGGCTTCACCTGTTCTGTTTTGTATGAACAGTTCCTCATGCCTTCAACTTCTCAGACGGAATTTTTGGGAGCATGAGTAAGCAGAGCTGAGTCAGTCAGGTGGCACTGGGAAATCTCACCTGGCCAGTGAGACAGACTGACTTGCCTCAGATGTGGTACTGTGCTGGGAATGAAACGAAGTTTTCTCCTCATGCGGTCAGTGCCATTTATCTCCATCTGCCACTGTCAGAGAGCATGGGAAGAGGCCTGCCCTGCTGTCTCCACCCTATTTGTGTATGTACAATAGCTATATTTCTCTGTCTGTGTACCTGGCTGATGAACGGGATGCAGAAGTGCCTGTGAACTATTCTACTAAATTCAAGTTTTACTGAATTGGTTGAGCTTTTCTTTACTTATCTGTTTCACTACCTGTGAAGAGAGGTTTTCAAGGCAACCAGATGCCACTATGCTTCATATCGAATTGTCATTTAAGTATGAAGTACCTTGATATTTGTTCCCTTGTTGTAATTGATCACTCCATTATTTTATTTTTGTTGAGTGCCATGACTATGGATTGTAGTTTTGTTTTAAAGCCAGGAGACGGATGAATAGCAGGACTTCAGATAGAAGGAAAGCAGTTTGGAGTTCTCTTAAAGAAATTTTCAAGTTACATAATTGGACCCACTGGCTGTCTGAGAAGAAATTAGGCACAAGTAGGATTTGTTAAAACCATACATTAAAGATACAAGAAAGTCAGTCAGTTGTGAGGGTGAAGTAGTCAGACATCCAGGAAGTCTCTGGAAACCGGAGATTATGTATTACTCCCATAAAGAGAGCACGTCAAAGAGAACAAGATTAATCAAATGCTTTTAGGTGTCATTGCCAATAGACTGTTATTGTTAACTAAGTAATGTTACTTGAATCTGTCTGCTGGTTCTCCCTACCTATGTAAATCACTCTGGTCCTTCTAAATGAGGCTGATTTAAAGCAAAGCATTGTCATTGCCCACATGTAAGAGATTACAGAGCAGACAGTGGGATCAGTTACATGTCTCAGTTTTCTATGAGAAAATGGTAAAGGAGGAAAGGGGCTTCTGATTTTTTGGGGGAGTGAAAAAGGGACACTTTCCACTTATGCAAACAGGCTCACACTGTACATAGTTCCCTACAAATGTTTCCTCTTTTGGAAGTATGGTGTTAACTTACAGCAATGAATTATCATTTGTGAATACTAAAAATTGATTAAAAAATCAGTTCACTTAAATTCAAAGATGACAAGCAGCCATTCTCTGAGGATGAGAAAAGAAAAATCTTTCATTTTAAACAATATTATCCTTGCAGCACAGTACTGCATATCACATTATCATACCTCCAAATTTACAGGTTACATTGATCACATCTATCTAATCTGTAAATCAAATTCTAGTACCTTATTTTGGCTTGCCTGTTTATTCTTCCTGTTGACAGATATTTTTAGTTTATAGAGAAACACTATTGCATTGTATTGCTGTTTTGTGTTGGTACCAATTTCCATTCAAAGGCCAACTTTATTCTCCAACAATGTACAGTACTCTGGAGTTGGATCTAAACTTCAACACATTTTTCATACAGGTAAAGACAATTAAGACCCTAAGATATCTTCAGAAAAATATGATTAATAAGCAATTACTGGTTGCTTTGGGTTTTTTTTCTAGATAATTTTGGTGGCTTTTCTTGCCTTGGAACTAATTAATCATGGGAGCTTGGGTCCCTATTTTCTGGACTGTTAGTAGCATCACAGGGTGGACTGGTCCTGGGAGGGCACTGGTGCTGAGTTGCATTTACTCTGGTTCACGTTCCTCTGTTGAAGAATTGAGTTATACTGGCTTCAAATGGGTGAGAGTAGGTCAGTCAATAAGGTCCTGTAAAAGGCGAACAAGCTGACCAGCTGTGAGGAAAATTGTGGGAGCAAAGTTGCAAGAATTCATGTTAGTGGGGAGGAAAAAACAAACTATTTAGATTCCCCTAAACCCTATAGCTCCTCTGCGGCAGGAGGAGGAAGCAAGCAGCCGATTCAACATGAATGATAGAGCAAGCTTCAACTTTATTGAAAGAAATCACACCTTATATAAGCACTCTACAGTAATCATGCATACTACTCACAAATCTATTGGATACATGTAAAAAGCTACATTATAATATCTCAGCCCCTTGTGCCATTTCAGATATGTCACAACATCTTCCCTCTTCCGGCCTGCCTTTTCTTTCCCAAGGTTGTTTTTACCATCAAGGCCATTGTGTACCTCAGTTTCTCTCTTTGTTAACATAACAGTCTGTTGTTAGCATAACTGTACCCTGGGTTTTTTCCTTTGTTTACCTCAGATGGCTACAATCAGCTTCTGCAGAGACCCATGGCCTTGCTCTCTGCAAGCCGTTCTCCAACACTCCTCCTCCATAAATGTGGATTATGAGGGGCGTAGACAAGGTTTGCAGTGGCCTATGTAGCTCTAGGATATGCCACAGAAACAACCTGAGGGGACTTTGAGAGCAGATCCAGGGAAAGTGATAGCAGAACATGGAGGGGAGTAGGGCTGCGGGAGAGCTGAGCACGCACACGACCAATGTGATCAAGCAATGCCCGTTTATTACAACTAAGAAAGCCCTTTTATAATGTTCTCCCGCACCCGTGAGTAACATGCAGTACAAGTCCTCAAGATTGGGCAGTTAACTCAGCCCACGCTTTAAACCTTCTTATGATTGGATAAAAAGTGCCACATCAGCCTTGCCAGGCTCCCTGCCTTGTGTAACTCCCTCTTCCGTCCCAACCTCTTCCGGGGGTTGTTTGTCTCGTCGAGTTTCTCCCCCCTCATTCAGGGTCACATCCTTATTGCATTCTTGCTCGGCTGAGGCTCTTACCAGTCTTGTTCTCATACAGGATTGCTCACATGTCCATTCTCTCCCAGAAAGCCCTCTAGAATCCCAACATAGGACCATTAGGGGAAATGTGACTGGGCTGAGTCCTGGTGCAGAAGTTTGTCACGATGCCCTCAAATGTGTAGTCAAGTGAGGTTGTCCTGGAAAGATCAGGTCACCTCCACGATAGAGCTGTGTTCGAGGGAGGCAACAGGAGACCAGGGTAGCTGAGATGAGGGCGAAGTCTGGAGTTCTGTTAATCTAGCACATGCATGCAGCCATTACAAAACAGCAAACTGTGTAAAATATGTTGTCCAATCATGTTGTAGCTACACCTTTCTTGTTGAATGAGGCTTATGTTTGTGTTTTGACTCTGATCTGAATTCCTTTTCTTACATGCCATAGCTACTTTCTAGGCACAGCCAGCCAGAGCCCTGTACCACCTCCATAACTTCAGCTGTTCAACTGCCAAAGCTGTGTGGGCAAACATTTACACAGAAATGATGAGATGTGCACACCTACGCTAATGTAGTTGGATTCTCTTTCTATGTGTTGGGGAGGATGAATTAGACAAGAATGGTAGGAGAAGTGCTATTGGTTTCAGTGTAAATGCCTGCCTCTCCTCCCTTCATCTGTTTTCCATCAAATGGAAATAAATGAATGAATGGAAATAAATGAAGCAAATGACTGTTGTCATTTGTTCCTTTAAAAGGTAAAAAAATGTTTCATACTTTTGTTACTTATTTTTAGGCTCTTGATTCGATTAAAAATGAAATCTTATTTCTAGACAAGTATTCTAAGGAATGGGAACTTGCCAAAAAGAAGGGTCTGTTCTCACCTCGTTTGCAAGACTTGATGGGCCCAATATAGCAAAATACCTTTTTGCAAAGCTTTACAATGTTCTCCATTTCTCAAGCCTTGCTATTCCAGAGATGTTTGCTGTCTGGCCTGAACATACCTGTTTGACAAGCATGCAGATATCCGAAACCTGCAAAGATATTTTTCTGTACTTTGGGCATAATAGGTGATCAGAGAAATTAATCAAATATGGAAGTTTTATACTAATGAACCAGACACTTGTGGGACTTGGCTGCAAATCTCCTGTTGACTTCAGAGGGGCCAGGGTTTCACTAATGTTAACAGGTTTGTGTGGCTGGGACCTTGGGACTGTGTTGTTGGCATGTGCTTAAAGAAGATTATAGCATGCTTTTGTTTGACAAACCCTACATTTAGCCTACAGAACAAATATCTCTAAAGACATCTTTTTAAAGCCAGATAACAATAACTTCTGTTTCTGTTGACAGACATCTCTTATCTGCTCTACAAAGATGAGAAGGCAGCTTGTCAGAAATGTAGGCAGGATGGAAATCCCTGTATTCTTTTAAATCTTAAGGTTTTAGAGTCTCACAGACAACTGTCATGCATCCTTTATATTCTAAAAATTCTTGAAGAAATGATAGACAAAAGAATTCTCTTACGAGTAGTAAATGAGTTTCTCCACTAATTAGATTAAAATGAGAAATATTTGCTGAACTTGATATTAAGGCAATACAAAAGACCCATATTGTTTTAAATATAAGCAATGTTTAGGAATATTCTGTATTATATTTGTTGATCAAAACCATTGTTAATTATAAAATACCTTAACAAGAGAGATTTTTCTTTAAAATCTTTCAAAGCAAAAAAAAAAAGCACAGCATGCAGGGTATTTCCTAGCTGTTAATAAGCACCTAAGGTTAATCCCAAGGGTATCAGCTTCTCTCGGTCACTTCCTAACGTCCAAGAAATATCCTTTGCCTGCTTATTACTGCTTCAATTAATGTTTGGTGCACTTAGTTTCAAGTATCATATTATTCTGTGGCAGACAGAGCAAAAACCGACAAAGGAATGCCAATAGCCAGCTGTAAGCTTCATGCTACTGCCAAAACATCTCATTTCAGGGTAGACTTTTCAATTGAAACTTAGCTGTAAAAAGAAAGTGAATGTTTCTTGAGACCTAGAAGTGCATCTTATGTCTTTTGGGGGATTTGTTTATTTAGGGGTTTTGCCCTGAACATCATGGTGGGCTTGGTTTTCTAAAACAGTTTATGTAGGAGTTCCAAGCTCTTTTGATGCCCTTGCTGGTTTTTTTACATACATTAAGAAAATGTGTAAAAGTGTGTGGTTTTAGGTAAGCAACACTAAATGTGTTTTTTTCATGCCTTCTCAGAAAAATTAGTCCATAAGAAATCAGAAATCCTACCTAGTGAACTGTTGAGGCACAATTTATACATGCAAGAGATGATGCACAACCCTGTGTTACTTAAAGAATAATTTTTCTCTTAAGAAAAGCCTGTAGAAAATCCTAACATTAATCTAAGGGTGTGTAATAGGAGAATGATCCTATCTTTTTGTGGCTTTGGTAATGGCAAGCACAGATACTGGCACTGCAGATTTCTAATATTTATGATAACAAGACAGACATTAAATTTAAAGACAGTTTAGAAAATAGGGAACGTAAAGGCTTTGAGACAATGCCATCCTGTGGCATACTTCTAATAAACTTTATCATGCTCTTAAGGCTAACTAAATAGTTAGAATTAGAAATATGTAAGTATATGTATAGTACAGTATGAGGACTTTTGGCCACATAACCTCTGAGTGGTTGTTCAAATCAAAGATTTAAATAATTGCCAGAAGAACCAATTCAAAATAGTTTGCATCTTGGCTTATCAAAGCACCTAACTTAATATACTCATCTACCTGTTGTGAAACTCAGTGCTGTAAAAGGAGGATAACCAATAGTTTGCAAATATATGATTTGATGAGGGCTTGTATGCACTCTGCAGCCTGAAATGAATTGCTCTCCTTGTTCAGCATTTCTAAACACACTATTAGAGTGGGGAAAGAAGAAGTTTTGATGAGGGAGTTATTTCAGAGTGTTGGGAGGGGATTGGTTTTTTTAAATAAAGGACTTCAATGTTTGCAGTGGAAGACTTACAATAGTCTCTCTGTGACAATGTGATTATACTGTGATTAAAAGCCTCCCTTTCTGCCTTCAAAGCAGCTACAAATTATAGAAGGTTTTGCTGTAAAGCCTCTTCCTCTCAAAAGCTGTAAGCTTAAAAGAAAAACAAACCCAAAAAACCCCACCAAAGAAATTATATAGTTTAATCCAGAGCTTGTTTCCTATTTAGCCTCTGGTCTTGCAAACTCAAAACAAGGAGGTTTTTTCATGTATGTCATGACTCCCCTGACCTCAACTGTTGGGGGATCTGGGCAGGACCTTCCCCAGGTGTTGTTGGAGGCTGGTGCCAGTCAGGGCAGCTGAGCAACACCTGCATCTCCTCATCAGGCCTTCGCACAGCAGTTTCCAGAGGTCATGGTTTAGTAGATAAGGCTAACTTGAGGGTGTGGAACTTTTAAAAGACTACTGGCAAGCCTGTGACAACAAGTATTTGTCACCAGTTGTAGAGGTAGGCAGCTCTTTTTTTTCTATGGGTTTGAATTATTTTAGTAAGTTTTCTCTTCTTTTTTTTTTTTTTTCCATTTCTAAACTTGGGAAGTTTTCTCTTACTAATAACCCAAACTGAGTAGCTTTCAAAATAGTCTTAAAAATTTTGTTCCCTGCTTAGTTTGATTCATATTATGAATAGGTTTTGTCTGGTTTTTGGTCAGTGGTATGTGTTTTCATTTTCTTTTTAGACTATGTGACTAGCCAAAATGTTTGTGACTCTATTGAGAAATTCTAGGTGACTGTTCTGTCAAGCAAGAGAACAAGAAAAAGCTCTGTAGCGTTTCATTTCTTCAGAGATGATTTTTCTGATACAAAAGCCAAGTTCGTTTTAGCTAGAGCTCCTACCATGTCATGGGTTATGTTCCTAGCTAAAACCTGCTGCAATAATGCCACAGTGCAGGGTATTCTTTTGGCATGTGCTGCAAAGCAGCAACTTCCTAGGTGCTGAACCCTTAAATGACACCATGAGTGGTTCCATTTCTGACCTTGGGAAAGGTTCACTGCCATTCTGGAACGGTTAGAGGTGTGGTGTTTGTGGATGGTCTCCTGTGTCGGTACCTCTGAGGTTCCTTGTGTGCCCTGGGGAATGCAGCATGAACAGTTGAATCTAAAATGCCGAGTGATGTTCAAACTTGCTTTGAACTAGTGAGCCACAGTCTGATTTTATATTACTAAATAAATTGGTATAGTTGTTGTCTCTCACTGATTAATCAGGGTTAAAGCACTATTTCTATTTTGCAGTTATGGTCAGTAAGCTGGTATATTACTTTTTAAACAAAACCTACAATTATTAATGACTTCTTAAAGCTGATGCTTTAAAACTGTGGGGTTTTTTTTCAAAGACTGAAGCTGTAAATAACAACTTTTTTCAAATTTTGTTATTGTGTGAGTGGGGGAATTTATTCTGACTGGCCTTAGTGACTGTAGGATTATACAAATAAATATCAGTTGGCTGAGCCAGAGTGCCTGATTCTGTATGAGGCTGGTTAAAGGAGACAAACGGTAGGATATATTCTAAGTTGATTCTAAGTTTATTTACAGTTTGGTGCAGTGATAGTACTTTATACTTCCTGACAGTCTCTTACACATTTGTGTTAACCTTGCTATTATATGCCAGGTGCCTTGTGTTTGCTGCTGGACCTGTGCACAGCCAGTTCTGCTTCAGCCCGTGATTGCTTAATGTGTTTAAACTGCCTGTGAGGTCCTGGGATGTGTTGTGGACCTTGCAAGTTGCAATCAAGTGTATGATCCATAAACTCATTATACCTATCCAAATAAATGGTTTCTGAAGATGTATTGCGATTGTTTTGATCTGACACTGTATCTAAACAGTTTCTTTACTGAGGTATGCAGTCAATAAATGGAGAAGAGAACTCAGTAGTATAGAAGGCAGCAAAGAGCACTAGTAACGTCAATAGCCAAATCTTATTAGGCTGTAATAAGTTTGCTATGTCGTATAATGTTGGTATTTGTCTTTCTTTTTACACTGGCAGTGTAAAGTGTTGTATTAGTGAATGCTCTTAATCTTAAACTTGATAGATCCTCCATTGAACTGTGTCAGTTAGCCTTGAAAAAATATTCCAAATTTAAAATAAGCTCTCCAGTTGGAACAAAAGTGTTCTTGTTGCTGCTGGAGCTACTGTGAACTTCCTGGTTGTTGTCAGATTACACCCCATCTGTGTCCTTAGCTGCTGCAAAGTGGTGTTAGTGAGGATTTTAATATTAGCCTAGCAGACTTTCAGATCTCTTACTTTAGTAAAAAGCTCAGAGGAGCACCTGACTCTTAAACACTGTCTGCAGTTCCTAGCATGAGAACTCTCATTTGATATTTAGAGATTTATATTTCCTAATACTTATTCTGCGACATTGCATTGAAGCTGATAATAGAATATGATTCTTCAGCGGTTCATCTCAGACTTTTCTAATATTTTCATAGTTTGAGTTGAACTGTTATAACTTTATAGGGAATTCTGATAAGATATACAAAAATCTAGAGGTAGCTGTCATTGCAGTTTTCCACATGTATGTATTCAACATAAAGCACTTCTGTTGCCTTGCAAACCATAGAGCTATCAAACTTAAAAACTATCTCAACTGTGACATTTTCAAAGATTAGGAAGAGAAGCAGTTCAGAAGGAAGGGATTGATACCTCTGAACGGTGTTGGATTCTGAATGTGTGTTGAGACATCTTGGAGAGACAAAACACAACATCCATGTTAGGAAAATGAACGGCCAAATGTGAACCTCAGGGGTATTGCTGAAATATATTAAAAGTCAATTAATCAGGAGCACTTGAAAAGGATGTTATCTTTATTCTTTAACTTTTTGGAGACCAAACTGACAATAAGAGTTAGATGTAATATAGTGCTGTGTAGACATAGACATTGTGGAGGTACTAATGGTAAGCATAAGTAGTTATTGCTCTACTGATGGTGTTGACTTCTGGACAGAGGACTTGGAATAAAGTAGGACTATGATGGGAGGCTCATACAATGCCTGTAGCATCTGATTAATCTCTTGCTTTATTATTGACTCACTATATATAATAAATATATGCATAGTGACTACTGTATAAAGTCAATTATTTGACTATCTAGTAATATAACACTGGAGGAATGAGTTGATAGGTCTCCTGCCTTAGCTGGGGGCTTAGGTTTTTGCTTTCCATGCATGGCTGGGGATCATGGGAGAAGAATTCTGACAGTTTTGTGCATAATGTCTTATATGTGATGCTTTGATCAGAGAGTGGTGGTGACTCTATCTAAGCAGAAATGCTTAAAAGAGGTTTCTTGCTTCAGTGAGAAAGCTCTTTCTCTCTCTCCTCTCTCTTTTTAAAAAATTACTTCTATTCTAGCCTTGTATTTGTTTAATCTTACTGTGCATAGTCTTTCTTTTCACAAAGTTGCCTAGCCTTTACTTACATTGTGTCAGTTCTCAGTAACATTTTAATTGTTTAAAATAAGTGTGCATGTGAAGTCAGATGTACTCACTAAAAGGTAAAACTGATTCTTTTCTTGGGGGTGCAGGGTGGAAAAACAAGCAAAATGAGACACAGCATTAGTTATTTCTTCTGCCTGTGCTCTCACTGAGCAGCATCCTTCTAGTCATGTTTGCAACATCTGTACTGTGCCTTGGAAAGTGAAATGGCTAATTTTGGTGCATGTGCGGAGCACATGTACATCCTACTGTGGACATTCATGTCAACAAATATTTATCCTGTATATGGTTTTTTGTAGATTTTATAGGTTTGCTCTTCTAAAAGAGTTAAGTCAGAAACTATTTTCTCAAAGTTTGGGCATAGAAAAAGTGAACCTTTCAAGTCTCTTGCTGTTTCTCTGCAGCAATCTGACCAGAGTAGGCAAGAAACTGCCTGCTGAGATGTCAGAGGAAAAGCCTAAAATATGTTATGCTGTCTTAAGGGTAACCTGAGATTCTCCAAGGGAGTGGATTCACCTGATCTAGTCTAGTCTAGATATTAATTTGGGATGTGGGAGACCCATGTTCAAATGCTCCCCTATGCCTTTTGAGCCAGGCTGCCTGGGAGATGTGTGCCACAGATTCTCTTTTTGGCACCATCCTCCCACATAGCTGTGCTGCCTGGACCCCAGGCTTGGATCTGTCTGCTGAGTCCTGCCTTCAGTCAGCTGATTCCACTGGTTTAATGAGTGCTCTCTGCATGGTAAGTAAGTAGATGTCTGTGTTGAAAAGCTGGTTTTCCAGTCAAATCCGTGCTTCCATTTGGAAGAGAACTTTTTTGTCAAAAAAGAAAACAAGCAAAACCTCCAGGTGAACCCTGGTCTACTCACTTACTTGACACATAAACCCTGGAAAGTTGTATTACTGCTTTCCTTCTCCTCCCCTCTGGGCTGTTTTGAGTAGCTTGGTAATATTACAAGCACCTACATTCAGTCTCTTGTCCTATGAATCTGAATAACTTCCTCATTTAACATAAAAACAATAAAGTAAGAAGACAAATTCTAGAATCTTTTAAAGATTGCATATGAGTAGAGGTATTTGGTGATGAAAAAGGGGATTATTTTTCAAATAGCATTAACAGTAGACTATTTTTCTGCTTTACAGGGAAGATCAACAAGTAGGAACTACTTGTCACCTCACAGAATAGGAATTTTGGAAAAGCACTGCTGTGATCTAGCAATTTGCTTTTGCTCTAATTTTTTTGAGAAACACAAGAATATTTGTCCCAAAGATATGGATCAGATCCCCTGAATATTGGAGTACGCTTATGACTCCCTAGAGCAGAATGGGATCACTGACTAGGAGCCAACTAAATCCTCTTTATATTTAACATACAACAGCTAGAATTTGAACTTAGATCCTCTGATATCTATGTTGGAGCAGATGGTGCAGATAAGATGGGTAGCATCTGGTTTCATAGGTCTTAAGCAGACATATCACTGCATCATTGTAGCAGCTCATCACATGTCAAAAATCCACAGTATGTTGTTGAAGATAAATCTCTGTAGAAAAACTGATACAAATATGGGACAACTTTGTCCATTCCTAGTAGAATGTTGAAATGTTGATTTTTCGCTTCAGCACAATTGAATAGTTCCTACAGGGCTGGGGAATCTTCAGGGATAGATTCAGCTCAGATTTCTAAGTTTGGGCTACACTTAAAAGAATAATAGTTGTGTTTTACATAACAGTATAGAGTGAAAGTAGTGGCTCTTACAAATAAAATGGGATTAACTTAATTTCAGTTTCCTAGGATTTATCACCACTCCCACTGTTCTTCCTTCTTTTGTCTGTTATGTTCTCTTAATCCATTACAATGTCATTACAAAATCATGCAATTTTCTCCTTCAAAATATGAGAAATGACCAATTCTTAGAGCCTCCCCAATGCTTTTGGTTTTGTAAATATAGGGAGCAGGTCTCCAGAGTGGCAGTAGCTTCTAACAATTGTGGGTGAGCAAAGAGTTATCAAATTATACTCTGCTAAAGAATGGATCTAAATAAAATTTTGCAGATTTGATGGAAACAAAGCCAGTTGATAAATGGGCCAAATTGACATGGAAGACCAAATTCATTTAATGTGTCCT
The DNA here is from genome assembly GCF_965140245.1 of Athene noctua. Classification (NCBI taxonomy): domain Eukaryota; kingdom Metazoa; phylum Chordata; class Aves; order Strigiformes; family Strigidae; genus Athene; species Athene noctua. The sequence goes on from NC_134040.1 coordinate 36,356,565, forward strand.
GCAAAGATAAGAAAATATCTGGTATATCAGCCTTTTTCATTTTGTGTAACAGAATTTACAGTGACAAAATCTGGACAGTTGTGACAATACCTTATAACTTTTTTGTATTTGATTTTTTAAAAAACTTTTTATCCATAAATATTTAATGGATATGGTTTATTGCTGTATTTCTGTATTGTGGTAAAATACATGACATTTGTTTTAGCTTAAGGTTTCTTTAACTTCCTTTGACTGACTTGTTTGTTTTTCATATCTACCAACTTTCATAGGTGGTGAGATGCATTCTAAAGTTGCATAGTTTCTCTTCTGATAGGGTGATAGCTAGAGGACCCCACATCTCTTGAATAAATCTCTGCAGTGAACAGTGGCTCACAAATGTGCTCTTGTTCTATTCCACAAACTTTTTGCATCTGCTCCATACAGAAGTGAATAGGCAGCTCCTCTGTGTGCGTGAAAGAGTTAAAGCCTTCTAGCCATTTCTCCTGTCAGAGTAGCTTTGCCTGGAGTAAGTGGGCTGCTTGCATGAAAGGCTGGCTAGTCTACCTGAGCAGATCTCAGGGCAGCTATTAATTCTGTAATCCTCTCTGATGTTGGTAGTGCTCATGTGAACAACCTTGTTGACCTTTTCCTATTCTAAAGAGTACTAAGAGGTATTAAGAAGAAAAGGACTAGCCTATTCATTTCGAAGAACCCAATGCATGGTTTGGGATTTACTTGTTTAAGACAGAAGGAAGAATATAGGCAGTAGAGTATTAGATAAATTTGTAACCTGACCTACCTGAGCAGAAGCTTGTCTGTGTATCTTCTATAAAATCAGGAAATACCACAGAGGGAACACCTGCAGCACGAAGGAGGGAAGGAAACCAGTGCCGTGCATTCAGTAAACATGCCTGGGTAGCTACTTGGCCACCAGAAATCAAACACAGACGAAGTGTGTGTACACTGCAGTGTTTTTGGAACTTGAGTGAGAAGAATAAAAGGCTACTTTCTGTTTCTATACCTCTTCAAAGGTGAACATAACCATTGGGGTCTCACTACATTTGTATATAAGTACAGTTTTAAGATGGACATTGTAAACGTCTCAGACTGTTGCATATATTTATAGAAATATGAATGTATGAAATAGCAGTGTCTAGTCTTTGGTCATGGTCTTTCTTTCTCTTAATTGAGGTGCAAGGCAATATCTGTTTATGCTCTGGACTATCGTGTGGTTAGAGAATTTATCCCTGATCTTATTTTCATGGATTGTCACTGGATATGCTCATTGTTTTCTAACTATGTTAAACTGATTTAGCAAGCACATCAGTTCAAAATAGGCCTGTCCCAATACAGCTCTCTAGTTCTACCTTTGTGTTCTGCAGAAATGATTGAGGTCTGTGAGATGTTAATTTTCTTGGAGAGAAGAGGGAGGGTTGGTTTTCTTGTTACACACCTGTACTGGTCAGGCAGTCTGGGAATGCATTTAAAGGCAAATGCTGCTGTACTCCATGTACAGGGCTGTTGTTGTGTGTGCAGGAGCACATGGGTTTAGGTGACTACATTTCCCCTTCACTCTGAAGAACTTGACTCGGGGTGAGGGGGTGGGGGTGGGGGGACAGATGACATTGGGTAGAATTCCCCCAGGATGTATCTGAAACCAGGTACCAAAGACAACTTGTTTCCCTCTCTCCTCATGGTAGAATACCATTTTGCCTGGGCAGAATGCTTTGAATCTGACACTAACATTTAAGATTAAGAAAGAAGTTGGTCTTTGCAAACAGTTATGGATTTTGAAAGCCTTGTCGATGTCCCCCAGAATGCTACTGCAAATTAGCAAAGGGACAGCAAAGCCATGAATTTAGGAGCCTTGTGCACAGGGGAACTTCCTTGATGTTTTTGTGCCACTGCCCAATTGCTCCACCATGTCAGTCAAACTCAATGAAGCTGCTGGCTCTATTGTAGGGAAGACTTATGGTATGAAATGCCTATTGGAGCATTCCACGGGGAGCTCCTGGACTTCAATTGTGCTCTGCAGCTGCAAGATGGAGAGGGTATAAAGAGGTGCTGAGGATGGCAGCTGCAGCATCGGGGTTTTTTCCCGTTTAAATGGAATAGATCTTTCTAAAAATTGAAGAGTATTCAATCACTTTTGATATCACATCATTACCTGTTTTTTTTAATTACATCTAAGAACTAATCAGTCCGTGAGGAAAAGAATATTATAGATGGACTACTTAGTGTTTATTTTCAATGTTAATGTAGAAGGAAGAACATTTATGTAGCTCTAGCTGGTCATACAGTTTGCTTAAGAAACTTCATCACAATGTATCATCACAATGTATCTGATAGTTTTGTAATAATTACAAAGTTCTTCAATAGTAATTTGTATTTTTGCAGTAATATGCAAAATTGTTATGCAAACATAGGGAAGCCATTGCATGCACTTGTACAATGTTAGAAGATTCTCAATTCTAAGTGAAGACTGACAATTCAATTTACTTAAACTTCAGAGGTAGCTCTCTTAACTTAGACATGGATTTAAGTACCTTGTGTTCTCATAGTAATACTGTGATCTAACCCTAAAATAATTTTACATAAAAAGCTTCTAATTAGTGCATTGGTTTGCTTTCATTTATCATATCTGCTCATCCAGAATGCAGGGAGCCCTGTGCTTTAACGTGAAGTATGTAAATCAGCATTTCAACTGAACTGGGGCTGAGGGGTGTTGCATGAATGATAATTTTGGATCCCATGACATCCTTCTTGATTTACAGTGGGGAGGGGAAGGAAGAATGAACAAGTGTGCAAGGTCCCAATACACCTCAATATGAGGCTCATTTGGAGTCAAAGATGCTAGTCTTAAGGTTATTCCTATCACTATTTAAATAGTCTCTTGAATACTTTTGTTTACCTTTTAATTATTTAAAAAGTGAGGAGTCATTATACTGACACAACAAAACATTCAAGCATCAGCTGAATCTTCACTTGTGGAATGCTTACTTATTTGAAGTGAAACATAAAACTATACTAGTTAAACACTGCACAAATTAACTTGATCTTTTTTTAGGCTTTTTGCCATACATAGTTTTTACTTACTGAGGATGTTCTTAGAATTCCACTTAGACATTAGAGGTTGCCTACTGACCCAGATCTCTCCCTAAAAAAGGTGCAAAGGTGGATAGCTCTGGCTTCATGCCAAAGTTCCTAAGAATCACCAGCTATTCCTCCTTATGTTGACAAGACTTCAGCCAGTGCAGAAATCAAATGTAAATTTGTTAGGAAAGGTGAAAGGGCTTTTACAAACATTTTTTTAAAACCCCTCAAAAGTATATGCTTTAGATCGAAGTTGCAGCAGATCATCTTCTGACTGTGTGGCTGTTACTCTATACAGCCAGAGCAGCCAGATTCTAGGGGCTGATTTATCTCCAGGCGTTGTTCTCTGCTGCATGGTTATGTGCCCTGAATTTAGGGAAGGGTCTTCAGTGATGCTTTCTACTCCAGAAGTTACTGCTCTGCTTTTTTTTAACTTGTATGAGTATTTTTAAATTTCTTTAGAATACAACGGAAGAAATGATTACAGTAGTGCAATTCTAAGATTTTAGCCTGGAACTGAGGTCTATAACCTCGTTCTAATTCTTGAGTTCTTAAGGACTACAGAGTTGCCATCCCCAAAGTCCTATAAAGCTGCTGAGTTTTAGAAATCAAATTTGTGCATATGTACGCACTCACGTTTATCTATACACAGACAGACAGCTTATCAGGATAGTTCCCAGCAGAGAGCACTTCAGAGTGTACAACAGCAGAATTTCAACATCTTATTTTACCAGAACAGGTACATATATTTCATAGTATGAGGTCTTGCAGATCCACTCTATTTTCTTCAAGGGTACTTGGTTCCCTGTGGACTGTAAAGTGCTGTAAGTCTGCTGCCTGAAAGTGCAGGTACAAGTGTGCTCTCATTCATTCATCTGTGCCATGTTACAGTATAGCTTAATATCTTCTGCAGACAAACATGACAGTGTGGGAACTACTTTTTTTGGAGGGGGGGTGGGGGTGGGAGGTGGGGGTAGCCTGTACAAAATTCAAAAGGCAGCATGCAGATAAATATCAGTATGCCTGCAGAAACCCCGGGTGCACAGTGCCAGGGACTGGTGTACTACTTGCAGCCTCTAAACAGGGGTGTTTGGCACCTCATGTGCAGGCAGAAGGCAGATGACACAGCAAAAACTCTCATAAGATATGGGGCAGGGTCCTGACGTTTCCAAACCAGGGCATCTCCTCTGCATAAGGGAGCCCTTGCTGACTTTTATCGAAAGCATATTGAATGAAAGTAGCACTGATATGCTCAGCCTTGCAAAGCAGTATTTGACACTACTACTATGGAACTGAGATCTAATTACTTCCCAGGTGGGGAACAGATGTCTAATTTGGTCACTGCTGCATATCATACTGCCATTCACAAATGAAACGAATAGATTAAAAGACAACTAAAGCAGGTGTAGTTATGCACATAGTGAAATGGTTACATTCATTAGTTTAATTCAATAAATTACTTATTTTTAGGCTTTTTAAAGATTCATTCATGTCTTACAATTTGAATACCTTTAAGAGTCCCTTTCCTCCAACATCTCCATCAATCCAAGAAAACACTTCCTCTTACTTCACTTCAAGATGTGATATACAAAAAGATGGATTAACACTAGTAGCTGAGTAATTTATTTTTTTAAAACTTGAAACCAAGCTAGATGTTCCAAACCACTGAAGACCATTCCAAAACATTGAAGGGTCCAGTCAGTAAGACTGGAGACTTAAACTGGAGTAAGCTGAAGCCATACAACCAATAGTGAATTCAGAGACAAGTGGGCAACAAATTCCAAGGTAAGCAAAAATATTGATCTATTGTTGTATCTTTCTATTTTTCCACGCACTTAACTGCTGCTTTGTTAAGACTTGCTTATAATGCTCACTGTTAAGCATGAGAAATAACCATCAGAAAGAGTTTTTGGAAGACATACTGTCTCATTTTAAAGTGCTCACACAACACTTATGTAGCAAATATTCATTCAAACATCTTTCTAGTTTCAATTTTATGTGTATTTGTGTGACTGAAAAAGGATCTTGGTGCAATTACTGCTAAGTCTAGTTCTGTGGAAAGCCTGCTGTATTGGACTGCAAGTCATAATTTCCATGGTAATTGGCTCTGAAACCTTAATTCTCAACGCATCAGAGGTTTGCCACTGTGAACTGTCAGATTGGCTCAGCCTACTTGGTTATTAGAGGTCAACATGTGCATCAGTGCTTGTGTATTCAAAATTAGAGTTGTGTGATTTTTAAGGAAAATTTTGATTCAGAAGGGAACAGTTGCAAGGTGTTCCTTAACTCTGCTTTTTAAAATACAATTTATCAGTGTAACACTTAAAGTAAGATACACTATTGCTAATGGAACAGGTGGAGATTTTCCAGCTTAATGAACCCTCCAAGCAGCTGGTTTTGCTTTCCTTTTTTTTTTTTTTTTTTAAATGATGCAGCCTTAGAACTTGGACCTAGTGTGTATGTTGGGCTGCAAGGTTTGGACTGTCTCCTAGCTATGAATGCCTTATGCTCTTATGTGAAAGTAGAGCAGAAATGTTCTTGAGCCTAATTTGGGATCGGGAGTATTAATAAAACATATGTAGAGCATAGAGAAAAAATGGGTAACTTCCACTTTTTTAACTGTAGTTATGCTACAGTAAAACTGGACTAATGTGATAAATCAAGATTTCTAGAATCTTTCACTGATATCAAGCATCCATGTTTTTTTGACTGATCTCTACCATTAGTCATAACTTGCTTTAATATTGAAAGTGTTTTCTTTTTTTAACTGGAATATGACTGTAGAAAGACACTTGACTGAGGCACAATGAAGCCACTTGAGCAAGTCTTTGTCTGCTTTTAACAATTCTTTGAACTTGATTCTAAATATCTTCTATAACTACCACTGATCCAAAACCCATCAAAGTCAACAGAAAGGTTACTGCAGGACTTAGAGGGCTTTGAATCAGGTCATAAGAGCTGGGAAAACAAATACTCCTTTTCTGCAAAAAGCATTTCCACCAACTTTAACATGTAATATGAGCACCTATTTCTACATGCTTATAGGACTGGGGTTCAGTGACATCAAGACGAAATATTTTCAAAGCTAGTGAAACAGAAAGAGGAGAAAATGACTCTTATACTGTGCCCAAGTCAAGAATAGGTATGAGCAAGGCAGTCAGAACCACTGCATATAGGTTGGATTTAGTTTTGTCAACACTTTATTGTCATGTTTCCATAACTTCATAATACATAATCTACTTTTTTAGTGTGTGTTTGTATTTCTGATAATTATACTACCTCACAACAAACTGAAAGATAGAAGTAGGTTGAGAACAAATAAATGGGAAAGCATTTCCTTGGTTTCTCCTGCCTAACACACTTCTGTTCAATTACAATTTTTATGTAATTTCTCATTCCATTTATTTTAATGGGAAAATTTGTCTTACTTCCAGGAAACCTGATGGCAACAACATACAGTCGTTGAGTTTTACATGGACCTTGTGTGCTGGCACTGTTCCTTATAGAAGAAATGCCTAGATTTGATTAAGGATGGAAAAAAATGCAAATTTTGTGAACTTTGCATGTTTGTGTATATATGTAGATGTACACACAGGTTTCACTTGGGTTATTGGTTCCACTGTTCTACCAAATAACAGAATTTGGCATGTTGACTTTGAATCTATCAAGAACAGAAACCCCCTTTCTATCTGTAAGTGATTATTCAGCAATATCTTTGTTACTGAGTAGTCCAGTTATATTTGCCCAGAAACATCCCATTGGCTTAAGGAAAATAAGCTGGATATATTTGTGTTCCTGAAAGGACAAGTCCCAGTAAAGGCTCATTAGTGTCAGCCATGCCAGGGGCTCTGTCCTCACTCCAGAGTACACTTTCATGGAGGTCAGAACTGCTGTCTAGTGTACATGGAAACTTATATATGAGAAAGTTCTTGTGCTTAAAAAAAGTGCCATTAATGAACTAATAGCAGATGATGGTATATACCTTGTACTAAACCAGAGAAGTATACTTGGTCTCCCTAGGCACTTCTATTTTTAAGTATGTGTTGATATTGATAAAGATATCGGAACACACTTAAGAATGAAAAAAACAATCCTATTTTATGGTAGTTAAGAGTGGGTAAGCAATTAATTTTCATGCACACTATGACTCAATAAATTGCTGATATTTTCCTGAAGAATTAGAAAAAAAACCCCATGAAATTATAAAGCTTTAAGCAACTTGTCCCTTTAATGAAACAGTAGGCTAAATGTCCAAAATGTTAAAAAGTGCAGTAGTAATTCCAACAGAAACCTTTTTTTTTAAATCCAATAGCATTTTTATCTGCTGTTCTCAGCAAAGAGCCTGAGCAAGGACTGAGCAAGTGAAACGGTCCCCAGCGAAGGGGAGGCTGCCGAGGCTGCTTTCGTTTGCCTGGCTGGGGGAAACCGCTTAGCAGTAAGGAAACTTCCTAAAGTCAGAGTGGTTTTGCCGATATCCCCCTGTCTCACCGTCCTCCCTTTACTGTCTGCACCTAGCACGAGCTGTATGCCAAGTTGCGGGGTGAAGGGGAGGAAACTTCTTGATGAAATATCAATAGCCCCTTCTAGAGCACGAAGGGGGTGGTCACGTTGGCTTTAATAGTCTGCATCTGCTCTTCTCCTCACTGAATTCGCCCCCCCCCCCCCCCCCCCAACCCGAGAGAGGGCTCCCCTCTGCCTCACCTTGCAGCTCCGCCTCGCTCCTCCAGCCCCGCTCGATCCCGCTCTCCTCCCTCACCTCCCCCCTCCTTATTTTCCTCCCGGGATCTGCGGTGCTGCGGCCGGGCAGGGGTCCGCGGGCAGGGCCGGGCTCGCTGCCCTCCCCCCCCCCCCCCCGCTCCGGGGGCGCCCCCCGATCCCCAGCGAGGGGGGAGGGCCCTTCCCCCCCCCCCCCCCCCCCTCCCCAACCCCCGGGGCGGTGCCGCGGCCCTTTAGTAGCCACGACGGGGCGGGGGGCGGCGCAGAGCCGCAGCAGCCTGGCCATGGCCGGGGGGCTCCTGCCGCGGTGGTAGCGGCGATGCTGCTACTCGGGCCCCTGAGGGCGCGGGGAGCTGCCGAGCCCCCGCCGGAGCCCGACGCCTCCGCTATCCTGGTCTCTAGGCGGGGGCTGCGCGTCCCCCTCGGCCGCTCCGTCTGCTTGGACCCGGCGGCCGACCTGGTCCCCGCTGGAGCCCGACGCCTCCGCTATCCTGGTCTCCAGGCGGGGGCTGCGCGTCTCCCTCGGCCGCTCCGTCTGCTTGGATCCGGCGGCCGACCTGGTGCTGCGGGTGCGGCCGGGGGACCGGTGCGCGGTGGCGGCGGTGGGGAGCGGGCCGGGCCCGCAGCGCGCCGGCGCCATGGATCCCCCGCGCTTCCCCTGCGCCTTCGCCCGCGGGCAGGTCACCTACACCCACTTCGGGGCCCGCAGCCCCGGCCGGTACCGTCTGCGCCTCCAGCTCCGCTACGACTCGCCCCGCCGCACCCTCGTCGTGCCCTTCACGCTGGAGGTGGAGGTGCTGTTCCAGCAGCCGCGCCTGCTCGGCTGCAACCTGCCCCTGCCCGTGGAGAAGCTGCGGGGGCTCAGCGCGCCCCTGGACGGCAAGGTGCTGGGCTTCCCCGAGGGGGACCCCGGCCGGCGCTGCCGCCTTACGCTGCTGCCCCCCGAGGCCGCCGGCGCCGGCCCCCTTCCCGCCTACGGGCGGCTGCTGGACGCCGAGGGCCGGCCGCTGCCCGCCGGCTACAGCGGGGACTGCTCCGCAGTGCTGCGAGCCGGGGTCTGCTACCAGCACACGGCGGCCACCGCCTCCCCCGGCCGGGACCGCATCCCGGCCAGCGTGTCCGCCGGCCCCGGGCAGCGGGAGTACTTCCAGGTGCTGGTGCGGATCCACCAAGGAGCCGACAACGCGCCACCCCGGCCCAGCTTCCTGGCGCTGCTGATGGTGGACGTGGAGCAGTTCGCCCTCACGGCCCTCACCCCGGACGTGCTGACGGCTGAGGACCTGGAGACCCCCCCCGGACCTCCTGATCTTCAATCTCGTCTCTGCCTGGCCCAGCGACCCGCGGCGGCAAGGCTTCCTGCTCAGCACCGATGACCCCGGCTGCCCCCTCGGTGCCTTCTCGCAGCAGGAGGTGAGGGAGCTGAAGATTGCCTACCAGCCCCCTACCCTGGACTCGGACCACAAGCGGCTTTTCCAGGTGGAAATGGAAGTGCTGGACCCTGATGGCGCTGCCTCAGAGCCTTTCGCTTTCATGATCCTGGTAAAGCCCATGAACACGTTGCCCCTGTGGCCACTTTCAGTCGTGTGGCTGGCCCGCAGCAGATACTCTTTGAGGGCCAGTCATGGCCCCTGTCTGGCAACCTGGAGATCAGTGATGAGGACAATCTGAAAGAGGTGAAGGTCTGGGTCACGTGGGGCCTGCGATACGGGAAGCTCGAGGTGCTGGGTGTACCGCACAGCTGCAAGTACTTCACTGCTGCAGACCTTGCAGCAGGGCGAGTGATTTACCAGCACGATGGCAGTGAGCACAGCTACAGTGACAACATTATTTTCCACATGACAGACAGGCAGCATCAGGTTGAATTTCTATACCCCATCACCATTGTCCCTGATGATGATCAGCCACCGCTGCTGAATGCAAATACAGGGCTGGTGCTGAGCAAGCACCAGACTGTCCAGATCTCACCTTTTGTCCTCAGTGCTACAGACATTGACTCTGATGCCTCTATCCATTTTGTCCTGATTGGGGACTCTGCAGTGTCCTTACTACACTCCCACCCCTTTGGTGAGCTGCTGCTGCGTCAGGCAGAGCAACAACATCTTATGAGAGCAAAGAAAATGAAGCAGGGTTGGAGAGTGACTCCTCTTCCTCCCCCTGGCACTTTGTGGAGGATGAACACGTGTATGAGAGGGTGGTGAGCGAGTGGCTGCAGCAGGACATCCTCAATGGGAGGCTGTTCTTCCGGCACACAGGAGCTCACAGTGCCAGCCCAGTGACCGGCCATGTCGTGTTCTGGCTGCAGGATGACCACGACCCCCCTAACTGTTCAGGAGAGCACGTGCTCACTGTCAGAGTCCAACCAGTAGACAACCTGCCCCCTGCACTGTACCCAGGTACTAGCCTGCAGATGACAGTGCAGGAATACCAGCTGACTGTCTTTAAGAAGCACTATTTACAGTACACTGACCTGGATACGGATGACAGGGAGCTGAAGTACACTTTACTGACACGCCCAACTGACACAGATGAGAACCACTCTGTGGTCACTGGAGAGATTGTGTTGGCTGACAGTCCTGAGATGTCCATTACACGTTTCACTCAAGTCCAGGTCAACCACCACAAGGTAGCGTATCGACCCCCCAAGCAGGAGCTGGGGATCACACCACGGGTGGTTCAGTTCACCTTCCTTGTAGAGGACTCCGCTGGCAATTCTCTGCAAGGTACCTTCACACTCTTCCTGCAGCCAGTGGACAACCAGCCACCTAAGATCACCAATACAGGCTTCACTGTGCTTGAAGGAAACAGCTTCCTTCTCACCAGCCATCAGCTGGATGCCACAGATGAGGACACGTCTGCAGACCAGATTGTCTTCACTGTAACTCAAGCTCTGGAACATGGCCATCTACGTCATCTGGAGGAGGGCCTGATCGTGCAAGGGGAATCTTTCCTGCTAGATGATATTGTTGGTGGGTGCATCTCCTACAAGCACAGCGGTGATGAGTTTTCCACTGATTCTTACCAGTTGGAAGTGAGTGATGGAGTCCACCACATGCCAATCACAGTCAAGGTTGCTGTGCAGCCTGTGGATGATGAAAACCCAAGTATCGCTCTCCCTGGTCGTGACAGGCTGGTGGGAGCAGCCATTGGTGTCCTGGAAAATGGTGGTGCTGAAATTACTACGTCACTTATCCAGGGTACAGATGAGGATACAGATGACTTGGTGCTGACCTTCATTGTGCAGGATCCACCCAAGCTGGGTGACATCCTCGTGGATGGAGTGCAATCAGAAAAGTTTACCCAGCATGACCTCATCAGCGGAACAGTAGCCTACGCTCACACCAGTGGAGAGATTGGCTTAAAAAAGAGGTATGATTCTTTCAATCTCACCATTTCTGACCTCTCCAGTGAACGGATGGTGGGTGTCAGCACAGCACAAAGGGTCCGTGTGGCTGTAACTATATTGCCTGTGGACAGCATTGCACCTGAAGTGATGGTTGCGGCAGAGCCGCTCAGTGTCCTGGAGGGAGGGAAGAGCATTCTAACTCTGGATCAGCTGGATGTAGAGGACGTAGATACTCCTAGAGATGACATCTTGTGTGTTGTCACAGCTCAGTCCACTTCAGGATATTTGGAGAATATCTCTCCAGCCTCAGGGTCCGAGAAGTCTAGAGCTGGTAGTGCCATTAGTGCTTTTTCCATCAAAGATGTTTGTCTGGGCCATGTCAGTTATGTGCAGAGCATTCACAAAGGGGTGGAGCCTGTGGAGGATAGATTCACTTTCCAGTGCTCTGATGGTATTAACTTCTCACCTCACCATTTCTTCCCCATTGTCATCGTCCCCACCAACGATGAAAAGCCAGAGCTCTTTGTGCGTGAATTCGTGGTGCTTGAGGGGATGAGCCTGGTGATTGACACACCCATCCTCAACGGGGCCGATGCAGACATGCCTCCAGATGAACTGTGTTTTGTTATTGCTGTCCCTCCTAAACATGGGCAGATTGTGCAGCAGCTGTCCACAGGCACTGTGCCTGTCACAGCTTCACCCCGGAGGAGATCCAGGAGGCTTCCAGCATTGTGTATGAACATGATGACTCAGAGACAAAAGAAGATAGCTTCCAAATTCAGCTGACTGATGGACACCACACAGTGGAGCAGAACGTGCCAATTATGGTGGTCCTGGTAGATGATGAGACCCCCAGGATGGCAATCAACAATGGTCTGGAAGTAGAGATCGGCAAGTCAAAGATCATCTCTAGTCAAGATCTTAAAGCCACAGACATCGATTCAGAGGACAAGAGCCTTGTTTATGTCGTTTGGCACCTGTGCAGGGTTTCTTACAGCATCTGAACAGACAAGACAAAGTGCTGTGCAACATTACACAAGGCACAAACTTCACACAAGATGATTTAGATCAGGGTTTTTATCTGCTATGTTCATACTGGCCTACACGGAGTGCGTGATCTGATTAAATTTGATGTTACTGATGGTATTAATGCTTTGATAGATAGGTACTTCTATATTACCATTGGTATCATTGATATAATCTTCCCTGAGGTGATCAACAAGGGTGTAACTCTGAAAGAAGGTGGGAAGTTGACACTCACAACTGCTCTGCTCAGCACAAGTGATGTTAACAGTCCTGATGAAAATTTGTGTTTCAGTGTCACCCGGTCCCCAATCTGAGGCCATCTAGAGAATTCAGACAGTCCTGGAGTACCCGTTGTTTCCTTTACTCAGCTCCAGCTTGCTGGCAACAAGATTTACTACATTCAGACTGCAGAGGATGAGGTGAAGATGGACAGTTTTGAGTTTGAAGTGACAGATGGATATAACCCAGTCTTCTGTACCTTCGGGGTCTCTATCACAGATGTGGACAACAAAAAGCCAATTCTAACTATCAGTGACCTGGTTGTTGAGGAAGGGGAGACCAGGCTGATCACCCCTTTTGAGCTGACCGTGGAAGACGGGGATACGCCTGACCATTTACTCCTGTTCACAATCACTCAGATTTCTGTGCATGGCCAGATTTTGTACAACAACACCTACCCAGTCACCAGCTTCACCAAACAAGACTTAAGTGAGAACCTTATCAGCTACAGACATGATGGTACAGAAACCAACCAGGATAGTTTCTCCTTCACTGTGACTGATGGGACCCACACAAACTTTTACGTTTTCCCTGACACTGGCAAGGAGATCCATCAATCCCAGATGATGAAGATACAGATCAGTTCATTGGACAACAGAGTGCCGCAGTTAGTGGTGAACAAGCGTGCCCCTACTCTGAGAAGGCTTCCAGCTGGGCACCTAGGCTTCCTGATCACTAGTAAGGTGATAAAGGCAGAAGATCGAGACAGTCTGCACAAGTTGTTGAAATACAAAATAACAGATGGGCCGGAGCATGGCTTCATCATTAATACCGGCCTCGGAAATGGGAGCATTGGAACATTTATGCGAGGTTGGTGCTAATGGTTGTATTTGCTTAGAAACATTGGGTTCAGTGACATGTTATTTCGTGTTATATCATTTGGATCTTTGTATAAAGTAATGTTTCTTAAACTACAAAGTATATACAAATGATAAGAATTATGATATATGCATTTTAGAAATGAAGCTTTGTTTTACCTATGCAAACACAATAGAAACGTTCTGTGGTGTATGTGCATGAATCAATGTGTTTCCTGCTGTGTGTTAAATATACATAGCATGGCACTGCTCATAAGAAGGTGGGATAAAATCTGAAATGGTGACTTGCCGATCCTGCACCGGTTTCTTTTTGCCGATCCTGCACCGGTTTCTTTTTGCCGATCCTGCACCGGTTTCTTTTTGCCGATCCTGCACCGGTTTCTTTTTGAAGACTGAAATACCTGTTTGCTTGCCTGGAAATTAAACCCAGGCTCAAAAATCGTTATTGCCTTCAGGAAAAAATTGTTTGGAAAGGTGCTTAACAGTTCTGCTCATCACTGGATCTAGTATCTTTAAAAAAAAAAAAAAAAAAAAGGATGGGGGCAGGGGAAACCCAGTATAGCCTCAGTAGTTTGGGTGGCATTTTGTGTGATTCTGTGCCACAGAGAAAGCTCAGTAGGTTGGGCAGCGTCCCTCAGGTCAGTGCCACCAAACCTGGGCAGAGGGAAGAGCCTCAGAGGATGATGGGGCACGTTAAGAGCAGCCAGACTTTCTATAAATGTACCTGTTCTCCAGTCGGTCTTAGGGAGTTTGCTGGGTTTAGGGCTGTCATTCCTCTCCAGGGTAGGACACTGTGTTGAAAGCTTTCACAAGGGAACTTCCAACCTTGACTTTGTCTACCTCCAGTGTGCTTTGACTGTCAGCAAGGGGGACAATACCAAAAGTCTTGTTAGAGACTGTAATAGGATTAGAGGTCTCCATGATTTTTATGTGCTCAGGTATGTTACCTTTCTTTAACAAGAGAAAACAATCTGGGGAGAGAAAAAGTCTTTATCTCCATTTTATGTATTTATCTATAACTTCCAGACAGGCTCTAGCTTTAAGATTATGGTAACACAATTTATTTTTAAAAGTCCACAGTTAATCTGCCAAGCCACAGTGTTGTGACAAATCATTTGCCATTCATTCAAGAACGTTTCATACATTTTTAGTTGACAGAAAGCACCCAAATCTCCCATGCCAGAACAAGAGCAATGGGTAACCCCAGGGGAATAAGTCTCTCCATAGGTCAGAACAGCTTAATGCTGAATGGAATATAAAGAACACTTAGGTATATCCCAAACAATTTTTTATCAAATTGTTGTTTATTTAACTAAAATAAAAGCAAAAGTAAAAGAATTCTCTGAAATCTTTGTATTGATGAAATGTGGCACAGGATAACACACTTGCGACTTTAGGGTAATAGAAATATACTGATAGTTTTCCCTTATTCTCTAGGAGTATCTAATAAAAGTTTTAATCACTTTTAGACCTATTTGTGATTTGTTTAATACATTCTCATATTCACTTCCAATGTACCTGCAGCAGTTTTGTGTATCATAGAAGAACTTAAAAAAGGGATTAAATTGATCTTTAAAAAATGGGTAGGTCTTTACTCCCAACAGATTCAATTTAGTTATAGTAAAGTAATTCATGCTAATGTGCTGAAACAAGGATGTGACTTTAGTATTTAAAAAAAAATATTTATGGTAAAACTATACCTCACTGTCTTTTTGCTATTGTTCTTTGAGCTAGTAACTAAATTTATGTTGTGTTGTTGAGTATAGACCCCAGTGCAAGAAGCCATGCCATGTTATACAAGTTCGGTAGCTGAAATGCTTTATTGACAAATTAACCAACGTATTAGTAAGTAATCAAACAGTAAAGGTAGAATGAACTATGTCCTATGTTCGGTAGTGAAATTCTATGATGATTCATTTAGCATATTCTTTTCTTAGCTGATATTGATGAAATTAAGATCAGCTACGTCCTGAAGGAAGGTGATAATTCTACCAGTGACATCTTCTATTTCTCCATTGAAGACAATGGTAAGATTAAGATGCTTAATTATACATATCTTAGAATGACACCATCTGGAAGATAGTTCACATTAAATAATCAAAGAATTATTATTTCTCTAAGTAATATGTAAAATTCCATGGACATGTAGGGACACAAATCAGCATATTTTATTCATTTTAACATACAATGTCACAATTAATGTGAACTGCTATACCAGGCTATGGACTCTTAGTGGGATATACTGTTGTCACAATACTGTTTGTTCAGTGGCCTTTATGGAGAACTGATGACGGTAACAGTCAGTCCCTCATGGTCAGCTGTGCATGGTACAAAATTTCAACGGTACAAGGTAGGGCGTTGGTGATTTTGGAATCATGGCCAACTACTGAATCAGAAGAGAAAATGAATGCTAACCTTTGTTACATAAAGAGAGTTCAGTTGATCTAGATCATGTCTGAGAGCCTGGCAAAATGGCAAGATAGGCTGGTTAAGTCCCTTTTGCTCTTATTTATACAGAAGAACATCCTTGTTTTGCATAGATTGTTACTGCTTCAAAGGTGTCTGTGGACCAGTTATTATTTATATCAACTGATATGTGTATGTTACATTTTTTTGCATGTTCCTTTGAATCTTATTTTTAAATGTGTTTTTTTTCTGTTTATGTATTTTTTTTCCTGTAGGTTGCAATTTTTTTCCCCAGTCATCCACATGAATTAAGTTCACTGAGAATTCATCAAAATTTGACACAAATTGCTCTTAATTAAAGGTAGACAGGAAGATTCGTAAAATGAGTTTGCAAGTCAGTTAAATTACTCTGTGTGTAAGGATCTGCCTTCACTTCATAATAATCTCTGTAAACTTCCTGACTAGTTTGACGTAAACCTGAATGTGTAGAACATGTCTGAATAGCATTCTAACATAGCATTTGGCAGAAAGTTAAATTTGCGAGTATTTCCCAATGGACCTCAAAACAAGTCTGAAACACCATTAAAATATTTTTGTCCTGAACGGGCAGACTTGATAAAAGAAATCCGCATTGATAGTTATGAGGATAGTCACCGCAAAGCAACAGCTTCTTTGAGTTTGCTAAAGCTTCCTATTCTAATTATTGCAAACCTGAAAATATATTTCTCTTGAAAATCAGTTATTACATTCTATCTATAATCAGGCCATTTCTCTCCTTGTAGTATAAATCATTGTAGTTTTATGACTACCATTTCTATAAACCAATCCAGCCACAGATAACTGTGTGTCTGAGAAATAAGTATTCTGTTATGGATTAAGAACTATCTCACACTTTGGTTAGCTAAGACATTTTGGCCAGCTGAGCTGAACTTGTTCATTTTATGACTTGATGATGAACACAAACACCTTGGATATGACTTCCAGTGTTTTCTTTATCCCATCTGTAGGGCAACACAATGTTTTTGGGCAGTGTACTGTGGGTATCCGCTAGCAAAACAATGAGATGTGACACATTTATTTTCAATTGTCCAAGAAGTAATTGAACATTTAGCAACAAGTGTTTGGTATTGTCACTTTCCTCGTATATGAAAGATTATGTAGCTTAAGGGACATTAAAAACATTTTTAATATTAAACCAACCACGCCTCTGGCTCATTGCGATCCTGTCAAGGGCAAGTTTCTCATGTTTACAAATGAAGATGGAAGGGATAGTAGGCAGCTGGGAATGTGCACAGTATTCATAGCTTGAAGGAAATTATATCCTTTCTACTTAAGGTTTGCATAACTAAATAGTTTCATTCAGTTTTTACACTGGGCTTTGGGAAACTGGAAGACCTGTTTCATAAGCACAGAATGCACCAACCCATTCCCCAGGGTTGGCACTTTGTATGCTTGGCAACTTCACAGCTGGAAAGATCTTCTCTTTTAGGAGCCAGTACAGTAATTGGGAGACAAAGCTATGACAGGCTGAAAATGGCTTTTGGTTTGTGTTTACTCTGGTTATACTGAAAGAAAAAGGTTAGCCAGCTGAGGGGGATGGAAAAAACAAGCTAGATTTCACTAGCCAATTGTTTTCTAACTCTTTTTGAAGTAGTGTGCAACCAATGCAATTCAAATCAAATGGGGATATTAATTTAAGCAAGGTTGGAGATGCATTTTTTGTCTATTTTTGCTTGCATTTCACTTAGCACACAGGAGAAGATGCAGTGAACTGCTACCTGTGTATCAGACAGACATCTTACTTTGCTGTCACTTGATCAATATACAGGTCTTTGTGGCATGACTAAGTGGTGTGATGTAATAATGATGAGAAACAATGGGGAAAAAGGAAAGACGTGACTGAGCAGATGGTAATTCTTATTCCTTATACACCCAGGGACACACACGGAGAAAGTTATAGGTATTTTCATTAACAGCACTTTCAGTCTCTGCTAAATTGAATGATTCTTTCAGCTAGATTACTTCATCATCTGTCCCAGGTATCAACAGACAGAGTAAGAAAAGCTGTGGCAATAAATGTGTGCAGCTATGCTTGTAACAAAAGTATGTCCTGACTGAAGGGTTGTATACTGATGTGACTGGCACAACTACAGGAAGAATACATGGCTACAGGAAGGTGTGATGAGCGAGTAACATCTGGAAATTCACTTAAAACTTGTTTGGTATGGGAAAGAAGGTTGAAAAGTCCATACTGTCATTACTACAATAACACAAGGAAATACTTCTAAAAGAAATTCTATCTGGATTACTCTTTTGATGGGTTTGGTGCTTAGAAATACATAAAATATATTCCCTCAGGGGTGTTTACCTCCCAAGAGAGTGCCTGAAAGAAGGCACAACTGTAATCGCTGTTGTACAACTCAGGAAAAAAACACCTAAAGGCCCAGCAGCAGGAGAGGATGTACTCTGCTTTAGTACAGTTTGCACCTGCTTCAGCAACACTCAAGAGCGAGCCTGCTGTTTTCTGTGTTTTTATCTTCTAGCTTCTAAAGTCCTTTTAAAAGTATTTAATTTTGCATCAGTACAAAGGAAACTGAGCACTGAAATGTGTGTGTGTGTGTATCAAATGTGAGGAGAAAAATGTGTGCATTTTTCTCTGTCCCATCACTTCCCTTGCACAGACACAATCGGGTTATTCCAGACAGAAGTTTCACCCTTTAATGGGAGAGTGTATCTTTTGAATAATAGCATTTTGTCTAACCTGAGAGTAAGAAAGATTGCTTTAGGTTCTCTATCTGGATAACTACTTGTCCTGCTATTTAAGAGAGCTGCTGGGAAACCTTTATCAGTGAAGTATGAGAGAATGGCTGGCAGCTCTCGGGAAAGTTGATCCCTCTCACTTGAGGAAACTGTTCCCGTTCCTGCTATTAAACTGAAAATTTGGGCAGAAGTACTAGAATTTTAACCTACTAATTATGGTGCATGCTGGCAGCTCCGATTTGTGAATGTTCAGAGTTGAGCCTGCAGTTCATTTCACAGAACAGATGTTGGTACAAACTGAACGCAAAGCAGGTAAGGTTCAGCTGGTTTTTAACGATTTATTCCTGGGGTGAGTAGACAGACAGCATAATGTTAAGGTTTTTTTTAAAGATTTGTAATCAAGCAATGACATTCAGTAAACCTAGAGGGGTTATTTTTAACTCTACCGTATTTGATTTTTGCAGCTTTTGTTATTTTTCCTTGGTGATTTTTATGCAAAGATCAGCTTAGATTTGGTTAGTCCAATGCCTCTGCACCTGGTTTATGTTCAGTGATATTTTGTATGAGTAACACTTTTATTTACCTGTAGAATTCACCTTTTTTACTTCGTGTTTTTTTTAGTACACTTACCCTTTTGACACTTCTGTCATTGCTGCCCTCTAGACCTTGCTTTCAGTTACTGTTGCCAAAAGAGTAATGAGAACTTGCTGATACCGAAAGCTACGACGTTTTGCTGATGTGAACTTTGTGGGACTAGTTCAGGCGTCTTTCAAATCTTGTGTGGAATGCAATTTTAAAACTTAGAATTCCCTTTGAATAAAGGAATCCTACTGAAATGCACTAAAGAGTATTTGCAATCCCTAAAATATTAAAGAAAATATTGTTATGTATGCTGAGCTACTAAAAAAATAGCTCTGTAGAAAGACAAATTTAGAATATAATCTAAAGTGTAAATTTGTTCTGTGCATTTTGCTCGATGTGGTCCCATTTCCATGGGGTGAAAACGTGACCCTGCTAAAGTTAGCAGGAGATTTGCTGTTAAATCTAGTTGGCCTGGGATTTCACTCAGAAGCCTTCTCACCAGTATTTGACTGGTGCTACTGCAAATAAATTGCATGGAAGAGGTGGGTTGGGTGAAAACCTAAAGGAAAACCTAGCAGTTTTCTGGTAGTGATTTTTTTCCACCCTTTTTCTTAGCTTTAGCTTTCAAAGACAGACTGTTCACCCAGAGAGTTGTTTCGGGGGCTGATCCAGGACTCCCTGAGGCTTATATAAAGAGCCTCAGTCTTTTTAAGCTTGTTAATGTTTTTCTAGGCAAGGAGTCCAGCTCCTTAATTCTGAATAACCTGTCAGGGTTTTGATTGAAGCTGACACCTAAGAAGGTATAAGAATACAGGCTTTGGTAATGCTGTGAGCTACACAGTTCTGATAGATTCTAATGCAATGTTATAGTAAGTCACATGCTTGCTCATAAAATCTAGAAAAGTTGTCTGTTCACTTAAGAATAGGTATTCTTCTTAATGCACAATATGCAAGTGTAAAATTAATATCTCAGCAGAATTAAATGGTGTTTTGTTGTTTCCTTTTGTAACACAAGCTGAAATATGGAATTTTGCCAGCTTTTTAGCAATCCTTGGTTTGAATTTACCATATTGAACTACCGCTGCCACAAGGTTTTATGTCCCTTCCTTCCCAAGCCATGTTTTTTTTCCATCTCCTTTCCATTCTTTGCTTCCTAAAGCTGCTTGACTGCTCTCTTCTTCCCTCACCAATCCAACTTTGCAGCCTTCTTTTAGTTCCCTGCTGTGATGTCTTCTGTGGTCTTTAAAAAACCCCAACAGTTATGTTGAAACCAGACACGCTCCTGTAAATTCTTCAAGCCAGGTGTTTTCAGCTGAATGGCAACACTGGTGATTTATTTGCTCTCTTCTGCTCTGTATCCCTGGTAATTCCTCTCAGTTACTTTACTGAGTCCAGAAGCCTCTTATTTGAACTAACACATTTCATAGAATATCTAGGCTTGATTTTTAGATTAAAGGCATAAATAAGTAAAAGGAAAAACATAACTTTCCATGCTAATATGTTCTAGTAATTCATCATCCTTACTGAGGAAAATGTGTGTTTACAAAAGCTCTAGTAGTCTAGCTTCACCTTTGGGCTACGAATTCTTTTAGTGACAGTGCTAGATTGAAGAGTTGTTTATCACTCTTGGTTTTGTCCTAGAAAAAACATTTTTACTTTGCAGTCAAAGTACCTTTTAGTATCCTTTTGAGCTTTTGAATTCCAGTCAGAATCCAAACCTGTACCTCTGCACAGTGCTGCTTTGTTATGTAAATTTATTTGCCAGCTAGAGCTGCCAGGATTCTTGCCACAGCACTATTTTACACAATGTGGATATCTATATGTACTTCATTCCTAACATGAAGTACTTTTTCAGTGAGGCAGTAATTAGTCTTGTGTCCCTTTTGCTGTGTCTACCCTGCTTTCTCCAAGGTCTTGTTTAACTGTGGAGAGCAGAACTGTGTGCCAAGTTCTGATTCTTAGTAATGTAGAGAAGTACAATAACCTTGAAGCTCCTAATTGCTGTTCTCCCCTTTGTAAAATGAAGGGTTCTCTAGCTCCAGTACTGCAGTGGAAGACGATTTATTATTGGTATTTTTTTCTGCTTTGCATAATAGATCCATTTCAGAAATGCATCTTCCACGACAAGGTGCCTCATTCCTTACATACGATCTACTTCATATTTTGATAAGATCATAGAAATGTCTGTAAAACTTTGCAATTTGAGGTATTGAAACATGGGGTTTATTTTAATAGACTCTGCCTACTAAGCAGCTCATTTAGTTCACCAAATTTTTCCCTGTCCTTGTGAAGCACGGAAACAAACTCTACAACTCAGAAAGAGTTATAAAGCAGGCATGTTTATTCCGGCCGGGGTGCAAGGGGATTTCTCCACAAAGCTTGCACACCGTCTCTGGCAAGTAGCCAGATATTTATTACAACAAAACATACATATTCATTTGGAAGGGCTGGGTTATTACAATTAGTTCGGGGAATAGGTGTGATTCTTAGAATTATTCAAGGAGAGAAGTATGTGGTCCTCTTGCAGTGTCCCGCTGTTAAGCAAAGTCCAGATGTCTCCTTCCTCTTCATGGATTTTTCAACTTGGCTTCCTGTGCATGCTCTCTGGCCCTTTGGTTCCTCTCCAGGTTGTAGAGTCGGCCTTTTACCTGTTTGTTTTGTTAATTGGAACTTTTGTGTCTGTTAAGATGTCCCAGAAAGTAAGTCCTTTAGCTGGCATGTCTCCCCCTTTATCTCAAAGACAGGGATTAGTTTACTCTCTATCCTGTTTTCTGTAAGAATGTTATCTACTTAACATTGCCTGAGGGCTAGCATTCCTTTGGGTTTTTTGCTTTCCACAGATCACTTGCCTCTCATTTTTAATGTTTTTAACAATCTGTTATCATCAAGTATTGCCACAAAAGATGTATTTCTAGATCACAAAAGGAGCAGATTAGCATCCCAGTGAGTAGTAATCTTTGTTAATCCCAATTAGAAATAGTGCTTTCTGAAAGAGAGTAAGGTCTGCCAGCTGTTTTATTATTGGCACCTACTACATGTGTTTGAAGAGCCCATGGATTTGTTGTTTTCTAAAAACATGGTGTTCAATCTTTTCTGGTGGCAGTTTAGAAATTGGCTTGTGATGCTTTAGAAAGTAGTTCCTTCTTCCCATGTAGTACAAGGCCCTCAATCTGCTTCTATTGATAAAAAAGAAATCTCTGCTGAACATTTCTGTCCTTCCTGCATCATTAGTAGTTTAATCATCTCTTTGTAAAAAATGATGTTATTTAGGTTTTGAATCTTTGGCGATGGAAAGAATGATTCTTTGATTTACAAGTGTTTAACTTTTTTTTTTTTTTTCCTTGTATTGTTGTCTCTAATCAATACCCAGTGTCAGGGCAGGCCCAAAACAAGAGAGGAGAAAATAGCATATGAAGGATCTACCAGGCAATAGCTTAAAGAAGATGATCTCTACCTGCTAACCAGTTCTGTTCTGATGACAACAACAGCTATCAAAGACATAATACTTACAATCATCCCCTTTGAATGGATACAAGCATAACCCTGACACTTGGCACCTGATAACTTCTATTTCACACTGATTGCTCTCTGTTTTTCATTAGCTGGTGTGTTGCTGTTTTCCAAATTTGCTGCCTTCACATCTCTAGTCAGACATGCTGGGTATTTGCAGAGTTGCTGTCTTCTTGATCGTGGCTTTTTAGTACTTAAGACCCTTGGTTCGTAAAAGCTAGAAAGTCATATTTGTAAAAGCCTCATTATTTTCTGCTATATACAACTGTCCTTGCAGAGTAAGATTCTTCTCTAGCCAGTAGCCATAGCGTTCAAATCTGTACCCTTCATGTGCGTGTAATAAATAGGATGTGTATCTGAAGTGGGAGCAGACATCCAGAGTAGTACTATTTACACTATAAGCTGACTGTATGGAAGCAACTCCACAGGTACAGCAAGTATTTGTGAAGGTGCTGCCCTCTGTTTTGCCTTTATGCTTGAACATTTTTTTTTATTTTTTTTTTTTTTCCCCTGGCATCTTACAAGGCCTGGATGAAGCAGCGAAGATGCTTTGGCAATTCTGAAGCTGAACCAGCTTTGAGAGCTACTTGCTCACCTGCCATGCATCTAGTAAGAGAATAGCATTTTTGTTTGTTTTTTGAGGACATTCTCAGCTAAAAGAAAGAGAGTCCTGAGCCTCATCTCATGTTGATACTACTCCACTGACTCTGTTTCTTCTAATAATAACAGCATATGACACCTAGGATTTAGATGAGATTTGACTGGGACTGAACTGTTAATTTCCAGAATTTTAAGAAATTAAAGGTGGGTGCTAAAAAGTAGTTCTAGTGCTGTGCCAGTGTGAATGAGATTAAAACCAGGGCTCTGTACATCTTGAAAATGCTCTCAAACAGAACCTGTTTTATCAGCATCACAACAAGGTCTGCTTCTGAAGAAGTCAGCTGAGAGGGAGTTTTGGCTGATGTTATGGCTTTTCAGAAATTACTTTTCAGTTCCATAAGTTTGCTAGATTCAAACGGTAATACAGACTTTTAGGAAAAAGTACTTGATTTCTTTCCTGGCTTTTCATGGAAGCCCTAAATGCTTTAGCTGCAGCTGTATTAAGAGTTCAAATTCATTTTGGAGTGTGATCTTTGATATTCCACTAAAAGCTTTTAAAATCTTAATGGTGAAATGCTGGGGTTTCAACCCCAAGCCCCAAATGAAGGTTGACATATGGGTGATTCCCACAGCCCTTCACAAAGGAGTGGTGAGTTTGCCTTCAGGCTTCCCTCCAGGGTGGGGCTGTCCTGGCAGGGAGAGCCATTGGGTAAAGGAGCCCCAGGTGTCCTGCTTTAAGTAAACAAAGGTCAGGTGTCCCACTGAGGGGATAAAAGCTGGGACCACTTGCAGGTGGAGTGGAGTGTGTGTGCCTGTGGGGTGGATGCACTTTGCAGTGTATCCTGTTGGGGAAGGACCTCCTTGGAACTGGACTCTAGTTAGGTCTGGCTTTTGTAAACGTGGGCTGTGTAGAGATTCATTATGTGGCTTCCTTGGTCTTATGTATTTGGCTTGTTGACTCGGTTGTCTCCCGTCCCTGCTATGGGAGGCTGCATGTCATCATTTATTCCACCCATTGTTGGTTGTGTGGTGTCATTGTTTGGGTCAGTGGGATTGATGTCGATCATGTATAACCTGACTGATTTGTTTGTACCCCCAGTGCTCACCCATGTACTGACCCTTTTGTGACAAATACAGTTTGGTTATTGGTTCATCTTTATGCTGGCTGTGTCCTTTATGCTAGGCTTAATAATTGGCAAAACAAATGGTGAAAGCTAAACTGTGAAATATTAATTATGTTCATCATTATTTGAGTATATTGAAGGAATTTAAAAGGCAATAAAGGGACTTTTGCAGCCTAGAGCACAAACTTTCTCACACTGTTTTCTTGTCAGTGCAGTGGTTGTCCCAATGTAACTTACTGGGATTCAGATAAAACTAAAATTCCCCAGGATGTTTGCACTGAATACAGTGAATACTGTTAAATCTGGAATTTTGTTAAGTAGCTGTGGTTGTCTGCACAGCTATGTTCTCATAGTGCCTGAGTTAATTGCTGGGGCAAGGAGGGCAGCTAGGCTTTTGCCTTCATTGGTCTTCATCTGACCACCCAATTATGCGTGTTTAAAGGTACACACTGAGAACTGCTCCTGAACACTCCTATTTCATTTGTCAAAAACATTTTCATGCTTGTTTTAAGTTAAATACCATATTTAAACACTCATACCAGCATATGCATCTGTGAAGATATATGTTAATAGAAAAGGAAATAGTCTTAAAAATGTCTTAAGGAGTGCAGTATAGAAAAACTAAACAAATGCACAGGAAATTGGCAAGCTTTAAGGTTCATTTCTTTGTACATAAGGATTTCATGGCCGACTACTTGTTTTTAATCATGCAAAACACAGTACAGAGAAGTCTGTTAACTTTTCAAAATCGTGTATTAAATAATTTCTAGCTGGTATCTTTTCACTGAACTAAAGATTAAGATAAAATGAATTCTTAAAAAAAAAAAAAGAAAAGAAAAACAAAACAAAACCAACTATCTTCTTGCTTATATAGTAATTGTACTGAAAACTACTGTCCTGGTTTCAGCCAGGATAGAGTTAACTTTCCTTGGGCTGGGAGGGAGCACAGCTGGAGGGTCGGGTCTGGATTGGCCAAACCACCACACTTACATCTTGCCCTTCAAAATCCATGGTAATCTCTTGTACTTTCTATAATCAGACTATATATAAAAAAATTTTTTTCCTCTTTCCTTAGCAAATACATTTATCACCTATGGTAGCCCAATGCCTCTTCCAGTCCCTTTTGCATAGATTTAACTGCTTTCTTTGAACAGCCCACAAGTCTGATTTTCACTTAACTTGTTTTGCCAGCTTACGTAGCATTACTGTGTTAAGCAGAATGTCAGATCAATTTCTGTGGTTTTTTGTATAACTATTGCAGGGATTATTAGAGCTTCAGGCTTCATAAGTAGATTATTTTCCTGAGGGGTACCCAAGAATGTAAGAAATATGTGGATTCTAAAATATGGTTCTACAAAGCTTCAAAATCTTCACACTTGTTTAAAGCATGGCTTCAAGCATATGTATTAATATGCTCTCCATGTGTTTCTCTCAACACCTACATAAGCTCAAGTAAATGGAACTATGGTAATTTCCCACCCCCCATTTTTTGCACTTAGAGCATGTAGACAGAATTATTGAAGATCAGCTCTCATATGTTACTGCTATAACTTGCTCAAGTGTTGAAACCCTCTGATTGGGTTGTCTTTCCACATCACACTACTTCAGTGGGCTTGACTAATTTGGTGGTTCCTACGGAAATTTCAGCTGGTCTGTTTTGTTCTTTTCATAGGTTGGTTGGTTCAGTGCTTGCAATAGAAGGGTTCACCAAGATTGGTATTAAAAGCTTTAAAGCAAAATCTTCATTTTCTTACTAGCACTAACTTAAATCAAAACCAGAATGTCTTGTTTGCACCAGAACATAGTTTTTTTCAGTTCTCTTATTTTTACTACAAGGCTCTTTCTCTGTCTTTTTAGCCATAAGACAAAATTTAAAAGAACATGAGAGAGAACAGGAAAGAAGGAAGGCTATAGGAATTTGTCTACAAACACTGATTAGAATTTCTTCATGTCTCAATCTGTTTAAATCAGAAAATTTTAGCCTAAGAAATTTAAAAGATAACATTAATAGACATTTAGAAACTTCTATAACTTACTGTTGAAATTAACCTATCTTTAGACCACCCCCCCTTTTTTTTTAAATTAAATTTATGCATTTTCCTTCGTTTCCCATTACTGATGAGTTAATGTGTTCCGTAGCTGTTTTGTTGTAACTATAACATGAGATAATAGAATTCTTTGGCGTTTGCTTGAATGTATATGGGTAAACAGGCATGCACATCTTTTAGTCTCTGATGTATTCAGCCTGTTGTTATGAGGTATGTAAAACATATCAGGAAGGTTTTTGTATATGAGGCAGCTGACACATTTTTTTGTCATTGCTTCAAAACGGTAATAGAAGTTGAATGGAAACTAAAGCAAAACACAGTTTCCCCAGTCAGCTGATGTTGTATTGTTAATGTGTGGCAGCAGATAAGTTCTTCCTGGATGGCATGATAAGATTTTTCTTTTTAGGAGAAAGTCAGTGCTGTAAGTCAACTCCTTGGACAACAGATAAAGTCAGTCTCTTTTCATCTGCTTACCTGACATCTTTGGTAATACTGGATTTCGGTTCCCCTAAAAATACTGAGTAACTATTTCTCAAACCTATCACTTAAGGAGGATTGTTTTCCAGATTAGGACGTACTTAATTAAAGGATGTCATTTTCTAGTGCCGCTGAAATTGATGACTTGATGGACAACGATGTTTCTTCCTGAAGACCTGACATGCCTGAGGCAGTCTTCTGTCTTCCTCTGGTTCTTTCAAATCCCAGATTTTTTTTCTTCTACATGTCTTTTAGCAACTCTTCTTTATCTCATTCCTTTTTTTCATATGTTATGTATCAGTAAGCTCTGCAGAAATAAATTCATCTACAGTCTCTGTGTTCACGTGGGTCTGTGATTTGTCTTTCTAATGTCTTTGATAGCATATTTCTGTTCCATAAATGTTGTTAGTTATGGGAAATTTAAGTATGAGGATTAAATGTGCATTCAAAATATGATTGTCTCCTAGTTTAACCTGTTGTAATTAGAGAGGCCTATAATTCACTTAACTGGTGCATCATCTGAATACATAGATGGACAATTAGGAATTGAAGTATAGATTCAAAGTGCAAAATCTGAATCCAGAGGGCATTTATAAATAACACAGAGTTAATTTAACTTTAAAATGCTTTTCTATTGGGTATTGATCAGGCCATTTAGATGTGTGATACATTCAGGAAAGTGTGGTTATTCCTTTCTCTGTCATTGTCCAGGAGTTAGGGAAAGAAAAAAGAAGATATAAATCTGTTCCATATAATATGTCTGTCTCAAACAAAATACAAATTTATTTGTTCTGCTCAACATGCATCTCCTATAGTACTGAAAAAGTTTGTAGGATAGTGTGGGATTCAGTTTCAGATGTTTGGAACTCAAACTGAATTATGCAAAATGGAAATTGAAATAGTGACAAGTTGCAAACTTGTTATCTGGTTTCACCTAAACTTCCTTGAAGTTCATTGTCAGTATCAGCACAGAGTTCTCAGTATTAACCTCTTTGATATCTGAGTCTAATATTTTCCATTTGTTTCCATTTGTTTCAGCCTGTTATCAGTTCTTAAGTCAGCTATTCTGAAACATTAGAAAATGCAGTTCAGTATTGTTATTCATCTGTAAAAAATTAATTGAAGGTATTTTAATGAAGAGAATATGCAGACCAGATGTTGCTCAAAGCAGTATCTTCCAAAGGAAGTTATAAGGGGGTTGTGTCCCCAGAGGCAAGTCTCTGAGTCTCCAGAACTTGTGATGGGTACAGCTGCTTCATTGATAGCAATGGTTTTGATGAAGGTGATCTCACATTCTCCTTCGTTAGCTTCATCTTCCATGTAGACAGAGGGAAAAGACATTGTTCTCTTCCTAAAGCAGGGCCTTGTCCCATCTGACTGATCATTGCTTGGATGAGGAGGAAGTGTGTAGGATTTTCTACTTCCAGTGCTGTGACCAGGATAATACTTCTTAAGGTATTTGACTTCTCGCGTGTCATTTGAACTTACCTGGCACCAGTGATGAGACCAAACTTTCCAAGGTCAGCCATGCTCCTGTCCATTACTGTGGCTTGTGCCCTTCTTACCCAGTATGTCTTTCACTTTGTTATGCAGGAAATGGCTCTACAGGTCAGCAACCATCGCATTAGCCTTATCTAGGAAAGAAACATCTCTGAAGTTAGGTGGCTTCTTTCATCGGTGTTGTAGAGGTTTATGACATTTCTTTGTGGTTGCAGATAAGTGGTGAATAAAATATTCTTATTCTCAGGTAGCAAAGCTCTTTCTCACTTCTCAAAGGTACTGTCTGTTGTTCAGCCTCAGCCTCTACCTAGTAATGGCACTTTATGAAGCCTTCCCTAATGACTGCCTGTAGTATCAACTGTGTTGCCTAGTTTTGACATGTTGATGTAATTTGGGGAATTGTGAAGGCCATAACTTCCCAAGACAACCATCATGCTTATGAAACCTGCAGATTCAAACTATAGATCAGTCAGCTGCCTCTTGCTGGAACACTTTAAAGGTCAAACTACAACACAGATCTCTTGCACTGATCCTTGATTTACAATACCTCCAATGCCTCACTGTGAAGCCTCAGCTTTTTCAGGGACCTGAAATGTCAAGAGTATTAAAGTATGTTGTAAGAGAGCATTGATTCAGGGGAGGAACTTAATTTATGATTAAAGTTACCATTTGCATTATGTATGCGTAGTTTTATCTCATGTTAGCACACATTGAAAGTTACCTTTTGGAAAATGTAGAGGCTTTCTATTTATAAAGCAAGCTCTGCACTTCTGAGTTATGATTAGCCTAAGATAATTGCATCCTTTGTGCACTGAACATGTGTGTTGTCAGTCATGATGTTATTTTTGCACAGGGAATGATAAACTTGGTAATATATCTTTCCTCTCTAATTAACTTGACGGTTATGAAATGTAATGCATTTTGGCACTGACAATGTAACAGCATAACTGAAATGATATTTTGTTCAGGACAGAGTATGCAGGAGTACTGGGTAGAATGAATGTATCCATTGATCTTTCCCCCTGCTTTCTCCTGAAGGAGCCAGACAGGTTCAAAGAATTGTTGTTCTCTGAGACAGGGATTGCATTTTTAACTGTGTAAAGAATGCCATTTGAAGAACAAATACACAAAGAACAGCCTTTTTTTAAGATTGTCATGTATATCCACTCAGCTGTATATATCTATCTACATCACTTTGATCTCATCCCAGCATAGTGAACAAAATAAGCTTCTTCATGTAATCAGGCAGTTCAAACAATAGTAGTCTACCTCAAAATCAGGCCTGGGGTTCACTTGAAAGAACTGTGGAGTTTTCTTCCAATCCAGGTAGTAAATTTTGAATTTTTATATTCTGTAAGATTACAATGCATAGTCAGTTCATCATAGTTACCATGACTGGAACATGACACTATACTTTTTATTAAATCTGGTCAATGTGAGGCATCAGATAACTTTGTTGTTATATGCTAGCACAGTCATAGTCAGTGACTAAGCTGTTGGGAAGGAGACAGCAAGTTCAGGTGATGTCACTGTCAGGTTAGAGATTCCTTTTGGATTAATTTCATTATAGCAAAAGGGATAGGGGATAGTTTAAGACCAGATCCAAAGATTTTCTCTGCCGCGTAATGTAGTTTCTAGGACAGAAAATTAAAGGGTATTTTTAAAAAAACAAATGTGCACTAGTTAATCTGCAGTTATTTAATAATCTTTTCTGCAGATTCAAGGATTAGCATGAAGGAAATACGTGCCAAATTAGTACATTCATAGGTAGAAGATATCATTCTCCTTTGGGTACCACATGCAGTAATTCAGTCATCAATTTTTCTTCAGTGGCAATTATTTATTTGGCAGTTTGGTTCTTCTTAGACTTTCAGCAGTCATCTCCTAATTTCAACCTGCTCCATGACTAAACGGCATTGGCATCATTTGTTTGCCATGTCATGAAATTGCTGTTAAGCTTTCTTTACTGTGATGCAGTGTGTAAGTAATGAGGAAGCTCCTACCAGGTTTAACTTATTTGCTTCATTAGCTCTGTGAGCAGAAAAGAGTGAGGTTGTATTCAGAAGCTTTCATTTCTGTTTTGGGTACCTGCTTTACCTTCCTTTACACAGGCTTGCCTAGAGAATGTCCTGGCCAAATGTGATAACATGAACACTGTTCACAGTGCTCCAGTGCTTCTCTTTATTGTCTCCAAAATGTAATTATATAAAAATTATCATTCTTTTGAAACACAGTAAGCATGCTTCTTCAGGCAACGCAGATGGCACTCCCTTTTGAGGATATCAAAGGACTGGGTGTATGGGCAAGCAGCCTTCGTGTGTGAAGAAATCAAAACTGTCACTGAGTTACAGGGGCAGAAAATCAAGAGGAAAGGAGGCAGAGGCAGTCATCGCTTCTTGTAATGCCGATCCTTGTTAGACAGATACTGATTTCTATCAGGTTTCTGGAGAGGCTCCAGGTTATCACCCTGTTGTGGAACTGAACTTCAGCCAGTGTGGCTGGAGGGTTCAAGGAAACCTTTTTGCCACCATCTGTCCTCATCTATGAGTCTTACTATGGCTCTGCTAAATAGCCACATGGCAATGATCTTTAAGACTGAGCAGGCATTTCACCAGGGAGTAAAAGGGAAGGCCTCTGAAGCATGGAAGGAACATATCTTATGTTTCTGTGGTACCTCTTGGCACCTCTCCAGAATTTAGACAGGTGTCTATGGAGCCTGCTGACCAGTCTTTCTACTGTCATTTAGAGTTTGTTACTTCCTGTATTAATTTCCCTTGGCTGCACTGTACTGCCATCCATAAAGCACGTTTATCATACTGCCCTTTAAAAAGCTTGAAGTAGAGTCTGTAAGGCGCTTATATTCTCATGATAAAAGAATCATTGCTAAAAATCATATTCCGTATATTGTTCTCACGATATTTTAGTGATTTGGCAGATCATTTGTGCAAGTAATCAGACATGACAGCTTGCAAATGGATTGATAGCTGTTTGAAACAAATGAAACTGAGGAATTAGATTAGATGTATTAGGTTGGATTAGGATCAAAGCCCAGGCAGAGCCTATGTGAGACCATGACTGGGTAAGAAAACTTCTAATGAAGAATTTATCACATATGTCGTTTTATCAGTTTGAATGGCTTGCAGAATTCTTGAATGTGTGTGTTATTGTGAAGGTCTGGTGCAATAGACTTTGGTGTATGGATAGCTTGTAAACTGAATACCGCACAATTTAGACTAGTTAGATGAATTGGTTGATGCTGCTTCTTCTACAGTGGCAGGTAGTTTCTCTAACTTAAACATGGAAATGAAGGTGATACTTCTCAATATATTTAATGCAAAAAAGGATGGTGGTAGAAGAACAAATTCCCACATGACTTCTTTCAGGACAAATACAGTCCAGAAAAGCAGAGGCTTTAGTATTAGCTTTACTTACAAACATTTTTCAAGGAACACTCATCATGTTTTGCAGGCAGTGTACTTATTTAATAGTCTTCTGCATAATAAAAATCCATGAACCATCCAGAGAAAACAAGTGACAAGGAAGTTCTTAGTTTCCTTTTTTTGATGAAGATTTTTTTTTTTTCTGGCACAGAAATGGTTAGCTAAAAATTAATTTTTCTGCTTGTTCAAATTAATGTGAAAAATTACTTAGCTTCTCTTGGGAACACGTTCCAGGTTTTTAGTTTTTTTGTTGTTAACTTCATGATTCTGATGTTCCTTTACTCTGCCTGTGCTTTTTTCTCTCCTTTCTCTTTGGTTGTTTTTTTTTTGCTTTTTTTTTCCCTCTGAGTCTAGCTAGAAAACTCCTATTTCCCATCTGTCTTGTATATATCTTGTTCGACCATAGGCCTGATTTCAGAGTAGTTTGTTGTTGTTTGAGCTGTCTGGTTACATGAAGAAGATTAATTTGTTCTTAAATTAAATGAGGAGTAGGAGTTAGACTTACCTCATAACAAGCAGAGTATGTAGAACTATGTATGTGATGACCTCTAAAAAAATTCATTGCATCTCTGTAATGCTATAAAGTTGCTCTCAGGAACAACTGGAGATTCCTTGGATGGTGGTAAGGAGTGTATTTGTGTCTTTATAACACACATCCTTCTACTGTACCTCTGTCTCAGTCTCTGCCTCATTTCCCCTTCTTGAACCCTCCACTTTTAAATTTTCCATCCCTTTCTAAAAAGAGGAATGTTTCTAAATGGAATGTGTCGTGGCTAGACTGCAGTTATCCATGACTGAGGCTGTTAGAAAAACAGACAATAATTAGACAAGCCTGTGATACAAAACTTTTCTCCTTATTTTTTCTTCTGATTGTACTACTAAATGCTATTAAATGCAACTCCCCTCTACCAACAAACTCAATTTATTTAGAAGTGCAGTGATGATGGTTTGTTGCAAGTATCAAGTTCCCTTTTTCCAGAACAAAAATTCTTGGGCTTCTCGTGAACTCCTATAGTGGAAAACATTTATAGTTTCTGGACCAGCAGTAAGTTTGTTTGAGAGCTGCTTTTACCATCTGATCTCTCACAGCATGTTCATATATTGGAAAAACTCTGAGAACTGGGAAATCCTAGGTGATGGAAAACACCTTCCCAACCATGCAGGCTAAACCATGCTCCTCCATGCTAATACAGCAAATTGGAGCATGGCTCTTGTGTTCCACATTGGCATGGATGAACAGTGTGTGATGATGACTTCCACCAGATAAATAGTTTTAGTATAGAATCACGTAGTGCAGCAAAGCATGTAATTGTGAGGCTTTAAGGACATTTTTTCTCTTGAGTTAATGGCTTCCAGAAAGAGAAACTATAGACTACAGAGATACAGTGTAAATGACAAATTTTAAGAGAAGGATACAATACTTGATTAAGGTGGAGGATGACAGAGTCTGGGTAAATATTACTAATTCATGATAAAACCAGGCCAAAGCAACTAAGGAAAAGAACATGCATGAAAACAGTGGAGCCACAAATGAAGTCATGTTCTTTTGTGATCGAGAATATGGGAGCAGATCGGGTTTTTTAATATAAAATGCATCGACTTTTTGTTATATCGAGTCCTGGAATGGGAGTGGGGAAGGGTGGGCAACCAAAGGCAAGAATGGGGTGTGACTTTTGGTCTCCTGCATTACAGGCTCGCCTCATGTTTCACTGTAGGCACTGGCTCATCGTTCTCAAATTACAAATCTTTTAGTCAACTTCCAGGTCTCTTGGAATTCGGGAGGATGAAAACACAAAATCCTCATAATTAGGTTAGATTTAAAAGCAGAAGACAAGGTAATTCAACCCGAGCATGCCAACCCTCCAACACAAGCTGCAATAATGAAAGTGGCTCCAATGCATTATGAACAACAGCGTGCCTGTTCCTTTAACCCTTGCTGTCCAAACGCATCAAACAAAAATATCTTGAGTATAAGCAGCTTTATGTAGATTCATTAAGGCCTCAAAATTTCTTGATAACTGAAATCAGACATGAGTTATAAAAGGCCTATTAAATACTGATTTAATGTAACAGTCTTGACTGTAGTGCAGTACTGCTGTTTTACATTTGTGCACTCAAAATGATCAGGTGTACTCTCTTGTCACCTAATTTTGGTAGTGCTCTTTTACAATATCTACAATTTTTTCTTATTTTTGAC
The DNA here is from genome assembly GCF_965140245.1 of Athene noctua. Classification (NCBI taxonomy): domain Eukaryota; kingdom Metazoa; phylum Chordata; class Aves; order Strigiformes; family Strigidae; genus Athene; species Athene noctua. The sequence goes on from NC_134040.1 coordinate 36,390,463, forward strand.
TTGTATATGCTTAAGGAAAACTGTGATACTATACAGCAGCCACTTTTGATATGTATTCTGCATTTTGTGTTTAGGTGGTTTTTTTTAAAAAGTGATTTTATAACTTGCTTACTCTTTGTTTTTATTTGTTTTTTTCTTCGAAATCAACTCTAGTGTCTTTTGAAATGTTGGCATGTCCTTAAAATGGAATTTATGTTATAATCGGACTTAAGGTATTTGGAAGACCAGAGTGATGCATTTTCTTTAGAAAGCTATTTCACCAATAATTTGATGTTTCTTTAGATTTTCTTTTAGCTCAGATAAAAGAGGCTGCTTAGAATAGACCACTGAAAAAAGTGGGGTTTTTCTAGGTCAATAGCCTGTGCTTCTTATTTCAGTTCTTGAGACATTCAGGAGAGGAAAATCTACTAATTATGTCAAAAGTAAAGACAAATAACTTGTCCTTTTTTACATCTTATAATTTTGCAATTTGTGCTTATTACATTAATGTTATAGAAACAATTTATAGAAATAAAGAAAGTATTTTTAGGAACAGCAAGTCCATTTCTGAATTTTCAGTCTGAGGTTATTGCTGGCTGTTTGTTTATTTATTTAAAGTTTCTTGGAAAATATTTCTGTGAGAACAAAGTTTTCTTGAGTCTAGTAGTATGCCTGCCTGCTGCTTCTGAGTAGCATGTTAGACCTGTGTATGCCAGCAAAGAAGGAAGATAAAAGAAGATTAGGGATTAATGGCAGCTGTTTTAGCCAGTCTGCTCAGAACAGCCACTTGTTCCTTCTGAGCCAGAATGCCTGCTCATTACAAATACCAGACTCTGAATATTCCCTCATTACAATACAGCCTGATATTGTGGTACACACAAACAAAAAACCACCAAAACACTTTCTAAGTGCATCTCTGTAAATACAGGGAAAAATGAAAAGTCTAGGGCAGAGGAGGTGTTTTGCTTTGTTGTATCTTTTCAGTTGTTTTTTTTTTTCTCGGAGCATGACTTCTCTGAAAAAATAACTCCTTGAGCCATAGTACAAGATGAATTTTGTTTGCAAAAAGGAAAACTGCCTAGTTCCCACCAAATTCTACATTTCTTGACGTGCTGTCTGTCCCTTGCCCAAGAATTTTTGGAGATTTTTGGGTGGTAGGGGTATGAGTGCCCATTTGTGACTTTGCCACCTCTTGATTTTTATTTTTTTTTTAGCCAAAGTTACAGATTAATTCAGATTTTTTTCCCGCCTCATCTTCCTTTTTTAGGTTTTCCAACATTTGGAACTATTTCCCTCTTATGTATATTTACTTTCTGTTTCTGAGCTGGTAGGTTTTGTTCTTTCTTCCTTCTGTGCTTCTCCAACTTTTCATTCCTTTTATTTCCTTCACTGTTTATTCCCCTGAACTGCTTTCTGTCTTTCTGATCCCTTTCAGTAAATTTTAGCTATCCAGCAAATCAAAGCCAACAGCAAATATGCTTCCATACACAGAACAGCTGTTGTAAAGAAACATAACTTCACTTGAAGGAATTGATAGAAACACTGCCAACCACCCAAGCTAAACTGACATCTGCAATGGTGGTCGGATGGAGTCTTCACCAGAGCAAAAAGAAAGTGTCCTGCCATTTGGGTTATTAATGTACTATTCTTACTAATTTAGAACTACTGGATAAAAATTTATGCTGTCTGAGAGGGGTACAGAAAGAAAAAATATGTTTCGGAGCCTGCAGGACCCATGTGCCAAGCACATGGCCAATTTTTACCTCCTTGTATTAATCTAGTCTTTTTCCTCAAAATCTAATAACTCTTGGCATGACACCAACCCTTGCTTAGCAGTAATAAAACCAAGAAAGCAGTAACTATGGTAGTATTTTTAGGAAAACACAAAAAATGGAGGGCTCTTTTTTTATGAACCTCAGGAGTTTTTTATGAAATTTTCTTTTACAAGAGAAAACCAGTTCTGGCTTTGTTCCATTTATGAAGCTGATAGTATGAGACATCCCTTGAAGGCTTCCCTCTTTGGCCAGGAAAAGGCTGATGGACTGGGTACTGAAACATTTAGGGGCCTTATTAATTACAACATCTTGTTGGAGTACTCCATTTATCGTAACTGCAGAACTGGCAACCATCTAGTTTCATACTGGCCTGTTTTAAGATAGTTTGTTGTCATTTGCAGTGTTCTCTGTTTCTCTGAAAAATGTAAATGCAAAATATTTAATATAAAATATTTAATATGAATGCTTTTTTCCAGCAGTTGTCCCTGCATATATATTCTTCCTGAAAATTGCAAAATGGGAAGCTGCAAGATTTTACAGCTTCTGATGCATGCGCAAGTAATCTAACGAATTTGTGGTTTAGTTAGAAAATGGAGGTATTATGTGTATATTTGAAACACATTTCAAAGAATAAAGTTCTTCTGTTCGTAATTTTTAAATTAGAAGTACTAAATCCTCAACATAAAGAATGCATTCCTTAGACTACACTTTATTATCTCTTAAAAATGACAGAAAATGTATTACTTTAAAAATTGAACTGCCTCCTGCTCTAGCCTTTTCCCAGTTCTGAAATAAAGAATGGGTGAAGTTGCAAGGGGGTAAACAAGTGTTGAACCTTGTATTAATATTATGCATAGTACGAGTTCCTCAGCTATCTGATTTTCACTGAAATTAAGCAGCCCAAGGTTGGGAACCTGCTGTTGGAAGTGCACCTACAGAATGAGATGTCTGTTTGGAAAAGGGGAAAAAATTCTCTAGGAGTATGAATGGGTATCTTGGTGTGTTAAAAGATGGGGACAAAGGGTGTTGAGACATTTATCTTTTAGGATGCAGAGTTCTGTGATATTCCCAGTAGTAAGAAATTGTGTCAGTCTACTTTGAGCCTACTTTAAGCCTACAGTGTTTGGGTTCTGGTTTTGGGATCATCTTGTTTAATGCAGGCGTTCACAAAGAGCCAGGTATTGAGTTCAGTTGGATGTGATATACATACCTCTGAAAAGTGATGTGTACCTGTAGCTCTCTTGCTCTCTGATCTTTCCTGGTGATGATGAAAGCAAAAGATATTTTCTAGCGATTCATAGCGGCTGCTTTGTATCATCAGTTCCAGCAATCAGTCATCAGATCCTGTGGTCACACTGTGCTGAGCTGGCCTACGCCATAGGTGAACATATGCAATATGCTTTTGTTTCCCCACAGGGTTTCTCAACAGGTTTTTTTAATGTACTGCATGCTAACAATAACAGTTTGGAGTGTGTGTGTGTGTGTTAGTTTTCCAGCAACATTATGTTGTGACTAAATGGTTGGGGATAGTTATATGTAGATTAGACTTCCTGAAACACTTCCTGCTCTGGTAGTAGGAGCAGGCATTTGTGAAAGAAATTATCTGTAGAATACCTGAAGAACAATGAATATGTCTTTGCTAAACAGCCATATATTATAGTATATTTACCTATACATATATGTGTATTTTGTATGTATGCCTGCGGAGGCTGTATAGGTTTTCTCTGTGTGTAGGAGGGCTTTGTAGGGCAAATGGATGACAAAGATGTTGGTACTTGTGACTGAAAACAAGAGCAGAAGTGGTCCCATCACATCTGGGTTTTAGCACTGTATAGATCTACATAGCAGTTCACCAGTAATTTCACGCCTGAGAACTAGCTTTTGACTGCATTTGTTGACTAGTAGGACATTGGCTGGTTTATCATTAATTGATTTTTGAATTAAATTTTTTTTCTTGTTGTGAACCTTTTCATTAGTTTTGGTTTTAATGTAGTCTTAAGACAGAGCTTCCCTTTGTTTCCAATCCTTCATTTCTAGGCTGATAAATCTTTGTTAATTTGGAGCACAGCATGTTCAGTCTTATTTGTAAGAAAATTAGGGGAAAAAAAAACCCAAAACATTGACATCTGTCAAGAGATAAAAGTTGTGAAACAGTCACTAGGAAAGATGTCTAGTAGAAACATAATGATCATGTTGAAAAGCATTTTTTTCAGCAGAAATAATGTAATTCTTTGGGATGTTTCTAGGATTAAAAAAAAAAGCCTTTCTATTTTCTGTAGACACCAAGAAGCTCATGTGAATTTTTTTTTTTCAGAGGTCTTTTTTCCAACCTATGTGCAGCAATACAGTGTAAGCCAAAGCAGCAGCCAAACAGATAAATAGTTTTCTGAAAATATTCCAGTTAATAAATAGGTTTAGGCTTCAGTTTGCAGCTAAGGTGATTTTTCAGAAATCTCTTTTTTTTTTTTTTTTTTTTTTTTTCACAAACTTGCTGAATGACTTGCGTTTTTTGTTCAAAGACACGATTAATTGTAAGTTGTAACTACTTAAAACATCTCAGAATTATTCCAGGCTCGTAGGTTTTACCCAACTGTAACCTCACTAATTACTGGAATTACTTGCAATGTATAATCTAGGGTTGCTTCCATTTATCAGGAGAAGCCTGTGGTGGACTTTGCCCTACACTTTCTAAGATCCTGAGGCAAATCCCATAAAGATAATATTAGTATCACTTCCAACACAAAAGCAAATGAGAATTATTTGATGATTTTGATTAGATGTCAACTGGGTACTAATAGAGGATTAGATCCTTTAATCCAAAAGTTTCAGTGCTTATTTTATCCAGTGCTGCATTAGTTAGTTGATCTCATGTTGTCACCCTTCTGTGATGGAAGTACATAATTATAGAGCAAAATGGGATTTTTTTTTTTTTTATTTATTTTAAAAGGAAAATGTTAATTTTTAACAACAGCAAAAAAATGCTAGCAGGTTACAATTTTCAAAATAACTACTGTTTTTAATAAATTATTTTCTTGAAATCAAAGAATAGAAGCTTAGTCACAATTTCCAAATGTTTTTGCATGATGTATCAATATATAATTCATGATATGGTATGTTCCTTACGTGATGCTACACGTTGCCTGCATTTACTAGGAGATGCTGAATTTAGCTTGTGCTCATGTTTGACGTTGATGGGCACGTACTAGCACTATTAAAAAGAGTCAGTAATGCGAGACTACAATGTGACCCACCTAAAACCTCCCAGATATTTCTTTTCAGAGCTTAATCCCACTCCTGACAGAAATAAACTTTGCAGAAGTAAAATTTGAGTTAGTAGGTAGCTTAATTAGGTAGCTGGTGTGTTAAGACACAGGCTGTGATCCCTGAACTAGCCTTCAGCCTTTTGGAAGATGTGCCTGTCAGCTCTGGAACATCTGGGAGAGTGGACCATTGTGGTTCATGTGATGCACCTCTGTCCCTCATATCTGCAGGTGAAAAAGCAGGCTGGCTTTGTCCTGAGGTGATACAAATATACTTAAGCGATGACCTTGGGGAAATCTAGTTGTGTTTTGCAAACTAGATGTAGTATTCAGGCTACTTTTTCTGTGACCCAGGGGGGAATAAGTTAAAGAGCCAGCCATTTCGACTGAACTGGGCTTGGATTTCACTGGAGAACTACGTTGTCGATGAGAACTCCAAATATCTGGAGGTGACCATCAGACGCAGAGGATATCTGCAAGAAACCTCTTTTATCAGTAAGTAAATCTTTAATGTTTGAAGCTTCTTGCACCAGGAAAGGCAGCTGTTATGTTAAGGAGCTGTACCATAGCTGCTTGTTCCTCTGTTTACATAATAAATGCCAAATAATGAGAATAACAGTATAGATCTTTACTGCTCAGACTTGGTTGTGTGTTTCATTTTCCACTGCTGACACCAAGAAATCTGAGTGAATATGTATATTAGTAGATACAAAAACAAATCAATATAATGAACTTCTGTTTGCCCAGTGCCTGTTTCCTGAAAGCCACTTGTCAAACAACAAAACAGAGATTGGGATACTCTTTATTTTGTCAGGTGGATACATTTTGTAAATCATTAACTTTATCTATAAGAAAACAAATAAGTTCTTGAAGTAGCTGGTCTCTGCTTGTAGAACCAATTTGCGGAGAAGTTATTAAACTCACTTTACAAGGGCAGCGTTATGCTGGCCTTTCGCTATGAGAAAATCCAAAAGCTACTAGAAATTCTCGAAGGGTTGTCTGCTAGCAGAGGTGACCGATGTAGAGCACACTAACATTATGAGTGTGCTATTATGGGGTAGCAGAGTACCCAGTCGTGACAGTTCTGCAAAGTAGGAATCACAGAATTCTTTGCACCAATGGAGCGACTCAAGGAGTGCTGAGCAGAAAGGTCTTTTTCTCCCCGATTTAAAAACAAGCAAAAAGAAAAAAGGTTTAAAGTTCCAGGTCTTTCATCATTTGAACCCATGCATGAAAATATTTGCTTTGTGCAACACAAATATATCTCACTCTCATCTGACTATTAATTAAATCAGGCATTTAAAATCTAAACAGTTGTAGAATAGAACACTGGTGGGAATTTGTGAATGATTTAGGAATTAAATAATTTAGGAATGATTTCACACTCCTCAGCCTTCAGAAGCTCTTTGCTAGCCATCAGATTCTCTCACACACACAGAGGCCATTGACTTCAGAAGGATTAATCATTCTCAACTGGGGAGGTAAGGTGACTTGTATTTGCTGATGTTGAACCTTAGTGTAAAGATGCTCATGTATTTGAATGAATGCTGGGTTGAAACCCAAAGGTACTAATGAATTTCAAAACCCCATGGTGAGTTACAGATCTTCACTTCATTACATCCACAGTTGGATTCTGCCAGTATGTGTGCACCTTTGATTAAAACGAAGAAACCTAGCTGTAAAAATAAGCAGGCTTTAAAATGTGTAACAACTCTTTTTATTTTTAAAAATATTTTCTTGAGTGCCTTCTTGAGAGATATTTTTATGTATGGTACAGTCTCAAAAAAAAAAAAAAAAAAAAAGAGTGCTTGTGCTGCATTAAGTAGTAAAAGCTGAATGAATCCTGATGTCAGTTGTAGCAGCCTGCATGTGAGTTTTCAATAAGGCACGTTCAGATTTCTGGATATTGTTTTTGCTCTTTCAAAACATTCATGGTTTGTCATCCTTTTCTTGAGCTACAGCAGAGAACTGTCTGATCTGAATAGCAAACAAAACTTTGAGTTAAATCTTCATTTGCTATTTTACTTTTGAACTAGCTGAATACATCTCTAGCCCCAGCATCTGTATGTAATTACACTCTGTGTTTTTTGTTAAGATGGGAATGTGTAGTCTTTAAAACCCGTACAGTGAAAAGATTCCGCTTGAATAATACCCCAGAAGAGAGGATGGATATCTGACTAAGTATTGAAATTTAGAGAAAGGAAGAAAAAATAGGGGTGGGAGAGAGCAACAAATTTGCATAGTGTGGTGGGCCCAGTAAATCCTGAGAACATTGTTTTGTCTCACTGCACTGGAATTCTATATCAAATGACCAGTTATTTACTCACTTAGCTAGGAGAGCATCTACAGAAGCAAGACTTGGACAGATGAAAGTCGTTTAGTGTACAGCTGAAAGTGATAAAGGTACTTCACAGATCTTAAATGTGTGCAAGTCTAGCACAGAGTAGTAACAGAAACTGTAACCACAAAGTATTAAACATATAATGATTAATTTGTCTTTGAAAGAGATGAGCAGTGGGGTTGGTGTTTGGTTTTGTTTTTTTTTTTTTTATGTGGGTGACATCTTAATTGACAAATATACTTCTTACCAGATTGATACATCTTTTCTGAAGGCATAACTGGAAAACTTGTTCCATTAATTTTTATATAGATGGGAAAACTGTTGAACAGTTTTGTTCAGTCATATTTGATAAATAACCCCATGCCTCAGTAACTTTGATGGTTTTAAGTGCCCAGCAGGTGAATTCAATGGAATTTTTCATGCAAATACAATTCTTAACACACACACACACAACTGTTGGCAGGGTCCTACTCTAATTACCTATTTTTCATGAGCTATACAACAATATAAGAGAAAGTATGATATAACCATCCTTACTTTTTTTCTGAAGTAACTGCCAGATTAGCATTTTTAAACTATTTTTTGTGGTTGTTTCTTTAATTTTATTAAAATCTTAAAATGAAGGGAGAATAATTCCTCCAAATTTTTATGCCGGTATTGGAACCAAAGATGGTACAGCAGTAAAGGATAAAGATTTCAAGGGGAAACCTCAGAAACAGGTCCAGTTCAATCCAGGACAGGCTTCAGCTACCTGGTGAGTGAGGATATTTGCAGATAATGAATACGAGGCATCTGAAACATTCCAGATTGTTCTGTCTGATCCAGTTATGGCTGTTCTTGAGATTCCAGCAATAGCAACGGTTGAAGTTGTGGATCCTGGTGATGGTATGTATCACTTCTTGTTCCCTGAGAATTTGTGATTAGGTGCTGTATTGTTCACTTGCAGGTCCTGTGAGTACCTGTATCTGTCTTTGCTCTGTTGTGGTTCAGCCTTGTCTTAAAGCTTCACTTTGCTGAACAAGGAATTTGTATTTCTTATTAAATCTCTTCCCTGGCTAAATTCATACTCTGTATGTAATGTAATACAGGTGTTCAGCCTTGGTGCTCCCCCTTCTCTCATGTTTTTCTTCAGTATTTACAGTGTATATTCCTCAGATGGAATACAGAATAGAGGAAGATATAGGTGAATTGCTGGTTCCTCTTAGAAGATCTGGAGATGTCAGTCAAGACCTGATGGTCATTTGTTCTACACACCAAGGTATGTTATCTAGCTAAGTAACAGATTATTCAGCATAATATTCATGTTTAGGTAAGTAATAGAGCAAATTCAGTTGTTGTTACTCAGCAAGTACTGCCAGTGACTTCAATAGCTGGAACAAGTGACTTTTGCAGGCAACTTATGTGTGTTTAATTCTCTGCTTAGAAAGTGTTTTAAAGCCCAAACCGTAAGAATATATGTGTGTGTGTATGCACACACATGCATATATGTATACCTTTTCTGAAGAGGCACCATTTTTTTTCCACTGAAGAGGAAATGCCTGTCCCTGCAGTGAATGTTTAGAGGGGAAAATAGGATTCTTCCAGTCTTAAGCCCTGTACCTCTCCTGTTGTTGAGGATCTGACTGATCACTGCACCTTTCTATATACCCTGAATGAGAACTGAGGTCCCCTGTGGGGGGGGGGGTAGTGGTGGTGGTGATTCCTGTTGTCAGTGTTTTGCTTTTTGACTATGTAGTTGCAGTAAGCCAAGTCAAGGCTTTAGTTGATTCAGCAAGAACTAGTATTTCAAAATTGACAGGCTACAGGCATTGAGTATCACTTTTTGTTTAAACATAACTGATGCAGAAGCATGAAGCAATGATCGGTCTTAATAATGCTTATTATCTCACTTGTGAAATTGTGTTATCAAAGAAGGAAATATTTGGAGTTGGTCATGAACCACAGAGAAGAGATATAGATTTAAAACTAAACCATTTCTGAAATCAAATGAGGTTTTGGGGTTTTGGTTAGGTTAGAACCCAGATACAAGATCTGGATCACAAGCCTGTCTTCACTTGATATTCAGAGATGTGTGAATGTAAGTTTGTGGTGGTGCACTAACTTTCAGCACAGTGATAGTCACTCATACTATAGTTAATACAGACAGGTAATTGATGATAATCTTATTCTTTTTTCAACTCATTTAAATCCTAAATTTTCCAAATACAGTTCTTGACTACAAAATAAGCCTGCTATAAACTGAAGAAGCAAGATGGCAGAGGAGAGAAAATATTATATATTGTAAAAGTAGTAGATATTATAAAATATATTAGGTAACTCAATCAAAACTAAAATATGCATTAAAAATAGATTTAATAAAGATAAGGTAAAGGCATTTATAAATGAAATCAAGCTTAAGATAGAGGTTAGCATTTATCCTAAGCAGTGAAATATGGAAATTTTGATTGAACAAATGGTTTTCATATAGAAGTCTTCTGTCAGCTGGTCATAGCTTGAGATACTAGCATTCTGTGTGCTTCATGGGCAGGGAAGATGGGGGGAACATACTCAGTTCTGTGACTTGTTTAAACTTTTGGTTCAGAAAATCCTTTTAACACCTTTTGTTTCTATTTTACCCTTACCTGTAAGAGTCAGACTGAGTGGTTGGCAGGAATCTTCAGAGTATAAGGCATTCAGAGGGCTTTTGTTCCTCCATCAGTGACTTATAATGGCTTAACAGAGTGTTCCCCTCTTTTCTTGTGCCTTGAGGCACAGAAGATCTTACTGAGTTATTTAAGGATTTTTGTCCTTGTAGGCTAGCCATTTACCCAAATGCACAATTGCTGTAATTGTTCTCATGATCTGTGGTTTTCATAAACATGCTGCAGTAGAATAATTTTTTGCGAAGTTTTAAATGTGATAAGCATGGTAAACATGACATTGTCTCTCATTTACTCTTTCTCAACCTGCTTATTGTCTGACACATTACTAACCCCTGTCTGTGGTAAAGGAATGTAATCAGTGCATGTTGTATGTACTTATGACCTCTGAAAAATCAGCCTACCTAATGTACTTGGAATTATGTGGGTTAGAAGGGAGCTTGAGAGGTCTTTAGTTAGATCTGCTCCTCAAAGCAGGGGAAGCTGTGAGGTGGGACAGGGTTGCTCAGGCTTCAGGTCCCCTGAAAATCCCTGGGGACTCAGGGCAGGCCACTGAGGAATTAGTTGACTCATTTCTCTCATCTGGTTGAAGTACAACCCCACAAAAAGGTTAAGTCAAGATAATTGGTAATAATGGTGAATTGGGAGCAGGGATGGTTTCGTGAGAGTGCTGGGTGACAGTAAGAGCTCTCTGAGCCACTTTGCTACTGGAGAAGTTGTAATTATAAATAGGAGTAATTTCTTGTGTTTACAGTCCATTAAAGTGAGAAAGATTTCACATCATCACAGAATCATCTATGTTGGAAAAGACCTTGAAGATCATCCAGTCCAACCATTTACCTAACATTAACAGTTCCCAACTCCACCAGATCCCTCAGCGCTAAGTCGACCCAACTCTTAAATCCCTCCAGCGATGGGGACTCCACCACCTCCCTGGGCAGCCCATTCCAACGACTAACAACCCCTTCTGGAAAGAAATACTTCTTAAGGACCAGTCTAAACCTTCCCTCGTGCAACCTGAGGCCATTACCTCTTACCGAAGCACATTTATTAGTCAGTTCCAGCATAAAAGACTTTGTCTGTGTTTGTTTCATTTAAAGGCCTATTGTTTTTCCACTTTTTTAAAGTCCTGAGTCCCTGTAATTAATTTTTTTTACCTTCTCTCCCCATAGGTTCTGCTACTGGCACAGTACCATCCACTGTCTTGTCTTACTCTGACTACATCTCACGTCCTGAAGATAATAGCAGCATCGTTCATTTTAATAAGGATGAGACTGAGAAAATCTGTTGTATTATCATTATTGATGACTCTCTCTATGAAGGAGATGAGACCTTCAATATTTCTCTGAGCATACCAGTGGGTGGCCAAATTGGCAATGAATTCCCAAGCACTAAAATAATAATTCTGGCTGACACAGATGATGGTGAGTGTAAAGAAGCAATTTTGTTTTGCTGGGACTTTCCTCTTTGGAAGTTTTACTGATTAAATAATTTCTTTCACTGTGTTTTTGTTTTTTAAGCAGCTGAAAACTTGGGTCTATGATTTGCTTACTCAGTAGAAAAACTGGCAGAACAGATGTGAACTGTGTTTAAGATACAGTGTAAATGTGTGTCCTGCACTTCAGTTTACACTATTTTGTTATTGCAGTAGGAGTTGAGGATTAGATTTTCTTCACTGGCATAGGACTAGATGGCTGTTTTATTACTCTGAAGTAGATCTGTAAGGGTTACATTTACTGTTACTGCAGCAGAGCCTGTGATTACAGTAGTTTACACAGGTATAAGATTAATTCTGTGAAAGTATTATAGAATAAAATAATGTGTATACTATCAGATAAAGCTAATTAATAGAGGCTAATTTGTCACGCATGGTAATTCCAAGAGTGTCAAAACTAGAGCACTTTTAAGGTAGAAATGCAAGTCTTCCTTCTTTGTTATAAAATTAGAGACACAGAATTCACTTCAAGAATTGATACTATTAGACAGAAGCAGAAGAAAAGCCATGTACTTCATTGTCATACTTCTGTTTGTTCTTCTAGTCCCTGTCTTTCTTGCTAATCCAATCTTGTGAGTATAATTGTGCTAAATAAGGCAGGAGTTTTGTACCGTGATTAGACACGATGATATGTGATACATGGTCAGGTTCAGTATTTAAGATATAGCGAGCTGATTTTTTTGAGCTTTTGATTAACTTTATAAATAATGAGAATTTGGGGGCTGATTTCTGTGTCCTGCAATAAAAAAGTAATCTTGACTGTTATATGAAGTAGAAGCTAAAGACACAGGAGAATATTTCTATTAGCTACTGTTTATTTCTACCCTTTTGTATGTCCTGCAGAAGTCAACTAGTCAGAACAGACACAGTTAAATTGGTGAGGGGAAAAATGTTTTCTCAAAGGGAACATGAATGAGCCAAAATAATCACTGGTGTAATTTCTCTGAGGCCAAAGGATTTACATCAGAAGCGAATGTGCCGTGACAATGAAGTTATTAAGAGTATCACAGTCTTTAAATTGATGAGATTTGTCAAAAGGCTTCTTTACCTTTTTCAGAGAATAGGAAAAGAAAATAATGCATTACTAAGCCATTGTGGCAAGGAAAGTGTTGTTTTCTTTACCTGACTCAATGACCAGATTTTTATTTTCATGAAAAACAAAATAATTTATTATCAGCAGATCAAAAATTTTCCTATGCAGTTTTCAATAGATAGAAAATTATTTTATATATACACAAAGCTAAATTACCACATAGACAATTATATTAGTTGACAAAAAATTATCATGCTTCTACTTTTCAATACAACTTTGATAGGTTATCATATATTCACTTTCTTTACTTCTTTGTTATAAAGCTTTCTTTCTAAGAGTACCATCCAGCAAAATACTTAATAACCTATCATCAGACAAATTCTGGGTAATTCTGGACTCAGCCTACATCATATGGAAAGATAGCCAGGGTTGAAGCCCAGTTTCTTAAAGTGTGCTCTGAAATGAAGAGTCTTTTAAGAATGCATCACTTTGTAAGACTATTTCCATTTTGAATGAACAGACAGAAAAGAAGCTGCCACTCTATTTTGATCTGACCTGGAAGTAGACTGCTGGCACTGGATTGATTGATAAGAAACTGCACAGCCTTCTTTATCAATGTGTAAAATTTGAGTTTCAAAGAGTTTCACCGGTTTTGTTTTTTCTGCAGAATGGCACCTTCATCCACCAAGTTTCTAATACAGTACTGTTTTGGATAAGCATATATACTTACCACTCCTACAGTGCATAGTCCTACAGTCCATTAAAGTGAAAAAGATTTCACAGAATCGTCTAGGTTGGAAAAGGCCTTGAAGATCCTCCAGTCCAACCATGAACCTCACACTGACCGTTCCCAACTCCACCAGATCCCTCAGCGCTGGGTCAACCCGACTCTTCAACCCCTCCAGGGATGGGGACTCCCCCCCTGCCCTGGGCAGCCCATTCCAACGCCCAACAACCCCTTCTGCAAATAAATACTTCCTCAGAGCCAGTCTGACCCTGCCCTGGTGCAGCTTGAGGCCATTCCCTCTTGTCCTGTTGCTTATTACTTGGCTCAAGAGACTCATCCCCCCTCTCTGCACCCTCCTGTCAGGGTGCTGTAGAGGGCCATGAGGTCTCCCCTCAGCCTCCTCTCCTCCAGACTAAACCCCCCCAGTTCCCTCAGCCGCTCCCCATCAGACCTGTGCTCCAGACCCTGCACCAGCTTCATTGCCCTAATTCATAGCCATATGCCTGGTTGTGTCTGAAAGAGGAACACTTAAGGGTTTTTGTTAATACTGGGAAAAACAGGTTGTTTAAACAGATACAGTTTCTCATTGTAAAGTGCAATATGCCTACAGCTGAAGTATGCACACCAAACTTGGAATGATTTTTAGACTCAGCAAAGGAATAATACAATAGTAAGACTCAAGGTGCCTCTTTCCACCTGGAGAAAAGCTGAGCACAGCTTTGATATGGGATGTGACTCTATTCACACAGTCCTTTGGTCAAGTTAGTTATGATGACGTGTGCTGTGATGCCTCTAACAATGACCGGATAATCCTATAAGGAGAAAAAGAAAGAAATTGAGAGACAAAGACTTTAAAATTTTAAAAGAATTATTTGCAGCCCTAAGGGATAATAATAATCCTGTGTTAGCCAGCCCTAGAAAGAGGAAAATGCAAAATTTTGTTGTTAGAATCTGATAGTGTTCCAAAACTACTTGTATGGATAAGTGACCATACTCAGCATAAATGTTGATTCAGGCCATGATTAGCTTTAATATAAATGAACCTGGAACATGACACACATTTTTTGCATTTGTGGCCTTTTTTTATATTACAAATTTTTACAGAAATGTCCATAATATTGGCATCACTTCCAGAATTTTACAGGTTTATGAACTGCTTAACAGTTTAAATAAAAAGCGGATAACCTTACAGCAAACTACTAAGCATAGTCCTCCATGGCAAGGTCTGAGTTCTGAACCCCTTCATTTGTAAGTACAGATGGTAAAAATATGGCTGGGTTTAAGTAAAGGGCACAACAGCAGATAAGCTTGAATAATTACATCATAAGTGCTCAAATACCTACAGAGGTGTTAGACTACATCAGTGCAGTCAATGGAGCTTTTGCTGATAGCAAGATAAAGCCTTTTTCATAGTGTGGAGAAGTGTGGAGCTATGACCACATACAGATATATGCAGTATGAATGTGTTCCTTGCTATAACAAGCAACACAGGAAGTACTCCTCGCACTTTTTCTAAATAAAAGTAATTTGGGAACCATTACTTTGCTCCTTTGTTCACCCATGATGAGATTCTGTGAACACTCCCTGTCATATATATATATATAAAAGCAAATATCTTATGCTAATTTTATTCACAGCATTCCACATCTGATGATGATCAAATACAAAGAAAGCAGGTTATTGTGTGGTATTAGTATTGGTATTGCTTAACATTAGTAAGTTTTGAAGTAACAAATACATTTCTTCTCAACTATTTTTTTTTTTTAAAAAAAAGACATTTGGGAGAGAAAAGGTGAGGAAGGCATTGATCAAAACTTGAAGTATGGTTTGGGAGGCATATACCCAGGGATTCCTTAAAGAGAAAAATGACTTTATAAAGAAAAAAAGTCCTAAAATTTTGCTGTCAATGTCATAAGGAGAGGTCTGCCACAGGCTACCTCACAGAATCATGTTATATGCAGTTTCTTATAGCTTAGTGCATGAAAAAGTTTAAAACTTAAATCTTTCTAATTATTACTCCACATTCTCGTAGCATCAAGTAACAAATAAAGGAAAGTGTTAGTTCAAGAAACAGCAAGTTAATAGTCAAGACATAAAGCCTTTGATCTAGGGTGTCTCCAGGCCAGAGAACAGTGCAGGTTTTGTAGTAGACCCTTAATCCTAAACCAGTAAACTAGAAGTTGTGTGTCATTTTCCTGTAATGTGGGCACCTGGGAGCACACTGTCCTGTCCGTGTCTGGCTGAGCAAAGGGTCTGGCTATTCAGTAAATGGCTTTGAAGAATTAAGTGCAAACAGTTTGTGATTTTTCTAAGCAAGTGGAAATCCACGTTAGCTCTTTGCTTGAGTGTTTAAGTGGCATCACAGGTAGAACAGGTTTCAGGACCACAGCCTAAAAAAACCCAAAAAACCCCTAGAAAATTGGCTGGCTTTCCAGGCCAAACTAACACTTAGAGCTATTATTTTATGAAGGAAAATTGATTTTTAAATTGTTTTGTGGTATTTCATTATTAAAATCACTATTGTTTCCTAAAGATTACTAGTTACCTCAGATGCTGTTTTGCTTTCTTAGTTAAATGTTCAGTAATTAATGTAATGATTTCTTCAGGGACCATCATAAAAGGGAAAGAAAAGCATAAATACATAAATGACCTCCCCTTATAAAACGGCTTTTCTTTTTTCCTTATTTTTTTTTTTTCACTTGGTGTATCAGCTTTTGAAATCCTAAATAAGGTATGTGTCTCTAAAATATACTGCCTTGGTAGAATTTAAGAGTACTGAAGTTATCTTTGGGCTCCATACTAAGAATGGATTGTGTTTCAGAGACAAGTGATTAATTCATTGTAATAATTGAGTCACAAGTGTCATCTTCCTTGAGGGCTGGACCTCAAATGTTTAATAGCCTGTTGACTGATGTTTATTATACCTACTATTTTTGGGAGAGTAGATATATCTAGACTGGATATTCAGAAACTTTGAAGACAGAGAAGATACTGTTGAATATATCAAGTCACGGTATCCAAGGAACAATTCTCTCTCATTGTACTATATTTATATGGGAAACATATTCCTTTGAAAGATAAAAAAAATATATAGCATTACTTATTTTTATCTTCATCTGCTTGTCTTGGAAATGAACAAAAGTATTTGTTTGCTCTGTATTTTTCATTGAGAATACAACAAGATTAAGAAACTTTGGATCGTTGCAGCAAGCATTTCAAATTCTCTCAGCAAGGAGAATGATAAAAAGCTCAGCACAATTTAAAATGACAATTTATGGTGAGTATAATAGAAATGGGAAAGATGACTGTAATAAGAATGATATGACGATTATTGCATTTCCTTAAGCCGTATTTCAGAATAAAAAGCTTGTTATCAGAAGGAGCAGCACCGACATCTGAAGTTATAATGTTGCAGTCCATACAATTGTACAAACAGTATGCACATTCAAGGGGAAAAAAATTTACTCTCACAATTAAGGAGGTTGCTATTTAATGTCCAATTCAAGACAGTTATCATGGACCACAGTAAGCCGAACTGCCTGATCTCTTAAAACTTCAAAAGAATTGCAACCTGTACTTGAAAATCCATTAAGCTCTGCCTAAGGGAAATTGATGGACTTGATATTTGAAAGCAGATTTCTATGTAAATAGAGAAAATTAACCAGTCTACTTTTTAAACTAGAATCTCAGACAGTTCTTTCAGAGGGGAAAAAGAAATTAGAAAGAATAGATTACATCATATTACAATAATTTTTTTTACATTAAAAAAGATATGAATAATAATTTTAACTACAAGGATTATTGATTACTCTTGCTGAAGTAAATACTTTGCAGTGATCATTGTCGTGAAATGTTGCCAAAATTGTAGCATCATTTGTCAAGCTGTATTTTTCTAAATTATTTTTCCATTCCTGGTGGGGGACCCCAATGATTTTTCTGCCCACTCACTGAAGTAGGAGGATCCTGGTCCCCGTGACACCAGTATAACCTGCAGTGTTGCTATTGCCTTGTGAGGATTTACTCTTTCTGTGCTTTACACAAACAGAACTGTAATGAGTAATGAGCATCAGTGGTCACTTGATAATCCATTAGCTGTGACAAAAAGGCATGTAAGTTTGTATATTTAGATTCCTACTTTTCTCCCTACAGTGTGGGGAAGACATATAGTTAAAAATGCATAGCCAGTGGGAAGGGAATGTGATCATTTTCAAACTCTTACCTGTCACAGCAGGGGAAGAATTGCCAAAACTGGCCAATAACTGATGATTAAAACTGCTGGGATACTGCTTTAGGCAAGGCAAAATTTTATTTGAAAGCATCTTGAAGTATTTAATTGACGTAAAATGAGACATTGAGTTTGACTTTCAGTTGTGATACCCTTCTTAAAACACAAAAATACTTCAAGAAATAAAAAACAATTTTTCAAGAAAGCCAACACCTCCAGTCCCCCACAGGTTGCATTTTTTAGCTAGAAGTAAGTTATGCAGTCCTGATGAATAGATATGTCCCTCAAAAAACCACATTTTTAAAGAGCTTTGTGTATTGTTAAACTATTTAACCCACCATCAAGTGTCTGGTTTCATTCTCCAACCTTTCTCTTGAGTTTTGCATGCAAAAGCTTTGCTTTGTTAGACAACCTGCTAGGCTGAATAAGGAAGGAATTGTTTCAGCCTTTTTAAGGGTAATCTGTCAAAAGGTTGAAAATAATTCAGTCCTGCTTGGAACATTTGTACCTTCCTTAATACTGTGTGCTGAAGACCTCATCTGCTTATACAGTAAGTCTTTGTGATTATTAGGGTTTGCTCTGATGGTAATGTGAAGGTTTGCAGTTCAGTGGCTCAAGAAAATTACGGTAAGTATCCAAAGGTGCCTGCAAGCTGGAGTGGAAATCTTTATATAGGTATGGGCCAGATGGTGTTCTGATGTTTTTACATATATATGGAGGAAGGAGACAGTGCCTCTAGGCAAATGTAAAATTCACACATTAACTGAGCAATACAGTCTGTCCCTGTTGAGAATAGAACTTAGCTAGATATCCTCCCCCATTCACAAATGATCATTTATTTAGGTCTGGGAAGGTAAGATCCAGAATAAAAATTATTACTAGGATGAGGTACTTCTATTATTGAATTGCTTGACATTATGTAGAAAAGCTTGTGTATTTTTCTGTGTTCTACTTGGCACATTGAGTAGTTGAAAACTGTTTGTCCCTTTGTAAAATTTGCTTTAAAACCAGTAGTAAACTGAGCTCTGGAAAACACCAGAAAATTAAAAACTCTTTATGGACCATGTTGTTTTACTCTAAGCTTCCATTTGCTTAACTGTAGGAGACAACAATCACAACTTCTAAAGCTTTTCAGAGTTCTTTGATTTTCCCCAAGAGGTACAACAGATATTCAGTGTCTTAAATGAATGCCAGGCTTTTGTACAACTGCTGGTGGTTCCACTAAAGAAGATACTGGCTATTGTGCTAAAATAATGTTACTGTGGTATTGGAGAGGTTCTCTACATTGTGTTCGTATAGGTTAGTAATAATATACAACACAGACAAAATGTGTCAGGCTTTATTAATACTGATAGGACGATAAAGCTTACTATTGTTTAGGTGACAAAAGTAAAGGAGGCCATATATTGAATTTAGCAGACTCTATCCATTAGTTAGTAAAAGCAGCAGGTATAAAGTGTCTCCAGTGTGTGCTTCCTCATTCTTCTTGATGGGTATTCAGAAAGGCAGCTAAATTGGCTCTGGTTTGAGAGTCTTGTGATGTTTGATCTCTTACACTAAACAAGAGTCTGCTTAAACCCGATTTAATATTGACCTTTTCCATGACCTGGATTGTGCAACTTTTTCTATTCCCTATGAGTAACTGAAGTCAGTTTTCCACACTGAAGAAAAAAACAGCTTGTAACCCTTTAATCTGCTATATCGATGTCAAATGTATGCTTTGAAAACTATTTTTTTAAAAAGTCTGAACTCTTGAAATCCTGCAAACTGCCTTTATCTTTTAGGAAGGGGGGAAGGTATATTTAGATATCTACTTCCTTTAATATTAAATTTAAAAATATATTTCTGCCTTAGTTTACATAGCAAAAATGTAATGGACGAACTATCCCATGTCTTATGTCTGTGTTATGCTACATAATCACAATTCTTGAAGTGGCTGTTTTACTTCAGATGGTAAGGTAAACAGCTGGCTGTGAAAGATCTCCATCAGCTGCAGATAAAATAAAAAATATTTAGATACAACACTTTATTTACTTAATTCAAGGAGTGTTTAGTTGGTTTTTTAAAGGATTAAAACCCCCTTATGTTAAGTTGTAGGCAGGTGTATTTATGTAAGTGGACAGTAGATATTACTGGAATTTGCAGGGGAAATTGGTAATTCTGGAGCCTTTTTAAAAATATATTAAAGGTCAAACTGCAAAGTTTAAGCACTAAAAGTCAGACTGGAGAGTTAAGCACATGTGCACAAGAGCAGGCCAAAGAAGCTCTTTCAAACATATATGCATTTTTCTCTGTATTTAGAACCTGCTTTGTACTTTGCTAACACTGAATATCAAGTGGATGAAAGTGCTGGTTATGTGGAGATTCGTGTCTGGAGGACTGGAACAGATCTGTCCAAAGCAGCTTCTGTCACAGTGAGTTCCAGAAAAACAGAACCAGCGTCAGCAGAGGGTGAGTTACGTAAAAAATTGCTTAGGTTGTTTTGGAGCGTGTGTGAGGGACATGACAGCATGAAAATGGGATACCTGGCGTTCACTTTTGTTTATCTTCAGTGTATATATGGGCTGGAAAATTTAAGTAAAAGACATAAGACATGGATTTATCAGGTAGAAACATGATATTTGTGACCCTGTTGTGTATGGCAAGGACAGCTCAGC
Source organism: Athene noctua (assembly GCF_965140245.1). Classification (NCBI taxonomy): domain Eukaryota; kingdom Metazoa; phylum Chordata; class Aves; order Strigiformes; family Strigidae; genus Athene; species Athene noctua. The sequence goes on from NC_134040.1 coordinate 36,410,594, forward strand.
TAAGCTCACCTACTTTCTGAACGTGAATAAAATGGTCATTAATTTACTTGCACCTCAACTCACAGCAGACACTGGGTGAAACAACTGGAGTGAGAGTGTTGTCTTTATAGCACTGTGTCTCCCTGGAATAAAACTGAATTTACAGCATAAACCTGCAGTTGCCCTGAAATGATTCTATCAGTACAGTAGCCAAGGAAGCTTTATTTATCTATGAGAGCTGGTATAGCTGAGATTTTAGGGTGCCTCAGTTACCGTGGGAGAAATTCTGGAAGGCATGACCTCTGTGACCTCCAAAGATTTTCTCTGTCCAACACTGACACAAAATACCCAAATTCTGGTGACTGTGTCTGTAAAACCCTTGTTTTGTTTCTCAGTCCTAATGAAAAGTCATTTTCCCTACCAGACTTTTGGAATACTTAGACTGGCCAAAATTTTGTGGTGCTGTTTAAATATGGTGCTTGACTTGCTAGCTGCTAAATTAATTCTAAGGAGCAGTTATAACTGCTGGGTGCCAAGGAAATCAGTTGCATTAACAAGAATTTCTTTGTTCAGCACAACAAATTGATGACAAGCTGGCAAGAGACAGGTAAGGCTTCAGAAATTTTCATATTAATCAAGCTGAAAGCAAAATTGTCTTTTTTATTATGTGTGTGATAGATGGTCAGACTCGCTACCAAAAATAAAAAATTAGAGCAACTAGTAATGCGGCATGTATGTTTGAAGGTACAGTTAATTAACTTATAATGTACATATATGAAAATAGAATTTGGCTACAGTTCTCTGAGGAACAGAGAAGCAATTAGCAACAATGTGTGTGACAAATATGTGAAGACTCACTATTAAGATGAAAAAAATATGTTTGGGTCCTACAGGATTTTCTGTGTTGTGCATAAAGTAGCAAACTAATGTTGCATTTCTAATCTTGTATTTTTAGTTTTTTTAAAAAATCATTTCTGTAAAGCCTAGTTATGAGATTTGGAAAAAATACCTTCTTAATTAACTTTTTTCCTAATTTTAATTATTTATTGAGTTATTTATGATTATTATGTTATGTTACTTATTATTATTATGTTATGTTATTATTATGTGGGGGTTTTTTTAGAGCTATTTATTTTTTATAGCGTTTTACACACACAAAAAAATTAATGTGGTTGTATATGAAATGCCTATGTGCACAGTATTTGATTAAGGAAAACAAAACCTGTGCAAGAACTGTGGTTCTTCATAATGCACAGAGCCAACCAGGGAGTTCAGCTTTTATGAAGGTTCAGTGTTCCTTGCCTCTAATCCAGAGGCTGCAAAATGATATGTAAAAGAAAAAGGCACAGTTGCTTTTAAGTATGTACATTTAAACATACTGTGACAAAGAAGGGAAGGAATTGCTGTTATTACAAGCAGCAAATAGAACATTTAAAAGGGGATAGGCAGGAACACTCTGAGTAAAAAGAATGTAAAATTATGGAAATAGAATCTCAGTGAAACAATGGGACACAAGTGGAAGGGAGAAGTGAAACCATTATACATCTTCCAGTTTAGATTTAATAGTCTCATGCATACACAAAAAAAAGTCATTCTAGGTGTTTTTACCTGCGCTGAAGCTGCCTCCTTCTTTTAGTGATGAGACAGTGGTAACAGCATGATTTTAAGCTCAGTGATCTAGCCTGGTGCAAGACGCTTTTTCTTAGGATACAGCTGGCACAGATATCAGCTTCTTTAAAGGTAAATAACTAAGTAAAACCCCATGTATGTTGTCCAGACTTGAGCAAAAGGGTTAAATTGCTGTGGATATGAGGTCTATTGTGTGTTGTTGATGCTGTAGCCTGTTAGTCTGCAGTTTAAGGGGTCTTAAACAAGTTTTAACTGTGCTGTTTGCATAAAGAGTGAATGTTGATCCAGATATGCGTTTGTGTGTGTTTTGCACTGTATATTCATTGTTCCCAAATTGATTTGCACACGACAAATCTAAATTGAATTTTCTTCAGGATAGCAGTAGAAACAGCTATGAACACATTTCACAAATGTACAAGTGAATGTTAACATAGAGTAGTAACTGACCATACAAGTCTCGTTGCTTCCCAAACAGCTGGATTTGATTATGTGGGCATCCGCCGTAACCTGGATTTTACACCAGGAGTCAACATGCAAGTGTTACGAGTGATCATCCTCGATGATTTGAGCCAGCCTATTCTGGAAGGTTCAGAGAAGTTTGAACTAGTTCTCTGCATGCCCACGAATGCAGTGCTTGGAGAGCCCAGCAAAGCCACTGTCTTTATCAATGACACGTCACTGACTGTAAGTATAAAGGGAGTGGGGGACAGTTTTTTTCAAGGATTTTTTCTCTTTGTGTTTTAAGTGCACTTAGAAGGTGGAAGAGCTCTTTTGGCAGTAGCATAAATTACTACGTGTGTATATGCTGCGATATATCATTTACCCCAACTACATTATAAGTATTAACAACTGTGTGCTACACCCCAAGTTGGAATACAGGACTATAGTTCAGGGCAGGTTCTTTACTCTGGCTTCTCTTCCTTCTCATTATGTACTTGAAGACAGTGTTTTGGACAAGTTAACATAATAGTGGAACTGTGCTGTGAGCTAGAAGTACACATGCTTATGCCTGGTGTGTTAAGGCTATTTGAATGAATATTAATTTTGAAGGTAGAGAAGCCAAAGAGATTAAACTTTTTTTTCCCTAGTGCAGTTATTTGAACTCTAAAAATTGTGGGGAGCTAAGTTTTTCAAATAATTATGAGATATTGATGCTCATGCTATTGAATGAAGCTTTTTCTGTGTTGTCTCTTCTAGGGGAGCATTAAGGGGGAGAAAAAAGGTAGGTGTAAAACTTTAAAAGTAAGCAACACTCAACACAGCACAATTTTGAGAGGTTCTCCAGCACTTGGTAAATAAACCAAGATGACTCTTAGCGGTCTCAGGTCTGAAAATTCACAGAACTTCAAAGACTTAAAAAAGCTGTATTGTTTTGGAAAACTCATTCTCCAACAGAACTCTGAAGAGTGGTTACAGTTTCACTGTGAAATCACCAAGTTTAAGCTACTGTGAGAGGACTGGTGACAGAATTAGTACTAAACTAGAAATCAGTTGCCATGGACCAGTTAAGTATTTCAATTTGTCTAGATTCAAAATCTGTGTTTAAAAAGCATGTGTAAATCTGAGCTTTCTTCAGTTTACTGTAAAAGGTTAACAAATAAAATGCTAAGTTAAAGAAAACTATTACTTTTTTTTTTTTTTTTTTAAATTGAGGAGAATTATTATTTTTGCACCCATGTGTGAGGGTACTTTTTATCCTTTTTATCATGTTCTGTTGTCAGTACCCAAAGTCCAGTTCAAAGAACCAATGTACGTGGCAAATGAGAAGAATGAACAGCTGGCAGCCCTCATTTATCGAAGTGGTGACATTAACCACTGACTTAACTCCATCACTGATCAAATCCTAAAGCTGTTTCCCTATAGATTCCCAGGTAGATATGTCCCTTTACTCGGCTCCATCTTAAACCTTCCAGAGTGAACTTATCATATTTTTTCCCCCTCATAGAGAGGATACACTGGAGGAGTTTCACCACTGCCTGTTAGTCCTTGGCAAAAGTAGTCCCCATTCCTCCCCAGCCACCGCCTTTCGCAGATCTTTTATCTTCAATATCGCCCTTTTATCTTTTTCCTTTCACTTTCCCTTTTAAAGTTACAACGTGCTGATTCTCGCCTTTAGACACCGCAGTGCCTGGATATTTCGACCAGCTTTCTCCCCCTCAGATTGCACTTTAACGAGTCCTCCTCAGTGAAGACTTTGTGCCAGTCTTGAGGCCACACATTGGGCGCCACCTGCGGGAGAGCTGAGCACACACACGACCGATGTGATCAAGCAATGCCCGTTTATTACAACTAAGAAAGCCCTTTTATAATGTTCTCCCACACATGTGAGTAACATGAAGGACAAGTCCTCAACTTAGCCCGCGCTTTAAACCTTCTTATGATTGGATAAAAAGTGCCACATCAGCCTCGCCAGGCTCCCTGCCTTGTGTAACTCCCTCTTCCGTCCCAACCCCTTCCGGGGGTTGTTTGTCTCATCGAGTTTCTCCCCCCCCATTCAGGGTTACATCCTTATCGCATTCTTGCTCAGGCTGAGGCTCTTATCAGTCTTGTTCTCACGCAGGATTGCTCATATGACCATTCTCTCACAGAAAGCCCTCTGGAATCCCAACAATTTGTGACTATGGCAGCAGCACTTTCAAAGGTTATTATGGCTGAAGCTGGACAATAAAGAATTCGGTAATACTGAACATCCTCTGCTATGCTTTTCAGCATAGCACTTGTTCATGAGAATAAGCAGGAATAACATTGATACAGTGCCTTCAGCAGAGGAGAGTCAGAGCAGCCGGTTCTTTGCCATACAACACCCTGCTGAATGGTGCACAGGATGCTGCTTAGTTCCTCCTATAGCAGAGCCATGGGATTTTTCTTTAGCAGAGATTGACTCAAACACAACAACAAAAAAAAGGATTCCAGTCAGCACTAGTCTCTGCTGCTGTGTTCTTGAGACTGTCTTTTCTGTGGCAAGCCTGAAAAAGTTTGGGGTTTTTGCTTTGTTTTTATCCTGGTCTTTTGCACTCCTGTGAAGAATGTTTCGTACCTTTCTGCAGGAGAAACCAAGAAGCCCTAGGTGGTAACTCTGGAGGATGATGTAATTTATGAGAAGGAGGAGGAATTCAGATTGGTGCTTGGAACACCAAAAAGTAATTCTACTTTTGGTGCTTCCATTGGGGATCAGAAGGAGACCATGATCAAGATTAAGGATGAAGAAGACAGTGAGTTTTGTGTTAATTGTTGATTATATGTGTAGCTAAAACAGGAAAATGAGACTAATTCCATTCAGTTTGTTTTCAAAGTACCCAGTACCAAGATTTTCAACAAACTGTCAACTATTTTATGTTTTGAATTTGCACCTTTTTAATGTATTCTCAATGCATCACTGGTGCTCTGCCTTTTGTGAGATAATGGTAAGAGAAATCCTCTTGTTTATTTTCCATTCCATTTATTGCTCTGTATGTGTTGCTTTGATAAGAGTATCATAAATTTGACTAAATTGAAGAATCATGGATGCTGGGGTCAAACTCACAAAACTTTCAGCAATATAATAGGGACTTTTATGTACAGATGGTACAGTTTATTAATCTGAAAATGTCAAGATGAGTTTTAAAAAAAAAAAAAGGCAAAAAACCCCACAACAAAACCAAACCAAAACCCAAAACATCACAAACCAAATAACCCCAACCAAACAAAACCAATATAATTAATAATGCTGTAAAATGGACTCCTTACAAGTCGTAGAGAGTAATTTAAGAAAATCAGATTTATCCCATACCTTTGACAAGGCATTAGAATAAATAACTTATAAAAGTACTGCTTTTTTCAAAAGCTAAACATTTTATCTCTAAATATTCCACTCTAGACTCCACTGAAGCAAACTTCAGAGGATCACGTATTTTCCTTTTAATAATAGCTACAAATGTCTATCTGAATTCCAGTTTCTGAAATATTTCACTTCTATCATTCCACACTGCAGCCAATAAACCAAATAAAATAATAGCCAGACAATCACTTTGAATTTTCAGGTTTGTTATGACCTTCTCATTTCCTTTGGTTTATCCACTCTCAGATAAGATATTTGCACTTGGTCTAGTTTACATGAGGTTTGGTTTTTTGGTTTTTTTTTTTAAATATTCAGATTTCTGTTGTGTGTTTTTTTTTTTCTTGTCTAGAACCAGTGATTAAATTATCTGAAATAAAAAACAGCGTTCAGGAGCCTCAGGAACCCAGAGAAATTGCACTAGTGAGAATCCATGTTCTACGCCTCAGTGATAGCTCCAAAGTATCTGTTGTCAGAGTGCACACAAAGGATGGCTCAGCCACCTCAGGAGAAGACTACAATCCAATGTCAGAAGGTGAGGGCTTCACTGGGTGTAGGGATGGGAAACATTAGTTTGGAAAAGTCCTTCCTGCAAATGAATGCTGGACAGGGAGCTGAATTCTTGTTTTGATAACCAAATGACAAGTATTGTACTTTAGACTAAGAGTTCCTGCTTCACTTTGTATGTTTTGGAATCAGAGATATGAGTGTTGCCTATTTTTGTTTTTCTCCAAGGTAGTTGTGGGACCTGTAAGGGACTGTATTAGTATAGGATTGGACGTGAGATCCTGTTTGCTGTGGGATACTTAGAATTTCCTAACCTGGATTGCAAACACCTGATTTCTTCATAAGAATGAAAGTTCAGCCTAGCTCAGGCTGTTAGCTACCTAAGTGATGTGTATGAGCAGAATTTGGTTCTTGAGCTTTGCCTTTGGGTCTCCTGAGGTGGCAGAGGGTAGGGATATTGTTCTGATAGACAGTTGATACAAGGATAGGCTCACGTTCCTGGTTCTACTATTTTAAGGCAATTGTCTAGATTTATTCTGCTTTCATCATCCTGCAGTGTGGAATAGACATCTGCCCTAAGCATTACAGTAAGGAGATGCCAGTGGTAGCATGCTTTTCATAGGAAAGCCCACTCCTGGGAGCTGGCACCTGGGTCCCCTGTCTTCTAGGAAGGAGTCCAGACTTCAAGGTTACAGACTCATATTCTTTTTATGTGACCTACTGCATTTTGATTTGCTTTCCTCATATTGACATGGTTTTGATGGAGTGTCACCCTCACAGGACAGTTTATAGCCTGGTGATTATGCAGACTTCCTAAGGGTGTAACTCTTCTACAGTATCTCCCAGGGAGGTATGACCTTGAATATGATTAAAGTAAAACGAGGTCTCTCATTTCTTGAATATTCATGCTATTGACTGGGCTGGTGTCAGAAAAAAGGGTACCACTTCCTTCTGACTCCTAGCAAGAAATCCCCGCTTGTTTTCCAGAGGAAGGACCACAGATGCCTATTTCTAATAGACCGTTCTTGTCTTGGGATTTCATGTCTCATAAAGACCTAATTAATGCCAAGTATGTTGACTTTTCAGCTCAAAGTGCAGGTGTTTTGGATCCTGCTTAAACATGCACTGCAAATGGAGCCTTGACCTGCAGACCCACTCTGTTGAACATTCTTTGCCACTGAAGCAGCATCTCTGCATGCAGACTGCTTCCCTGGCCCACACTAATTCTGAACTGCGCCCGGGAAGTGTTTGGAAGAAAGCTATTTGTCTTGGCACAAAATCATGTTAGGGTATTATATTATGACGTTATTTTAAGTCTTCCAACAAGTTATTGCAAAAGAATACTGTACTTGAACATAATTCTCAAAGAAAATAATTATTTGGCTCTTGATTTTGCATTAATTTGTTGGGTTTTTTAATCAGATATTGAATTCAGAGAAGGAGAAACTGATCATTTTGTTGAAGTAGAGATTCTGTATGATGGCATAAGAGAAATGAGAGAAGCATTTACAGTCCACCTGAAAGCTGATGAGAACATGGTAGCAGAGACACAGGTAACCACTGTTGACAACAAAAGTTGCCGTTTGTAATGATGATTTTTTTATTTGTGTAAAAACATCTAAAAGCCCATGTACTCACAGCATGCATGACACCCTGGTATTCATGCTCCTGTGGTTAGTTTGGGGCATACCTGTCTAAGCACTGGTATAAGTTAGCTGAAAATCCACATGCTTTGAACAAAGTCTAGAAGCATTGAATTGCAAGTTTTATGTGGGACCCACTAAAGGCTTCACAGATAGTTTGGGAGTGGAGAGTGCTCTCATTCTTTCCAAGTTATTGGTATACATCTCAGGAAAGTATGGTACACTAATTGGCTTGCAGAAACCTCTTCTGACTTTTCCCATTACAGATGGTGAAAAGTATCAAAGATTTAAAAATATAAAAAAAGAAAGTAAGATGCTGTGCTTGGCAGGTTTTGTTTGTATTAATAGTGTCTCTGGCTGCTACCAGACCTGTATCAATGGAGATCCTGCTTTGGTCGCCCTCTAAAGGTGTGTGTTGAGCTGTGGCAGCAGCAGCTGCAGCCGTGCTGTGGTGCTCTGTTCAGTGCTCTGCATCACTTCGTGGGCCCCAGTACAGCTCCGTGAGGCCTTCTCACCCCTTCCCATTGTAGGAGGTCTGAGGGCAGAGAAGGCAGGAATGGGGACACATGGGTCTAGATTTGTCTCCCACTTCTTTCTTTTTTTTGGTGAAGCAGAGGAGGGCACAGCAAGTGTTAGAGGTACTACAGTTCTGAAGAGCACCACTTGCCATATTGGGCTGTGTTTAAGATTAAATTTGACTCAAACTCTAGCAACTTCTTACTTCAGTATTATATACATTAAATTCCTACATGCAGATAAACTATGGCCCTGTGATCCATTACATCATACTTGATAAATTTGTAGGCCACTCTGTTAAAAACAGAGGCTCTAAAGTTAACACACAGTTTTAAGTTGGTAAAAGCTTAAACTGCCTGTCAAGTGATACCAAATTGATGTGTAGGCTGAAGCTACTAGATGGTCTCTGGAATTAGATTAGGAGAGTTTGGGGGTTTGTTTTTGTATTTTATGTTTGTGGCAAGGTTTTGACAGGAAGTCAGGAGTAAAGTTGAACGTGGGAAAATGAGGAGGAAAGGTGGTGGTTTAATGTTTGTCTTTGTTTCTTACTAGCCAAATCTACTTTATTGGCAATAAATTAAACTAATTTTCCCCAAGTTGGGTGTGTTTTGCCCATTAGTGTAGTTGGTGAGCAATGTCCCTGTCTTTAGCTGGACCCACGAGCTTGCTCACCCTATTTCCTCCTCCTGCCATGCTGAAGATGGGGAGTGAGAGAGAATTGGGTGTGTGTTTGTGCCAAGGCTAACCTTTTTTTCTTTTTTTTTTTAAAGAAAAACAGGAATATTTTATTTCCCTTTTCCTAGTGCTTGGGGAATTAATTCTTCCTTAATTTTTAGCTGGTTGCGGGTGAACAGGTTTTAAGTAGAAAACCTGTAAAAACCGCTGAGGAGTGAATCTTCTGTAATACAAAGCACCATTTTATCAAAGAATCCTGGGTAAAATCATAATGCGTTTGGTGACAGAAATTAAGCTGTGGGCACCAATTCTCCTTTGCCCTCCATTCCTTATTTTTATCAGTATACATAACCTTTTCTCTCTCTCTCAACTCAGATGAGTAAAGCTGTTGTGTACATTGAAGAAATGGACTGCATTGCAGATGTGACGTTTCCAGCTGTGCCTCAGGTTGTCTCACTTCTGATTATGACAGTACTGCTAAAAGCAAAGAGAATCCACACCCTCCCACTGGTTATCCTGTTGTCTGTGTAACGGTAAGGCTTGTTTCTGCATGCTTTTGTCCAACTTACTCATTCCAAGCTCTGATGCATGTAAGAAAATTGAAAAAGTGTTCAATTCTGGAAAGTGGAAACTAAAAGCAGCAAGGTGTTACTTTGTCAGAGATGCCTGTGTAAGCCTTTCTGCTGACCTAACTCAGAAGGAGAGCTTCCAAGACAGGGTCATTAATGCCCCTAACCTGTGACAGCTGTTTCTGCAGTGAGTGTTTCTTGCTGATCTGAATAGGTCTTTGGTACTGGGCTGTGATGTCAAACTAATACCCGCTTCCAGGGGATCACTTGGGCACATGGAATGAGTGCAATAAAAATAGAGGTTTCTGAACCCAAAGCTGAGCAGGCAGGAAGGTGAAGAGGAGCCAAGTGCTGCCCAAACAAGGGTTGTGGCTGGGCCATACAGAGTTTTCCAAAAACAGTTTGCATCCTGGGCTTTGTGAGCAGAGCTGTGCCATGAGCAGCTGGGCAGCAGATTTGACCAAAGCTGACTGAACAGCCTCCTGGTATCAGCCATCTGCCCCATCTGCACGAGGCTGCTCTCCCACACAGAGGGACACGTACTTGTGTGCCTGCTGCTTCTATGTAAAGTCAAGTGTTTTAAACTGTTGATCAAGGATGATTTTGAGGGGGGAAAAAAAAAGAGCTGAATTTTTCACTAGCAAAAGGCACACGTGCATCTTTGTTCCAGAGCATCTGCTTGATTCTGTTGTGGGAGAGCAGCAACAGACTGCTGGGAGGAGTGCAGTTGTAACTTGGCAGCTCTTTGCCAGGGATGTATGAATTCAGCACATTGATTTTACGTTTCTAACAGTTTCTAATTTATTAGAGTGTTTTCAAACTGGGTTTTTTTAAGCTAGCTTGTCTAAATTTAGGAGGACTGATGTTGTCAAATAAGAGTTCAGATTTTTGAGTTAGCACTATCATTTTCCAAGTTTGCATGGTCAGAGGTGGCACATGAATTGTAATGGGAACTCACTACTATCTGGGGTTTGGTTTGTTTGTTTGTTTGTTCTTTTTTCAATTTAAAAAGCCCTGTGGCATTCATTCATATCCTCAGTTAAGGGGAAAATAGTGTGCCTGCATGAAGATCTTACTTTGCTAATACGACTTTAGTAATAAGCACGATACTGTTAGAATAGTGCTTGCCTGGAGCAGGTGTAGGTAAGAATATATAACCCCCTTATTTTGTGTCAATGCCAACCCATAGGCATGCAATCCCAAATATTCAGACTACGACAAGACCGGATCCATCTGCGCCATGGAAAACATCAATGATACCCTGACCCTGTACCGCTGGCTTCTCAGTGCTCCAAGTGGGAGTGATGGTGTCACCAGCCCCATGAGGGAAGCGGACTCCAGCACTTTTTTTACCAGCACCAAATCCATCTCCCTGGACTCTATATACTTCCAGGCAGGCTCCAGGCTTCAGTGTGCAGCTTGAGCTGTGAATGCCAATGGTGATGCTGGTCTAGAGCTGCTAAGTCCAATTTATACAGTAAACAGAGAGGAAGGTAAGTTTTTAATGATGGGAATTATGTAGCCTCTCTTGGGAAAAGATGAGGTAATGTTTGCAGCCAATGGAGGTCTGCCATGGGGTGTTTGTTTTAGGGCATTAGTTGCCTGTATGTTAATCTTTTTTTCATTCCCACACGGGACTGTTGCTAGTGAAAGGCAAAAACATCTTGTTATATCATCAGTTGTGGTATTTCATGAGCTTTTTCCCACCGTAGGTCATATGTAAGTAACCGGTGGCTGTATAGTCATAATGATTTTTTACACCAAATTAGACTAGCGACTAGAGCAGAATTTGACTTCCCCAGTCTCGGGTCCTTTGCTTTTCTCAGATATATATATATATATATATATATATATATATATATTTCAAATACACCTCTATTCCCATGTGGAATTTGATATTGTCTAAAGACCTGCAGATGAAAGATGGTTAAAATACAAGTGCTGGAAAAGGGTGGGGGCATGAAATGCAAGTGGAAACTCAGATATTGCAGCACTGCATGCATAACTCTGCTGAGAACTTATGCAATGCCTCAGAAGGCAAGGGGACACCAGGTTCGTAATTGTGATCCATATTTACATATGTATGACTATTTTTGCTCAATCAGCTAGTGACTAGAGCAGTTACTTGGGAGTTATTTTAAAGTCCTAGTCTGACCAAATTAAGGCAGGAGCCTGACTTTACTGCCTGTCAGGATTCACAGGGCCAAATTGTTGGGTGCTAGGAGGTGACTCTTCTCTGTCTCTTTAGACTAAAGTGTTCTCATTTTAGTCAGCTCACTGACTATGCAAATGGGTCGTGCTGTGCTACCTCACATGTTTTGTGCAGCTCAGACCTCCTGCTACATCTCCTCTGCTACATGGAGTCTTTCACCCTCCATCTCCTCCAGCCGCAGTGTAAAACCCCTGGTAGGGTTGAACAATGTGTACAATTTTTGTGTTACCAGGGTATTAGTGATGGTCCTGTTGTAGTGGCAGTGGCCTGTCATTATAAGACAAGACGAAGCTTGTGGATAGAGGCAGTAATTTTTGTTAAGATCCCAAGCTGGGGAAGGAAGGGAAGCTTTTGGGCATGTAATCTGGACTGAAATCCATCAGGTTTTAGGCGGTTGTGTTCGTGCTCAGTGGCTGAAAAGTAGCTCCCTTGAGACTTTCCATTGTTAGCAAGTTAGGCAATAGCCTGTGAAGTTTTCAAGGTTCCCTGAGGTTCCTAAGTGTTAGATTTATAGGTCCAAAGTGGCCGTTATGCACCATAACTCCTCTGTGGGTTTACCGCTATGCTCCTAAGGTGCCAGATCTTTGCGTAACTTAATCAGAAATTATCTTTGCCTCAGTCATACACAGAAAAAGAACAAACCTGAAATACCTCTCCAGTGTAAGTGGTGGATCCTGCAGAACAGCACAAACTGCCTCTCTGTATTTTAGTTAGCTGTTGTCTGCAAGATGTTGGGTCACCCCAGGCAGCCTGGTTTTTGTGGCAAGAGCTCAGGTGTGGTTGTGAACCACCCTACCCTTCACCTCCATCAGTGATGGCTGCCAAGGTAAATGCTGATCTAAAGTTGCAATTTCCCAGTTTCTAGGGAGGAAAAACAAATCCTCATCAGGAAGAGGTTTAGTTCCTCAGCCGCTGCTGGGCGTTGAAGGGTTCCCATACTGCTGCCTTTGCCTCCCTGGAAAAGGACCTCTTGACTCTGGGGGTTAGACCAGGCAGCATGGGCAGAACTCCCTAGTTAACGTGTTGATGTTTCTCAATTTTTTTGACCTAGTTCTATGGACAGGCATCTCCAAGCTGCTTGACAGTTTAGGAGGCATTGCACAACGTGTCTTTCCCCTTCGCTCAGGTCTTTGCCAACCTCGCATCCCAGGAACAGTAGGAGCAGAACCTTTCTCGGCTAAAATCCGTTACACAGGTCCAGATGATCCTGACCATCCCAGTCTGATCCGACTAACAGTCACAATGCCCCATATGGATGGTAAGCATCAAGTGGTGAGAGCTAATTTAACAATGCTGCTTTGGGCTTTTCCTCTCGCACAGGTTTGTCTCTACAGTTGTTTGCTGCATTATGGCAGAACCGTGAATAGTCCATGTTTAATGAGCGACTTGCAAATGGCAAGGTTTAATGTATGGATGAAACATGGGGCTTCCTTAGCATCTATGTTTCCAGACTCCACCTCTAAAAATACGTTCACAAGCAGTTAACGAATACTTCATTTGTTCCTTTCCTTTCAGGCTGTTAATGGCTCTCGTGATATTTATGTTTCAGGAATGCTGCCGGTTATCTCCACGCGCCCCTTATCCAACTTTGAGCTAGTGCTTAGTCCAGATGGCACTCGTGTGGGACACCACAAGTGCTCCAACCTACTGGACTATAATGAGATCCAGACCAAACATGGGTTTATTACAGAGGAAATGAAGAACCCCAAGGTGATTGGAGAAACGTCACCTTACCAGTACAGCAGTGCTCTGCGGTCTGCCAAAACCTTGCACTTCTACCGGAACCTCAACCTTGAGGCTTGCCTTTGGGAGTTCAACAGTTACTACGATATGTCTGAGCTGCTGGCTGACTGTGGTGGCTCCATTAGCACAGACAGGCAGGTATGTGGCACTGAAGCACCTTCCTCTCTCAACAGGAGGCTTTGGAAGCAGAAGCCCAACAAAAAGCCTTACTAAGGATTGCATGAGAAAGGATTTAGTCACTGCACATGTGGTTTGATACATGTTCTGTTGGCACAAATGTTTTTAGATGTACACATTTGCACTGTACTTCTGTGCGCAGACATGTTTCATCTTCCTGGTAACTGAGCACAGCTTACTGCATGGCTGTTGCTCCTAGTCTGGATTTTAGAAACTGCTTTTTTGACCCAAAGAGCTCTTCCAAACTGTACCTGCTTATGCTATCACCCAAAGTCCGTGTAGCATCATATTCAAAAAGGTCGATCCAATTTTATTGCCTTATAGAAGTAAACCATGTGTGTAAAGTATATATTAGTGACCCCAGAAGTGTATTTTAAGGCTACCCAAAAAAATGCTTTTTTTTTTTTTTACAAAAAAACCCTAGAAGACTTTTTTAATTAGAAGCTCTAATTTAGATTTACAGTGTTTGAGCTTTAGGGAGATCTGTCAAGTAGGTGAGATTTTATAAATAGAAGATTGAATGATAAGGAACAAACACGCACTTAATTTTCCTGAGAAAAACAGGCCATCGTTCCAGGTCTTTGATATGAATTGTGTCAACATCAATCACAGAGCAGGCATGGTGGCTTCCCTGTGTAGTGTCTGCCAGCACATTGTGTTTACTTGGAAAATAACCCAGCGCACAAGCACCCTACAGCAATTGCACTTACATTACAGGAAATTCCAGGCTGTAGATCCTCTGTGCAGACTCCACTTTGAATCAGCCTTGGCTCAGCAGCTTGATGCTTTCCCATTCCATAGGTGCTCAGCTGTTACTATCTCAATTGACGCTCAGTGGTCAAAGAAGATTTATTTACTAATTATCTGCTTGGCCTCCCATTCTGGTTGCTTGTTAGTTGCTTGGTAGAGAGAGAGCTGCTTAACTCAGACCATAATTTTAAATTGCAGTGTTTCAGGGTGCCATAATATATAGACTTCAATCTATTGTAAAGGTAGGTGTTACAGGACTTATTTTTAAATTTGTGTTTGATTTCTGAATGCCTAAGGGATCTGGAGGTTCTGATCTGGAATTTTAATTTAGGCCACCTTCAATTTCTATGAAGTTTCTTTTGAAGGCTTTGTCTCTTTTTTTTTCTTTTTTTTTTTTAAATTCCAAAGTAAAACAAAATTTTAGTCCTTGTTTTGGAGAGGTACGAACCCTGTTATGTTACACTGGCAAAGATTTGAGGACGGTCTCTAGTGAGGTGATTTGTAGGACATGAAATAATAATGATATCAGTAACAGATGTAAAATGTTTTTGTGAAGGGGTTTTTTGCTTTGATTTAAAGAGTGCAGTTCATGAGAATGAAAAGTTGGCAGTGGTTGTTTTTTTTTTTTTCAGGTCAACTGCAGTAACCTGGTACCTCAATGTTTTTCAGGTCTTGAATCTGGTGCAGTCATATGTAACTCTGCGAGTGCCTCTCTGTCTCCTATGTCTTCCACTCCCCTGCTGCCATTGGTGGCTGGCAACATTTTGATTTGCAATCTGAACTGAGACTCACCTTTGTGTACGACACTGCTATCCTGTGGAAAGATGGGATAGGCAGCTTTCCTGAATCAGAGCTCCGAGGTGAGCTGTTTCAGATACCATCATTTCTAAACTTCATCCTATTCAACGTTCTGATGACAGGAGACATATGGTCAATAACTCGATGCTTTTTGTCCTTGAGAGTCTTGAAATCAGTAACAGCACATTGACTCCCTCAGTTAAAACACCCACCTAAAGGACAATTATGTTTGTATTTTAATGCCCTATGTTACTAGACTAGGTGTTTTGAATCTTCCTTCAGTTGCATACCACTTTGAATCTATGAAAAATGAGATAAACTAGTGCACAGACCAACTCTAAAGCAAACATTCTTATGGAGAGATAAGCTCCAGTGCTGAATTTTGGTACCAATTACAAGGCAACAGAAGCATTTACACAGCCCTGTGCAGGGGAAGTGCCTGTAAAAGGGACCTTACTGGAGTGAGCAGCCCTGGTGTCCATGTGACAAAAAGTCCCAGACACCACCTTTCTCCTGCCTGCACTCTGTTATATCAGTATATGTGGATATACTTCAGGTGAGGACAGTCTTATGTCAGCAAGAGGAAGAAAAAAAGAATCTGCCTTAATGACTCAAACTATTAGCAGGTGTAAATGAGTGCATTTCTTCTGAAGTTGGTGTGTTTGGAGATCTATCTCAAAATAATCAGTTATTGATATCTGTGGAGAGCACCAGAGTTTAGGTAGAGTGTTTCAGATCTCTATATGCAGAAAATACATGAAGAGCCTTCCTTTAAAAATGCACTCAGGAAATACTGGTGGTAAAATCGTTGTCTTTTCCTCCCTAGGCTCCCCCTATCCCAAGAGTATGTGGATCAATGATGAAGGGCGACTAATGATGAACTTCCGAACGGAGATTCGTTTCCGGGGCCAGCTGGTGATGTCCCACCCAGATGCGTGCCCAGCCTGTCCACCTCTGCTAGCTAGAGCATCTGTAGTGCTGTCTACCTGGCAGAAGAGAAGGGTATCACAGTAAGGGGTCTGTCTCAGTGTAGAAGGAGAGTAAGTAACTGAGGTGCTTCCTTTCCTGGGGTGTAAGTTAATGCCTTTCCATTCTCTGGCTTCTTTGCTTTTGTCTGCTGATTTTATACCATGCCAGGCATCAGTATTAATTATGACAAATTCTAATTTGCCTTTTATTCTTTCAGGAACATCTCTGACATCAGTGGTGATATCTAGTCACCACCCTGGCCTCACGTTTATGCTCAGTCTGTTACGAAGTGAGCCGACCTTCCACCAGCCTGTGCAGCAGTGCAGTTTTATTTCCGACTTCGCTGTGAGTTTGCATTCAGACTTGAATTTATGGAAGCAAAGGGAATGTCAGTTTTTAACATACTTTCCATGCAGCCGTCAGCACTATAAGATCAGTAAGCATCAACTCGTTTGGATGCAGTCATGTATTTTCATTACATAATGAACAGTCAGAAGTCCCTGGTTTCCCTGGAGCTTCAGTCTGGAGGCCTGAGCTCATGCTTTCTCTAGCTGGCACCATTCATGGAGCTGTGGCCTCTCTTGAAGAATTTACCCTAACGTTATCTCGCTTGCCATTGCCAGGAAACTGATCCAGGAGTTGCTGTTGCTGTTCTGAGAAGCTAAGTTTTTACCCACAAAGCTGCTTAGCTCCTGCTGAGCTCAGGAGTCAGTGGGAACTGCTGTGGCCCCACAACCTCTGCCTCTAATAGGGCAGAAGAGTCTTTCTTAAAAGCATCTTGCTTCTCTGAGAGGGACACAGTTCAGTTACTGAGCTGGCAGGAAAGGAGCCGTTTGCATTCACTATAAGTTCAACCAAAATCAGCTTCTCTTCAGAGAGTATGTTAGATCTGGACACTGACATATTGGATTACCACAACCACAGCAAGGTCACTCCCTCAAAGGCCTGATAGTAGGTATTCTCGATTAGTCCTTATTTTACAGAGAAGTAGAGGGGAGACAGCATGTGTCAGTGCCTTGCCTGTGCTGCTGAAGTGCATTGACAGTGGTGCACACGCTTCCTGCATGACGTAAAGCCACACAATTGTAAACAGCAATGTCCAAGATAGTGAAAGTCTTTAGGATGCTGCTGGGAATTCAGCTTTACCTCAGGGACAATGTGAGCTGAAAAAGAGATTGTTCAGAGACTGTGGAGAAATGCTCATTTCTCTAATCTTTTGCAGGTACGAGATTACTCAGGTACTTACACTGTGAAATTCATCCCTTGCACTGCTGCGCCTGGTCAGCAATACACCCTTCCTGTCATCTGCAACACACAGGACCCGATTGCGTTTGATGTGGACATCAGGTTCCAACAGGTACACCGTTATTTTACTTGGGACTTGCACATTTTTCCATGAAGCCTCATGGGCAAAACCAGCCAAAAGCAAATTTAGGCTGAAAGGAGGTGTTCTGTAACCACTGAAATAAATGTTCTGGCATAGGCCATCCAGTAGCAGTTGTCAAGAGATAATCATGGAGTATTTCAGAAGGCTTCAGAAGGAGTTTTACAGTGCTTGTAGATTGCTCTTGATCTCATCTTCTCAGGTCAGATAAAATCAAACTAAATTATTTTTCCCAGTAATTAAAATCTTATTTTTCCATTTATTTACCTCATAGTCTAGCCTATTCCCAAGTACTTTGCTGCTTTTTTTTCAGGAAGGCAGGAGCTGAAGGGGGAATTCTAGTTCAAAGTGATACTCTTTTCAAAAACAACTTGTCGTTTGATTATTATTTATTTTTTTTTAAACAGATTCAGAATTGTATCAAGAGGGTCTTTTTCTCAAGCAGTGGTAAAGGCTTTGTTCAGTCTTAGTGTGACTTTGTGACAATGTTTCTGTACATACTAAAGCAAAAAAAAAAAAGCAGCACACCAAGTAGTAGTAATTTATGACTGTAGACTGTTACAAAGACCAGATTTTCTGTTGCAGTTAGCTTGAGGAATGACTTGAATAGCATTTGGAGACCAAGGGCTCTGAATCTGACACTTAACTTCCAGTGAACATACCAAACTTTTTAAAAACTCTTAGTATAATGCTGCATCCTTCAGTCAATACATTAAAAATGTCCTGTTGGGGTTTTTTGTCCCCCAAAAGTACTGGATACCTCAGAGCCCTTTTGACCATTAGAGCTGCTTTTTAACCTTCTGCTTCATTATCCTGTTGCATGGCATGTGTAGCAAGCATGGAGACAAATGCATTACATGCAAATTAGTGGACTGTTTCTGTCTTGTTTGCTCAAACAATTGGCATTGAATTTAATTTAAAGATGCTGCTTCAGGAATAGTCTTCCTGCTGCCACCTTGTTACACTAGACATTTTCCTTTTCCTGTGCAGTATTCATTATTTGATGAGGAAGGAAATAACTGGAGTTGTGGTGGTATTTGCATATTAAGTTATTTTTGCACTTCTGTGAATTTCATCACACCCTGTGGGAAGGAAGCTGACTGTTACCCTAGATGCTGAGCTTATTATGTCTTATGAGGAGCAGCTGGGGAAATTGGGGGGATTTAGTCTGGAGGAGAGGAGGCTGAGGGGAGACCTCATGGCCCTCTACAGCTCCCTGACTGGAGGGTGCAGAGAGGGAGGATGAGTCTGTTGGACAAAGTAACAAGCGACAGGACAAGAGGGAAATGGCCTCAAGCTGCACCAGGGCAGGGTCAGACTGTCTCTGAGGAAGTATTTCTTTGCAGAAGGGGCTGTGGGGCATTGGAATGGGCTGCCCAGGGCAGGGGGGAAGTCCCCATCCCTGGAGGGGTTGAAGAGTCGGGTTGACCCAGCGCTGAGGGATCTGGTGGAGTTGGGAATGGTCAGGGTGAGGTTAATGGTTGGACTGGAGGATCTTCAAGGTCTTTTCCAACCTTGATGATTCTATGATTTATTGTGGTCAACAGGATTAATCCTTTACTTTACTTCTGTGTTGGAGTGCTGTTGGCCTTCTGTTCCCCTCTACATCTCCCTGCCATTACACGTGTGGTGGGTCTCCCAGCACTCTGCAGTGTCAGAGTCACGGGGCCAGCATGGACCCACTGCCTGGTGCCAGCGTCCTCCATCCAAATGTGCTGGGCTCTCGTGGGCTTCTGCAGCCATGAGGCATTTGTGGTGGGGAAGGCAGAGACTTTATTTATGGTGACTGGGAGTGACCTACCATTGAGTTAACCTAATTGCAGGACAACTCCTCTGTTGTCCTCAGGTATGGGCCAAAGGACAGGTTACTTTTCTGGGCAAATTGCAGGCAGCTTCTAGGTCACAAGTAGGACATGCACGGTGCAGCTGGGGGTGAGTAGGAGCAGATGAAGTTTCCCATCCTGTGTTTGTTGGTTTGAATATGCTTATTGTTGTTTAGAGTAGGGGAAATAAGGTGGTGTTGAGCTAGGTTCTGGTCCTGATCTAGTTTTATTGGCCTCTTGTCCACAACCCCGTTCTCCCAGTAACTTTTGCAAGTGTCACTGAACAGATGCACTGCTGTCCTATATCTGAGGAAACCGGTATCTTTTGCTGTTTTATTTGACAACATTTAAATAAAGTGCTACAATTGTGTATTTTAATGAGTCATGATGAGAAGCACGACAGATTTATGTATGTGTGTCTGTAGGAGGGATTCTTATAAATGCTGTGCACTGCTGAAAGGTGTCATCAGCACATCACTACTATGGCCATGATCATTGTAAAGCTACAACCAAGGCATTTTTTGGATCATTTTGATTTCACTTTTCTCCACAGGTCAGTGACCCAGTGGCAGCAGAGTTCAGTCTAAATACTCAAATGTTTCTTCTGTCCAAAAAGGAGCTTTGGATATCGGATGGATCAATGGGATTTGGAGAAGGAGCTGATGTAGCCTTTACTAAAGGTAAAAAGTCAATTGTACATTCAGCATATTATGAAAGCTAAAACAGAACCACTTCTAACAAGAGCTGAATATTTTACTAGTTTTATAACCCCTGCATGGTCTATGTATTTCAGATGCAGAAAAGTAAAATACAGAAGCACTAAAATATGATGTAATTTAGTGAAATTGAAACAGGCTTTGGGTCTGTTTATGGGCTCTGAGAGGAAAAGCATTCCAAAGGTAGGTGCATATATCTGAAACTGCAGTTCTGAAAACTCTTGCTCAGTTACTGCATATTCACATATTCCCCTCACTCTGATTGTTTTTCTTTAAAGCTGCCCTCACTAGAAATTTTTGCCCCATTCTGAGCAGGCTAAGTAATTTCAGTCCTTGGGTTATTCTAGACAGAAATGCAGGAATTGAATACTTGTACACCTGAGGCTCTTTGACTCGGTCAGGCAGCTGCTCTCAATTGCAAACCGGATGCATAGTAACTGAAGCTGGCTTCAGCCAAGCTTCTCAGACTCATTCTTGTTGGGGATTTTTTTGTTGGTCTTTTTTTTTTTTTTTCCCCCCCACTTCTGGCCCTGGGCAGGTGCTCTCACACATTGTACTCATTCACTCACTGATGGGAGCTGTTAGGTTCCAGGGAAACTGCTGGTAATGGCACTGCTGGACCAGAAATAATTTTGATTTTAATCAGTCCCATATTTGGGTTATCAGTCTGAAATCCAAATGTCCAGTTAAGAACTTTATTTTGCTTGATATAATGCTATCAGGTTGGATAGTTTCTTATATGTGAATATGGGTTGCCATCTACTGAAGAGAAGGGAAGGGCTTGCTTAAAAGGAGTTGCACTGTAAGAACCACACGTCAGTACAAATTTTAACAGAAAAATAAGACTAAAGCTCATGATAAGTTAATAGTAACAGCTATGGAAAATCCTGTCTTCATGTGCAAAGGGTAATAAGCATAAATCTAGATAATTCCTGTCCTGAGAATTTTTAACAACAGTGGTTTGGTAATAACTTGATTTAATAATTTTAAATTGACTGGTATAATGTAAAATGTATTAATCTGCTTTATCAGGATATGAAATCTATGGCCGAGTGACGGTGGATCCAGTTCAGAATCTCGGCGACTCCTTCAGCTGCAACATTGAGAAGGTGTTCCTCTGCACAGGTGCCGATGGGTATGTGCCCAAGTACAGCCCAGATCATCAGGAATACGGATGCCTGGCTGACTCACCCTCCCTCTTGTACAGATTCAAGATCCTGGTACGTAACCAAAGAGCTATGGTAGCATGCATTTTTAGATCCCTTATTTCCACATGAGTCTGAAAATACTAAACTTACTTCCTTTAGGATAAAGCTCAACCTGGGACACAAACAAGAGCCTTCGGAAACCTGGAGTTTCATGCTGCATTAGCAACTGATCGTGCAGATGCTTTTCCTCTAGTAAAACAGCCTGGTTCTGATAGTTTCAGCCTGTCATCTGCTCCACTCTTCCAGGCAAGTTGTCTGATAAGTATATCACAGAAATTCTTTCATGCTAAAAGATGACTGAGGTAGAGAACAGAGCATGTAGGTGATCATGGGCACTATGTTAGTCAGTGACAGACTTTGGCAACACAGTTTACTTTGTTCCCTCTCCCCAACAGAGCAGAAATGACGACAGCATTGCTTTCTAACACAGAGCTACCCTTCTGCAGCCTTGCTGCTGTTGCAGACACGTACATCTGTGACTGGGAGCAGAAGTCACTGGTTTAGCTTGCCATGAGAGCCTTTTTACATAGGGGAAAACTAAGAGACTTTATTTTCTTGCAATGGGGAGAAAGAAAAAAAAAAAAAAAAAGATAATTGGTTTGTATATGATATGAAATAAAAGAGAGAACTGTGCATCCTGTTTAAATCAGATTAATTCAAATTCCTGAAGTCTTTTTTTGGTCTCCTGAAGTGGGAGGGTTCTGCAATAAATTAGGACTAGTGTTAGGTAAATGTAGTAGCCTTTCTGCATTAACAGGTTAAAGGCATTAAGGTTAATGCCTTTCTCCATTAACATTAGAAAGAAATAGGCTCTCTTAGAGCATAGTTTATCTATCTGACCTACTTCAGCAGTCTGCATTAAGAAAAGATTAATCCTATCTCCAAGTGCCTATTTCTGCCATTGACTTTAATTAGGCATATTTGGCAGCAAACTTGGAACATCTGTCTGGATGAATCTGATGCTTGGTGTTTGCTGGTTTATACTAAATGTGCATGGGGGAAGTTATTCTGGTTTTCATGTGCTCGGAGCTTTTTTAAGGTGGCAGCTGGCCGAGAATGGTACGTTCACACCATTTACACGGTCCGATCGAAGGAGAACGCACACAGGCACAATGGCAAAAGAAGCCTTGACTACCACCAAGTGTTGTCCTCCCCTAAAGGAAGCGTTAACACCACAGCCTTTAATCGCAGCAGAAGAGCCAACCCAGACATCCCAGCCCTCACGCACAGGGCATCAGAGCAGATAAAAACAGGAGCACGAATATTCAGCATATTGTGCTTGACCGGTCTGAGAAAGCTGTCGTTGTCCAGAAAGCCGTGGACCCAGCTGGTGTCATGCATCGCAGCCCAGTCCGGGAAATCGCAAGCAGGGACCCTGGAAACAGTCTTGTACCCATTACTGGAGGCTTGACAGGACTGCTGCTTCTGCTTGGCGTGGTGCTTGTAACTCTTTTTTTGTGGAAGCAGAGGAAGCAGCCCTCTGCTGGGAAAAACAAAGTGCCCGTCAGCCACTCCAGCAGCAGTGGTGCTGTGATCACACCACACGACAGCAGGGACAGTTCAGAAGTCTAGACAATTTCTTGGGTGCTTGTCTTTTAAGATGTATTTTCACCAAAAAGCAGACTCTCAAATCTAGCTCTTGGCTGACTCCTTTGCACAGACGTGTGGCTGCTCTTGTTCTAACACTGGTTCAATTATTTGGCAGCTGTATTCTGAGAGGGTTGGTGTAGTAGGTTCGTGTGTGAGTGACTTATTTATAGAATTCAAACTCCATGAATGGGAGTTGATGCTTCTTTCTTGGGTTTTTAAACCTTGCTTTTCTTTAATGTTTTGAATATATGCAGCTGTAAATGTCCCTTATATCCACCATGAAAGGTTGGTGCTTAGAAGGATGCTGGTTTTGATTACCTGTACAGTATCTAGCTTTATATAACTGATTTTGGTTTTGCGGGGTTTGTTGTTGTTTTTTTAAATAATTATTGATGGGGAAATTAGAAGGTAGTAGTATTAAAACAGAAGGTAAGTAGTAGATGATGGTGTTGAGTGATACCAACAGTTTTGTCTCAACTTTTAATAAGGACCTCAGATATCTGTATGGTGGTGGGAGACTCACATAGGCAAGGCTGTACTTGCAATTATCTGTAAGGGAAGTATTACATGTGATCAGTGAGAATTTTGTGAGCATCAGAAGGACACGGACCTGCTCAAGCAGGTCCAGAGGCGGCCATGAAGATGATCAGGGGACTGGAGCGTCTCCTCTGTGAGGACAGGCTGAGAGAGTTGGGGATGTTCAGCCTGGAGAAGAGAAGGCTCCGGGGAGACCTTAGAGCAGCCTTCCAGTACCTAAAGGGGCTACAGGAAAGGTGGGGAGGCACTCTGCATCAGGGGGTGTAGGGATAGGATGAAGGGTAACAGCTTTAAACTGAAAGGGGGCAGATTTAGATTACAGATAAGAAATTCTTCCTGATGAGGCCCTGGCCCAGAGAAGCTGTGGCTGCCCCCTCCCTGGAAGGGTTCAAGGCCAGGTTGGACGGGGCTTTGGGCAACCTGGGCTAGTGGAAGGTGTCCCTGCCTGTGGCAAGGGGGTGGAACTAGCTGGTCTTTAAGGTCCCTTCCAACCAAAACCATTCTGTGATTCTGTGAATTAGAGCTATATCGTAAAGCCACAGTAGAAAAGTAGTATGTTGTGCTATCAAACATGCTTAACAGATTCTAGTACCTCAGAACAATACTAACGACTGCTTTCCCATGCTGTACAATAATTGCCTATCTTCCTTTGCTTGATACAGACATTATAGCATGAAAATATAGGCAAATACTTCTAAAAGATACCTTATTTTGCCAGATGGCACTGTGGAAGCATACTTATAGCAGCTAGAGCAAATACTTTGCTTCGCTTTTTACTTCTACTTGAAAGAAAATGGATTTTCTATAACTAGCAGGATGCCATATGGGAGGTTAGGTTTAGTTCCACTTTCTGTGTACTGGCACTTGAGAATTGTTAGCACAAATTAAGTGCTGCTCAGCTACTTAATAAATCTTTCCCTTCTCCTTCCTCTAAAGGTTTTTATTTAGGCTAGTTGTAAACAAGCCATCCTGGCTTAGTTGTGGTTTGGTGTTTTGATGGTGTTTGGGTTTTTTTTGTGAAAGGAGATGCTTTTAAATGAAGGCTTCAGCATTTCAGTTTATGGTACACTAAGTGTAAGGAGTTAGAATGAGGTCTTCTAGGGCTGCCAATGACAAGTCAACTTGTAAAGTGGTGTAGATTGGCTCTCAATTCTGCTGTACACACCACGTTCTTTTGACTTTTTTGAAGAAGAATGTGTGGTTACTCAAGCTGTTTTCAGCTGTGTCTGCAACTGTCACCTGCAAATAAAAACTAATTTAATGTACTAGTAAGAACTGTACTGCTGTACATTAAATCTACAGGTGTGAAATCTGATCCTTTTCTTATGTCCTGTTTTGCTTAAATACTTAAGCTCCAAAAAGCAGGGTTTTTTCAGGGATGTGTTTCTCCCAGTTTACACAACACTGATGCCTTTTGATATATGTTCTTAAAAGGGCCAAAACAGCAAAGATTACTCAATGCAAACTGAGCATTTGTTTTGAGGTTGTTTTTTTTCCCTAGTAAATTCCAAAATTATGCTATTAGATGATAGATGCCCTGTAATGTAGTTAATTTCATCTCAGTCATTCTATGCCAGATACATAGAAAAGGAAGGACAGTGTAGGAAATGCTGGTGCACAGCACAGTTTGACTAGCTCAGTGAACAGTGTGGATTGCCAGACAATTACAGTCTTGCACCCCAGAGTCGGCACCAGTTCTTTTCACAGTAATCAAGACTGTCTCTGCATTTACCAGCCACGGGTGTTTGAACGAAGCGGGATATTTTACATGTTGTTTGTTACCTTTTCTGTTCTGACTTGTTGCTGTTTGCTGGTAAAAACGTTATAATTTTGTTCCAGTCTGTATGTATGCTGATTGTTAGTTCTTGAAGTAAATACCTGGCCTTTCCATTAATGGCAAAACCATCTGTGCAGAAAAATTAAGTTAAATAAAGGTAACCTTGAAGCCACAGAATTTACAGAAATGGGGTTTGACTGGTGGTGGCTTGTAACAAGAAAATACAACTACATAGTTCTATTGATCATAATGGAAAAAGTGTTCACAACACCCTAAGACACAAAAAAATAAATGGGAGATTACCAAACAAATAGGTATCCAAGTGGAAACATTAAGGAAAAAAAGTAATGAGAAGCCTTATTAATAAATGAAGCCTATTTATTACTTCAAGTGTTAATGGTAAAAAAAATTCAGCACAGCTGTTGCATTTAAAAAAGTGAAACTACATTAAGTACTATGTTTCTAGTTCAGTAAACAGATGAACCTGATGTCCTTTAATGACATATAGTTGAGCATTATACAGTACATCTTATGAAGACCCGTAAATTAAAGAACTACTTTAGTGATTAGAAAAATTCTGCATTCACAGCTTTAGCTTCTTTTTTCTTCCACGACCATCAGGGGTGCCATCCATTTTGCGCTTCTGTGCCTGTAAGGCAAGTTTTTTTAGTAAGTTACTGTGATACAAAAAAGATTGTAAGCAAGCAAGCAATGCATTTCAAGTCAAAGCAGATGGAGACGATTTACACCCTGGCAGCTTTAAATTGTGATAAATTGCAAATGTTGCAATATGGCAAATAAGCACATCCTCGGGATAGCTGTTGGTTTGTATTCTTCCAGTTTTGGAAGAGTACGTACAATTTCATAGAGGTAAAAAGAGTAGAAACAAATAAGAATATTATAAAGCTTCCTGTTTATGAAACGGTATTTCTAAATACCTGTTTAAATAATCTGTGAACTGTTCTAAGAGACTTATTCATCCATCACTCTTTACTGGCATCTGCAAATTAAGTTCTGTGTCTACGTTTTCAATACAACAGCTTTAGGCAACAACTACTCAAACAACAAATCTAGGCAATAAAATGGGTAAAGTTGGTATTGCCTTTACAGAAGAGGCCTGTGTATTTAGCAATCCTTTGAATTTAGTCAGCAAAGAGAGCAGTCAAGCATCTGTGCTGTTTTCCCAACTCTAGAAGCCAGTTTCATGAGCAACCCCCCATATGAGGGAAGTGATGGCAGACAGCAGAGCCTATACGGGAACACTTAACGACAGAGCTGTAGCATTCTGAGTGGAATGAACGGTCGGCATTGCCTATGTATCCCTCAGTCATAACCTTACCATTTCTTAAGTGATAAAAATTAATCAAAAAGCCAAATAAATCTTTGGTTTATTTTACCAGGGTAAACCTATACTGGATACCAACTCAGTGATCCAAAACGTAACAAGTGTCTCTGCTCCAAAACATGTGTGAGCTGCAGTTTATAACCTCGATTTATTTTCCTTTATCCACAACTGTACTAGCTGAATGACAGCATGAACTTTAAGCAGCTCTTAACATTGACCTAGAAGGTTTTTTGTTGTTGTTGTTTTTAAATTACTTTAGTTGCCACTTGTCCTAGTCAAAGAGAAAAGGACCCTGTCTTCAAATGAGCTTTACCACAGAAATGCCTTTTTAAATCTTACCGAAGATGGTTTTGGTCCACGTTTCTTCTTTTCTGCCTTTTCCTTTTCTTCCAGTTCCATGTTTTCTCTTTCAATCAGGGTGATTAAAGTATTGCATCTCCTTTGCAGCTCCTAAATTGCACAACACAGTCACTCACTACATTAAGCAGTGACAATGTAAAAATCCTATTATAGTATTAGAAATGTCTGTAGGTAGTGCCTTGGCAGAGCAAATAAAGAGTATTTATTGATTAGCTACTGTCTGGCAGGAGTGGATTTGATTGCAGATGTTTGCTTTTTAAAACACATTTGTATTTAACTCATTCAGGTTGATTTTTGAAAAATAGTACCTTGGAATTTTGAATTTCTTCTCCCATTAAGACCTGTTAGTTTACTGCATTTGCCATCCTGTACGGTTTTTGGAAAGTCTATACAAATTTACTATACTGTGCACATGCACATACCTCTATTTCAGAAGCTATTTGACTGTGTTGTTATGAACAAAAAGCAAACCAGATTAATAGACGTACCATTGCAGTTCTGGACTTGAGAAACCAGTCAAATCTGAATTGCGGGGAGTTTCGGATACACTGTCTTAATTCATCATAGACGTTTTCTTTATCAAATCCTAGCTTGTGAAGCATACAGATTAAAAAGCGGTCCTCCTCTTCAGTGTAATTCTTCCCTTTATTAGTACCATATGATATTCTCAGCTGGTGGAAAGGGGCTTTATATCTGCCAATCTAAACAAAACAAGTAAGTTCATATAAAACTAAGAAATAGTTCAGAATTAGCATGGAACAGTTTTATAGGAAAGAAATACATGAAGACAGGCAGATGAACAATACCAAATTAGAAAAACAGATCTCTTATGATCTCTGGTGCTGTCACCACATGTAAGGAACTGTGGGTTCTAAATACATCTCAACTGGTAAATTCTGGTTTAGACAACAGACAGCTTTGTGATCTTTTGATTTATGGCAGACTGCAAACCTGTCACTACATCTGAAATCAGTCAAGATCTGCCAGGCTTCAGATGGCAGCGATCCTTTTAAACATATAAATCCTCAGGAGGGGTCAAAATCAGAGTGAAAAGGGTACATGAGACTGTAGCATACAGTTCAGCTGCATTCTGGTTAATTTGAGTCAGACCCTGTTCCTCCCCTGACTTCCTAGAAGAGATAACTAACTAGTCAAACCTGAAGTGTGTGTGTGAAGTTCTGATACAGTCTTAAATTACTACAAATCTCTTAATTACCAAACCCTGGCTGGTGAAACAGATCAGAACAAAAGCCTCCTCTGCTTGGTAAGTCATCCCTTTATAAGTGCTCTAAACATATATATATATGATTTTCAGTTACATAAATTCAAAAGAAATTCTGCTTCTTCAAAAAGCATGTAGTTACTGGGAATTTGTTATATGGCACTATCAACTGTTTGTCCTATGATAAAGATGATTGTTACAAACAGGAGGTTGGTCCATATCTGAAGTTATCACAGCTATCAGCCAGGACAGCACTACTATAGAATGGAAAATCTAGAGGAAGCAACTGCTGAGGAACATGCCAAAAGAGGCAAGTACAATACCCAAGAGGTTGTCTTCAAACATTAGTCACACTGGCTAGACACAGAGTCCTCCATCTCACCTCACTGGCCCAGAGAAATAAAGGAAGCAAGAAACACAGCAAAGATACCTTTGTATCAAGTGCTTTTTTTATGCTGATTCGTCTCTGAATTCTGGCTTCTCCTCTTTCTATCTGAGCCATTATCTTCTCTATGTCTTGGAGTTCATTGCATCTTTCCCAGAACACAGCTAAGAACAGAACAATTGGTTAGTTTATCATGCATCTTAAAAAAAAGTTAGGGTGTTTTACCTTAAAAAAAAAAAAAAAAGCAGCATGTTAGCTGTTACTTCCTTTCACCAGAACTTACTGCTGTATGAAAATAAGCATGCCTTTACCTGATAAGGAACATTCACTTCCTGATACCATGTGTTGCAGTATTGCAAACACTATTTTGAAGGCGGTAGATATAGGAGTCCTCAGTTTAAACGAGGTGTGATACAAGCCAGAATGGCTAACAAAACCCGATCTCCTCAAAGAAAAAAAGCTTCTTGAAATGGAAACTGATATAACAGCAATACATTGTTACAAAGGGAAGTGAGAGGGCAACCAAGTGGCCAAAGTCAAGAGCAAATGTCTAGAAGACAGGTGTTTAAACAAAAGCATTTTAAAAATAATTTTTCAAATCTCTAAGCTACTATATACATTTAGAAATTTGGCCCTTGCAGCTGCCTTACAGTATAAAACAATTCTGAGACAATTCAGAGGTGAGTAGCTAAGTGGACTTCAGTTATAAAAACCAATGGCCATTATACAGTCACATAGCGTTTACTGTATCCCACTCTTGATGAGGGTGAGGTAATAAAGGTGTAAAGATTCAAGAAAACTACTGGTCGGCAAATACAAGGAAAAGTGAAATCTCTTCAGCTAAGCATTGTTTCTCAGCTTTTTCTTTTGCAAAAATTAACAAGAATTAAAGACAAGACTATGCAGTTAGAGTAGATTTATGGTATTTAAAGTGGGTCAGTAACAATTTAGATTCACACCTTTAATAGTTATGCAGGGACTAAACATGGTAAAATCTAGATCAGTAGATCCCAAATCAAATTCTACCCTGAAAGTCTTCAAGAGCTATGTAAGAAATTCTCAGAAGTAAGATGTTACCATGTTCACAGGCAGTCCAAACTAGGAAAGCAGCCATTAGATATGGACTCACAGAGTTTACTAATTAAAAAGTTACCTGAATACTCAATGACTTCTTCGGGGGTTTTTCCTTCTACTTCTCGTGCTATATTTTCAATGTCATCACGGCCCCACTTCTCATTAGCCTTGATGAACTGGTTAAAATCTCTCTTATTCCAGTTAGTAAATCCCTTTATAGCAATCAAAAAGAAACATTGCACAGGGGTTCAGTATTTGTCCCTCTCCATGTTTATTTCAATAGATAATTTTTTTTTAAATGGCCAGTAACACTTCCATCATTCCAACAGTATTAAAGCTCTGCCCCCTCTGCAGTTTAATGTTAGTAGAAAAACTTTTTATACTGTAGTCTTTCCATCTAAATACTTCATAATGATTAGCACTGGTTCTCTACCTACCTACTAGTTTAGGACAAAAGTTTTCATGTCATAAATTAATCGCTCCTCCTAGCATTCTCTGAAAGAGAACACGGGATCACTTTTTAAGAAAAATCAAGTGAAGCAACAGGCTATACAATGGTTTTGTTTAGTCAAAAAGGCCCACCAAGTGCCTCACAGAAGGACTAAAGGCATCTTGTGATGATGCTCGTAGAGACAGAAACAGTAACACTGAAATTATCGGCTGCCAAAATAGACTAATTTCATATTAGCAATAACTTTTATGAACAGTAAAACATTCTGCCAGCCATGTTATGATTTAGCCACAGCTTACTTGACTGTACTGTTACACTGGTTTTAGTAGTGAACTGTTCCAGTGCATTACTACTCAAACAAGAGATCTTGTCCTCTAATTGCCCCCCTGCAAGATACAACGTAGAAATGTAATACCCAAATAAGGCATAACAGCCATTAACCTGTTTTAAATAACTTAAATGTATGTGCTACCCAATTATATACCTATTTATCTTACATCCCCTTAAAGAGAGGGACAATAGCCACTACCAGTCACATTTAGGCAAACTGACCCTTCACCCTGCAGGATTCACTTCCACAGGGCAGTGATACTTTTTGGCAGAAAATACTCTAAGTAGCACATTCAGCTCTGCAGCTGGTCTGTGAGGTCCCACAGATGAGGAAAGATGTCACAGCCTACAGTAACCGCAAACTTGGGAAGCCAGACTCTTGAGACTGGGCTAGTTCTTGCTCTTCAAGCTTAAAATACAGAGAACATAGATCAGATTCACTAGAATCTGAGTGCAGTAACTAATCATCTAGTGCTTCTTCTTCAAAGGTATCCAGGCCCACAAGAAAACCAAAAGCTAAACCTCTTCTCAGAATGAACCAAAATTTGCAGCTGTGTTAACTGTGGCATGAGTGAACCAAAGACCAAGAAGTGTTCCTATAACACTGTAAAACAAAAGCAAGCTTCAGCTGATTTCAGATTCCTCGCTTGAGACCCAACTATACCTGGGTTAGAAGCTTCTCTTTTTCTTCTAGCTCTTCATCATTAAGAGGTTCAGCCTCATCAATCTTAAGCTGTTCTTCTTTTTGTGCCTGGGCTGCATTTGGCAGATCAGGATTACGAGGTACCTGAAAGGTTTTGCATTTTGTAAAATTTGGTTTTTTTCACATATAATTGTTAATTGTCTCTCTTTAATGGAGCCTAATAATTTTTTCAGCTCAACATGATTTTGCTTCATTTAAATTAGTGTGAAAGGCAGGACAAGTACATATTCTCCTACTGTTGCACTAACCCGTAGCAAGGTGTGAATTCTTCAATTACCTTGTATCCAATCGTTTTTCTGTAGTAAAGAATCTCTTTTTCCAGTAGTTCAAACAGGCGTGGAGGAAAGAACTGGAAGTCCTGTACATTTGGCTGTTTTGGAGGCCGTGGTGCCTGAAATACATACAAAGTTTGTATTTGACTACAGAATGTGTTTGCTTGTAATAAGTGACTTCAGTTTATGAGGGGGAAAAAAAAAGCTTTATTGTTATAAAAGTGCACTGTCTTAACTAAAAAACAACAAAAAAAAAGCCACACCATGCAAGAGACAACTACAACCATGAAGAATTCTAAAAGTAAAAGACCTGTGAGAAAAGGGGAGAGGGTCTTCTGGAAGGAGAAAGAGGCTCCGGAACGAGTCACACATGCATCCCCTTGAACAAAGTTAAGGTATTCTGAGCAGCAATAAGGAAATCTTCCACAAATAAGGAAAATTGACAGCTGCTTAAATAAAAATAAGAAACACCTTGGTCTTACCCTCCTAACACCTTACAAGTTTCATTCCACTCTTTTTTCTCACAGAAGCCTGTCTCAAGTCCTTTACAGTTTTCTAAATTTAAATTGCCTCCCCAATTTATAAGAGTGGATCGAGCAGTTTTTATGAATAAAGACTAATTTTTCACTTTCAGTTTTAACCATTTATCATGCAATTGGGCAACTCACCTTGGGTGCTTTTGGCTCACTGACTCGAAGAGCCTCCCTGAAGTAAGCATCCACAGCATAATTGGCTTTTCTTTCCCTTTTAGGTGGTTCAATCCACTCTGTAAATGCCATCTATTAAAACAAATCCCACCACCCCAAAAAATATTAAGCCTTGAAAAATATTCAGACTATCAATAAGTTTATATAAAACTTAGGTCTATATCTACTTCATTAAGTAATAAAAGTTATAAACTATTTTTATAGATTATACTGTATTTTAAACAACACTTCTTAAATAAACATGGTTCAACCACACCACTTCGGTCTTTCCTCCAAAAGAAATTTAAATGTAACCTTCTGTTTTTCTCTGTAGTCTTCCCCTTCAAAATTATACACGCTGGACTCAGTATCCATTGTGAAATTCCTGAGTGAGCTTTCACCCATCTTTGAAAGTTTTTCATTCATTTCTGCGGTCTTGGAAGGGGGAGAGAGAAAAGAACAGGAGCCAAGGTACTTAATTATAAACCATTTCATTTACAATAGCAGAAAAAACAAACACGTTTGACCAATAAAAACCCTCAACAGCAAAACTATTCTCTCTATTACAATTAACTTACCATCTAGGGATATCCTATCTTGCTAAGTCTACAAGTGAGCTTCTGGGGTTTTTTTAAACTCATCTTACCTTCTTTGCACCTCTTTCCAAAATGTGATCAATATCTTCATCTGTAATTTCACTCTCCTTTGAGGCAAACACATGGGTCGCTCCATGTCTAATCATTTGCAGCATTTCATCTTTCCCAAGTTTATTCAGGTTTTGATCCACCAGTCTTCCTGAAGATAAAAGCACTGGAGTATAGCAACTAACCAAAGAGTTTACATTATGGAAGGAGCAATACATGATCTTCCCCGCCCTTACATTTCCACATTAAAGGTATATATATCCTTTTCTCTCAGTAAAGGAAATTCCAAATGAAGGAAAAAAAATAGGAAAAAAAATAGGGAGGAAAATCTAGCCAGGGATCACATACATTGGCTTTATTATACATGAATTGTGTTCAACAAACGTAATTTTGGATGTGAGGTCTTCCATTAAAGGCTTTGTTATAGTGCGTGTTTTCACAACTTCCAGTCTAAACCTTATTGAATCGTTTTTTCAGAAATAAAGTTATTGATTCCAGTCAAGCCAACCAAGAAGGTTACATTG
Organism: Athene noctua; assembly: GCF_965140245.1. Lineage (NCBI taxonomy): Eukaryota > Metazoa > Chordata > Aves > Strigiformes > Strigidae > Athene > Athene noctua. The sequence continues at coordinate 36,443,606 of NC_134040.1, forward strand.
TCATAATTTCTCCCCATCTACTAAAAAAAGGCATTCATTTCTCCATTCAAAGGAGAATGCTTTAAAAAATAAAAAAAATCTGACTGTATCCACTTGCATGTAATGTATCACTAGGGAGATAATTTAAAAGTTAGCAAGGAAAAGCCTACCCCTACAGTAAAATAGATTTTCAAGTGGATCAGGCCTCTGCATCCCATCTTCGGTGTTCACTTAAGGCAAAAGCAGCATTCCCATTGATTCTTATTAGCTGCTTTCACCGTAGTTAACAAGCTGTGAAAACGAGAATCCCATCACATATAGAAACAAATTGCTGTCATATACTCGCCTTGCTGAATGACTATGGAATCTAGTCGGAGTTTCATTTCTGCACGTTCCACTATTCTTTCTTCCACTGTATTGTCTGTGATAAACCTGAACACACGAACAGTCTTTGTCTGGCCAATTCTGTGTGCTCGATCCTAGTCAAAAAAAAAAAAAAAAAAAAAGTAACATAAATTAGGTACCAAAAATTTCAGTACTTGGTTTTCAGCATGACTACATGATTAGTCTTAAAATTCTCATTAGTTTCAACATACTAATTTACAAAACACAACAGCATAGGTTAGTTAAATCTTTATAAACATCCGGTTAAGTATGACTTCCCACGACAGCACACTCTTATCTGCACTGCAAGTTTTGTGGCATTGTTTTCAATAAAATCAACAATGACTACATCTTTAGATGTCACACCTAAAATAGTGTGTGGTTTTTTCGTTAAATCACACAGGGGAGAAGACTGGATGCTCCTGACCTTATGTAACCTTCTGTAAAATCAAAGTATTTAAGAGATTATCTCTGTACTGACCAAAAGCTCCCTTTTTCAAAATTGTCCAGTTGTGCCATGAATATTTCAAGAAAAATACAATGCACCACCTCACCTGACTGGCAAATCATTAACCACTGTGGGAAACAGTATTCTGAACATACACCTTTAGTGGTAGCTGGAACTATCTTGCTTTAGCTTCCAAATACCAGTTCCATCATTCTTTTGAACTAATTTTTGCTAGATTACTTGAGAATCTATAGCTTAACTGAAATAATTAAAAAGAAATATCCAAGATTTGTCACTGAAAGGCCTTGTTTGTCAGAAAACACTGGTAATTTTTAAAGAATTTTACTTTCTTATGTGATCAGTAGTGTTCTTGGTATGTCCAGAAGTTAGAGATTCATGTAAATCTCCTTCAAAAAAAAGAAAAGATGGTTGCGAAAATGAGCCTGCTTACCACCATAAAAGCATTTTTTGAAAAGTTCAGTTCAGCTTTTCTTTCTTGCTTTTTTTGTCTCTTTCAGGATAGTGTGAACACATTCACCTCCACTCCCGACAGAAGTAAAGCTTTATAGTTTTGGAATTAACGTGCCACATCATTTTTTTTAAAAACAAAGGAGGCTATTTTTGTTAAATGTTACTAAGAGTACTGTAGCATATACCCAGCATTTCCCACTGCATAAAACATTGTATAGCACGAAAGTGACTAAGGGTTCCACACACAGTGGAAGCTGCGCTGGAACTGAAAATTAGTTTTACAAATACTACTCCTGTGCTAAAACAGGAAAAATACCAATTTATTTTGGAAATACTACATCACGCCACACATTTCTAGGACAGTTCCATGAGAAAGAAGAACATAAGTTCCATCTGGATTCTTACCATAGCTTGAAGATCTACTTGTGGATTCCAGTCTGAATCATAGAGAATTACAACATCAGCAGTAGCCAAATTGATTCCAAGCCCTCCTGCCCGTGTACTCAACATAAACACGAATTTTGAGCTACCAGGTTCATTATACGCATTAATGGATGCCTAAATAAATAAAAGAAACATTATCAGTTGAATCAAATATTTTATGAGTACTATTTTTACTTAAATAAAATACTCGAAATTTTAAATACCTGTCTCTCATCATGTGGTGTTTGTCCATCCAGTCTACAATATTCATAATTTCGCCACATACAGTAATCTTCTAAGATATCAAGGACTCTGGTCATCTGGCTGAAGATTAAGACCCTTGAACCTGTTTCGGTAAAAAGCTTTCTTATGTTTGTTTTCACCAAAGCTTAAGATCTATCAAACTCTGCATTACCAGAAAGGGAAGGAGGGCAGTTCCACATACTAAATAGGAAAGTAGTTAAGAATTTCAGAACCCAATATATAACACAGGGCTGCAGCTGCTGCTCTCATAGTGGCTGTGTGGGGCTTAGCTGCCTACTAGGATTGAACCAAAACAGTCCTTTTTGGTGCCCAACATGGGGCTCGAAGGGTTCCAGATAACAATAGAAGTGACTGGAGTATGCTAGACTGAATTCACAGCTGTTTAGTTACTAACTGGCAGGCTCTTGAGCTTGCTTGTCCTGCTGCATATTAGAGTCTAGTTAGTGGCTGCCTTTTTCCTTCTGTTTTCTGTTGTACTGCTTATCAAAATGTTCCCAGACACAGCAGAGTAAGATGACAACACAAATATAAACACATCAAGAAGTGTAAAGAATGAAGTTTTTAAGTATTTGTTTTAGATTTAGGATATCCAGAAATGAAGTAAGTTCCTCTTAAAGAATGGTCAGTTTACGTACCTGCCAAGAACAACCTCCAAAAAAACGTAAATGTGTGTATGGATATACACACATAGCCATTTCCAACCTACTTGAGAGATTTAAGTAAAACGCAGATTATTACAAACCTTCCACTTCCCTCTATAGTCTTATGATTTTTTCATCCTTCTGACTCAAGGTCTAATAACGAACTCTCCTTTGTTTAAGTCAATCATTTGATTTAAGACCAGGCCAATTTAATTGCCACATCTCAATAAAAAGCCTCTTAGCAGAAAGAAACCAAGATCAAAAAAAGGCACAGTAACCACTGAATTCTTCTTTTTCAGTCTTACAATGACATGTACTGCCACAGCTACTTGAATGATACCTGGATACAAAGTACAGTGTACTTTTATATTACCTAAGGCTGAAGTTTGGACTTGGGTTTATTATTCTGCAGTGTCTCCCTAACCACAAACCTTCCTCCACTCCCTTAGCCAAGTTAACTTCAGTAAGCATACTCATTCATTAAAATAATGATTTAAAAATTTATTTTGGAGTAAAAAATTCTGTGGCAACTGAGTTTTACAGTAATGTATTCCAGAGCTTTGTCCCTACCATCAAGTAACTTTAAAATGACTGAGTGCTCCCCCATGTTTGTGGGCCTTAAGGAATTCACTAAAAAAACCTCAGGTGCTGCTCATAAACACACCCAGCAAGAAAGACCAACATTTCACAAAAGATTTGACTTTAACCCTACATGAAGACTTTGAATCTGAAATGGTACTTCATGGCAAATCAAAGGAGTGGCTGAAATATCACATGATTATGTTTCAAACAGCTAATAACGCTAAGAAAGAAAACCTAAGGCCCAGACCAAATGATGTTTCTGTGGTCCCAATTCAGCTGGGACAAAAAAAGAAAAAAAGCCATAATGGACTATTGATCCAATTCTTTATGAAGGCACTTCACAAATCGGTTTTGTATCAGCTATTTATGGTACCATGCTAGAAACCAACAATAATCCTGGCTAAAGTGCGCTGGCTTTTGCTCAGGATACGTGGAAACATTAATTAAGCACTGGCTTTCATTTTTATCATTGAACCAAACAACTCTCAAACAACAACGAGATGCATACCTTGTTCTTTCAACTTAGGTAGCAATTTGTCCAATACTACCATTTTGCCGCTGTTGGTGACCAAATGCATATCTGTTGTGTAAGGTGGACCAGGTTCTGCTCCATCGAACAGATATGGATGATTGCAACATTTTCGCAGCTGCATGAGAATATTCAACAGTCTCATTTTGTCCAGCTTCCCAGCAGAATTCAGTATATCTATATCCTTCATTAAGATTCGTGTATACCTATCAAAGAAAGAAAAAACTTTTGTAACTCTAAAGCAAAGTTGGACTTTCTTTAAATGGGAAGTATATTCAAAAGCTCCTCCTCCCCCTCATTTCATCAGACAGCTCTCCCTGATATGCACTGTTTTGTCATCACAAAAGCATCACAAGAAAATAGGTACAAGTTGGGAGTACACCAGAAGGAATTAAGTTCCACACAATAATCAAGTCACAAGCAGCACATTCCCTTTGAGCGTTAACCACAGCACAGTCAAGCATGCGAATTACCATTCTCGTTGCATTTTGCTAAGACCCACGTAAATTTTAACTTCCTTCTTTGGAGGCAAGCTTTTCTCTACATCTGCCTTAATGCGACGTAGAAGGAATGGTCGTAGCACCTGAAAAAAATTGAATCATAAAACATACTTTGGAAACTGAAACACTGAATGCATCAACAGACAAAAGAGGTGCCAATATTCTCTATCTTGAACGCTCAAACCCCAGACCAATACCAGATCATCTGTAAAAGCAGTCTATATGGACAGGTTATTTATTATATATGGGTATATACAGGTGCTTTCTTTGGAAGACTCAAAGATTGGGCCAAAATCATCTTTCAGATGAGGAGGTAAGTCTACCATAGTTTAGAAATAAGCTATCTAACCCTAATATTCTGTCACAAGCAGCATTAGAAGAATTATTCAGAACTTAGGTAAATGTAACACACAAAAAGCAGAAAGACATACCATATGGAGACGTTCCACCAACTTTTGATCCCCTAGACAGTTGTTTGTATCAAACCATGAATCAAAGTCCTGTATCAACAAAATCATTGGTATGTAAGAGGTTTCCTTTCAAGGTGCAATGTCATTACAATGGTGAATAAATACAACTCAAGTGATTCTCTTAGGGAGGCAATAAGTAAAAGAACAAATTACCCTCTTCAGTCTATTTTTATGGAAAGCTCTATTACAAACCACCTTCCAAAAAGAACCCAACAGAACAAAAAAACCACAAACCTCCACACCATTTGTTAAATTATTTATTTTTTTTTTAAGGACTCAATATGTGAGTCCTTTTCTGTTGAAAATGATTCACTCATATCAGTACGCTGGACAAATTCCATCTGGAAGCAGCGTACTACTGCAGCATGTGATGAAAAATTAAAAGGAAAAAGTAAAGTTTTGGTGTAATGCACCACAAGGCTTCCCTTTCTACAGATGTTGCACTCCCAGTTCATCAAAACAGTTAAGCACATCCTTCACTTTGTGAAATCTATTACTCATTACATTGTATCTCCCAACTCACAGGAAAGGAGTCTTAAGATAAACAATAAGGTAACATAGTTAAATGTAAGAACAGATTTAGTTGGTTTAGCCATCACAATGTTTAAACCTATTTTGAAATGCAGTAGGGATCATCTTCACATTGTGATTTTAAATACCTCTTACATCTGCTAAGCTCTTAAAAATGGCCAAGCTGAGAAAAATAGTCTATCCTACTATACTTCACAATTCTGGAAACATTTCTAATTGTCGATCTATCGTTATCAGTAACTGGTACTGATACATCCTAACTATACATATTCAGGTCTATTTTCAAGTCTGGAAAACTAGCAAAGTTAATTTAATTTGATTAGCAGAAATGAAGACTTACTTCAGAAGAGTTAAAGACATCTGGCAAAAGGAAGTTAAGAAGTGCCCAGAGTTCATGTAAGTTGTTCTGAAGTGGAGTTCCAGTTAATAGCAGCCGATTTGTAGTCTTGAATTCCCTCACAATTTCTGATAACTGAAGGACATCGAGACATAAGCAAATATAAAATTACTAGTCCCCACACCAAAAAACCCCCACAAATCTCTCTTTCAGTGAAAGTATAAATTACCTTTGATTTTTCATTTTTAATCCTGTGGGCTTCATCTATAACTAGATACCTCCAGTTAAACTTTTTGAATACTGATTTCTCTTTGATCAGCATTTCATATGATGTTACACAGACATCCCATTCTCCAGGCAGCAACACGTCTCTAACAAAGGCAGCCTAGACAACAAGGTGACAGTTAGTTACTGAGGTTTTGTCAAATCTAAACCAAAAGGAACATACTAGCACTGTTAAAATTTTAAAACAATGTTGCTACTAAATTTGAAAGAAAAGATAAAATTAATTAGAAAGGCATTATAACATACAACCATTGTAAAGCTTGACAATTTTGTCAGTGCTGAAGATGCTAAAATCCTTGGCGCAGAGCAGAGGAAGCATTTCAGCACTAATTTCCGACTTTGGAAACTGCAGATGACTACCTACACATGTGAGGTTTTCAAAAGCTGAACTAGAAGATCAGAACTCAAAATTAATTTTCTGTAAGTATGATTTGGGGTTATTTTCATTTTAAGTGTAGAAAACGATAGGTTTTGATTATAAAAAAGAAAACCAAGTACAGCTTTGTTTGGCTAACTGAACAATTTCTAGAATGCTGACATCCAAGGTTAAAAGCGGACATGGTAATTTGTCAGAATTCAAAATGCAGAGATGTATGAGTGTCAAGAACTTAACTCATAAGCAGGAAATATACTGAAGAAATAACAACTTTTGGATTCTAAAAAGATGCACTAAAAAAAAAAAAAAAAAAAAAATCACAAGATACCAGTCCTGGAACAGTGACCTCCAGAACTATTTAAAGTTTCATCAATATTTTGTAAATTTCTAACCCAACAAACTCTGAAAATAGAGCTAGATGCCCTTAGAATAAAAAAAACCCAGAAGTCTGCTGACAAAAGCAGAAGTTTAATGGCACCAGTAATCAGTAATGACCCTTCCATAAATAAATGGGTAACTCCAGTTGACAAATCTACAGATGCATCATCATATTCCATGTTTCTTAAGTTTTCTTTGCTGCACTAAAAAAAAAAAAAAAGTAGCAAAGAACAGACACTGAAGTTACAAAAAGGGAATGCTTGAAATAGTAAGGCCATAGACTGAATATTTTCTTTTATAATTGACAAAATTCACACCAAATAAGATCCATTTGAATACCACTTTTACCAACCAACCAATCTTGCCCCCTCCATCATTAAGCTGACAAATGTTTTCAGAAAACAGTTCTTAAGTGACAGACCCCATAATCCTCTTAAGGGCTGCTGTTACAGCCAATACAACATACTGTACTATGTCAAGTAGAAAATAAATTACTTTTTTACAGATTTAGATATTCATACAAACAACAGCACTTTACACGAAATGCTTCATTTTCCTCTGTTAAGGTTTAGCAGGTTTTGCTGGTGTACAGAGTGTATTGCCTTCATAAAAGGAGAGGGAAAATCTTTAGTCAAGAAATTATGAGTGTAAAGTGCTGAAGTGATGTCTGGGCAACATGTGTGAATTCTAAACTGGTTATATTTTAAGGAGGTAGCACTCGTAGGTCGTACTGTCTGACCACTACAGATCCAAGTAATATCCTTCCCTGTGAACGAAAGGTACAGGTGAAGTACAGCAAGATCACGTGCTTGATTTACACAGGAATAACAATCACATGAAAACTTACTCGCTGATCTTTGTCACCTATCAAACAAACTGCTCGAAGTGTAGGTACCCATCTCTTGAATTCATTCATCCAGTTATGTAGAGTGGACTTCGGAACTAACACCATGTGAGGACCAGGAATATTTCTGTAGTGTTTCATATATCCAAGGAGAGAAATTGTTTGCAGTGTCTTTCCAAGACCCTATAAGAGACATTAATGTGTCAGAAGAAAAAATCTCTCAGGAAACATCTTTAAAAAAATACCAAGAGTGAGCTCTGAGTACAACAAGGAAGACACAGCAACCTGAACAAGTGAGTGAGATGTATTAAGAACAGTGCTACTCACAAGTGTCATTAAAAATCTTGGTTAGGAAAACCTTGTATGGCTTCCACCATTTAATAAAATAAATAATTTTTTTTTTAAATAAAAAGAGTACTAAAAGTAACATTCTCAAACCTTGGATTATGAAGTTAGACTTTTTCCTTACCTTTCAAATAAAACACATTCTTAGAAGTGCAAGAAAACATTATTTCATAACATTTTGTTCTGTAGACTAAGGTGTATTCAGATTATTTATTCAGAGGTCAACGAACTTTACAAGATGGACATATGCATTCTCTTAAACTTGAAATAAAGTGAATAAATTAAGAACCCTGTAAGGAGGCTTTTATAGGCTACGACATGATGTCAGTTCTTGTGAGAAGAAAGCCAAACATAAATGTAAACAGCTGCATATGTCAAAGAAGAAAACAAATACTAAGCTTCTTTAGAAGTACTTTAAGTGCTCTGTTCTTTATTCAACAGAAATATTTAAAACCTCTATCTTCAGCATATAATTTTAATTAAAACAAAACTGACGAAGACATGCAAAAACCAGACCACTCGTATCATTTAAGTAATTCAAAAAGATTATGACACAAACACATGGGATTTAAAAAAAATCAAAAACCATCAGTGCACGTTATTTTTGCTTCTAAAGTTCAAGTTTTTGTCTTCAAAATAACCACATTCCACCTAGTGTAAGATGTGGAAAGCTGTTTACAAGCTGTGTGAAAGGCATTAATAAGTTCAAAAGGATTAATATTTAAGAATGAATCAAAAAACAGTTAATGGTAAATATTTAAACTCCTCGACGCAAGATGCATTCTGGAATATGACAAATCCAATGACTTAAAAAGTTTTTGTTAGAACAAGCCTGCTCCACTGAGAATTGCACTCAGAAAAAATATTCCTCTAATCATAAGCACATATGGCAAAGACAAAATTTGATCTATTTCAAAATTTAACTTATTACTAAACAGTAATTTAAATTAATTTGTTTCTAAGTTTTCTTGAAGAGGTTTTATTACACGGAAAATAAATTACCAGAAGATATGAGAAATGCAATATACGGAAATAAAAGTAGATTTTTGTTTTTCCTGATCTGCTCCTTATGAAAAACAGATACAACTAAAATCACTGAGAGGACAAAAAAATATCAGCCTGATGGACTACTACAATTTCTTCTGTGTTCATCCCTTCTCTTTCAGGGAAGAAGAATAAAATCAGAAGCAAAAGATACTACAGCCAGTGCTGAATGAAATACCCATGGTCATGGTGTGAAAGAAATTTTAACACAGTCTATCTTTTAATACACCTCTCTCTGCATCATTTTTCACAGAAGATTTCCCACTGGAGTAGCCCTTGCTGTGAGATCAGTCTGTATAGGTCACTTGTATCCTGCTATCTGCATTTTACCCTAACAACAACAGAGTGTTCCCACATTTGTTGCTCTTTTCATACACGACACTCTCTTCACAAGGGTAGCTTGAGAATAGCTGTAACAGAATAGCTGCAATTTAGGGGAAAAAAAATAAAGGACATGTCATTCTATGAAACAACTCCCCTCCAACAAATTTTATTTTTTCTTAAGGTTGACAGGTTCCCTTTTGATATGACTATTTCTAAAACTGCTGGCACAGCTGATTTAAATTAAGATACCTGTGACACTTTTAACATTAGTGACTTAAAACATACTAGAAGATTTGGAAAATTATACATTGCATTTTATGTTATTAAAAACCCCATATATACAGCTGAACTAAAATTGTATTCTGTCACATGCATTCACAAGTCCCCAGAAACACGAGCTAGGTGCATACCATTTCATCTGCCAGGATACCATTGATGCCATTTTCATACAAAGAGATGAGCCAGTTCAGTCCTCGGACCTGATAATCACGCAGCTTTCCCCACTTAACATCTACAAGACATGAAAGAATACAGACTAAAAGGTCTGTTAAAACTTACCACAGAATTTCACAATCCCTTGCCTGCTAGCTGACATTCATTATCTAAGCTACAGAACAAAACCAAGTAGCAAACTTCATGCAGTAAATTCCAAGGACAATGCAGACTGGAGACAGTGACATGTTAATTTCGTTTCTGCAAGCTGCTCTAACAGCTTTGTTTTCTGCAAGAACCCAAAATACACAGAAATTCTAATTTTATCACCACCCCCCAAATCAGAACACAGTTGAACATTGAAAGAATAGAATACTGAATTTTGTTAAATGAATTGGAAGCTGTTAGGTACTTCAAATTGTATCAGAAGATAGGTTACATATGTAAAAATTGTAAGATAACAGACTTAAAACCAGCTAGCTCCCTTCTAGTAACTAAAGTATTGCAATTGGATTACTAAAGGGCAAGGCTCACTGCAGCATCTTTCTAGCTTGACTGAAAATAAGCAGTCCCTCGCCAATAAGTTCTGTCCCATTAGACTGGTGCTGGGGTTTTTTCCTCCTCCTCCTGCCCCTAGAATTGATTCATTGTCCTTGGGAAGGATAAAAATAAACTTCATTTTGAACAACATTTTGAAGTACAAGAACAGGGGCAAATAAAAGAAAAAGAGGAAACACACATGATGGAGATTCTTCAAATCGAGTGCAGACGTTAGTTGTCTTGGAGCTTTCTGTTAACAGCTCCTCGTCTTCTTCCTGCTCTGTTCTACGATGGCGGTAGCTGAAAAAGTGTGAGAAAGAAGTAAGTTTCTGGCTAAACTGAAAAGATGTGGAACTGCTCCGAAATTAAATACGACATCGTTGTGGTACAGAAAGCAAACACCCAAAGCTTCCAGCAAGATTCTTCAAAACAACTCGTTCGTAGCTGATCAACTGAAATGCTGCTTTTTAACTCTTTAGAGCCACTATAATTTTAATAAAATGAGCACGGTTTTAGCAGGCTCAAATATTAGAGCAAAGTGATGAGAAAAGGATAAATTGTGTGTGTCACTGCTGGCCTTTAACTACAGGACAAGGAATGACACTCTATTAAAGAGCTCTGGAACATCTGCCAAATGCTAGATATACTGTAGCCATATGAGCTGTGAGGAAGGAAATCCAAATTTCTACCCTTCTGATTTTCAAGCTGCCTCTAAGATGCAGTATCAGCACACTGATGTTTTCCATGAACTCTTACAACTTACAGCCACAAATGCTCTACTCTTCTGCCCCCGCTTCTCTTCATGCTGGAATACATTTAATCATGATAGTGCTTTACCACCAACACAAAATTCTTGTAACTCCTAGAATTCTTAAACAACCCTCAACTTACAGGTGGGCAGTTGAAAAAACCCCACAATTATACAGCATAAAACACACACCAAAAATAGGACAAAAGACGAGCAAGTTTAACTTACGCTTCTAAAGTACAATAAAATCCATAATTACAGTACAAGCTGTCCTACATGTCATCACTCACTCGCCAACTGACAGTAAATTCTGTTTCTCATCCTTCTTTATTCGTGGACGTCCAGGCTTCATTTTCAAAGGGGAAGTTGGAGTTTTCTGAGCAGCAGGCTGAATGAAATGAGCAAACAACTCAGTCTGCTTCAACAGATACTCAAATCTGTTTGCTCTGTCTGTTTGCTGTTGACAAGAAAAATTAAGTGGAACAAGTGTGAGACATTACAGTATGTAGTCATTCAAAAGAAAAAGCTAACAAATGCTTTTTAAACAATACAGATTCACATTTCTGTATGTAAATAGCCACAACAACAACGAAGAAATGATTAACATCAACAATATAACTGTTGCTGACAGATCCAATATTCTTTTTTTGGGTCAAGGATAGCCTTTGCTCCACAGTAAGCTCAAAGTTGCAAGACAGACCTGTGCTGACTGAAATCTGACTTTGACACAAAGATTGCATGAGTGTCACTAGACAAGGCCAGAGTCCCCTTAACAAAGTTCTATCAAAAATGATGGTCGCACTCCCAGAAATTTAATCCCACCCAGCACGCAAAACATCCTTCAATTAATTAATTCATCTCATCAACCTGGCAACAATATTTTCTATCACATTAGTTTCTTGCCTGCTCAGTGAGACACACCACCTCACTGCGGTGTCAGATAAGCAAAAGAGCTGGCATGAAAGAGGGTGGAGTGGGCAGAAGAGCCCATAGCTAGGAGCCAGAACGCCTATTTCAGCAGCAAAGACCTCTTAGATATGCTCAGCCTAACTTGTCAGACTGTCCCCTTTGATAGGAGTTGCTGTTTCTGCTGTGCAAAAAAGATCACAGAAGACAATATTAGTATCTAAAAGGTTCAGTTCCTTTGAGAGAGGTTCCATTTGGATTCAAAACACCTTTCCAAGGCCACATCAAGGCTTTAGAACAGACAATCAAGACAAAAACCAGCTCCAAGCTACCACTCTGTCATTCTGCCAACTGCCACAACATAACCTGGTATTTAGCAACTTGCACCGTTAAGGGAAGTTAGTTTTCTTAGTAAAAAGCAACAGACGTTCCGGAGTTCTGCAAGAGCAATGCCAGCTCTGTGAGTCTTCTTCTCTCTAAAGCAAGCAGTTCCTGCACTACGTAAAAGATGGGAAGACAGGGGATTAGAGAATGAGAATAAGAAAAAGATCTTGTGTATGCACCACAGAAGAGTCAGACTCACTCTAACTATATAGTTTAATCTTGATTGACACAACTCTAACCCACATCCACTGAATTAAAAGTTTTCCAATCTATTCTTCATAGGTTGTGGAGTTTTTTTCCATTTACTTTGCAACAGTTTGTGAAGTTTAAAGCAGGTAAGATCTTACTACGGTCCAAACTGTCAAACCTTAAGTACTTGTTTCACGGGCTCTGCAAAAGGGAAGTAGAAGAGATAGAAACTTCACTGTAAAAGTTTCAACTTCTAAAATCTCATGGAGGAACCTTCTCCAAGTTTTGGCACTGCACACACATCCCCACAACTCTTTTTTCACTGTGCTTTAAGTATTCCTTTGAGAGACAAACATTTGCATCTTTTAGACAGAACACAGATGAGAACTGGTTGTACTCTACAACCTTGAGCGATCCTTCTACCAACACAGGAACCTTCCCTATTTTCTTCTTCAGTGCATCTTCCAACTACTGTGACAATAAAACACAATCCTTACGTAATCATGCCTGTCTAGAAACTAGAAGAGACAACTCCAACTTTCTTCAGTTTGCCAGGAAATAGCACAAAGAAATTAGCTGGGTTATTTTCAGCAGCAAGAAGAAACAACACAGGAAGCAGCAGATTTTAAGAACCAGTTTCACTTTCCTATGAAGAAATTCCACATGCAGTCAGAGACACTGGAATTACAAAGAGGAAGAAAGGAAAACAGGGAAAAACAGAGAAAGAAAATGCAATGACATGGGGAGGAGTGAATGACTCCCATCTCTTGCATTCAGGATATTATAAAAACTAAAAATAAGGAAAACAGTTTTCTCCTAGCTAACCCAGGAAGCACAGAATCAACTGTCTTCAAAAGCTCAAGGACTCTAACTAGAGCTTCACAAAGAACAAATTAAATTTCAGAAAAAGCTAACAAACTCCTTTTCAGTCTAGACGGAGTGTTGAAAAGCTGGCCAAGGCTTACAGTCAGCACTTGTTCTAAACAGCAGATATTTCCTCAGCCTCTTGTAATTTTGAAAACTAACTTTTATTTACTCTGACTTCATAAACTGTACCATTTGAAAGAATTTGCCTGTTTTGAAGTCCTCCTACTAAAGCATATTTCAACTGAAAAGAAATGCAGCTCCTGCTCAAATCCTTATGCCAAACCTTTCTTTTTGCTGCTCACCCCCACAAATCAAAATTAATATACTTTTTCTACAAAGAACTGCTACTCTTGCAGTTCAAAGTAAGTTTGGAATTATTTTCCCATATTCAAAAGTAACATAAAAAATGTCCTAGACTTCAACTGATTCCATACATTGAGAAAGTAAGGTAGCAGCCCTTTAAATATTTATGGATGCTTTTCCAGATGATCCTTCCATTTCTGACTGAGAAAGCAAATATCAACTCTTCATAATCCCCCTTGCCTACAGGAAGGACAACTCTACAGATAACTTTCAAAGTATCTTGACAACATGCCATTACTTTTTTTTCCCCTAAGACATTTTAATATCTCCCATTATATCATTCTTGTAAATCTAGAGCACCTCAAAACTGCTAGGACTATACTTCCTAGAAACACAAAAACACATTTAACAGTTATTCCCACAAATGACTACAGCAGAAATGGAGAAAGAGTAGAGGACCAGTGAGCAAAATGCTAAAAAAACCCAAGAAGGGTCTGAGGTTTTTTTTTTCTGGATATTTTTTGGTTTCAAGTTACTCAAATATTTTTGAATAACTAAATGAAGTTTTATAAACCTAGTTAAGAGATTTCAAACAAGCAGAAAACTAAACTCTATTTTAAGCAGTTGCCTAAGTACTGGATAGCTGTATAGTCCCAAATACTACATACCATTTTCTCTTCATATGTAGGATCTGCTTCCTGGATTTCTTTTTGTTTTCCTGGTGATGTATCATCTAAAGATTCCTGAGATGAAAAAGAATTAGAAAAAAAAATATTTTCTGAACAAGGGAAGATATCCATGTAAAGCATAAGCTTGTTTCAAATTATTATCTAGCCACATCATACCCCTGTAAAGGAGAATAAGCTTGTTTCAAATTTTTATCTATCCACATCAGATGGCAGAGCCATCTCTTGCTGCTTTGATATAGTCAGCTTTCTATTACTTACTGTAAAATTATCTGGAAATGGATCAAAGATCCCTGTCACAGGGTGGGGGACAGAGCTAGATTTCTGTAATCCGATTTAGCTCCATCACTAAAGCATCACATCAGTGTGAATGAGACAGCTGTGGTCCAGGAGCTCAGCACACTGCTGCTGGGGTGCTGTGCCAAAACCCTCCTAAAGCTGACTCTGGAGACTACTGTGAAAAAAGTAGCTCACGTCCCAAAGCAAGAGTAGTTGCAAGGTTTTTTTTCCTTTTTCCAGATTACCCCAATCCTTCATGACTCTGTATCAAGGGAACAAATCTAAGTAAGAACCTGAACTGCAGTTTTGTCCTGGAAACAGAATAGGAATTTAGACAAACTGCATTTTCCCCCTATTTAGTTTACTAAATCAAATAATTGTACCACTACTAACAGAAAAACAGTTGCTTGGAAGGGGGCAGAGTCCTCCCTCATCCCCTTCCTGCAGAATACTTGACATACTGCCTTCAATTATTCTTTCAGAGCAGGGCTTTTTTGTCCTTGTCTCTCTCCTGTTACTAGGTTAACTCTTTCCTCATCACGTCCCACGTGTAATTTTGTCTTCTGTTCTTAAAACAAAAAAACAACAGGATGATCCTTCCCTAATGAACCACGCTAAGGCAGTTATTACAAAATAATTCTTGAAAGGGGGAGAAAAGGAAACAAACGAGATGCCAAAGTCATCATTAACCGTCTGTTTAATTGAGCCAAGTAAGAACTGAGCTAAATTCAATCTTTACTGGCCAGTGTAGAACAAAGGAACAGGAAAGTAAGAAACAACATGAAACAAAGGCAGGCAAAACACGGGATGTTTGTGGGTGGGCCTTTCCTCATAAAACAGGCAGGTAAGGCATGTGGAAACAGAAGAATCTTAGTAGAAACGTTTTGTTCACCAGTCAAAACAGAAAGAGCTGAGCATAAAAAGGTATGGCTAAAGGCTTTTAAACTCATACCCGAATCTTCTTACTCATTTCCCACTGGACTCGGCCAACACTCACCTACAGAGAGCACAAGCACTGACTGGACTGTTGAAACTTCGGTACAAAATTAACGTTTCCCCTCAAACGCCTAACGTGCCAAGCACAGGAGCGCAGCGGCACACCACCCCATCTCGTCACGTGCAACAAAGATGACAAAACCTTGCAATTTAGCTAAAGAGCAAGAAAAGCAGTCGCTCAGGTGATCAGGGCTTCCAAGAATCTATTTATACTGCAACTTCCCTTTATGCAAAGTAATCCCTTCCCCACGGGAAAAGGAACTAACTCAGCGAGCCCAGAGAGCGCCTCCAGAGCACGCGTTTCACAGCCTCCATGCGCTTCACCCCAGCCCGGAATTGCCCTATTTTTGCAAGTTCGAGCAGGACTTATTACCCACAGTGCTTTGGCTACTTGCTCATCCGAGAAATATGGTATTTGCAAATTTATTTAGATCAAGTAGGTTGGACTGCACAGCGTGACTCAGAGCACAAAACACCCAGTGCTGAAAGCAGGACCAACCAGTTTCCTCGGATCGTTAAAGAAACAATGCTGCGATGAAATTAAGCATCTCCAGGCAATCGCTCAAAAGTCTTGAAATTTCGGGAATAAGCACCTGTTACCCCCCCCCCCCCCCCAACATCAAATTACCCAGCACCCCCCCCCCCCCCCCCAAAAAAAAAGTTTTGAACCGCTTCAGCAGACAAAAAACGTTAGTTTTTTATAAGATGGACTGGCTGCGGCTGGGATGAGGAGGCTTTTCAGGGAGGGAGGAGAGGAGGAAAAGGCCACTTACAAGAAGCGGGTAACGAGCCCAGGGAAAACCTCTGCGCTTAAGCGCGTACGTGTGTGCCGAGGAGGGGAGGATGCGAGAGGAGCGCACACACACCCCGCCCCCCCCTCGTTTCAAAGAAGATACACACACACACACGCAGGGACCTGGCGGCGAGGCCTCCACTCCCCTGGTCCCCACGGCAACGGCCGGCGGAGGAACACGACTTGTGTGGCGGCCGTTATGGGAAACGGCGGTCGGAGCCCCCCACGCCCCCTCCCTAACCCCCGCCGGGCCGTGTCCCGGCCCCGCCGCCCTCCCTCCTTCCCGCCCGGGCCCGGTAGCTCCCCGGAGGCGCCGCCGCGCTCGGCACGGCCCCGCACCCGCCCCTCCATTGTCTCCCGCGGCCCGGGGACGCCCCGCCGGCGCCGTCCCTCATGGCGGGCACCTGCCGCCGCGCGGCCGGGAGCGCCCCCGTCGCTGCGCCCCGAGCCCCACGGAGCGGGAGAAGGTTTGTGTGTGTGTATGCTGAGGGGGTGGGGGGTGTCCCCACCGGGGGAAAGCGCCTGACCTCCATCTCGGTGTCGCCTCCGGACGGGCCGGCGGCGGAGGGAGCCGTGCCGGCGGCCTCGCCGCTGCTGGCGCCCGACGGCGGCGCGGGCAGCTCGTCCGACTGCAGCGGCGGCGGCGCCTGCTGCCCGGTGGACATGATCCTCGCCGCAAGACGATGCTCCGCCGGGACCCGGGCTTCCGCGCCCGCCCGCCCGGCTGCGCGTCCGGCGGAAGAGAGGGCGGCCGTCCGGTCGCTCGGGCTGGGGGGAAGCGGGGCTCCGAGCCCGGTGCGCGGTCGCCGGCGGAGGCCCGTCGCTGCTGTCGCCGCTGCCGCCCCGGCTTTCCGGGCGGGCACCCACCAACCAGGAACGGAGCCGGCTCCCCGCTCTCGCGAGAGCCCCACGGCCAGCGCTCGGCACGGCGGGAGCGCGTGCGCCGTAACCGCCGCCGCCGCCTCGCCGTTGCGTGTGGGGAGCCCTGGCAACGCCCCCCGACGCTGGCAGGGGACGCGCTGGCGTCACTTCCCCCCGCGCGCACCCGCCCGACGGCCGGGGGCGGAGCTCAGGAGCCGCCCAAGCGCGGGAAGGGAGCGCGAAGCCCCGCCCAGCGCTGAGGGGAGCGGGGGGAGGCCGGGCTGCGGCCCAGCACCCAGCCGCCCCGAAACGCGCAGCCGAGAGCCCCGCGCTGGGGCCTGGGCGGAGCCCTCAGCGTCCTCGCCGCACTGCGGCCTCCTGGCACCCGTGCTGGAGCTGCAAGAGCGTGTTAATTACAGCCGGTGCCTACACTGTAACATTACCGATAAGGGAAACTGCAAAGTCAAAAATCACTTCCTGTCACTTTTTGTCACGTGTGATACCGTATAGGTTCCTCATCACGTTTTTTTTGTTAAAAGCATGAGATGGGTTGAAGCTAACTCACATCACAGTGCTGCGATCCTGACAAGGTCACAAAGGCTTGTTACTAAAGTCTAACTGGTGTGCTCTTTAAAATACAACGAAAGGAGAACATCACTGCTACCAAAGAGCAGGTCTCCCTAAAAACAAATGCTTTTTTAATGTCTATAATTGAGCATCTCTCCAGAAGAAGTGTGAATTTTGATTAGGACTTGAATGTTCACCAAAAGGCGTGCCAGAGCTAACCACTCAAGTCACCTTCCCTCACTTTATCCACCAGACAAAGCTGAAACATGGTTTTATAAACCAACTGAAAAAAAAAAAGCTGCATCTGCTCCCAGCTTGAAACCATCAGGGGCTGCAAACCTCTCCTTCAGGGCATGACTGAGCACATGCCTTTGCTCAGGGGAGAAGTGCTCCTCACTGATGACCCCCACTTAACCCTGCCAGGTACCACGGCCCAGGGCACACATCCCAGAGTGCACAAAATGGATGAAACTGTACAGGAAGGTAAACTTAAAAGCACCACTGCTGCGCTCCAACTGCTAACAGAGGCTGAGTCCAAAGGGCCTGACCTCAGCTAGTCTGAAGCAAAAGTCCCCTGAATGGTACACGGTGTAAACAGGTACTCCAGCTAAATTGCTCTACAGATCTACTCCTGCAGATGTTATATTTTTGTTACATCCATGTCTGCAATCGCAAGGAGCGTTAATGTAGATGCAGGCAGCGAGTGTAGTCCACAGGTTTGTGAAGCTGTCTCCCACATCCTGAGAAACTCGTAACCATAAAGGTAGCAGCATCTCTGCGATGATTATTACAACTCTTCATTCCATTGTTTTTACTGCAGACATCCTTTACAATTTTTCGAATTTGAAATGATTAGCTTTGACATTTCCAAAAGACTGTGTCACTTCATTTCTGCCAGAACTACTCAGAAGAGTAACTTTCCAGAAAAATCTCAATTCTTCTAGAATAGGATTTCTCAAGTAATAACAAGTTTACTGACATATTTTCCCACTCCTTGTAGTCATCTCTTATCACAGATGAAAAGCCAATCCATGAGTTTTGCTGAAGGATTTTCTCTGCATTCAGGGAGATGGCTTTAACTTTTAAATAGATACAGCAGCAAGCTATACACTAAATTGTATTAGCTTAGCCACCTATACTATGCCAGTATAGTCTAATGTCCAGTTTAAATCTTCTCTGCCTCAGCTTCTGCCCCCTCTCCTCTTCTAGAGTTGCTTCAGGTGATGCAGTGCTGTCTGCATGGTGTGGAGCTCAGCAAGCACGGGAAGCAAGCTACACTCCCCCTCCCCATTTGGCACTCTTTTGTCTCCCCTGCAAAGCACTCAAACAAAACCACACGTGGAGGATCACTGGTGAAGAAAAGCAGGGAAGAAGTCAGGCATTTGGGAAGAGAGTTGAGGATGTTTCAGCACCTTCAACACCATCTGTTATA
Organism: Athene noctua; assembly: GCF_965140245.1. NCBI lineage: Eukaryota > Metazoa > Chordata > Aves > Strigiformes > Strigidae > Athene > Athene noctua. Next base: position 36,462,744 of record NC_134040.1, read on the forward strand.
ATCAGACTAAAATCACCAGGTAAGATTGGGTTTGGTGGAAGAGGCAAGAAAAGTTAGTAAGGGGAGAAGGGAGAAAAGCACCACCTCCATCCAAATATCATTGATTTATTTGGCCATCCAGCAAAATAAAACAGCACCACAACAGTGGGTGGTGTTGAGATACTTGTACACCTGGTATCAGAAAACATTAATATATCATTCATCTCTACTTCAAAATTTCTCTTCTCTTCCTGGCTACTGCTTTAGCTTCTCTGTTCCCCTTACTTATGAGAAACTCTGCCTTTACCATAAACTATTTTTTTACTTAAATTTCAAAGTTAATATGCAAGAAAATACCAGCCCCAAACATTTCATTTGCAAAAGGTGAAACATTATAAAAAAATATTCCTGGCCAAAATCTTAATTCCACAATGGAAACAGCAATATATTTTTTTCTCTCTCTCTGCGTCAAGAGGTAGGGGAAAAAAAAGAAAAAAAATTAATCTTGCAGTTGTATATAACCTGCAATATCATGTGAGTATTTCTGGATAACCCTAACAGAATAGAAATGAAATACAGTTTTAGAGACCCAAATGCTTCTGAAATAGATGATTCACTTCTCAACAAAAATCCCAGCTCTAGCTCTAATCCATTATTTCATTATTCAGTATTACTCACTTAAAGTTGCCATGGACCCTATATCAATGCAAGAGAGCAATACCACTAGGAGTCAATGCCTACCTCAGAATTTTTGGACAAGCTATTTCCAAGTGAAGAGAAACAGCAGAAAAAGTTACTGAAATCTCTGCCATGGTCAGAGGAAAAGGCTCAACTAGAGGCAAAATTAAAGCAGATTGTTAAGTCTTCCAACAAGTACAGAGTGCAGGCATAATAATAATAATAAATAGTAATAATAATAATTCTAATACTATCTCTTGTCATAAGTGGAAAGTAAGACTAAAAGTTCTAAGTTTCTTTAGAAATAATAACAGTCCTGAAAGCAAAAGACTACACAAAAAACCCCCCACCAAACCCCAACACCCAAAACCAAACAAAAAACCCCAACCCAAACAGGAAAGAGGACTTTCCAAGTTAACATGAAGATGCTCATGAACACACAAAATCATAACAGTCCATACAGAGCCCAAATATGGACGCTTTAAAAGGTTCTTGTTAAAAGCAACAAGAAGCGTAAAGAAGTTCATGAGAGAGGTTACTAGTATGCTGAAAACACCAAAATATGGTCAAATACTCAGTAAGGCAAAAAATCCTCCCTCAGCCAGTACTAAACTACAGAGACAACTAATTATTAACATACTTATGAAGTTAAAGAACAGTTTAATTACATATTTTTGTCAAATCTCTCAGGCGACATATTTCAATTTTGTTGCCCAGTTGTGTAATCATAACTTTAATATTCTTTAGATGACTTCTTGTTAAACAAGAAATTGAAACACAAGTGAGAGTAGCTCTAAATGATACTATTAACTGTGCAGCAATTATGATAATAGGCACTGCAGCACATGTATCAACACCATAACTCTTCCCAAAGTTTGAGAAATTAAAGGAATGAAAGAGAGTTGTTTGTAGTCACACCAGACACATGACAGTCATTTGGATTCTAGAAGGTGCGAGAGGAGAGAGAGCCTGGCTTGCATTCAGATCTGAGGGGGTTTTGTAGTTTTTTAGAATTTTGGTAAAATTGCAAAAGTAAAATACTACACAAGTGAGATTAGATACTGCCAGTTTTTCTAGCCCCACACAACATTGAAGTTGAGCTGGACTACTCCATCCAAAGCTAAATATAATTAGGCCTACTTCAAAGCCATCACTTTTCTGTCAACATCATTTTTCTTCCAGTCTCAGATCAATGGTGCTGCAGGCAACAGGTGATAGATATATATATATACACACACACACAGAGAATCAGTAGTGAAATCAGTCATCAAAATCATGCTATGTTTGTTAAAAAAAAAAAAAAAAATTAAAAAATCTCTGCCCATCATCAAAGGTACAGCTTCATCAAAACCAGTAACACATTGATTTTCAGTGTAACCCACCCCCAAAATCGACACATGGAAAAGTCACATTAGTTTCAGTAAAGTCCTTAAAGCAATGGAAACAATGTTTTAGAGCTTACCACAGCTAACTGTATACATTTCTATCTGTGGGCTCTTTAGGGTACTGTGAAGAGGACACTGGAGTTGTTCAAATTACAGTGTAACGATCAACCTAGCAAAAGTAATGGTTGTACAAAAGAAAAAAGCTGTGAGTTAATATGTAGTGCTTAACCTGTAACAAATATCTGTAAGCTTACTATGTTTTAGGTCTATTTTCAAAAAACAGATGTCAAATAGTGACACATGAAGACTATAAATCTTTCAAATGTTGCACAACCACAAACCAGTGAAAGTGAAAACTTGGTAACAGCAACACATCCACAGAGCATGTCAGATACTGCTTGTGACCAGTTTAAAACAAGCCCTTTGATCAATAAAGTTTAACTATGTAAAAAACCCACCTCTTAGAGTGTCAACTGCTGATGCTTGGCACAGAAAGCCTCAAAGAATTAAGATTCTGTGGCAAGCAGCACAGAAGAAACGCAGAATAAATAAAATGCTTTTAGGTTTCATTTGCATGCTGCTTTGACTGAAATGGTTCAACCAGAATGCTTTTTTTTTTTTTTAATATGTAAAAAAACCATTTTAATGTATAGAACACACACACACACTTCATTACACACACAGATCCTTCCCTTCTCAAAACTCCATATTCTCCTCCCTCTCAGTGGTCGGGTTCTCCCGACCCTGCTTGCTTGCACACATGAAGCTCAGTTCTTGCCATGTGGCACGGCAACCAGAGCGAGACAATGAAAGCAAAGAGGCTTCCTTGCAAAATCACTTCCCCCATCTACTTGCACTGCAGTTAAACCACCTGACTTCCTCCCGGTGCCGTCACTCTTAAGAGCAAAAAAGGGATTTTGATTAGTTGAATATAAACCTGGGTTTCATTGATAGATAGGGATAAATCCAAAAAAAGAATTTTCTTAATACTTTAACTTTTCTATTTAAACTACATCTGTAATTTTAACCATGAAAGCAAGCGTTCTAGTGGGATTCTACTTCTAGACAGGTATCTTACCTGCCCGTACACCCAAATCTGCTACAGCAAGGCCTCTGCCACAGCATCTTAATCTGATTTCCATGGTTTTCTTGCCTTTCTGTCCTGGTTTCAGTTGGGATAGAGCTAATTGTTTTGGGGTTTTTGCCTTCTTAGTAGCTAGAATAGTGCTGTGTTTTGGATTCAATATGGGATTTGGTATGAGAAGAATGCTGATAACATACTGATGTTTTCAGTTGTTGCTAAGAGATCAAGGACTTGTTAACTTCCCATGTCCTGCTGGTGTGCAGGTGCACAAGAAGCTGGGAGAGAGCACAGCCAGAGAACGCGACCCAAATTGGCCAACAGATTATTCCATATTATGTAATGCCATGTTCAATGTATATATATAAAGGGTGGATCAGGAAGCTCCACTCAGGTTTTGGGGATGGTGGTTTCAGGATTCTCTCTTCCCTGGGATCACTAGCTGGAAATGGGCTGGGCATTGGTCAGCAGGTGGTGAGCAATCAAGTTGTGCATTACTTGTGTATTTTCTATTATTCCTATTATTATTCCTATTATTACTTTATTTCAATTATTGTTTTTATCTCAACCTGTGAGTTTCCCTACCCTTCCAACTCTCTCCCCTATTCCCCAGGGCAGGGGAGGGTGAGCAAGCAGCTGTGTGGTGTTTGGCTGCCAGTCAGGTTTAAACCACAACACTTTCTTATCCTGCTTTGTTTCTTCTCAGCTGTGACCTGGGCCAATTTTCTCCATAGTGTTCAGATATTTAAACAAATACTCATTAAAGATTTTGAAAAACACTTAAACACTTAACTCATATTGACAAATATCTGCCCCCTACTTTACTATAACTATAGTATCAGAATAACTAGGACATACAGGGGCTTTCAATGCAGTTTTTACTGCAAAAAATGGTGTGCTCTTAAGAGTGCTGTAGACTACGCTTGCTTTGTGCCACATCTATTTTCTAAGGCCTTGGTATTAGACATGAATACACATTTTGTGTGAGGCTATATTCACTTCTTTTGAGTTACTAGTTTGTATACATTATCTGAATTCCTTCCTGCATTAGTGATTGTGTATAACAACAGATTATTTGATATGTTAAAAAAATCTTCTGCTCACTCATGAAGAACAGAGCAGCTATTATAAAAGTAATTATTTTCCAAACCTCCTTCAATTAAACAGAATATTTGGGGAAAAAAAAAAAAAAAAAACAAAAAAATCAAACCACCATGACAGAAAGACATAGGAAAACAAAGTAAGACTTCACCGAAGAACAGTCTCAGGGAAATGTAACAGTGTGTATTCAGAATATCATAGAACAGTTTGGGTAGGAAGGGGCCTTAAAGATCATGTAGTAATTATGATACAGGGGAGATAAAAACTACTAAAAGAAACGAAAAATCTGACAGACAGAACCAAGAGTTTTAGAGAATTATCTGACCAGAAGGGAGTCAGGCAGGCAAAGGTATTTCAGCAGCCCTGAGCAGAAAGCCCCAGCCAACAGAATTGATGGTGTTCAGAAGGGATGCTTTCTGAAGGAAGCAGAAAAGGTCTGCACAGCTGTGGTTCACCTGAAGATAGTCAGACCTATAAATAGTAGATACTAAATAAACAGTTGGAAACTAAGTTCCTTTCTGAGTGCTGAGCGGTTACTTTGTGGGGTTTTTCTGGTAGTTTGTGTTTTATTTGGTTTTGGTTGGGGTTTTTGTTTTTGTTTTTTAAAGCAGAATTTAATCCCATTTACAGAACAGTAACTGCTTGTTTAAGTCTCCATCTTTCTACACAACACAACCATTAAAAGAAAACCTCAGGAAAGATCTTAGAACTATCAACTGGAAATTTATCCCTAAACTTTTATGCAAATACACCTTGACAAAAAAAGGCTGAAACTACTAATGAACCTGTGTGGTCAGTCACACACCATGAAGTGTGTTATCACAGAACGAGGTCCAGAATAAGCTTGCACAGAAATAACTCAGAGTTCAAGACGAGATCTGACCATAAATCAGCACCTATTCAGCTTCTTGCCAAAGGCTTCTGATGGGACTATATCCCAGGACACCTTGGATAGCCAGCTCGAGAAAGGGTGGCAGCAACATTTTCTGATCCTTAGTCCCATACTTTAGAAGATGACCCTCCTCCTGCTACACCAAATACAATGATATTCCACAACAAAACAGACACCACAAATACCACTACAAAAAAAATGTGGGTGAACAATTAAAATTATAGAAAGATGCAGGACAGCCTGTAAAGGCTAGTACCAATGGTACTTGCATCCTAATCCTAAATTTTATCTTACTCCTTTACAAGGGAGAAAACAAAAACACCACTCACCAGCCCTCTCTAAAAGTAATTTTTTGCTTCAACTCCTTATAGTTTTTAAATGCACCACTTATCCAGAGCTCACTGGTGACTCTCTGGCACTGGCCACAGAATTTCTATGCCCAATTCTAAACTGAGTGCTGGAATCAGGGGTAGCTGTACTCCACAGCATACAAGGGGAAGGGAGCTCACTTCAAGGCAGATCAGAGGCTAGATCTTGCTCCTGGTTGGCTCCTTTTTTCTTCTTTTAAAAAAAGTTCTTTAAGAGTTAAGTTTATGCCATGCTCCCTCATACTGAGCTGTCAGTGAGGAGAGCTAATGGTAAAAATGTCTTCAGGATCATCACTTCTTTAATTTATGCAAGAAAAAAAATAGTTAAAACAAAACCAGTATTTTTAGAAGATAGTTCCTAAACTTATATTTATATACCTGTGTATAAAATGAGATTATTTTGAAGAAGTTATTGGAACTTCCACTTACTTAAACAGGATACAATTGTGCTTTGAATATTAAAGTCTGCTCCTCAAAATACAATGGATTTCCCAGGTAAAGGAAAAAAAAAAATCCCAAAAAAACCACATTTCAATTAGTCTTCCTAGTTTACAAGTGTGCAAATCCACAGCACAAGTGCAAAGTAGAGATTCCTTCCTTTAAAGTATATTCCCTGAAAACAGCATAAAAATATAAAATCTTATATAATTTAAAGTTGGGTAGGAATTCAGGAAAAATAAGGCATGTTTATACTTTCCTCATATTCTGGCCATCTGACTGAAAAAAACCCAATGTAGTAAAGGCAATTTTCAGCTGCCCAGGTGTACTTGCTCGCATTCTGTACCAATGGTCAGCTTTCCAAGTATCAATGTATTTTCTGTAAACAGGGTTTTAGAATAGAAATCTATACATCACCTGTAGCTTTAACTTGCTCCTTGGGCATCCAGTGGCATTGTTTGATTATACAGCTAGTCACCAGCTAGTTCAAGAACAGCTCAACTCTCCTGCAATGTCTACATCTAAATGTGAATAAAAAACTGAGATGCCCTACCGTGAGCCTTTCATTTTTCTAAATCAAAAGCATATTATTTCATACTTAAAAGTGCTCATTCGATTCTAAAAGTAATACTAAAGCCAGTTCTACTTTGTATGGCACCTTTTAAATAGCTTCAGAAGACTGGATTGCCACACCCTCTCCCAAAGTGCATCAAGTCAGCTGGGTACCCTGTGCAAGCCTCACATACACACTAGCACCAGCCAAAAAGAACCTCTAACAGCATTTAATCAAACCTTATTATAATAATAGGATTGGTCTTTTCCAAATCGATGTGACACACATTTTCTTATTGCTTCATTGCAGATATAACTTACCAGGAAAAGACTCGGCAACAATGATGGATCCTGTAAGAATCTTCAAGAGTAAGTCACAATGATTACTACAAATGCTGATTTTATAACTGCAAGAAAATTTTGAGAGCCTCCATTTTAACAACTTTGTATTTTATATTCTAAACTGTATGAAATTTTTTTCTATTCCATTTTACCATAGTAAACTAAAATATTTCAAAATTAGTAAGTTCTTTAACCTTCATTTTTTGTTCTTACACACAGAAGTAAAAGGCATTAATTGGCTCATGTCTTGTGGTTTAGAAACTGAAAAATAATTCCATTGACTTACGAAATTTGGCATCACAGTGAGGTACTTTGAAAGTTGGTTTTACCAAAATGTCTAGTGTTTCTTAAATTATGTGTGTACACTGCAGATTACACAACTGTACACTTCAGCTAACTTGTTTCTTATAAAAAAGTTGAAGCAAACATAGGTCATCCGTTTCAAATAAAACATGGGAATTTTCTTTTAAAGACCATCTAAAAAGAAAACCACTGGCTTCAGAACAGTCTAGCTCTAAGAATGACATAGCAAAAGACTTTCAACTAGTCATGCATCCAATACCTGCTATTCTCCCACTTTTGTTACTGAAAATTAACATCAAGGACACTGAACCATAAACCTCTACTGGGAAACTTCTCATGTCAAAGACATTGTTCTTAACCATCTCAAACACCTTTTTGTTTTGTTACACTGTGCACCTCATCAGGTTGAGATCTGCACCCAAATTGCTTGTTCCTCACAACAAGGTATTTGGTTCACCTACACCCAATCAACACAAATGTTTCTATGGAACATTTATCACACTAACTGCTGGACAAGCACTTGTATTTTTTTGTGGTCATGGACCACACTGGTTTTCCCATGTAATAAGGCAGACAAACAAGAAATGAACCTTAAGCAGTGGTGTTTGGTACAATACACAGAGGCCAAGAGCAGATGCAAGAAATCTGGAGGATAATCTCCAAATTTAAATTGATTTGTGGATAGCGCTGAGCTTCTTAAGAGCTATAGGTGTAAAATATCCAAACAGATTAAGTGATATTATTGCCTTCTAAAATTGCACACTGATACCATATGGCAATACCCTTTTCTTGAGCAAATGCTTAGGCTTTTCCTGACACAAACCTCTATAGTAAAGGAGGGAATGGAAGGCTTGTCCAGAGCTGCTAAGTTTCCAAAGTAGTTTTGCAAGACTACAATATATATATATATAAATTGACTGCTGCAGTCTATTACTATAGCTGAGCTTAAATTTCACTGTGATAAAAATCTTGCTTAGCTCACAGTGCAATGTGAAAGCTATAGAGCTGCCCATCACTTCCTATTTAGCTACATGGAGCAAAAAATTCTGAATTACTTAATTAAAGCAGCAAGACTGTAATTTGTCTGTATGCCCTATGTGTGACACTATGTCATGACTGCCATACGTGAATGGATGGTTAATTTTTTTTACGTAAATACGCATCTAAGTAAAAAAGACTGATGATCACATTTTTACTTCATCTTTTTCAGTGTCATTTTACAAATTTTTAGCAGAACAGAACAGCTGTGTTTGTACCTACACTTCATGAGGTAATAGTGATTATGCCACAGTGTGTAAAACTGTGACTGTTAGTACTTACCAGAAAACATGTTGTTCAGATTACAGCATGAAGTGATACTAAGCCATCTTTAGAGTCAATCTTAGTGCATGAGGCACTAAGTTTTCTTTTGATTTTTGTGAGCAAAATTTTCTGTATTTCTAAAAGATCTATTACACATATTTTATTTGCAGTTTAAAATTACTCTTATGACACATACAGCAATAAAAACTATATCCATGACTGGCAACATACTGTTTTAGTGAAACAAGAAAGAACTTACCTGTTTGAAAAAGAACACCTGACATATGCCACTCACAAACTACTTCTGCATCCGTATCTACTGGAGTTTCCACCACCACCCATCACTGTAACTAGAGCGTCCTCACAAAGCTAGTAACTAAAGGATATACAAGGTTAACATCAGTTTAGCTTTCTTTCTACCACGTACAATTTTAGGATTCACATTTTCAGTTTAATATTCACATCCTTAGGTAATCCAAGAGCTCAGACAGACCTGCAGCGTGAAGTCCCACTATAGCTTTATAGGTGAAAATTAGATGCATCATCCAGAGTCAGCATCACAGCTCTGATTCTGGACATACATGTAAGTAGAGAAAATGTATTATTGGAATTAGGAGGAGAAAACGGCTTAGAAGTCTAATTAAAGAGAAATTTTAGACTATTACTTAGAAAGCATTACACTGTCTGTACAGGCTAGAACCTGATGTTTTCCTTAACAGAAGTAGGGGAAAAAGCCTAGAAATTAACAATGGATTCTCAATCATAGTAACAATTAACATGTGAATGCTGCTGATCTTAAAATGAAGAAAGAATGTGTTGTCTGAAAACCAAGGACCGATATCAGCAAATTTAGAGGAAAACCAACTCATATCACTAGCTCAACAAGTGAGGCCAGCCTAGGAAACCAGTTTATACTTCATTATCAGAGATGCTCACAACACCTGAAAAAAATAGTAGAGATATCTAAATATAAGTATCACTGCTTGATTACAAAAACCCAAATAATTTTAAAAATAATACATAGTTGTGTAGTTGGTAAATGTTTCAAGGACAGATAGGTTAAGGATAGGTAAAAGACAAGTAGCCCTTCCAAACCTTCTCCCTCAAATTCTCCTGTCTATTGAGAGAATAAAGAAACATGAGTATGAAATATTCCAAGATCACCTTACTCCTTGGGTGCACACACGAGTATAGGGGGCCACAGTATGGATTCTTCTCCCCTATGGCAAGTACCAAAACCCATTCTGTAGCATAAATAGCAAAGTGATTATCTAACCACATCTGTTAACAAATTACAGGCATCTCAGCAGTGGAGATGCACTGCTGTCACTCCACAGATAAAACACTTACAGCCGGTGTCCTGAAACAAAACCATCATTACATTAGTCACCAAGTACTTGCCATGCCTATGAGTACTTCAACCGTAGCATCAGTGAAGAAGAGGTTATTACTGGACAGGAAGGCCGTCACAGCAGAGTTGAGCTATAATTCCAGAATCTCTATGGATTTGAGCTACTTTTGATTGAGCCATCATGGTCCCCTGGCTCAAATCACTTCTTCTGACTCCCAAAAAATTGGGAATTCAGATTTAGCTGCTTGGTGCAGAGATTCATTCTGAAAATTGTTTTAGATGTACTTTTTTTTTTTTTAGGTAATACAATTTTGAAAAAGCGTGGTTTGTATCTAGGCACCTTCATAGACGCATCAACATTGGTTTGCTGTTTCACAGGACAGTTTACACATCAAAACTGAACAACTCAATTTATTTAAAATTCACCTCAAAATGCATTGTGTTTAGTTTCTTTTTAAAATGAACATTCAAAGCATCAAAATCTTACTAATTTAAAAAGAACCTTTGTTAAGAATAAGATAATTTACATACTGTAGGTTGTGGCTGTGAGGGGAGAGGAACAACCAGTGGTAGATTAGGCACAGTACTAAGGCCAACATGCCAGAAAACAACACAGCTCTATGCTCAAATTTTAAATGATCTGGACAAAATAAAACAATGGGGCAGGAAAATAAAACCAACCGCTTACTTGAGGGTGTTTGTGTAAAACAAAAAAAAGTGTTAGTAAGTTTTCTATCTAGACCTAACTCATTCACGTATTTAAAGAACTCTATCTTCTTCCAAATAACAAAAAACGTTTCTAAACCAAGGCAGATTATTATTTGGAACTGGCATAGTAAAAGAAAGGATCACAGTATACAGAGTTTAAAATCCTGTACCAGGAAAGAGCAAGTGGTTTACAAGGGGATCATTTAGGTATATTATCTAATTTTTAAAAACAGATATAAAATATCAGTTGCATAGGGATTTAAATATAAGGCCAAGCAGGAGATTAAAGTAAAACAGAGATCATAAGAAGGGCACTATGGTGTCAAAACATAGTATTTCCATTTGAATTAATGTCTAATTCAAAAATCACAGTATTTTGCTAGTACTACAAACAGTGAATGTCAAACTGTCCCATTAATCTTGAATTGAAAACTGACATTAGAACTTCTAAACAGTAAAAAACTACAGCTCATTGTCTAAACCTGATCAGTGTATTAGCACAATAGTGCTTGGTACGTACCTGATTGATATACTCTACCTTCTGTAAATAATATAAAGGTTATTTCTTGTTAATGTGTGAGATCACAATATTACTGCATGCCATCAGTGGTTTGCAGGCTTGATATTTAATTATTCAGTCTTTAAAAGTGTAAGATCCCACCCTGCAGAATCTTCACCCATTGAACACAGAACACTGTCATTAATAAAATACAATAGAAGTTCCACCACTAACAACTAACATATAAGCCAGGATTGTAGGTCTAAACCCAGTACAGTTCATTATTATTAACTCACAGCAATTTTTGTTAGGAAGGTAACCTGTAGACTTCCAGATAATCTTGCATGTATTAAATATAAACAAGTATGTAACTAACGGTCGTCTCTTGGCATTTCAAGTAGATTATTCAATTGTGAAAGTATTTCCGCAAAATCAATTTTAAGTTGTTAAAATGAAGTTCAAATATTAATTTCTGTATCTACATGTAGCTTAATTAACCTAAAATCGTAAGGAATAGTAGTGTAAGGAAAAAAAAAAATTCTCCAGATGAATTAGGTGTTAAGGTACACTAACTGGGAATACCTGAACCAACCTTGTAACTGAAAAAGTGCATAAACATAGTAATACTACAATGTGTTAACTACAGAAAAAAAGGTTTTCTGAAAGCTAAGCGATGCTATTTTACATGTTATTTACAGGTTGTAATTTTTCCAGAGACCACAGAGCCAATTTATGATCTTAAAATTCCTCTGATATATTTGTAGTGTCCTTTGCCTTCCATCCTACTCAGTCAAGAACCTATTCACACACCAGTGAATCAGGTACTGTATGGTCGAACAACACTGCCATTGTGGTTCTGTAATTCTTCAAAATTCACTCCTTTCTGTTCTTTGAAGAAAAAGCAGTATTTTCATTTCACACTTTTTGTAGGTGTTTCAGATTCTGTAGACTGTCTCCCATCAGTCCATGCCTCTCGCGTGCTCTTCAGTGCTAGTGTTTTCTGCTGGTCAACTACAACGTAATCAACTCTTTCATCTGCCACGCTGCTGCCTGAACCACTGCTCTTTTTCTGGGCAAGGCAAGGGAGAGTGGAAAAAAAAAAAGTGAAAATAAATTAGCAACAAAAAATAAGTAGCTGTCACAGAGCGATCTACAACAAGCACAGGTTTCTCTGAAAGGCCCAGCATAGGTGCTCTGATTGATCATTTGACAAACTAGTTAAGATGATCTTGCTGGAGGCTCCCTCTTTCCCAGCAACTACTTGTGAAGAAATTTTAAACTCTTGATGGCAGAAGTGCAAGAGTTGAACATATGCTTACCTTACGAGGTGGGGTAGATTTTCCTGAATCTAGGTCCAGATCTAAATACTCTACTTGTTTATCTCCTTTAGGTTTTACCATAGGGCTGCTTCCTCCATCAAGACTGTTGCTTCCGAACAAATTCTGAAAATATAATATAAATAACTTCAGCTACAAATGTACATGTTAATGGTCCATGTTATCAAATACACTTCATTATAAACTGCCAAAATATTAAAGGTTAAAGAACTGACTGAGAGCTCTTACAGTCAGTTAAACCATGCGAATTTTATTGATACTGTATTACAAGGGGATATATTCTCAGTCAAAACTGGGACAGAGTTGAAAGCCAATGGGGAGTAAAAAACCCCAAAACCAACCCCCCAAAGGTAAGGTTGCCACCAAGCCTTCCACGTAATGTCCCTTTCATATCATGAGATAATAATGGAGTGTGGTTTGCTCTTTTAAATGAAGTGGTTACATCTCAAATTTAACATTACTTAAGTACAAACTTTTTTATTTCCTTAAATTGCTGTTAAATACCTTGCAAAAACTTCAGCCTTACAATAATGTCAAAAATTCAAATGAAACTTTCACATTTCATTCAAAAGCCATCATGATTAAGCTGAAAATCAAAAGGTATTATTCAATTGATTAGACCAAAAGATTAAAACTTTGGAAAATTTGTGTAGGGCTGCCTGAACTGAAGTTGCATTAAATATACCTAAATTTCAATTAGCCCAGACTTTTACAACCTCACCTCCTCTGTCCTCTCCCAGCCTGATCCCTCCCTCTTAACAGGTGTTATAGGAACAGTACAATAGAAGGACTCTTCTCTAAAAGATAAAGAAAAAAAAGGAAGACAGAGGGCAGCAGTCAGCAAAAAATGAAGAGGAAGGCAGAAGGAAAGACAGAAGGGTAAGGCTGACAGCAACTTGAAAGAAAGAGCAGACTATTGCTGGTTTTATTAAATTAAACAGAAGTATGACAAGATGCTTCAAAGCTGATGACAGAAAAAGATGAAAAAGTATGGACTTCTTTCTAAGATGCAGTTGGAACAAATAAAAATTTCCAAAACACTCATGTAATTGGCACATTTTAAAACAAAGGCCTTGAGATATCTGGAAACGTTCAGGTTCTCTTGGAAATAAAATATTTTATGGGTTAAACCTTCATGGGCTGGGCTTTTTAAATTGAAGTTATCCATTATATTTGTATCATCCAACTCATTAAGTGGTAACAAGGACAAACACAAACAGTGCACACAAAGTTCATTTTTGTTGCCCAAATTCTCTAAACAAATTTCTGCATATTTAACATACAAAAGTCAGGTTCTGTATCAATGTTTCCAGCATAAATAAAAAGCTGTTACTCTTTAAACAGAAAATAATTATTTCAAACAAACTAGACAGGCAGAACATATGCATTAGAAAACAGAAATTTTAAATATATGAAAGTGAAAGGAAATCTGTAGAACAACCTTAAAGAATGAACGGTGCAAGCAAACAGAAGATATTAATGACAGGCTGTCTGAACTGTGACATTAATTATACCATCTTGGCACTGAAGTTAAATCCCTGAAATGTCATTGTAAGAATCGACAGAAATCCCCAATTTTAACTGTGATTCTGCTGTGGGGAGGACTGTGGGCACAGGCGATTCTAAACCTTTGTGTAAAACGGGATGTTTCTTGCATCTGTAACATGGGACATCACCGATTACTTACCAATGCCTCTTGCAAGAGAGAAGCTAAGCTTTTAGGTCATCAGCTCCCCACTGCTGAAGCGCCCTTGAACTGGGAAGCATGCCTGCGCTGCTGGCAGGTCAGACACGGTACAAAGCATGGGCCAGGATGCTCTGCGGGTCCTGGCCTTGCACCCAGCCCCAGCTGCCGCAGAGAAGTCGGCGGGAGGGGCTTGCTCAGGGGGGGACCTATGAGGCAGCATCCAGAGGCAGCAATGGTGAGCTGGAGGGGAGAGAGGCTAGAGGAGGTTGAGGAGGGTATCCAGAGCAGCAGGGGACAGGGAAGCAAGCAGCACTGCAAGAGGAGGGGAGCCCAGGGCGTAGTGAATTGGGCCAGCACATGCCATATAAAGAAGGCAGACAAACGAACAGAACAAAAAGGGTGCTAGACAGGCCCTCCCCAAAGGTCTTTCATCATGCTTTAAAGATGAAAAATGGTGCCATATTCCCCACTAAAATGGGAAAACTTAGTGACTCCATATACTGAAAAGCTGAGCTCAAGATACAGGTTTTCTTCCAGTGCTTGAGGGGTATTTTGGACCACATTTAAGTTAAGGCCTAAGTCTACTGCTACTCTCTTACTTTAAAATATGATTATTGGTTGTTCTTCTCTCTCTCCTTCCCCCCAACGAAACAAACGCAGCACGCCTGCAGACTGAATCGCTGAAACTTTAGTATCTGAGAAAATTCTCCCCCAAAGGGGAAAAAATACAGATACTCAATACACAAAGACCGCTTCTACCCTCTTTTTTGAGAAAAGCCTAATAAAAGTACACATAGTTCAGTTTTTCTAGAACGTAAACAACAAATACAAATCCTTTTTTTCCCCCCTGTTCCCTCCAAATTTCTTAGAAGACATCCTTTTAATAAAGGTTTTTAAGCATGTCTCAGAGGTCCTAAGAGTTTATTTCCCTTGATGTCATAATATCGAACTGGTACATAACCCAGGATAAGCAACTACAAAGAAGAGGCAGTTTCTTAGGGAATAGGATAAAAGGCACGTATTGAACTGTTCTGTACAACAGATATGGATACTAACAATTCTTTTTATGTATGATTATGCTCTTAACTTCGGCAGTGAAATCTTATCAAAATTATACTTTTTCTATGGAGAATTTTTATTATTATTTAGATCAAGAAATATAAAGGGAGTGATGTTGAGTGGAAGGATCTGTGTTTGCATGATTTAAAAGTAAGGACTGCACAGGAAGAGAGTAGTTAAGACGTAGATTTTACATACTGGGTCTTCAGTGGACTGATTTGGATTCATGGATACATAATTCTCTTCACTGTCGTGCGAGTCACTGCTGGAAGTTGTGCTATGAACTGAATCCGGTCTGGGAGACATGGGAAACCTGGAGGAGCTAATTACCAGGAATTATTTTACAAACAATACATCTCGAATATCTTAAACCTCCTGGTAAACAACAAAAATAAGCACATTAGAGCTGAAATTTTCACAGAAGTTTACTAGAGTGTCACATTTTTCGGTTATACACAGTCCCTTATATTTAATATTACAAAATAACAATTCATATGGACACATTTTGTTTCAATGCACAGGAGCATACATACATACACACACACATATAAACATTCACTTCCAAAGGAAACCTCAATTTGTATTACACAGGCTAAAAATATAGTACAGATGTACACACATTTACCAACACTCTAGTCAACAAAACCAATTAAACCAAATGAGGAAAAGCTAAGAAACTTACTCTCGTGCAAAGCTTCTGGTGATAGGAGATCTCACTGGGGCTTGTAATTCTTCCCATTCAGGCAGAGGTTTTATTTCTAGTGGAGCTGGTTTTGCTATGTAAGAAACAGACAATTTTAAAGCACAGAACATTCCTGAACAAATTTAATAGTTTTTCAAAGTCTAAATACCAAAAACCATAAATTACTGTTTTTAAAATTATAAATAATAGTTAGGAAAAGAAGACACTTCAGTTATCGGAAGTCATGATGTATTAACTTATATTTTTAATCTTTCCAGGTACTGAAAAGGAACATCAATTAGGAAAAAACCCTCACAATTTAAGAATTTTGCAATACATACTTTCATGTAGTAATTCTGTTTTGAAAAGAGACTCTGAAAATGGCAAGCATCATGTTCTGTTTTTACTCCGCCACAATGACTTGTTGAACTGACAAGGCTCAGGATAGGCTTGATAAACTGTTTCAGCAGAGCCAACTCCGGGTACTTTTCTTGGCTCAGAGACAACTATTATTATGCAAACTCTGCCCTCGTTGCATATGTGCACCCTTACTGATGAGGTTTCACAGCTCAAAGTGTGGGCAGAATCTGCAGCTAAGACTAAGTTTGCCATAGTGAGAGATGAGCTAACACCCAGCTTCAATTCCAAGAGGTGCTTGGCTTGCTTCAGTGCTTACCAACAGACAAGCAGTGTGGCAGTGTGTCTGTGCCATGAATGACAGCTAACATTGTTCTAGAAAAGGTGCCATTTTTAAATTCCATTTTCAGAACAGAATCACAAATAGTATATTAGTGAGAAACACATTATCCCTCCACTCCAGCTTGTAATGTTTCACCCCTCCTAAACGTTACGAAAAAGGTATAAAAGGACTTGTGGGGAAAAAAAATTAAAAAATAAATCACACAGTCAAACTGCTGTCAGAGTTTGAATATCAACCTCACCCTCCCTAAAACTGATTTTAGAAAATAAAATGCAATGTCATTATAACAACACCCCTTCCTCTCCTCATCTTCCCCATCAGTTTGCTGCCTATTAGCAGATTTACCAAGATCAAATGTCAGGCATGGAGCACTAGTTCATGTGGAGTAAGAACTGTCATAAGTGACCACATGAGGAACTGACAGAAATCAGTTACTTGATCAGTGTAGTTGTCTCAAGAAAAAAGCAGAACTGTATTCATTATGCTTCCATTATATTCACTCTTTGGATTGAGTTTACTGAAAAGTCAGCTATCATACATTGAACATAAGGACTCCTGATTCAGATTTTCTGGGTAAGTATGGTCTTTAGTATCCCAGTTTCTTCCTTTTCTCTGTTAAGAAGCCATAATTACACACTCAAAGCATATCAAGCCTACTCCACTAATTCTGCCACTTTAACTCATGAAAAGCTGTCACCACAGACTCAGAAGAGGAACTACAACTTAACTTTCTCAAGATATAAGGCATCATATGAGATAAGAGTGGCAGAACTGAACTTGACATAGGCAAGATAATATTAAAGCATGAGTGACAAAAATGATCAGCTTCATTCAAGTCCTTTCTGTAAAGGCCTGAGACTACCTGGCAGGTATAAATGGTGGGCAAGGTACTGCTCCAGCAGAAATAGTTAGGACTTTGTCCAAAGCCCACTGAGAACAGCAGAAATATTTCACCAGTTGCAACAGGCTTTAATAACCAAAGGTAATGACCAGTGACACTTCTGTGAGATTTTTAACGTTATTTGCAATCTCCTCTACTTCTTGTGACTATATAAGGTATGAACTCAGCACCTTAAATAAAGCCCATCAGACTAATTGCAATGCTCATTAAGATGCATAAATAAATCTCTATACTAGTAAATGGTCATAGGATCAATGTTTTGCTTTATTTCAGTGTTGCCAACAGCAGAAGATCCAAGTAAACAAAAGTTATTTCAACGAACTTACAGGTAAGTCATATATACTTCCTTCTAAATAAATAGACAAAAGTAAATCCAAAGTATGAGCAGCTACAACTTAAGAGATCAGAGCACCCACGTAAATGTCAAGGAAATGTTTCCATGAGCTGTTCAAGCCAGAAAGACCTTAATTCCTTATATAGGAAACTTTTCACTTGGCAAGGAAAACACATCCATGATCTTAGATTATAATAGAAGAAAAAACTATACAAAAGTTATAGTTATTCTAGAATAACAGTTGTCTTAATTTTGGTTTACTTATTTTTATAAAGCTCCATATACATACAGTGCTAAAGTACATACCCTTTCTTCTTGTAGTAAAGTCACCTATGGTTTGTGAATCAGTTCGCTCTAAACCATGTGGTTTAGGTCTTAAAATTTTAGGACTTTGACCTAATTGGTAAAAAGAAGACTCTCTTAATAATATTCTATTTGTAACTGGAAAGCGGAATTTTGTAAATAACAGCACAACCCCCTGCAGAAAGGTTAACACCACAAGCATAAGCAAGCTGCTGAAGGAGAGTTTTATAGTCTAGCTAGGTCTCACACTACGGGCTTAAGCACCAAACCAGAAACAAAGAAAACACTGCATGCAAGTAATTTGTTGAAGGCAAGCATAAAAGGTGTACAAAAAGGCTAAAAAGTGAATCAACAAATATTGTAACTGATCATTACTATTAACTGGTTTAAAATTCCATTACATAAAAAAATGCCATATTTGAGAAATAGCTATCATGACAGAATAGTCATGTTTCAGATGCAAGAAATTAAATCCTCTTTAGTCACAATATTACTATGCAAATAGTGATACTCTTGAGACATCTCCTACCCACCGTGCATCTCCCCCTTGAGAAGCCCCAAGAATCATTTTTCTACACTATATTTGTTAAACTTGTTCCCCAGAGGTCTTTATCTGTCTGTACCAAAACCACCTCTGACCTTGCAGACACAGGGGGACTTGCTTTCCAAGCTCCTAGCCTGCATACTGTCCCCCACCATGACACAACCCAACCTTCAACACAAATGACCCTGTCATAAAATCTTCTCCTCTAAGCCTTTTTTTGAATTGTATATGCCTATATACAAGCAGAGTAGATGGACTAATCATTCCCCAATATATTATGCTATCGTGCTATTAGCATAACATTTCCCTATGTTATGCTATCACACAACATTAACACTCTAGATGAATCTGGCAACAAGGTGGAGAGGACAAACTAAGAGAACAGTAGAGTCAATAAGCCCCCTACAGGCAATAATATAACCACTCTCCCAAATAGGAAGTCCTTGGCCAACTTGACCAAACTCCAAGTGTTTCAGGTCACACCATCTATTTTAAATAAATATGTTCAATAATGCATAATAACCCTAACCTTTCATGAAAGTCTACCTGACAAAGTGTTAATAATAGAAAAGGAGAGTGCCTTCAAGCGGTACACCAAGAAGCCATATGAAAGGTAAATCTTTACAATAAGCCAAATGAAAAGCTTAAGTCTGGTTATGTTAGAAAGTTGCCCTACAGCACGAAACGGAACTAAGGTCTAAGTACAGACTCACATGTGGGCTGGTACTACAGCAACGAGTGAGAATGCTTTGTGAGAAATAAATTTGGCAACAAACACCAGAAGTTTGCAAATCTCTACCCCAAGGGTTTTGCATATGAAGTGTTCTATTACTGTTATCACTGAAGTATTGGGAATAATCAAGTAACAACAAGAAAAGTAAACAGAAAGGTTTTTTACTGTATCTTAACTTCTACACAGTGCTTCTGAGATACCATGCAGGTTCCTTAAAAAGAAAAGGTACATGAAATGATTTTCACACAGACAGTTCTTTTCCAATTTCAAAAATCAGATGCTCCCTTAAACAGCTCAAAAGGCCAAGCAGTTGGGTAACACTGACCAAAGACCCAGACTGTGAAGTGGTACAGAAAGCATTTCTGTAAAGTATGCTGTTGACTGGAGCAAAGTCAAGAGCATGACCCAACATGTTGGCGTACCTCATTCTGAGTTGATTTGATATTAAGTACCTTGCCTGCAACTCTATGATAAAAGCTTGCCTATATAAAAAGACCAAGATCTTAAAATCAGTTAAACAAATGTAAAAGTTAAAATTCAAAGACCTTTTATTAAGAACTTAATGCTTCACATAATTACCTCATCATATTAATTTTGTGTTCCACAGTTTTATAATCTGATTTAAAAGACATCTGTCCCAATACAACTCAATTTAAAATGCTAATCAATGCATTGACATACAAGCACAGATACTAAGTACAGTGAGAAATCTATCAGAGGTAATAGGATTAATGAAATTATTTAACCAGTCTGTACTTTATAACCTCTCTGCTCTGACAAATCAAACATAGGCTGAAGTACCTGAAGCCCATAATACAGAAGATAAGCTCAAGGAACTCAGGGCTATGATTCATTATTTCTACTTCTGTTAACGATGCTACGTGGTCTTGTGCAGCTAACCTTCCGGAACTATGATTATCCCCATTTGAAAAATGTGGATATTATGTAACTGCCTGCCTCATACTTAATTTAGCACTTATAAACCATTCTGACACTTTCAGAGAAGCTATATAAATAAGGACAGTTCCCTCAATTGCTCTTCTGTATCAGACAAGAACATACAAAATGTTCCAGCATAAAATAAACTCACTGAGCTTTCATTTCTTGCTGCTGAGTGACTGTTCAACCTAAATAAATTTGGTGGCAAAACAGCCAGCCACCGACCAGCTAGGATAATGCAATTCCTCTAGCTTAATACATCACAGAGAATTAAAATGTTTGTGCGGGTTTTTTTTTTTTCTTCCCTAAAAAACCAAACCAAAAAACCACCCCAAAAGGACTAATCTCTGCTGAGGGGCTTATTCTGTGCAACAGAAAAGACCCTGACACCAGACAAAGGAGTAGGAGAGGGGGGAATCACAATCACAAAACTGAGATTACTTATTTGCGTCTGCAGTGTAGAATTCCTCCAGCCTGTTTTTGATCATTTAAGAAGATTAACACAAGCTCGGCCACAGAAAGCCCTTAATAATATCCCTCACGAGACATAATTTTAATAAATCCATCCAAAATTTCAGAAGTGCCATCCTTTATCTAAAAATTGACAGTTCTGTCACCATCTTAAGCCAAATCTGTGAAGAGAACTACATATTTTTTAGTACTTTATAACTTAAGTATTGCAACTGAAATTCCTGGTGCTGCTTCCAAGAAACCTCACAAATTTTCTCCAAGAGCACATCCTAGTACTTCTGAGAAGCAGCAACCTGAATACAATATGGAGAAGGAAGTGCCTCACACCTGTACAGCAGACTGGCCTCTATACTTGCACTAAAATCAAGTGTCACTGGGTGTGAAGCTTAATGAAAGCAGAAGGACAGTAGTAGACCTCTACAGAAAGCCTGGCCCCATACAGCATTTCAACGTCAGCAGTGTTGAGGAACACATTTCATGTGGTTTAGGTCCACAGGCCCAAATTTCATAGAACCACAGAATGGTTTGGGTTGGAAGGCACCTTAAAGACCAACTAGTCCCAACCCCTCTGCCACGGCAGGGACACCTTCCACTTGCCCAGGTTGCCCAAAGCCCCGTCCAACCTGGCCTTGAACCCTTCCAGGGAGGGGGCAGCCACAGCTTCTCCGGGCAACCTGTGCCAGGGCCTCACCACACTCACAGGGAAGAATTTCTTCCTTAAACCTAGTGTAAATCTGCCCTTTTTCAGTTTAAAGCATTACCCCTTGTCCTATCCCTACATTCCCTGATAAAGAGTCCCTCCCCACCTTTCCTGTAGCCCCTTTCAGTACTGGAAGACCACTATAAGGTCTCCTCAGAGCCTTCTCTTCTCCAGGCTGAACACCCCCAACTCTCAGCCTGTCCTCACAGGGGAGGTGCTCCAACCCCCTGAGCATCTTCATGGCCTCCTCTGGACCTGCTTGAGCAGGTCCGTGTCCTTCTGATGTTTGTGCCCCTAGAGCTGGACACAGCACTCTGGGGGGGGTCTCACGAGAGCAGAGTAGGGGGTGAGAATCCCCTCCCTTGAGGGGACACACTTCTCTTGATGCAGCCCAGGACACAGTTGGCTTTCTGGGCTGTGAGCACACATTGCTGGCTCACAGTCAGTTTTCCATCCGTTAGTACCCCCAAAGTCCTTCTCCTCAGGGCTGCTCTCAATCCAGTCCTCGCCCAGCCTGTATGTGTGCTTGGGATTGCCCTGATCCATGGGCAGGACCTTGCACTTGGCCAGGAGGTTTGCATGGGCCCACCTCTCCAGCCTGTCCAGGTGCCTCTGGTTGGCACATCCCTTCCCTCCAGCGTGCTGATCACACCACACAGCTCAGTGTCATCACCAAACTTGCTGAGGGTGCACTCAGCAAAATTAGCTTACCTAGTTTTTAGGCACTCACATAAGACAACGCTTTTATCTTACAGGCCTATTCTTGGAAAGATAAATCTGGGTAAAAAAACATAGGGTTTATATATATTTTTTTGAACTCAAAAGGAAGTAAGTTGTGTTGCAACACTACTGGATGCAAACCTACAAGGCAAAAAAACCCCAAATAAGTTATGGCAAGTTAAACCAACCAAACAAGAAGTGAAAATTAGATCTTCTCACTGTTCAGTCAAGTCACCACCTGTGAAATGCAAAGTGCTACAGCCAGGAGAGAGAAGCTCATCTTCTGCACGTTCTATCAGACAAATACTGCGCAAGAGCACTCCGAGCTGAAAAAAATCCCTAATGAAGTCTATTTTTCTAACAAATGGATGCTTGTAAAAACTGCCAAGCAGAACAAGTGATTATGGATCTAGCATTACAGTGCACCCAAACGGCATGAATTCTGCTCCTGGCATTTCGGTGTGTGTCAATGCTGCCTTTGTCTGAGAAGCCATCAGGAGAAGAGTCTATTTCACATGTTTGCTTTTGTTTCAGATAATGGTTTAAAGTGAAAAACCTTTTGGTTTTTCCATCGGATAATGTATTCTCTTTTTGTTTTCCATAAAACACTTGGAACTAATATTGGGGGGAAAAAGGGGTCCCACTGCAGCAAATTCCCGCATCAGTGTAGGTGGGTCCCAACATTTCTGGCTTTGAGGATGTAAGCTACTCACTGAAGAGCCTCATTTGTTTTCAGGCTATCGCCTTAAAGCACTAAGCACTAAACAAGATTTCTGTTAAGAACACTTCTTTTCTGACTGGCTGCTTGCTCCATGGCTTGCTGGCAAGGGATTTTATGTCAGGAAATTGCAAACATCCCTACGAAAGAGGCCAACGCTCTATTTAAATACCATTTATTTGGGGCTTAAAATTTTAAGGTAAATCCAGTAACGTGACATAAAATTTAAGAAATGTGTGATCTTTTAATGCCGTTTCCTGGCCAACAGGTCTAATCCTCATGAGATGAGGAGATCAGACGTAGGAATGCTAGAGCAGTGCTTTACTTGGAATAGGAGGGGGAGAGCAAAGGGCAGAAACAGCCACGTAAGTGCCCTGCATCCACAAAAGTGCTTTCAGAGAAACATAACAATGGTTTCTCATTTCCATTTAAAAATACGCATCTTACCACCTTTTCTCTGCAACTAAAGGAAACTGAAATTTGCACTAAGGTCCAAGAATACCAGTGCTCAGAAACACTGTAAATTTTCCCTTAAAAAACAAGGCTGAAGCTCACAGTCTTACTCCCACAGGGTTTATTATTTGGTTTTCAATTCTGCAGAATAACCTCCCCCTTTCCTCATTCTCCTCTTCCTCACCCCAGTGAACTCTGGTTCCCAAGTATATGGTCTTCAGCACAGAGCTCTACAAATATCCTGAATTTTCTTTTTCATCTCTGTTTTTATTAAGACTATTTCCTGCCAAGGTACTTCTAATTAGAAACATGTATTTAGTTATACAACATTGACATCCATTTCCATACTAGTATCCAGCAACAAACAGAAATATCAATAGTGTGCTTAGATCTGGTCAGCGATACCACATGGATGGGGATAACTAGTCTCTTTAGGACAGTAAAAACAAGCTGAAATCAACTTATTATTTCAGTATTATGAAATATAAAAAGCAGTCATCTAAAGAGAGGCTCTCCAGTTTTCTTAGCCATCTTTATCTTCTCAGAGTAACTTCTCTCAGACCACTGGTTCTTAGAATGCTCCAGAAATTAAGAATGAATTGGAAAAAAAAATCTGATTATAAAGAAGTCCAACTGCATCTGACAGCTAGGGTTCACTGGTATTTGTAAAATATTTGCCAAATACCATAAAAACTATTCAGAGAATACCAAAGCTATTAATCATCCAAATACTACTTGACTGCTCTAATTTGCAAGTAACTCTACATGTCTGTATTGAAAAAGCCCCCAAAGCATGATGAACTAAAAGCATTCAATAACCAAGACAGTGTTTTAAGACCAAAGTACAATGTTCTGGTCTGTTTATTGATTAGTAGTTTAAAGCTGCAGTAAGATTCATTAAGTCCAAGGGTTACTACTTGAGATCACATTCCCTTGTTTTAAAAAAAAAAAACCAACAAAAAACAAAACAACAAACCATACACACCAAAAAAACCAAACCACAAAACACAGAAAACTACCAGAGTCTAACTTATTCAGTGGAAAAAATCAAGCCTAACATTAAGTCTATAAAAAAAGTCAATGCAACAGCATGACTATAGGTATATAAAAAACTGTTTCCTTAAAAAGGCATTAAGCATACGGTAAAGAAAAGTAAAGTTGTACGGAGGGAAGAAAAAATAGAGTATTATTACCTGGGTTGTCATCTTCCTCTTTCCCTAGCATCCTTGGAGTTCAACACTACCATCTCTACCACTAGTATCAGAGCAAGTCTTGCAGTTTGTCTTTGGAACACTCATGTTAAATTTTTAAACCCCCATTATTTTCAGTAGACCATAGCTTCCTTTGCAGCTGTGATACAGCCATCCAAATGAAATCTTTACTTGAAGTTATTTGTTGTTTCAAGTTTTGTAAGGCAAATCACAGCTGCAAGTTAAGGACTGGTGTCTCATAGCAAAGAGCTATATAAATTTCATTTAAAGCTAGTAAGTAAAAACTAGCCTTGTAGAAGTAATTTAGTACAGCCATGGAGGAAGTGTAATTATCAGCTAAATAAAAGTCTTTGGAGCTAGTGGGGAAAAAAAAAAAAAAAAGGAAAAAACCCAATAAATTTGTATTCAACCTGCTTTAGGAACTCTGAGGAAGCACCAAAACATCCCCCAAAATCTTATTTTTTTTTAAATTCCTATATGGAATGAACAGGACATGTAACTTCTAAAGAGTAAATGGAAGGATTGAACACATTGATTTCTTAAAAGTAAAATGAACAGTACTTCTGCTCAGAAAAGTCATCCTGAAAATTACAGTTTCTTTTTCAACAGATCTTCAGTTAAGTTCTTGTTGCTGATTAAAATCACCATTCACAATTTTTCAATGCCTGCTTGTCCTAAAGCCTGAGAAAATGAGTGATTCTTTATTTAAGAATATGCAAGACAATCATGATAGTGTAGAACACTGCAGCGCTGCCAACTTCTAATTATTATTATTTTAAAATAAATGTCAGCTCCTGTTGTCACAAATGCCTTAACTGTTTCTCTGAAGTTTTATTTCAGGATCATGTGGTGCTCCTGCTATATCAGGATGTGCAATATGCTCACATTGTCCAACTCAGACGCTCAAACACGTAAATATTTAACAAGGAAAGCGTTCACTAGGCTATTTATAACTAACTTCATGATTAATGAGGGTTCTTAATTTCCTTAACAGCCACCTATTTTGCTTGGGATTTTTATAGCATCATACTACACTACAACAATGAGCGATTATGCCGGTCATCCAGAGCATCACAGTGGGTCCTATGGGGGCCAGAATGTGGCAGATGCTTCCTGCCACATGAAAGCTCTGTACACAATTACCTCTTCAAAGCGGGCCTATGCTCTTAAATAAAGAAACATGGAATTTTCTATAAAGTTCATCTGTTTGGGAGATGGTCATAAGTAGTCATGGCAGATACAGCCATATTTTTATAAGCAATTCACATATTTGAGGCTTAACCACACAAATTATGTCTTGTAACATCTTAAATGAGAAAAATCCGTGAGAAAAAACAACCAGATAAAATTTTTAACATTTTTAAAACAATCACGTCCCAACTCTGAGAATTTTTTTCCTCTCCCTTAGTTTCTTTTGTTTGTTTGTTTTGTTGCTTTCAACGTGCAACTGGGTATTCTGTTGGCATGAAAAGAAATGGGTGCATCACCCACTGTCTCCAAATACTAGTTTACCACTTGCTGGGCTGAAAATTACCAGGGCCAAGCAGCAGTCTCTTTTAAAGGCAATCATATGGACTCAACTTGCATGAAGCATCTCAGACTAAACGCAGATATATATATTTTTGGTGATAGAGAAGCCTTCTGTAAAAAAAATAAAGGTGAAAATGCACTACACTAACTATTGGTTATTTTTGTCATTAGCAAAATTATCTGTGCAATCTAACCCGGAACTAGGACTGAAAATCTTGTTTAAAATAATCTTGAATGAAATTAACCTCTAACAGTATTTGGACAAATACAATTGCTATTCAGGACAAATGGAGTCAAGTCCAGTACCATGCTGTAGTCTGAGAATCCCAAGGTTTTTACTGTCTCTGTCAGCAGTCTCCTTAGTGATCCTGAGTGCATTGTACTATCACAGCTCCCCATGACCTTAGACTAGGATCTGTGATAAACTGAACTCTCTCGTAAAGTGTTTTTAAGTACTATGCACCCAAAACATGACAAAAAAAGGCAGTGTTACACCATATTTATATGAACGAGATTTAACTTTTGATTTTCATTCCATCATGGTCGTGAATTGTTAATTCAGACATATTCCCACTGTTCATTTATTTCTTTTCAGAATCGTGAAAAAACCTACTTTGGTACAGAGACATGCCTCCCCTCAGAAAAAAGGAGTTACCAAGTTACAGTATGTAGGGCATCAAACCAAGACTTTGAAGAAATAAATTCCTCCATCACCAATTCTACCATTGACTTAACTGTTTGATTCAGATATTGAAAAACAATGTTTTGTCACTTGAGATGGCAAGCACATATTTCTTATGAGCTTCAAACTTTACAGATGAGATGTACACACACACTCTAAATGTTACATAGCTATAAGGACTCCTAGTGAGCTCCTAAACAAGTACTTTAAAACCCCATAAATCTTACTTTGGAGTTGGTTGGTCTTAAAAGTCTTCCTTCCTAACCCTGGAAATAAATCATGGGGCAGTAGGAGGTCAGTATCATGCCCAGAGACTCAGACACCCCTCATCTCTCAAATGCTGCCGCCTGACCTATAAAAACCAATTCACACCCTACTCCTTTTATTTTCAACCACGCACTTTCCTTGATCTCTGACATAAATCACGTTTGGACTGAAGATTAAGATCGTCTAGACTCGTGGACCTCTGTCAGGCCTTAAAACATTCTTGTGGACTGCCAGCACAGCCACCCTGGACCTGCCTTGCTACAGAGCGGTTCCCTGTGGAGCAGCAAAATATTCACTAGAGTCCTGCGAGCTGTCAACAGGATGGAGATCACAGGATCCACTGCCTCATATCACAACCCTTTTCAGATATTTTGAAAAGCCCCAGGGAAAGCAGGAAGTGGAACAGAAGAGAACTTGGCAGTTCTTTGCTGCCTTAGCTGTCTAGGGAGTCTTTGCTTCACTGCATTTGGGCACCTCTAATTCTACTGCTCCTTCTCCGATAAATGGTATTTTGAGGAAGGAACATGTGACCATCAAAACAAATGTCACCTAATCACTCTGCGGCAGAACCAGTCACAGTCTTTGAACAATTCAGGGAATAAGACCCAACTGCACGGATGAATGCAATATTTCTCCTGCTTGAAGCCTTTTGCTAGCAACAATGCTTCTAATTTAGCATCACAGCTACATGCAACTGTGGCAAGCTAAAGCAGCCAAAAAGCAGAAACAAAATCAATACAGACAATGGTTCTTAGACAATGGTTCTTTATAATCAGAGAAATAGCACCCTGAAAAATTAAAAAAGAGATTATTTTTGTCATTCAATTACAGGTGAATGCAGAAAAGCACCTGGGCAAATGCTCTCCATTTTGTCTCAAGCAATATATCACTTACCTTTTGGTATGCTTCTCTAAAGATATAGTAAAGCACTTTGATTCAAGTTATTGGGGCAGGAAGCCAACACCATGTTTTGATATTACTTTCAAGACTTCCAGAAAGTACTGGAAGCTCCCCTCATTTATAGAAGCAGCTGTGAGCTAGAAAAATGAAACTACATGAAAATGTAGTGTAATCTTGAGGCTATATATATTCACTTTTTTAAAAAAAAGTAGCCATTGTTTTTTAACCCATTTTCTAAAATGAAGCTCTTTTAGAAACCAGTGGAAGAAAGACACGGTGTATCTCACAGCTCACCATGGCTCCTGGCCCAGGCTACTCCTTCAGGTGGGAAGGCTGAAGAGCCTCAGGCTCTCACAGCAGGGCTGTGCAAATACCCTCCTCAGAAGAATGTATATGTACTTTAGTGAATTTTAAACCTATTTATTACCTACATTTAGTTTACCCATGTTACTGAATTTTCCTAACTCAGTCCTCTGTCACAGTTGCTACTTCCACGTATTCTTAAAAATTTGGAGAATTTTAACAATTTAATAAGTTATCTGAACCTCAGGTGCTTATATCAGAGCTGTGAAGACACAGACATTACAGTCACTGCTGCTGACAGACAGATTGTCAGATCCTTGCTGCCTGACACATTATTCTTCAAAGACAGCAGAATCAGAAGTAACTTGAGTATGTGCTTCATCTCACGTTTACAAAACAGAAACAGCAGAGGGGAGAGCAGGCTATATGCAACAGAATGGCCACTGCCATCACCGAGCCCTCCATTTTCTGCCACTGTCAAACTATACTGCCTGTAAGCAGTAAGCCCTTAAACCAAAGAAAAATAGAGAAGATGCGAAACATACACATTTGACAACAAAAGGCAGTGCATTATTTATGGGCTAGTTTCACTGCATTATTTGTCAAATGCATTTTTAGCACTGAACATAACAAACTTGCCTGGCCCACACAGAACATTACTGAGCTAGAGCTAATGCTCACATGAAAGGGCACAGTGATATTTCTCATAACAAGGATAGCTACCAAAAAGGAATCGTTACACGGAGGCAGTGCAAACACTTGTTGCAGCAATCTGTAAGCAATAAAAAAAGATAGAGCTGCTTCTTCAGACAGAAGATGAGATGGGCACTCATATACCTGAAGGCCTTATCACCAACATGTTTGATCTCTGCAGTAATACCGTCTTTTAGAGAAGAAGCAGTGGTTTTCAACAGAAATTCTTAAACAAATGGCATACTAAAACCCCCACAACATTTAAAAGAGTAATAACCAGAAAGTAACTATTTTATGTACCATTTCCTCCCTTTCTGTGTCTGCCAAATTTTATTGAACATACCGCCCAAGCCGCTACTTTCTGTGCACTAATTTGTAGCAGAAGACCATTGTAGTACATTTATATAAGCAGAAATAACCTGATAATAGAAGTTGCTACAAGAACTTGAAAGCTCAAAAAGCAACAGAGCAGAATATAAAGCACACACTTGTTTAGGTTAGGTAAGGGTCCACTAAAACAAAGAGTTCTATCATATTTTAATTCAAAAGCAACTGCAGTTTTGATTTCCCAAAGGTATTTCTGGAAGGAGCTATTTGCATCAAGAGCTCAACTACTGAAATGGGAATATATTACCATCCTGATGTGTCATCATATCTGCTCTTCACAACAATGAATGACTTGCAGCAGTACGCTTGATAAACTTTGTGAAGATCTTGAGCTACCAAGAATAGTAATGGTTCTGATTTATCACTGAGGGCTTTATCTTAGTAACACACACACACTGGCTCACTCAAATTTTTTTCTGAACCACAAGCATTTACTATACTATTTACTTCTGGGGACAGTTTTACTTCATAATTACTTTATCTTCTAAATTATATTACATAATCATATTATTTTACAGCTTCTAAAATCTACAAACAAAAAATACAGCCAGACAATCTACTCATTAAGAGGCATGTCAGTACATCTAAAAATCCTTTTCCTGATATTAGCTAGGTCTTTCTAGGTGTAAAGCATTTGAAGACAAAAGCAAAGCAGGAGCCTTACATGCCATTTCTCGAAGGCAAAACACTATTTCAATCACAAGAAGAGATGCAAGAGCAGCGATGCTGCCCCAGCGGACATCTGACTGATTTGCACTGCCAACAGCAAAAATGAGAAGTTTTTCAACATCAAAACTTACTACTTTTGAAGGTCAAACATTTTATCAGTAAAACACACAAACTGGCCAGTCAGGGAAAATATTTTAAAGCAGTTCAGTGCTTATTTTGAGAATATTTTCCAGTATCAGCTTTCAATCTGTTACTGTCCAGTATTTCTTAAGAACTAAACAAAACTACTGTCTAGTAACACAGAAGCAAATAGACATAGCAGAGAGCCAAGGTCTTGAAAAAGGCCATGCCTCCTTTTCTGAAGATGGACAGCCAGAATGAGACATGGTACTTCCCATTTCACACTGAGATCATCTATATCATAATGATATTATCTACTTTGCTTAATTACAGGCTGTTTTCACTTAGTGGTAAAAATACTAATTTAAAGGTTTAGTTAGCAAATATTTTGGATCATCTGAATATTTGACATCGAGTTTTCCCCAAAATGAAGTCAGCCATTTTCAATATAAATAAGTCATTTTTCAAGTACATAGTTTAAAAATAGCAATTACTCAAATACAAAATAGTACGGACATTTGATGTAACATTCTTTAGTTCCCACTTCTACAAGAAAGTTAGCTATTTTGCCTGAAAAACTGCGTAGTAGGGAAGTAAGTTCCTTAAGCATTTACTTCTATTTCTGATAGGCTGGCTGACAAAACATTTTAGATTAACTGGAAAGTCTAAGCTATTTATTAGTAATTCTCTACACAAGTACCTCTTACAGACACCACAACAGTAGCATCTTCTTTGTTTCTCGTGAACACCAGTCATGCAAATAATCCTTGTTTTAAGGAAGAATAAACCCAGTACACACCAGATTCAAGAGATTCATTTTTACAGGACAGCTTTGAAGGGGCCCTCTAAAATTTCAGGGTTTTTTTCAATTTTGTCCTTGAAGTTGTTGCAGTTTCCTCAGACTCCTAACAGACATCTTCCTCACATTCAGCAATTTAAAATGTTTCCACATAAAGCTAGTTTTCCTTTTGCTTTATGACTGTTTATTCTACCACATATAAAGGTAAGGAAATGTTCACCTATTACAGTTTATACAAATTTCCATATAAGCATGGCACACAGCTCCTGTGATAAAGCAAACATATCTTAAGAACTGGCTTGAATTAGGGGTTTCCTCCTTCCATTTGGATCCCAAGGAAAATATATAAGGTAGTTTCACAGCCCACATGTTAAATATCTTCCCATGACTGCCCCATGTGGCCACTAACACTTAAGCAGCTCAAACATCAAATGGTTTTCATTGCTTTTACGGACTGAAATGAGGACTTAACGTTACCTACTTAGCAGTAAACACTTTCTTCTACCTAATTCTTCCTTCATTTGAACACACTTGTAAGCATTATTCTATGTAGGAATTTGTAAGACCATTGTATACTTTTGGGTAGGACTAGAAAGCAGCACAATATACAACTCATTCTTGTAACAATTCATTTTCTCTAGCATTGTTTATATCAAAAGTAAATACCTAAAATAGTTAAATAAGTTATTTTTAACTTTTACTTCATCCAATGAAAACATGTACTGCTCCTCTATCAAGCACTGTTATGGCTATGATTTTGTATTCTATCCAATGCCTTGTGTGAGCTCTCTCCATCACAAGTCAGCTAGCTGCTTTCTATGTGTAAGGACTAAAACTCACACTTCCAAGCAATGCTGTGTCATTTTTTTCATGAATAACTACAGCAATAAAAGGTAAACCTGTGCTTGTATTTGGCATTGATATTGCGATGTTTTAATACAGTTAAAAATAATCCTATGCTTCCTTTGAGTTACCATCATCTCATATGCTAAAAAATATTTTGTTAGAATTTCTAAAAATATTATAATTTTCCACTAATCAGAAGTTGGGAGAGCTAAGTTATTTTCTTAAATGGTAAAAATCAACTTCTATTGGACACTTTCCTTACCTTTTCTGTCTGGTTTGAGGTTCCGATCCACTGGCGGTGGCTCACATTCTGCAACAGGTACTGACCGTCTGGGAGGTGTCTTTGGACTGGACCTGAAACCCATGTGAGCAGGAGGAGGGACTTGCTTTCCAAATAATGGAAAATCAAACGTGCCTGGTGTCATTGGTACATAGTTTGTTTCCTGGATGGGTTCAGTGAAGCTGCTGGAATGCTGTCGTGGAGGAGAGTTGGGATTCATTGGGACATAATTTTCATCTAGTTCTTCACTTGAAACACTTCCCACTGTCAACATGCTTCTGTTTTTCTAGAATTAACATATATTTCCTTTAACAAAATAAGTTATGCAATCAGCTGTGAATCATGAGTTTTTTTAACCTAATCTACTCAGATTAATATATTCTACTGAAACAGCAAAGTCACAAACACTGTACAGCTTGTGTTTTTACATGGGAACAAAACATTTAAGCACAGTCACTGTTGCCTCTCAGCAGATCAAGTCATACTTACAAAGTGGTTATGGAAGCCCTCCAATGAATTTGATCTGTCATTCGGAAACGTTCGTGGAATATCATAACAGTCTTGAGAACTAATTTCTAAAGAAACAAGAAGAGAAAGCGGCTATTTATCATCCCTGCTCCTGTCACTTCGCACCAGGCATCCAGAGACTGTTGTTATTTATGTCTGCTTCTGAGAGCATACAAACACACCTCCTTGAAGCTGTGGCCCATAGATTTTATCTATATATTTGAGAGGACTATGTTCACAAACAAACTTAGCACTCATCAGTCACAACCTGAGGCTCTTATAGTGGCACTTTTCCATGCTAAGAAAAAGAAATTTTTCCTTTTAAACGTGTAAGGTGTTAAAGGCAGGTGTAAGAGTTTAGTGGAAGAGTGGGTTTTGAGATACTGGGCCCTCATGAAAAAACTATTCTAAAATAAATAAACAGCAGATATAATTTAAAGTCTGAAGAGAGGTCTGACTGAACACCCTTCCCTTGGGAAGTGCTGATTCAACAGGATTCAATCTGTTGCAGAAACAGGTGAATCCCTGCTCTCAGCTCCCCAGTGCAGTCTCTGGGGGCCTTCAGTTTGAACAAACTGCTACAGAACCAAAGAGCTCTCCATTTTTAGGGTCCTGGCTCTTGGCAGTCTGCAGTAAGAAGGTCCTCAGCTTCACGGCTGCTTCTCTGGTGGACAGGGGTGTTTGTGAGACATCTGGCTCCTGTGACCCATTGTCCTGCTCACCCATGCAGGCGACAGGCGTGCCTCTCCTCCTGATGCCAAGACAGAAACTGTGGGCAAACTCCGGGTTTTATCCCTGCCTTGCCCTGAAAAAAAAGCTCTGTAGGGTTTTTTTGAGATTTCCACCTCAGAGGAAAAATAAACAAATTAAAACAGTATTTTCATAAAGGCTGCTTTCCCTGAGGCTGACCATCTCAGCTTTAGTGAAGGAGTACTCACTTATCAACTTAGCACAATGAGAGAAGATAAGCAAAGTGAAGCAAACAAGAGTCTTTCAGGGTGTTACTTCATAATTTTAAAACACTAACGAACACCAATATTATTATGCTTATCCTACAAAATAAAGGAAAAACAGGGTAATATTATCTGAGTGCCTGTATGATCACATTCATTCTGTGTATTGCCTCCCTTAAAAGTCCTGTTTCCATTCCCTTCCTTATTTCAGACTCATATTCTGTACCTAGCACAACTCAATTCTCTTTTAAAATACCCTCTGACATTAGCATCAACTCTAACCAGTTTAAGATTTCACTTTAAATATAACACTGTAATGCCCACCTGCCTCAGGAACCTGAAAAAAAAAAATTAAAATCTTAGCCCAAGAATCGTTAACAAGATTAGAACAATAGCTCTCTGTAACAATAAATATCAGCTTCCCAATCTCTACCTTGCGCTGCATT
This sequence comes from Athene noctua, assembly GCF_965140245.1. Lineage (NCBI taxonomy): Eukaryota > Metazoa > Chordata > Aves > Strigiformes > Strigidae > Athene > Athene noctua. The sequence continues at coordinate 36,496,597 of NC_134040.1, forward strand.
CCTTGATTTTTAAATCTAAGAGAATAAGAACAGGAACAAAAAAAAACAGGCAGAAAAAACCCCAAGAAACACTGAATTCTTTAAGTAAAAGTAGCTCCACCAGATCTGCTAGGACTTGAAATACACCCAAGCTGCTAAAGGAAAAAACAGTAAAAAAAAAAAAGCACTAGCACATCTAGAATACCAACATTTAGGTGACTATAAGGAACAACTTCAATTTTACTTAAAAACTGCAGTCTGCGTATCTATCGTAAGGAGAGAAATAAAGGCTGGGGCACTGATCACCAGATCAGGGGTGACCTCAAAACTCTGGGTATATACCAAGTCGCAATGACCTTCATGAAACACTTTCCAGCTTCTGCAGATTTGGACCACTATATGCTAAACATTACTTTGTTTGGACAGACTGGTAACAACAGTATTGAACTGTTGTTTTATATGTATATAAAATAAGCTATATGAGCTTATTAGCAAAAAAACAGATGATTAGAAAACATCAGGGAAGATCTAAAGATGAGTAACTATCAATACTTTTAGCTAAGACTGAATGCCACAGTGCAATGTACATCCCTTATCGACGTTCTGTGCTTTGCTGTTTTGATGGTTTCCTTTAACAATCTTCACTTTTTCCTTTCTTAATTTTTTTAAGCATTGGGACCAGACTGCTTTGTGAAGGGCTACACACTTTTTCTTAAAGGCTAGAAACGCCCCTCATGTCATTCAGTCCATTTGTATCATTCACATCACATCATTCATCACAAGATTACATCATTTAACACAAAAGTTCTTGAAGAGCAGGATAAACCATGGAACACTGACCTTTACGAAAGATATTCAAATCTACAGTTGAAATGGTATTACTGCGCGAGGGTGGCATTCCTGCTGTAGGGATGCAATAACTATTATCAGTGTCTGAAGCAGTGCGACTAATGCTACATGTTTCCACAGGCGATCGATCTGCAGCGTGGTGAGGTTTTGGTGGACGAGGAGGAGGAATATCTGGAATAGTTTCCAGTTTTGAAGTCTGAGACAATGTTCCTTCTGGAAAAGTTCGTGGAATCTGGTAAGTACCTCCAGGTGTGGGGGGAATGTCATAGCTAATAGAGATGTGTCTCATCTGTGCGTCTAATGAAGATATTGCTGATGGGGTATTGAAAACATGTTGCTCTCCTTCTGCATCAGTCCCAGATGGAGATGCTGCCTTCGGTAAAACATCCTGTGAGTAACTCCGAGGCAGGTTATAAAGGCTGCAGTCTGCCAGTGTCAGTCCAGTACGAGAAGGCGGAGAGTCATAGACACCTTGCTGCTGAAAAAAGCCATTCACAGCATGCTTGCTCGCTGATGGAGCAGGATTTTTGTGGGAGGGCACATTATCATTGCAGTCTGTTTCAGAAGAGCTGGATTTTGCTGAGTCAGCATGAGATCTACACATAAGATTGTAAGATTGAAATGCTGATGAAAATATACACAAAAACAAACATTGCAAATAATAAACAGACTATTTAAAATGTAAACAACTGAAGTCTATCAGTCTCTTCCAATTTTAATTTTTTTTAATGAAATGCAGGAACTCAATTATTAAACAAACAGTAGTACGCAAGAAATACCCTAACTACATACATACAAATCCATGCATGTCAAACAGATAACACAAGTGGGGAGCTTCAGCAGCAGCTAAACAACAAGATGTTTCATAAAGTAAGTGATTTCCACCACATTGATTTGGAGTACAGTTTGTTTGGGGCTGGAATTTTTATTTTTTTTTAAACCCATGCTGCAACCAGCAGCACTTTAACAGCACTGTTAAAGGTAAAAATAATACACTCAATCCTTGGATTTACAGTACTTGTTCTTTTCATACTAATTAGAACTAGCATTAGAGGTGCGACTGCTTGTAACACCCTTAAGTGCATGCCTCAAGTTATCTACTGACCATATAAAACTGGTTTGAAATACATAAAGGAGAAAGAAATAACAGTAAGAACAGAAATAGGAGGAAGATAGCATGCTCTTTGGGGGGAAAAAAAAAATCCATAGGATGTATCTGCAACAGAGTGCTTTTGTCTTGAATGCAAGTTAAGGCAGTGTGGTTATATAAAGCTGCACAGTATTTTACCTTTGATTTCTTTGGAAATTCCATCTTTTATGAGAATAGCACTCAGTAATACTAGTACTAACTGGTACCAGTAAGCTTACATGAAAAGTAAACACATCACAATTTTTTTTTTTTTTGTAAGCCTCCCCAGCTACCTTGCTCCAGGCAGAGAAATTCTGTTATCAGTCTGACTCCTTGCTTAAATGAAAGTCAAAACAGTGGCAAAATACTAACACAGGTGGAGTTAATGCCATCCACTCTTTGATCAATCATTCCATGATATCTCCTATTACCACAGTACCATAGCACTGTATTAATTTATACATACGCATGTAAATATTTCAGCATGCATATCAATGAATAGCTGCTATACTACTCTTACTAATCTCTATTAAGCAACTAGATCATGCAGTTTACAAAACTTCTGAGGAATAAAATACATAAAAATAAACAGCATGACTACCACAAGAAACATTTTAAGAGGCTTTCTACATCAAAGTGATCACAACCAGAAGTTATTGTTCAAATTTCAACTTGTCAGTTAGATCACACAAAACTTCCTTTCTTAAGGGACAGCTGGATTTATCTCCTGAGGTTCTGGTAACCTGAGGAGAAAGGAATCCAGTTTAGCTATTCACTTAGGTTTCCTCTGCAGTCATTGGAGAAACGGAGACTGTGTGAAACACAATCCGTTCTTAGATATCCATCTAAACCCGATGAATCACTTCTGAAGTGCCTCTGCCAGCTATCAAGGGAACTGATGTGATTAGCTTAGACTGGACATCTGCAGTCAAGAAAAATGTTATTCACCTACTCAACTTGTTTTTGTTCTGTTCAATAGCAGAGATACAATCTTCCATCTGTCCGAGCAGCTTATGAGTGTTCTTCTCCAGCTTTAATTATATCACCTTATTCTATTAGTTTGTTCTTAGTTTTTTGGTGTGCAGTTTTGATTTTTTTTTTTTCATTAGAAAAGCTATACTAATTTAGCTTTGGCTACCATTTTAAACCTAGATTTAAGTTCTGTCTCACTGGTTGGAATTGGTTTCTAGGTGACTCTGAACATTGGTCTGCATTTAGTTTAATAGACCCCAAAAAAGAGAAGATAATGTTCTCATTAAGTATTTACACATGGCACAACCAAGGAAGTCAAACTTCCTACATTTCTTACAATGCTGACCATCAAAAACGTATCTCTTGTTTGCTAAGTTTACTTCTTTTGCCTCAGAGCTTCAGAAACCTCTGGAAGTTTAAAACACTTGCAAAGAACAAAGCACACAGAACTGAAGGAACTACATGAGGTTACAGAGTGCAACGTTAAGTTGTGAACATAACTGTGTGACTAGTAACACTCTGAGCTTAGCCCCTGCTGCAGCCCTTGCTCTTTACTCGAAGGATTCATTCAGTTCCTCACTTTCTAGATGTGCTCTTCTAGTCCTGTGGTATTCATTCAGACCGAGGTCCCAAGAAGTGTCACGTGTATTTTACATGAGCAAGTATGGCAAGTATTGTGATCTGTATTTTATATGCTATAAAAATAAAAGTAGGCAGTCTAGAGAAGCTGGACGCTTACAATCAACTGTTGAACCAAAATTATTAGTTCCAGTTCACTAGGATATACTTTAAAATGAAAAAAACCTACAGAAAAAAAATATAAACACTACATTTATCTTACAAAACCATGCAAGAGTATATAACCAAAGCTCAAAATGCAACAACAGCACACGTACGATGCCAGTGCTTAATAATTACCCATCACATGTAAGCAACAAATGCTACCATTTTTAAATTTGGGAGTTTTTCCTGGGTCTAAGTGAATGCTTTTTCCTCTTTCTTGACCACAAGCGCTTGTGAAAACAGAAAACTTTCAGAAACCATGACATAAGGCAGCCAGTCCTGTCATTTGCTCAGCTGATGGCAACAACTTACATTTCTTGTTATAAGAGGGCATTTCTGATTTAGTTCACATTTTTAAAAGCAATCTTTTGGAATCAACTTATCTTGAAACAATCTATTGAAATATATTTCAAAATATGAATGGGTTATAACCAGTCTGATTTTGCAACACGAAAAGTCTGAAGACAGTCTGAAACACAGGCCAAGAAAGCAGTTGATTCCAAAACTAAGACAGAGAATTCAGCCTCTGAAGTTCAACTAGTTTTCAAAAGTCAGTATCAACCACTGATTATCATAATAATCATGATCATGTACAATTTTGAAAATCTACAAAAACATAGTTGATTCATGTTACCTCAAAGAAATTTAGGTTAGGACTAGTGTTCAGGAACAGACTTTACTCCCACTTTTTGTTTAAAAAAAAAAGTATTTCAGATGTATTATTTAGTTGTTTGGGTTTTGTTTAGTAGTAGTATTTTTTTAAAAAGTAGTAGTATTAAAAAAAAAGTATTTAAAGTATTTCAGATGCAGGATGCTTGATGACTTCTACACATAAGTTACCTGAATATTTTTTTTCCTGATGCACTTCAGAACAGCTCAACAACAAAAAAATCAGTTGGCTTAAGTATTCCATTAACAATGGATTAAGGTAAGTATTAATGGCTTTTTACGCCTCACTTTAAAATAATGGCAAGGTTGGGTATAACACAATGAAAATTCCTCACTCTATTTATAAACAGAGGATGACTGTGACATGAATTCAGTGTTATCACATGAGGGCATCACATATCTGCAAATTACGCTAAGTGGCCAAACTATTCCTTATTCAGTGCTAGGACTGGACACATCTTTCCACATATCAAGAAAAGATAACTGTACAGCCTGCTAATCTACAGAGACTGGACATTAAAAAGCACAGAAAAGAGGTGGGATATTGAGGGAGCCCAGTAAAAAGCTTGCCTCCACATACTAAAAACTACTTCTTGACAGAGACACAGAAAAAAGTTTTAAAATAATTTTAGTTTAAGTGTAATTGTGCCATTTTTTAATATGCTGTATTCAGTCTGGCCTGACCACTTGTCCTTTTGAGCTGATTCTATTTCCATCTGCAGTAATCAGTATGACCAATTAACAGAATACTGTGAACAAAGTGGCAACAAAACTGCTCTTGTGCGCCAGCAATCTGGGACAGAAAAAGCAAGCCTAGTAAAAATGTGGATAGGTAAACAAATAAATAAATAATAAACCAGCTTTACTTCCAGAAAATGGAAGCCAAAATGACATAGTTTTTCTGTTAAAACTCACAGGACACCATGCAAGACGCATCTCAAACAAACAGTATTTTCAGGCAAGTTAATGGCTCTGTGACTAATTTCTCACACATGTTCCAAGAATGGCTACTGTTCACTCACTGCAGTGGAATCTTTTTACTTTCAAAATCTTCTAATAGCAGGTATTCCTGCCCTTCTTCTGAGAGAAAGGGTGACCCTTGGCTGGTTCGTAAACATAGAAAAGATGAGGAAGACAGCATTTAGTATTTCAGTATACCTACCGAATGAGCCAGAACAATAAAGGGTTTGGAAACAGTCTTTGGTTGCATTTTCTTATTTAGGAGTCAAATATGAACATTAAATTCTTACTAAATGCTACAGATGAACAATGCTTTTTCCAAGTCAACAGTGATCAGAGCATGAAACTCTTTTAGACAAAATACATCACAATAATTACAGCTCGAAGTGCTGCATCCAATATATTCTCAAACAGTATGCGGTGCATTGCATGACACCATAATGAAGCATTTCAAAATTATTTGTTAGTCCTGAGAAACATCACAGTTCTTAAAAATTTCGAAGAGGCAGGTGGGATACTTCCTCTGTGTTTCACAGTTACCCACCTCACCTGGCAAAGAACCCCAAATCCTTAAAATAAAATTCAGTAGTTCCCAGATTATCTACAAAGCACCATTCAAAATTAGAACAGAAAATGTTCCTTCTGCATATTGACAACTTTAAAGTCTAAAGGGAAAACATAGATACAAACCATTCAAGAAACAATACCTGCCGATTGAATTACATCTACTAAACTTTGCACTTTACACTAAGGAAAAAGATTGCATGAAATACACAGGTAAATTGTTCCAAGTCTGGAAATTAATAGGAAATTGATGCAGCCATTTATTTTTTTCTTCACCTGTAAGGATGTGGATTGGGGTAGTGCATAGACTGCCCTCTAACTGATCATCTTATTAACATGCTACATGGATACACAAAGCTCTAATTCCGCAGGAAAAGGTCTATATCCTTTGTACTCTGGCCCAAATCCAGCAGAATACCTACTGTACCAGACATGTAACCTAAGCAGTCCTTTTAGGTGGAACTAAAACTTCAGCATAACTATTATTCTGAATTTTCATTACTAAAGTCTTAATAAAAGGAGATAGCTATTTAGTGAATTTAAATATAATACTCTAAGCCCCTATAATTTCCAAGTAATCACAATGCCAATGTTTCGCTGTCTTCAAATACTCCTATAAAAATGTCATTCATTTAAACATTCTCTACACTCCCAAAGATTATCTGAGTTCTTTCTCAGTTCCCTCATCATTTCATCTCCACTGGACCTTCTGCCTTCCCCACCACCCAAATACCTTCTCTCTTGTGTCACCAGCGTCTTCCTCAAGAAATTTTGCAGGCTATTCATACTCTGTACCTTGATGCATTTTGTGCCTCCTTTCACGGTCTCCTCAGACTTTACTCCCTTTACTTAACCCACACGTCACACAACAGTGGAAGTCAGGTCAGAAAGTCAATTATACATCTCAACCGTGATCACTAGTACAAACAGGATTCATATGGTGGTGTTAGACCCTGTGTCCATCCCTCACAGAAGCCAAAGGGCATTCATATTTCTGCTGAGCCAAAGTGCTGAAAAGAGAAGTCAAGATTTCTCTGCCAAGTCATTTTGGAAGCAATACCAAACTTTTTGACAGCTTTTGGCAGGAAAAGTGGCATACCTCTTATTCACCACCAACTTCTAAACATCACTAAACACTGAAATCTTCAACACTGAGAAAGTAGGCAGTGCGTGTTCCACTCTCTCGCAGGAGGCTCTGGGGTCTCTGCCATGCTGACCGTAACCTACACATTCCATACTCCGGGGGAACTGTAAGCTCATTCCTCCGTTTTATAAGAAAAATTGTAAAGGGTGGTTACTTTTCTACCATGTAATCATCAGTAAAAGGAGCAGGAAACTCCTCAGGCACAACAGAGCAAGATAAAAATGCCAAGGGAGCAGAGAGCACATGGCACAGGTAAAACTGGCAGAGCATCAAGGGGTTGATGAAGAAGGCACCGCCACTAAAAAGGTATGGCCCTAAGGGAGTATGCAAAATACTCATGAAAACACTTTCAAAGGAAGCTTTTCTCAGCCTTCCATGTGCTTGTCTCAATCACAAAAAGAATATGACGTTTTGTTTATTTTTCTGGAAATACCCCTGCAGATTTTATTTTGAATTACCACAGAAAAGAAGCTTGCCAGAGAGATTCTTCCCACTCAAGTTTGGAAAGGACCTCTGGAGATTATCTGGTCAGCTCTTCCAATAACTCTGAGCAAACCCAACTTCAAAGTCAGGGGAGGCTCCTTAGGAGCTTGTCCAGTCAAGTTTGTTTGTTTCTGGTTGCTGTTGTTGTGTTTTTTGTTTTTTTGGGTTTTTTTTAAATCTCAGAGGACAGAGATTCCACTAAGTCTCTGGGCAGCCTGCTCCAAGGGATTGCCACTGTGATCCATTCTGAAAAACCATAGCGATATTTCCCAAGTAGCTTCCATAAATATCATACCTTCCTATGCAAGAGGAGCTGTACATCTATTTAAGTTAGAAGTAGCAGTTGGAGAAATAAGTATTCAGTAGAAGGTCTCAATTATTTCCTTAAAATTTCCTATTGCATGCTACTCTGGGAGAACTGATTGTGTGGGTACTCTTTATTCAGTAAGAATTAAGGCTTATTTGAGCTTGTTTATAAACACCTGTTATTTGAAAAAAGTTAAAATTCAGATACAGAAATTGAGTGGTTTAAGTCTCCTGCACTCTTAGTTATCAAAAAATAATTATCTTTTACTCTTGCTTGAGAGTCTGAACCATGATAGTAATAGTCAACAAATACTATTCAAGGATTCTGTATTCAGTGATGTGGTAACCTGGCAGGTAATAATAAATATTAGCATGTTTTACTGAGTCCCTTCCATACAAGCTTTATAACTGGCAAAACCAGAGCACCAAATACCAGAGGGGAGAAAAGCTAAATTCCTCCATTTTTTTCTAGTCGTAGACTGGACTAAACACACCAAACTGTGGCTAAAGAAAGGGTATTTCTCTGTTCTGTGTCATGCATCACTCCGAGCTACAATGAAATGCTTGAATCATTGCATTTTTCTGATACTTCATATTGGCAACTGCTGTCCATGCTTTTGAAGAACGCAATATGGGTGTAGCACTGATCAAACAACTTACTATTGCTGCAAAAATTCAAGCATAAAAAGAAAATCAGATTACATACATCCAAACGTTCAATGACTCTGCAATAAAAAAAGTACTTTTAGCACAAACATTCTTGGCCTGTAATACAAATAAGCATTATTAAGAAAAACTGTCACTTACCTCATAGGTTCAGGTTTTTTACTTTGACAGTTTATTAGCAGTAGGTAGTCTTGAGGATCTTCTTGACCAGAGGAAGACTCCAGTGGGGGGATGTTAATAAGCTGGTAAGGAGGAGGTAGGGAAGATTCTGCTTGCATGGAAGGTGGTGAAGTGTTGATGGGCAAGGGTAACTCAGCAGATGGCTGTAAAGAACTGACCGGTGGCTTCACAGCATCTGCAAACATAGAAGCAAATCGTTCTTTTTACAATGACGAAATAGTCTTACAATACTAGCAAAAAATTTATTAACAGAGGATGAGAAAAGGCAGAGTTTTTAAACCCAAAATTTTAAATCAGTGGACATTAGAATATCTGGATATTAACATTTGTTTCAGAGTATTTCTGTATGAAATTACATAATGTCTTTGTATTTTCTCAAACTGTAATCAAATTACTTTCTTAAGTATGCCTTGGAAACAGAGGTTATGCCTTATTTAATGACTTATTTAACCTGTTTTCTGGTCACAGTAAAAACAAAGATGCTGACAGCTGCAGTAAGACAGCTAAGAACACAAATCTGTTGTTTTCATCAAGAGCAGACAAAGGCCCATAGGTTATTACTCAAATATGGCAACCTGAGTCAGCACTTGCATGTATTCATCCCTTTTTAACCAAGGTCACTTCGACATTTGAGATTAGTCACCAGTCAAGAACTGGTCCCTCTCAATATCTGAAAAGCAACAGGAAAAACACTGCCTGTGCAATGGAAGATTCCTTAACGACTATAAAAATAACAGAGGTACAACAGGTACCATGGTTCCACTAAGCCCCCTCATTACATACCCCAACTTCTTCTAGCATAATAAATGAGGTAGCTGTGGCTTGTTGTTATTGTTCAGACTGGGTTTTTTGGAGGGGAGAGAGGTGGTGCTGCGGGGTGTTTTTTAAAATAACCTTGTCTTTATAATTCTTATCCACTTCCCATTCATGTATATTCTAAACTAACTTTTTTCCTTTCAAATCCATGTATCCTGACTATTAAATTATCTGGCAGACTGGAAAATATTGACACTGTAAAACATTAAACAATCATTTAACTTTTTCATTGTTTTAATGACACATTGACTAAATACAACATAATTAAGCAAATTGTTCCTCAATTATCAAGGCTCCCTTGTACTTGCAACTCATTGTACATTCCAACTTGCACATCCCAAGAATGGACGCTGATTATTAGCATTATTTAAACGAACATATTATTATCCAGTGTAGACTGCTCCTGTTAGGCCAGTAAAAGTAAACTTCATCCAGCTTCTACTTCCCAGTACTATCCTGGGAAGAACAGATGAGCAGACCAGAACATAGCCCTCCTGCTTCCAGTTCTGTGTACACTAGGTACAAGTAATTTAGACGTGGAAATAGGAACAACAGTACTTGCTTTGAACTCCCATGGCACTTACACAGGCTCGCAAATTAAATCCCACCACACCCGTGTGGGTGGAAGAAGTCTAGATATATGAAAATTCCTCAACTCAACCTACCTGAAAAGGTAGGATAACCTAAAAAAAAAGTTTTTATACAAAGTTGCGACTGACTTAGCCATCAAACTAGTTAGCAGAACAAAGGCAAAACCAGGCTGCACCCAGTGATCACACACACAAAAATAAAATGGCTTCTTTATTTCATGCTTAAACATTAAAATATGAACAATTTTCTATCATATAGAAATTTCAAGAGCATGAAGGAGACTATTTGAGGCTTCTACTGCTATTTCTTCATTCCCCTGATGTTGGGGTTCAATATGATGTTGGGAACAGAGAGGTGTCTGAATCTGTTACCAGGCATATATTTCTTGCTCTTGGAAAAGATGTAGTCAGAGAAAGGACAAGTAGCTCTCTGTCCTACCCCCTCCAGCACTGAGGAATGCAAGTAAATTTATACATGAATAAGAGCAGAGAAGAAAGGTTTCCTGCCTTTCTTGATACACTATCATACTTCAGCCACACTTATAGACAAGATCCTCAAGGGCTTCGGTGTACTACAATCCCCACCCCTGTTCCTTGTCCCTGACTATACACAACCTTCACGTCATCAGATCTGCTTGGTGCCAAGTTTACACAAGGGGAAAAAAGAAATCAAACAGGACATCCCTGCAGCTTCCAGGGAATATGGGTGTGTTCATTAGACCACAGGTAGTCAGGAGAGCTCAACAGGTATACAGGAAGATGCATGCCTACGTGAGGCTGATGCATCTAAACAACCATGCACTAGCATTCCCAGGAAGAGTAACCAGACTCAAGGGTAACTTTCCAGGGAAAAATAGAATCAAGAAGCTTGGAAGAGGACCAATGTATCCACCAAGTTTGGAGAAAGAGTTACTTCCCTGGTGGAGTAAGAAAAAAGTGTGTTTATGTGTGTGAGAGAGAGAGAAAGAAAATTAAGTTAAAGGCTGTCTATAAATTGTAATTGGTGAAAAGAGACAAGGTAGTGAAAACCATTGGGTTGAATATACTGGCTCAGACCACTGTCTCTGAAGCCCACAATGCCACCTCTGATGGTGGCCTGCTGCAGACAGACCGAGCACAAGCCTGCCATACTGCCCCAGCTTCTGGGGCTCTACAGCTCCGGGGCACCCCAGTTCAGAGGCTGCATCCACAGTCTATGCTGACCAGCCCCTGCCAAACTTTTATCTGAATTTCTCCTACCCCTTAGGAGTACATTTCTCTTTTTGACTTCTACTACCATCCTGTGGCAGGCAGCTCCACACCTTACTATGTATGGCATGAAAAAACCACTTCCTTTTATTTTAAACCTGCTGCCTGATAGTTCCTCTTGATATTCTTCAACTCCCACCTTCAGAAAAACAGTGAACTACTGCCTCCTACTCACAATCCCCATTCCCAACTTTACACAACTCTGTCACAGCTTTAGAGTTGGTGCTGCTTAATTTTTCTTGGCACAGAAGCCATTTCAGTGCAGATCTGGTTTCCCTTCACCCTCACCTTTCCTAGCTTTACTAATTCCTTCCTGAGAAGGGAAACTAACTATTGCATAAGACGCATAAAAAAGTCTGTGACACTTATTGATTTACAAAGACATAACAATAATTCATTCTGTTCCTAGCCTAAGCATCTACATTTTGACTAAGTATTAAAGGTGACACTGTCCAACCTTCCATTAGGTTCATGATCTCTTCTCTAAGCAAGGATTTGGGGCCCATAAATGTTACTGGATTGTTAGGGATACTTTCCTTGTGATGAGCTGCCTCGTTTATTTTGACACAGATACCACTTGACAAAACCCCTGCATCCTCCTACAGATCACTCGTGGGGGTTTTTTGTGTGATTTGGTTGAGATTATTTTTTTTTTTTTTTATAGTGGATAGAGCACTAAACTATTAAAATACCAACTTTCTGATCTGAAATTCATCCTCATACAGGCATTTTGTATGTGTTAAATAGTGTAGGCTAATGCCTGGAGCAACTGAACTTAGTCTAAAGCACTTCACTGCTGGGCTATGTCTTATTCACTTTACGCATTCAAGCTACTTCAAATATCCCTACTAAGAAAACAGTAATGTTAATGACTTTCATCACTGAGCAAATGAATGCTGTTTGCTATCTGTACCCTCTCAAATATTCTCTTTAGCCATGTACTTCAGAAGCTGATAATGAAGGAAAGAGTTTCTCCCAGCAGGCTGTTACGATTTCAAAGAGAACAATCATCAACTTGCTCCACTTTGGACTAGCAGATTTTTAGGGAAGGGGTCATCTGCACACCAAAGAGTGTTGTAAGTCATTTGGTTTGTTCCCAGAGCTCAGACACTCGGACTGCTTTGAAATAACTGGGAGCTGGAAAAACATCCAGAATATTTAACATGCAAATGAACATAACAAGAATCCTGTTTTGTTTTTATAATTCCTGCATTCAGTACAGCTAGTACAAGCAGCTTTCTCAAAACAGGGCAAGAGTTTTATCTTTTTCCAGTTGGTTTGTTAAGAGCAGTTACAGGCATCAGCTTTGCTAGAATTTACACTTTTTTCCTCAAAACCATTTGTGTGTTTGCCTCACTAATAAAACAATAATAAAATTAATGAGGTAAAGAGAACATTTACTAAACAAGAATAATAAAAGGCTCCCCTCTCTTCCTTCTTAACTACATAAAACTTCTTTATTTCACGTGTTCCTGTATCTGTGCTTTATGAACAGTCAAGAAGATTTGAGTGTGGGAGTTTGCATTTAGGATTGGTTTTGTGGGGTTTTGGTTTTGTTTGTTTTTTTTTTAAATGAGCAAAAATCAAATTGTTTTCTACATTATGATATATAGCCTCTTAATATTCTAATTATGTAAATACTTGAAATGTTCTCATAGTGAACAAAACACACAAGCCTCATTACAGCAAGCATTTCTTTAAAAGTCAAAATTGCAATCCAAGAAAGAAAATGAATTCTTTGCAGACCGTAGGTAGAAAGACTAAAATAGAAACGGGCTTCTCCCATTGTAACAGTGAATCAGCAACAGTAATATAATTGCATCACTCCACTACTCTGAGATGTTTCATTCAATCCATTTACTATGAAGAAGATGTTATCATTAAAGCAACCAATGGCCAACAAAATATTAGAGTAATAGCCTCAAACAAAAATTTACAGATACAGTGGGAGCCATTATAAAAAAATTACCTCACTTTAAGGATTAAAATTACTTTTTTTTTAATTAAGTCTGTTAAGTTGTTATCTGTGCTGCTTAATGTAATGAGACATCCTGAAATATGCTGCTGGAGTTTCCTCTAGCGTCAGCTTCTACACCATCTCAAGTGAAAGATCCTGTAATCGAAGGGCTGCATGTGTACACTGATGCACACAAACAAGCACTTGCTCTGCTTGCATATTCAACACAATAGACACGAGGCAGATGCAGCCCAGAAGATGTGTGGACACATTATGCTGAAAACCAAACCCAGACTAAGTGATCTGCTTGCAGTGATATCGAATCTATGCAGTGAGCCTCAATTCTGGACCTTTCTGCTATACTCAGAGAAAATCCTTTAACATACTTTAATAAAAAGTTCCTGTGCATTTTGTAAGTTCGTTTTCTTAGTTCAATATAATCTCAAAGTATCTCTCTTTTTCTGAAGATAGATGATATCCTATTTAAAAAAGACTAACAAAGAACACATCAGTTGCTCGCTGTATATTGAGCTCAGGACAACGCTGCCTCCCACTTTCAAACCAGAAGCTTGACCTACTGTTCCTGGTTCCTACAACACACTGAAGTCTCTGGCTTGCCGAGCTCACATCTAACAAGTAGTACTTACTATCTGCAGTTCATATGTAGTTTTAAGCTGCACTTTTGGTCACCCACTTAAAATTTGAAAACACCAAAGGTATTTCCACTCTGAATTTCTTCCCCCTCTTCACCTGCAATTTTCTTCTGAAGACTATTCATTCAAAAGGGGAAAAAACAAAACAAAACAAAACAAACATCTGTAGCCTGTTCTCTCAGTCTTCAGATGGTATGCAGGCTGTGTGCTGCAGGAAAAATAATCAGGGAGTCCTGTTATAGACTAACTTCTGTAGGTGCTTGTGAAGAGAAACAGCGCAGCCCACCACATTAAAATGTTTGGAGTTTTTTCTTCATTAAAAGGGCCAGAACTCTCCTGGGCTGCAGGATGCTGTCTGAAGCTGTAGGGCCCTCTGTGCTTCTGAGAGGTTTTCAGTGCTCCACGTACTGCCTCATAGCACCTCACTACTTCAGAACTAGCACTCTGCAGAAGTTTTCCAACCCACCCTCTTGCAATCCCCTTCTCCTAGCAAGTCATCAGGTGACATTAATGCTACAGAAGGTGTCCAGCAGGAACCAGGGAAAATTAATTACCTAGGTGTATTAGATTCAGTTTCTCTTTCCTCAAGGAAGAGCAGAATCATCTTCCATGTGAATTTTTGTCACATGCAGCTGGCAGCTTAAGATAACCCCAAACAATATTAGATTCTGATCGCAGTCCTGACTAAGTTCCATCTTTTAGTATATACGTTTTATTTTCTCCCCCCTCACATACTGGTAAAAGAAGACCTGTTGTAGATTTTCTGCTCTATTCATCATCTCAGCCACCTATCCTTTAACCACATCATCTGAAGTTGACATATTAGTCTTCTTTCTCTCCTTTGGATAATGGGCAACAATTATCTCAGCTTTGCCTCCCTTTACTCAGCTCTTTAGCCACCAGCAACCACCTCTATCAAACCTGCTATACCAAATCTCAGGTCCTTCTCTGGTCCCACTTCTTCTAATTTTATTAATCCTCTGCAATTTTGCCAGATGAAATCTTGCAACTCTGACAGCTTAATTCACACTCTATCCTCACATTCCTCTCAGCAATTCCATCAGCAAAAACACCTCATGTTTGTACATCTCTAGTAGCCATTACACACCACCTTTACTTCCTCAAACCAACCAATAAAAAAGCCTCCACAAAAAGAGATGTCCTCATGCCACTATTCCCTCTAAACCTACTGCCTCACTTCTAAGACAGGAGACCCACAATGCTTACCTGGAGAGCCTCTCTCCTAATGCTTAGCTCAGTCCTTTCATGTTTTTCTTTACTGCACTCCAGGTCACCAGTTACTCATCCTCCTGGCATGTCATCTTTAACTAGAAAGTCAGCTCGATCCAAGAGACAGAAAAAATCTCAACTCGTCAAGTACATCATCTCTATGGTGCAACTTTCTTACAAACACTTTTTTTAAAGCTTATTACTCTGCCATTACACTTTTCTCTACACTCCTCCAGACCCTTTCTTCATCTAAAAGATCATGCTATTTCTCTTCACTTTTGAATCCTTTCATGACCAAGGTCTCTAATATTCATTGTGTGTTACCGAGATAGTGATTTTGATTTGCCAAGTGTGCCAGTCTCTATCATCCACTTGTTAAAGCTGTCAAAGGAGAATATTTTTATTCCTTACAGGTAGACCTTTCATGCAGGAAGGGCACTCTAAACACCACTAGTGTCCACTATTTATTTATCAAACACCCCCTGAAAAATTCTCCTCAAAAATCCCTTCAACAACAGTCCAACAACTGAAGCACTAAAACCACATATCTGTCAAAATGGCCATAACCACCTTACTTGCTTCCACTTCTTCCCACATCTCTCATCAACATGCTATGCTGATGTCTCTTACTGCAGATAGTAGTAGTAAGTTCTTAGTGGCAGAGCATGTTTTCTGTTCCATGCTTGTGTTACAGGCAGCGCAGGGGCATCCCGATCCAACACAGCATAGCAGCAGGGATGCCTCACCACACAGCATTAAAGAGAATACAAGGAGTCAGGATGGGAAGGTGAAGTTACATTCATCCTGCCAGTCACTCATATGGCAGCCAAGCTACGAGCAACCTGCTGTGCATGTATTATCAGAGCATAATTTTTAAAAAATTATCTGAATACAATTTTACTATTCAAAATGCAGAAGGCATGAGAGGCTTACACCATATAGCAGCTCCCTGAACAGAAATACCGCAGACTTTGAAAGTGTGTGTATGAAGTGAGCTGTAGCTCTATCAAAGTACAGTCCTTACGATGACAGAAACTTTCTCTACTATGTTTAATTATTTGTGTAAATAATTTCAGATGTCAGCGTCTTGGTCTTATCTTTTCTGTTTTTCTTCTGGTTTACTTGTTATTTCTTTTGGTTTACTTTGTTATTGCTATCTTTATTCAAATGAATACATGCAAGTAACATGTTTGCATATAGTAAGATTATTTCCTCCTTTCCCCGCTCTGCCAAGTACACAATTCACTAAATTACAGAAACACAGAGCTTGATCACATATAAAACATTCATCACATATCTAGTGAATTCTAGGGAAGGGCTTTCACAGCCTGCGCTTTAATATCCTTAGAAGGTTTTTCTCTATCATTACATCACTTACTGAAAGAAACAAGTTACTTCTCTCTTCAGGTAACAACTGATGCACATCTTGCTTATCACAGCTTTTTAGACTTTGAAAGTCAGCTCTTCCCTCAGTATTTTTTTCCTGGGAAAAACAAATCCTTCAACTTTTCTCATCAATCACTTGTAAAAATCCATTTCCTTTATTTCTACCGTTCTTTGACTGTTTATCCCCATGCTTCTGGAAGCTCAGGCCACAGTGCATCATCTGAGGTCTCCACAGCACCAGGCAGAGGAGAACAGTCATTTCCAATGTCCATTTAGTCTCTATCCGAGAACATGTGTTTCTAGAGTTCAAAGCACATGAAACACTGGCAACACATTTTTGCTTATAGTTACATTTCAACCCCTAAATGACCTATTATATTATGACTTCAGAAAGAAAATATGAATGTTAAAAGTGTAGTATGAAACTCAGTGGTAAACTTTGCACATGCATTTTAAAAAGAAAGATGGGACAGAAACAAGCATTTCACAGCTTCTGGTTGAGAACATCAAGCCTTAGCTGAAGAAAACATAAAAAGTACCCAGAAAATTCTTTACATAATTATAAAAATTATTTTTAAAATACTTCCTTCATGTTTCTGTCTTGTTGTAAGTTTAAAAGACCTAATCAATGTAACCTCTTCCTTAAAAGAAAGTCCCTATAAAAAGCCACATAACGTAATTATAATGTAATCATTACACATTACACTATACTATGATGCAATCAGAAAGCTGAAGACACAATGGCTTGTAAATATGACTAAAGAACAAAAATTCATCTACTCAGTCCAAATACAAATGTAACATTGCCAATCTCCAGAATGAACAGATTTCACGTGCATAAATCAATTTCGAGCTGGAAGGTCACAACAAAACATTAGTTAGAAACTACTGTGAAAACTAATTTTTAAGAAAAGGAATAAAAAAACCCAAAAACTTTGCATAATAGGAATTTCTGAAGCAGCAGCTCAGAGCTAGTCTAAAGTGAGTTATTTTTTTAGTCTCTCCACAGCTATGATTAACTCATTCTCCCTCATTCCTCCCAACATCAAAACAATAGTTCCATATTCATTTTCTAATAGCACTAATTACCACCATCTCATCTTTTTCTTTGTAAATCCAAGGATGCAATTGGACTGAGCTTCCAAAGGAGCAGAAGCAGGAGCAACAGACCAGTGGTGCTGCCAGCCCTTGACTGAGCAAAGGACACCAATGAGTCACAGAATTACAGAACAGTTTGGGTTGGAAAGACCATGTAGTCCCAGCCCCCCTGCCATAGCCCAGGTTGCCCAAAGCCCTGTCCAACCTGGCCTTGAACCCTTTCAGGGAGGGGGCAGCCACAGCTTCTCTGGGCAACCTGTGCCAGGGCCTCACCACACTCACAGGGATGATTTTTTTCTTTACATCTAATCTAAATCTACCCTCATTCAGTTTAAAACGGTTATACTCCTAGCCCTATCCCCACACCCCCTGATAAAGAGTCCCTCCCACCTTTTCTGTAGCCCCTTTCATTACTGGCAGGCCGCTCTAAGGTCTCCCCGGAGCATTCTCTTCCCCAGGCTGAACACCCCCAACTCTCAGCCTGTCCTCACAGGGGAGGTGCTCCATCCCCCCCATCATCTTTGTGGCTTCCTCTGGACCTGCTCAAGAAGGGCCATGTCATCTCACAAGACTCTTAACCAGTCTGGCAAGAGACATTTTGTCCAGCTTCAAATAAAATTATCATCTTCTTCTCTAGGCTAAAGGCAATGTTGCTTATGCCCCATACAATCTTTTTTTGTTTAGTTCCATGATAATAGTGCTTTTTTATTGTCTGCAGTGAGCTTCATCTATTTAACTCCTCAAAATAAACTGTAGGTTAACACAGATTTTATAAAGTATGTTTATGACTTGCTCTTCTGTTAGTAGGTAGATTTATCTTGTGAAAATAAGAACTTGGCCATAAACAGACACTCAGCAACTGATTTTCCCATTTTTCTTTTTTAATTCTTCTTCAGTGCATTGCAAGACATCACTAAACCCATAAAACAGACAGTACTATCAACTCTGTTACGTAAAGGTGTTGGAATAATTCAGACAAAGCTAAAATGCCAAAGATGAAACATGTAAAGAGAGTGTAGTGGGGTAAGTTACTGATACAATTGCCTGTAGCAAAAACCAGCTTTGGTCCAAACAGCCAGTGGGGGCAGAGTTAGTGCTCTCCACATTCATATCATTTTTCATCTTCAGTTCAACAGAAGATGTAACACCAACAGAAAATTAAGGACTGGCAATACACCAGCTCTCAGCAAGGAAAGGCCTCATGGCTTTGACCCTACCTCTCTGTTCCACACAATGGGCACATGCTCCTTTGCATTCTCACACACACAAGAGCTGCCAGGTAAACATATTTCCTTCTTAATTCACAGATTCCAAGATTTCTCCCAGAATCAATGATTCCTGAGCACCTCCTGCCCACAACTGCACTGGTACACTCGTGTATCACTCACTGAAAAACAACCACCTGCCTACCTCTCCCCTGTATGTAACGGACACCTGGCAGACTGAATACTGAATCACAATTGATCTTAGAAGCATACTGTGGGTGGTCTCGGTTATATCCAGGATGTCATAAAAACATGCAGGAATTGTCAGAACAAGTACCCTTCACTGAATCTGCTATTAGAGTGGTATTCGTAGATAAAGTTTTTGTGCAAATTTTTAGTTCAAAACTGCCATAAGGAGAAAGAAAAGGGCCTCTCTTCAGAAAGCAACAATATTTTCATATCATTTTTGAAGATCTGGCTGGAGTAGAAGAGATGCAAACCCTCTTTTCCCCACCTCCTTGAACCCACAATCCTACAAAAACCCAGGATTTAACTCTAGCCCCTTCAGTCAGGCATGCTTTACTTATAACCCTCTTATGGCTCCTATTTAATCTTTTCATGGGACTGTGCACAGAACTACAGCAAGTCATGCAACCTACTAATCTCCACAAAGAATGCAGAAATAATAAGTAAATAAATAAGGATAGATTCAGGACAAGCAATGGCCACTAGGTACTTGTAGGAATTAAACACACTACCCTGTTTCCTACAAGCTGCCTTCACACAATGTCTATTTTGGTAGGATTAGAGCTGGATAGTGGAGAACTAAAAGTTATTTTTTGTTTGTTCCGGCTGGTGAGGGGCGGATTTTTTTTTCCCCAAGTTGCAAAGCAGACTGAGAAATGGTAATATTAGAAACCTGACATTTTGCACTCATTCCTGCTTGCATAACTGTATGTTTTTATACCAACTGGGATTCCTTTGATGATTGCGATGATGATCTGTTTTGCATGATTTAACTTAAAGATTTTTATTATACTCTCAAGACCTAACATCATGCAAAACAGGCGAGCCTCATCCCAGTTCTATGGCACACTTAATTTGTAACAAATTCTTAATATCTCCTCTCTATTCTGCTTACTGGCTTTCAGAGTAACAAGGAAGCTTCATAGCCAATGCATACAAGTTTTAAAACATATGCTAAAGATAGTCATCTGATCTTTAAAGCATTGTTTGCATGCAGGCATTGCACTTTCTCAGAAAAACCAACAGAACTTACCCTCATCTGTAGGGTTGAACCCACAGATATCACAGATACATCGAACCCACTTATTCATCTCCTCCTCGCTGTCTGCTACCAAATAGAAAACTCTGTCTATAGTGTTGATATCAAAAATATAACTGTTTTCAAACTCTTTTTTGTTGAATGTCAATCCAGCATCTACTTGTTGACACAAATTTAAGTCAATAATACGAATTGGCTTCTTGGCATGGTCATTTTTGTAGTATTCCAATACATCTGGGTCCCCTGTTAAACGGCCGCTGCGAAGCACAAACCATCTCCTCTTCCATGCCTGAAAATCAGAGAGAGAAAAAAGGAAGAAAAATTAGAAGGAAGAAATCATACTTTAAGACTGTTACCTTTTGTGTATGGTTTCAACCTGGGCTGAACCGAGTAATAGTAAGTAGTTCAATCAGTTACCTATATTTAACAAAATCTATTTACGTATTTTTACAGCAGTGGACTAGAGAATTAGTGAATTTGTATTTTAAAGTTTATTTCTTCGGTATTTCTTTTTTAAGAAGGGGACATAATTAAAATCACTGTTTACAAAATGGGAAAGGATGAATCCAATAAAGAAAAAGAAGGTGAATGGACTAGGAGAGGGAAAAATGCACATAAAAAAAGCTTCTGAAGAAAGCTGACATAGGCATGCTGAATACAAAAAAAATATATATATATATAAAGTGTGCCACAATGTCTTGTTTCCAATATCTGCTGCTTTGAGCTGATGCATTTTAATTATGATTTTTCACTGATACTCAACAATAGTGACCTGCATTTAAAGAACAGACAATCATCACGTCCTACATTTGTCTTGATATTAGGGGAACTCTGCACTTAGTGTCATAACATTTCTACAGTAGGACTTCCCACAGAAAAAGAGCTACATTATTATTTTGGAAACAGAGAGATGGGTATGCAGGGAATGACCAAACATTAACTTTACTGCGTAAAAAACAGTCTCTGTGGAAGGCATGTCCACAGAAGAAATACATTTCACTGTCTGACACATGCCTGTTATACAAGCCTTCTGCTGCTGCAAAAATAAGCTGGTCCAGAAGAAAAGCACAACTAAAATGCCTCATCTTTCAGCTAATCCTCAGCTGCCTTTCATTTCCATGGGCCTCTGTCACCGGGCATAATTGTCACCAAAGATGCTAACTGAAATGAAGAAACAATGTTGTTTGCATACAACTGTCCTGGTGTTACCAACAGCATCTTTATTGCCCCACTTTGCTGCATTTTGGTTCCTCAGCTCCACCAGCAATACAGCATTCGATACTATAAGCTTCCTTACATGCACAAATTCCAGAATAATGGGCATAGTAGAAGAAACTAGACATACTGCCATTGCCCACTAGGAGAGCTGCACTACATTCACAGTTAGAAATCTGGAAGCAGAGACTAGACACAGTGGGGAGCCATCACTGTTTTGTCCATTTGTTTTTATGCTTTTCAGCAAAGTTGGAGACCACAGCCAATCAGTGCAGTAGTCAGGACACTGTGCATTACACCGCAGGCTCACACCATGCCCCAAGGCACCCCATTTAAAACTTGTAGGATATTCAAACAAGGTTGCCAGCAAGCCCTTTGGAAGGTCAAAAAACAGCAGAAGATATAAAAAAACCCAAAACAGGTGAATTTTCCTTTCAGCCAGCCCTGGCTGCATGCTAACCAAGGAAAAGAATGGAATCAGCAAGGATGGTCCCAGAAGAAGTCAAGACATGTGAGGTCCTTTACACACCAAGATGTAGCTTTGAAAACAAGCGTTTCTTACTGTGTATTAGGAACAGATTCAGACCTGTTTTCTTGAGGCAGATGAGTATTTCCATTTGATTTTTATGTAGCTGTTACCTTCAAACAAAACTAGTGGAGGGAGGACATAAAGGACAAAGAGCGAGAACTGTACTGCTCTCCTCCAGCTCCAAACTAGCACCGTCAGCTTTGCACTAGAGACTCACAAAACCCTTATTGTCAAGTGGGCATGCCTTTTTTTGGTATCTAGCTTAGGAAGCTAGTATGAAAAGATAATACAGAAAACAGGAGAAAGGGAAGAATGCCAGACAGCTTAATTAAGGCCTATGATCCATCCCCCAACTACTAAGCCTCTAAAAGTTATTTGATTTTAAGATAACTTTTATAATTTGTAAAAGAAATATATTTATTGTAGTTGTGAACGCAGCATCTGCTTTTAAATGCTGAACTGTGTGAATGAAGTCAAGGTCTCAGGCAACCGTTTCCACGGTAGCAGTAAATTTAACTGGGTGAACAGTAAAACACAAGTCCACATAACACAGATGAAACCCCTTCAATTTACATTTCAAATGTGAGCATCTTCTAGTAGCACAGCTGATAAACCCTGTTTAACAGCAACCCAAAGGCACTGGCAAAGTTTGTTTTGTTTCCTGTTTCCAAATCAAGCAGCAACTTAGATGCTGGGATAACAGGAAACTTCAGTATCAGAGGTTCTCTCTCCAGACAAGGTCGATCTCAGATAACTGTTACGAACCAAACTGCAAAACTCTGTTGCTTCAGCTTTATCTTTAACATCAGCCTTCAGTCATTCAGATTAAATTTTCAAAGTTTAAGTCAGGAGGAAAGAGATTAGAGATTGGAGAGGGACAAGAGCAATTGAGAAGCACAATGCATTTTTGTCTCACAATTTGTGTAACCAAAAAAAACAACCCAAACAACCTCAACTGTATTAATGCAGCGTGAGTCTTCTAGAAGTTAGTATCTAGTACTGTGCTAAGGAGTGAAAGATTCTTAGCAATCCTGACAATCTCTGTTGAGCATTAATGAGTAAATAGGAGTCCTAAAAAATCAGAGAAATCAACCAGCTAAATGGAATTTGCTTTCAACCCCTCAGGCTACAAAATAGCAACTAGAAAGTACTTAAAACATTGAATTTACCCTACCAGCACCTGCTACTATTTTTGAAGAGTGTTCACATAGTGCATATGTGAACATTTATTTCAGTCATATAATGAGTCACACTTACCGACACTGGCACAGATTATATTCAAAAACAAAAGCAATTCCATAAACTAAACACTAATAAGGCAGATACAAAGGTTCTCTGGATTACAGCACAAAGCACAATTTAGCAGCAGAATAAAGCTTAAAGCTAGACAAGCGAACTGACATCAGCATCCTTGCTAATCATAGTACAAAAGCGCCTCTATATTTTGTCAAAGTGCAAAATGAGCCCACATAAATCACTCTTTGTTATTTGAAAATATCTGGGATTCTTAAAGCTTGATCTATTTTTAACATTTCAGTATTTGTCATTGCAACGAAAGCTGTATGCTGCCTCACTAAGTACAGAATACTGTGCTATACTGAAGAGAGCTTCTTCAGTAATGGCTTTCCAAAAAGAAATCTCTAAAAGAGAGTGTGCACGCGTGCAAAAACGTGTTTATGCAAATTTAATTTTTTTTTTACCCCTTTGGGCATTCTTACTTGCAAATTCTGCATCTTCTTTTACAGAGCATGTTACAGACTGTTTCTTATAATAACCAAAAAAGATGCAACTGGTTTGAGTCACAGAAAATTGCAGGTACTAATCATCTGTCACTTTACTGATGTTATCAGCCATACATTACCAAACACTGGTTTTCTGTGCTAAAAGTCAACTGCATTAAGTTTAAGAAATCAAAAAAAACCAGCCTGTATGGGATTTAAACATTTTGTCCCAATACCAGTATCATTCAAATCTGGAAAGCTAATTTGAGAAAACAGAGAATGAATTTTTATAATGAAATATTTTTTCATATATATAAAATGTGTTATTCATATAAATAGGGTTTTAGATATATATTTTATAAATATACTAACACCGCATGCAGATCAAATACCTAATTGTTCCTTTTAAAAGTGTAGTATGGCAAACATCATGGGAATCAAGTTCACCAAAAGCCTGTGTAGGCTTTGTCAATTATTACAAAACGAGGTTTAACGAGGTTTGCTGCTTTTGTTTCAGACTAAGAAGGGCCTTGTGTGCCTCTCAGCTTGTTTTCTCCTTTGAGCTGCAAAGGATATCAGAGGGCCTAACATGGGACACCACCATTCTTGCCAAACATTGTCCTGTTTGTATCATGAGACCATCGTATCATGAGACCTTCATAACTACAGAAGCAAGCTTGTTTGCTTGTTTTTGAAGTAGTCTAAAATGTGACAAGCTGCTCACCCACAGAGCATCAAATGATCAAAGGAATAGTGGAATTCTGTATTTTTCACACAGCATTTTGAGGAGGTTACAAAGCAAACCCAAGAAATTCCTACCATTAGTTTTTCCACTCAACATATATGCAAAACTTCTGATTTAAAAGCCAGTGAATCAGCTAAGAAATTGGCAGAAAGAATCATTTAGCACTGTTAAGAGTTTGTGGGGTTTGGGAGTTTTTTTGTTGGTTTTTGCTGTTGGTTTGGGTTTTTTTTAATGAAAGACTGTAGCTAAATATGTACCAGTACATAGGATTTAGGATATAATCTCCTTACAAGAGGTATCTGTTGAAGAATTTGTAGCTATACCTCCTTTAATATATACATTTATAGATTTATTTTTTTTTTTTTCTCCAGTCATATTGGAGATATACCTCATTCAACTGCTGGCTGTAGTTCAAAGATGTAGGAAATAAGGGATCCATGTGTAAATGAAGAGGGAAAGGAAGGAGGAAGGGGCAGGAAAGACTAGATAATTTACATTATATTTTAAAATAATTTAACTTTCCATTTGGATCCTCTCAAGCTTTTATGCAAGAGGCCAAAATAACTAAATGAAATGTTTAAAAAAAAAAAGCTTAGAAGTGTTAAGTCAAAGACAACTTTTTCTGGTCAATTTTTTTTACAGCATTTGCTCTCACATGGTCAAGTAGGTGCTTACTGATAAACTGGTCAATTGTCCTTTAGTTTGCTAAGTATTATTACCCATAATCCTCATGTTATTGAAAGCTGATTTTCCTCTTTTGGCACATTTACCACCTTTTTTCTCTTGGTTAGCATCCAGTCAAAAAACCTGTTGAGCCCTGGCTAAGCCAAAGAGAGTATCACTTACAGCCCGCTTCAGTAATACCACTAATAAATCTTTCCCCCATGTATGACCAGTAGACCCAGGAATAAATTTACAAATCTCAGATCTTCCTTCTCATCTCTCAAGTGTGCAGACATTTGTGCTTATGCCTTCAGATCCATATGCCAAAGACTACTTTAAAAGGGCAGCATTCAGCATCCTCCTTTCCAGAGAAATCAACTAAGAGTTGGAAGAAGCGACTTACCCAGGGACACAGGGAAGGATCCAAAAGAACACTTGATGTTTTACAAACACATTTCCTTGCTCCAAAAGAACTTATAAAGTTTCTAAGTAAAAGACATACAGAGCATTAACCAGAAAGAAGTAGGGTGGGGGAAAGACAGCTCAAGGTCAATTCAGAATGCTGTCCTGGACACTTAAGTCCTAAACACACTGTGGAGGTCTTTCCACTTCTCTGGTGGAATCACTATTTTACTTTCTTTATGCTTTTTGCCCCCATCTATCCCTCCCCCTTTACATTTTTTCCAGTGCAAAGGTTAGACAATAGTGAAACTGCTACATGTCTGACAAGCAACGGGAAGAAGGATCACAAACAGAAGTTGAGTATTTCTTCTCCTTTTTGCTTCCACATTTCTAGCGTCCAGGTGTTCCGTTCATCACAGGAGACAAATCCACCTCAAAGCACAGCTTCACTGAGCAGTAGACTTGCGCTCTGCATCCCATTAGAAGGGGGATTTCAAATGAAATAAATGTTAAGTGTTCCTTCACACTACGCTTCTTTTTAAACCCTGTTTGAGGTAGGCATAGACTACTGACAATTATCACTGATGAGCTTCATCCCACAAGGCACGTATCTGTGAGGACTGCCGGGAAGTAGCCAAAAGAGGTCACATTAGGTAATGGTACTTCAAGTACAGAACTTTACTTTTTCCACTTGCTACCCTCTGGCTTGCAAAGCTAACTCCAATGTGGTAAAATTTCAACTGATCTTTTCCCTGAAAAATTAACCCTTGTATATGTCTACATGGAAAAAAATTAAGGGGTGTTTTTCAGAAAGCACAGTCTGGATTTTTTTTTTTTTTTAAAAAAGGCCATATCATTAGTACCACTAATTACTAGCTACTTCTGAAAACCATTATCATAACACCTACTGGCAACTGCCATTCTGTTCCCTAAAAATTATGCCCTTTTTTTAAAAAATGTAAGACAGAACAACTAAACAGCACAAAAAAAGCATGTTTAGTGTCTTAATTCTAACAGCAGAAACAGCAGAACCTGCATTTCCAAGATTTGACAATAGTCCAAACATTCTACTTTTAGTAACGTTAAATACTAAGAAGCATAAACAGATTGCTGCAAAACAAACAAATGTGATACTAGGAAAATACTGACTACATTACAACTTTCTTTAAATACTTAAGGCTTGTTTTCCAGGAAGCACCATCTTTTCTCTCTGAGCAAAATAAGGAAAAAACAGTCTCAGTGGAAGTTTCCACTCTCCTGGCCATCATCCTGATCATCTGTTCCGAATACACACAAGGCCAAAATTTCCTGTTTTCAAACTATTGTCACCATTTTCTAGTCTTGTACTGTCGATTCTAACTTTA
Source organism: Athene noctua (assembly GCF_965140245.1). NCBI lineage: Eukaryota > Metazoa > Chordata > Aves > Strigiformes > Strigidae > Athene > Athene noctua. The sequence continues at coordinate 36,523,388 of NC_134040.1, forward strand.
GCTTGTTAAATAAACAACAGAAAACACTGAAAATACAGCAGAACAATACTTCCACACAATTTACTGTGAGCACTGTTTCATAACTGACGTTTCAGCATGTGAATTGGTCTTCCAGCATTACACTGCTAATTAAAGCATCAAAAAGGCACAAAATATAATTCAGGCAATGTAGCACTAACCACTGCTTTCTTTTGTGAATCTAAAACTAACTGAATATTTTCATAGTCCTTCTCATTTAGCATGGGGGTTCTTACCTTTTTCTTTTTGTCACCTTTTTTTTAAAGCCTTATGACTATCCCCAGTGTAAGTGCGCAGCCAGGTCTGTACCATCTAATTCATATTAAATTGATCCTTATTATGACTGATAGCATCAGTAGCTTCAATAAATACTTAATTTTTATATCGTACGTCAGAAATCTTCTAATGTCAAGCACAAGTTTCTCTCTGCCAGACTCCTGCATACCAGAGGATTATCATCGTCTCTTCATCAAAGGAGAACTGATTCAGAGAGCTATATAGAGCAATAAAGCAGGAAATCTGCAGCAGAGCCAGGACCTGAGCCCTCATTTCACTGTCTCCAAGTGTTTTGCCAATTATCAGGCCTAGCATAAAGGACACAGCCAGCATAAAGATGAACCAATAACCAAACTGTATTTGTCACAAAAGGGTCAGTACATGGGTGAGCACTGGGGGTACAAACAAGTCAGGTTATACATAATGGACATCAATCCCACTGACCCCAACAATGACACCACACGACCAACAATGGGTGGAATAAATGGTGAAATGCAGTTTCCCATAGAAGGGACGGGAGACAACCGAGTCAACAAGCCAAATACATAAGACCAAGGAAGCCGAATACTGAATCTCTGCACAACCCACATTTACAAAAACCAGACCTGACTAGAGCCCAGTTCCAGGGAGTCGGGAGATCCTGCCCCAACAGGGAACTCTGCAGAGTACATCCACCTTACAAACAGACACTGCCCCTTCCTGCAAGTGGTCCCAGCTTTTATCCCCTCAGTGGGACACCTGACCTTTGTTTACTTAAAGCAGGACACCTGGGGCTCATTTACCCAATGGCTCTCCCTGCCAGGACAGCCCCACCCTGGAGGGAAGCTTAAAGGTCAATTCACCCCCCCTTTGTGAAGGGCTGCGGGAATCACCCATACGTCAACCTTAATTTAGGGCTTGGGGTTGAAACCCCAGCATTTCACCAAGCTAGGACCAGTGACCAGATCATCCCTCCATCTTCCTACATCTTATCTACTCCTTGTGCCTATAAATACTCTGCCACTTCTGATTACTTGCAAACTTACCTTTTCACTTCTAGTTGTTCTACTTCACACCACCCACCCTATGTGGCTAAAATATAAGTCCCTAACAGTCTTGCCAGCAACATGTTCCCTATCACAGCTATTAGCTTTGCCATCTCCTTTCACTGCTTTGTCAGCAACATAACACGTCGTGGCATAACGCCTGTCATGGCATAAGTAATATATGTGTTGCAGGTTCCTTACCCACACACCTACATGGTCTTCTGTTTGCCACCCTGCTTCTCAGAGCATTTCCAAAATTTGATCTTTTTCTCTATGATCATGATCATCTCCCTCTCCAGTCTCTCATATCCATCCCATTTCAAATAATACTGCCAGGACAATCCCCCTCCTCTCACTCTGTATCTCTATCTCATCATCACCTGTTTTAAAGTTCTCCAATTATCAATTTGCTTTATTGCAATTTTGAGCTTCTTTTCCTATTTTTAGGTCTTTTCTTCTTTGGAAAATTAATGCATTTACTTGACTCCCTCCCTCTTGCAAGTCACCTCCTATTCCTTTGCTCATTTTTCCTTCTCTCCCACGTCGCTCATCTTTCTTCAACTTCTGAAGGCTCCTCGAATCAATAAGCAAGGGCACAACGTCTCCTTCCTTCAGATTCCTCCTAAAGATCAACCACTGTGATAGTACACAGAATCAACCAACGAGATTAAAATTTGGCTTCACATCAGATGGATGTATTTAAAAAGTAATGTTTTTGTGTATTCATCAGACAAAGGTTTGTTTGTTTTGTTTTTTTTTTTCCTAAAGTTGCTTCAGCCTTTTCATCAGCTCTTAATTAAAAGTCACTTCCCCCCACAAGTCTTAATCTAAGAAAGCAAAACATTCAGGGTAGGTTCTGCCCTTTTTTTTCAAAGTGTCTGTATGTTACTTATCACAAGGATTACTTCAGTGCTGACAAGACCTCCTTAACAAGCCAAGTCAGAGAAGACACCAGCCGTGTTGTGTTTGACTTGAGTTCCACTATCCCAAGCTCATGAGTGTATGTTGTGATAAGTGGCATGAGGACGATGCACAGAAAAATAAAAAACCCCATAGCATTAAGAAAGACACAATGAATCTAAAACTGAAATGTCTCCATCAATATCAACAGTTGCTTTCCCACTAATGGCCAGGGCTTAAATATTTCACCATATATTTTGGACTATTCACTTCTCATTTCCTAGCAGGACAGTCATTTTTGAAGTGGTGTTTGTAACAAGGTGTGAAAAATCCCCATTCTTCCAGATCAGAAGCCCAGTGCTTTTTGAAGTATTTTGTACAGATTTACAGTTTTCCCTTTTTTTCTTTCCTCTTACTTGTCTGTGTAGACATCTATTGTCATCATCTTTGAAAGTCTCATATAAAAGGAAAATCAAGACACTAGAACTGTGTAGTAACATGTAATTCCTGACACTACTTTGGATCCTTTAAAGGACATTACAGTTTCAACAAACATACAACACATGCTTCACTGTTTCGTGCTTGGATCACTCAAGCATGCTCATGCTGCATACAAAATAGGTTTCTACAGATGACACAGAAGCCAGGTATAGTGCAAATCATCTCTTCAATAAAATATTCATAGGCTTAAATACTGTGGTTTTTACTCCCAGAAAAGAGATTTGAACTATGGAAGAAGCAGTTTCTCCAATTTTAAGAGGGAATGAATTAAGGGGGATTTAGCAATGAACTAAGGACAGTACAAAGATAACCCATAATTTCTACAAATTGCCTCCCAACTAAATAGCCCGGTTTAAACTACTAGTTGTGTTCATAATGAAAGAAGCTCCTACACATGCATTAACACACATGGAAAAGTCTCCAAGGGAAATTCCAGACAATGTTTTAAATAATCCCTACAAATGAAATTTAGGACATGTTGACACTCCATCCTTATCCATTCCTTGTGAGAGCAAGGCTGTACACTAGCTGGCATTTTTGCACATCAAATATCTGTAGACCAAAGCAAAAGTCTCTTTTGTAAATGAGTCAGCCACTATTACAGCAATGAAAGGACTGATACTTATTCAAGCCATTTTAGTCAGAGACAGTAAAGGGAAAGCTAAGGGAAATCTATTGTTCTGCCAAGGTATTACAGGGAAAAACAACATAGTACTTCTTCAGTACTGTGGGGCATTGCAAGGAATTCCTTATTCTAGGAAAGGGGAAAAATTAGGAAGGGCATGCCCAGTGCTTATATTTTAGGATCCAAACTACTAGCTTTACCATTACAAATCACCAGATCTGCAATATGCATGAACCAAGTGTGCAGATATGGCAGGAAGAGATGCTAAGAAAAGTAAAGGCTGAGGTAAAAGTCAGCATTGTGTCTCACTTGACTGAGACTATTTACCAACTAGCCTCAGCAGAGCTTTTTCTGAACAAAAACACTGACCTGAAGAACTTCAGAAAAAAAAATTAATCTCAAAATAAACAAGCACAACGTCAAAATTCTTTGCAAGACATTATGATATATAAATTGCTTTTGCTATGCTAATTAAACTGAGTTTCTATTATAACAAAAATATTGTTTTTCCAGTGCTACAAACAATATACTTTCAGATTCAAATAACTCACTGGTAGTAACAAAATGGTTAAGAAATTTAAAAGCCAGCTGCATCACATACCAACAGTAAATTTAACCAGCATACCTGAGAGTTAAGATCCTTCAGTATAATTACTTTGATTAGCTTACAAAATGCTCCTCTTGCTCTCATCAACATAATGTTTGCTGCTGTTTTCTAGACTGTAATAGTACCCTCATGCCATATATTATTAGGATCAACAACTTCACAGAATTTAACCACCACAACCAATTAATTTTTTTTTTCCCCAATCCCAGAGCAATCTTCTGCATCAAGATTTGTTCTGAAGGCAAATCCTTGGGATGGTGCTGCCGTGATTGCTTAACACAAAGGTGGCACTGCCCCGACAGAGGGACCTGAGCCGGCCAGCCAGCCTCTGCTCACTGACACACGCTGCAAGCCGCCCTGTTAACAAAACCCAAGTACTCACACTAGTGCTTTAATGGCCAAGAAATTACAGATGGTTCTTGAATAACGATACAAATATTAAGATAAACTGAGTGTTTTAGAGGGCTCTATTAACACACCTTCATGCACCCATGTATGCCTGTAATCTAACAAAGTGATACGTCCCAGATCTTTTACTAGCACTTCATGACATAAAACTTATTTTTAAATTAGTGATACAAGTGAATAAACAGGTAGAAGTTTAGGCTCGTGCTTCAGAAACAGAGTTTACCAAGCCAACTTGTAAATCAAACCAAAAGCTACAACTCTTTGAATAAAAAAAGATTTTTCAAGAAAAAGAGATAACGTTCTTTAAGGAAATCCTTGTTTACTTACTCCAATCTCCATATACCTAAGTTACAAAGAAGAAAAGTAAACAACATCAAGAACAGGATTTTTTTCTCATTTACCTCTTCAAGTCTTCCGAAAATTTAAGCAATCTCCTGGCCATTTCTGTAGTTGTGTCTACCCCAAAATAAGCAAAGCTTTCTTTTTCCTGCTGGCTTCCCACCTCACACTACACCACCCTATCCTCATAACCTTTGACCAACAGGAAGCAGACACAATAGACTGAAAATAACAGCAATTGTAAGATTTCAAATGATTTAATATGTGAGGGGTGGGCTTATAATTTGAAAAACTTCCCTTGCTTTGGTTTTTCAGCAGTTGCTTAAAACATGTTATGTACACAGACTTTCAATATGTGTTACAGATCCTAGGTTGGACAAGGCTAAAAAACCCTGTGAAACTATTAAGAGCACAGAGGTACAAATTCTTGCATATGTTGAGATTCTGCATTTATGACACAGTCATAAGGCAATATATACAATGAACTTAATTTTCTGACAGTGTAAACAATAGCAGTGGAAGTTTCTTATAGCATTATGTCTTTTCTTTCAAATATTTTTGTTTATCTGGCCTTTTAGATCAGTAACAGGGATAACTATATGTCCCATAGAATAATATGGCGTTCTGGTAAGAAATGTAACCAGCAGTCTATTTAAACACTGAAGTTAAAGCTATAAAAAAACCCATAGTGAAAGTCACAGAACAATCTGCTGATATGAAAAGGACCTTTGCTAATTCTAAGTAGCTGTGGTGCACTTTGTGGTGCAGAAGGAATGATCTTTATCTTCTCTTCACGTGAAAGCCCAAGCAACAACCCCACAGATACCTTCATTACCAGTAAAAGATTCATGTGCTTTAAGTTGTACTAACATCTTGGCACGAACACTTGAGAGTTACAGATTTCAAAGTCCAGATAGGCAACTAAAGCATTTCTTTATATTAGTTTTAATGATTTTTGTCTTGCACCCCAAGTACAAGCTGATTATTATTTTGCAAACCCACAATCACATCCTGTCTCTGTCATCCCTCCCCAAAGCCCTCAGGTTCCTCCTTTGCGGTTACACCACAACACATATAGGTCACGATGAACTAACTCAGAGAGGGACTCACCTCTTATTTATATAAGAGTTATATTCTTGTTTGCTGAAGAAGGGAATGGGGGGCAGGATAAAGAGTCAGTGTCATTTTAACCCAGGCTCCTTGTCCCGAAAACAAGACAACTAATTCAAGTGCTCTTCCACAATCACAAAAGCTGGTAACACCCTCTGCCTTGTAGACACCAAGAAAAATTTCAGGCTAGGAGTATTACAGTGGACTAGTTACAAGCATGTCTAAATGAAAGGTCGTAACTGTGTTCCAACAGAATTTTGAGTATGTTTGCTACCCCATACACATACTTTATCAAGCATTCACTGTACCTCTATTGCACATTAAATGCTGCTCGGTTTTAGAGGCATTTTCATCATGGAATTACACTAGAAATATTTTTTTTTCTTGGCAGGGGAAGCTCAGACACTGCATTTCTGCCGGATAAGACTGGATCTAGCTTGTCAATGCAGTATTTCATTGAGGTCTGCAAGTGCTCAAAATAACTACAGAGAAGCCCCTCATGATATATTTCAGCACGGTATCCACAACAACTTCCAAATATAAGACGTCCATATTGCACACAAGCAAGCTTTTGAGCATAGCAGCAGAAGCCACCACTGATACGTTATAATATTAGACTGAAGCACAAATGGTTCAACAAGAGGAATAAATACAAGGTTCTCTCCAAGCCTGCAGTTTAAGAGTCCCTTGAAACCACTTTGTCTGCTAATAGGATCCTCCTTTTCCCTTCCCCCATTTTAAGATACAACCTGGTGCCATCACACCAAGGAATAACAGAGAAAGGATATCCTGCCTAGATTTTCCATTATACAGATCAAATCATCAATCCAGAGAGGTCTTTGCTCAGCCATAGGATAAAAAGAAGATGCTTCCAACTGATAAACCCCGAGAGGAAGCAAGGTTGGCTCCATGACTATTTTTAAGTAGTTAGCGTTCACACAATGGCCTAAAATTAATGGCCAACCCCAAGGGTCCATGAAGCCTTCATTTAAACAAAATAAAAATTAAGAAGTTAGCATATTTTTTAATATTTTGAAAGAACTAAAAGGTGGCAGATATAATCATGCTTCTTCCCAGACTCACCTTGAACTAAGTTTGTATGCCTACTTTAAGTGAAAAGACAGAAAGCTTATGTCTTTTGCCCTAAAAATGAAGCACTTCCTTCAACAATTGCTGTCAGAAATCTTACTTCACAGCTCTTCTCATTTTCACTAATACTCTTTTGCTGAAAGTATCATATGACAGAAAAAATAATATCTTTATGTAGCTGTATCATGAAAGAAGGAACTTGTTTCTCAGCCCTAATTTTCAAGGCCAGCTACCACAGCTGTGCTGCAGCTCCCAGCTGAACAGCTCCCTACATCTCACCACCTAATAGACAAAGGGCATTTAGTTACCAAATGGTCAGCGTTTCACATTTAGCTCAGTTAAAAGCATCCCACATCTAAGGCTTCATCTAAGCATGATAAGAAAAGTCATACTTTGTGCATCTGGACAGATGATGAATACCAATGTCTTTGGTACCAGCTAAAGATAAATAATTTAAATGGCATAATTTCAACATTAAATGCACTGAAAGTGAGATTCTCATGCCAGACATTTCTTTTGACAAAGAACAAGATGAGGCAAAAGGCCTTTTAAGATCACCTTTGTAATCTAGGAAGTGTCCAGAAACTCGAGACATTTTCAATATTGCCATTCCTCTCCACCTTCTAGCGCTAAGAAGGATTTCTTCTTATAAGCATTTATGCTTTTGGAGTTTTTGTTGTTCTTTTTAGTAACAGCATCCTTCTAATGTATAACTAAGAGAATCATGGAAAATTAAAATTGCCTAGAATTTCTGATCTCATCATAAACTATTCCTGTCCTCCTCTGTGCACTAGACAGAGCGAACAATTAGCTGCTGTTTGCTGAATCTAGTGAGATTGTTCATTTCTTCATGTGTATCAGATCACATCACAGACTAGAGAAAAACATTAAAGAGATTAAACAAAACAAAAATCTATCATTAAACCGCTAACACTGCTATGACAACTTAAACCCTACCAGATTTATTGTTTATTTGTTTTGAAATTTTGAGCAGATTCAAACATTACAGTTCCTTTATCTTATCTGGCTTGCAAAGTACTTCACATTTTTAAGCTTTGCTCTTTGACATGAAAAGCAAGCACTGCAGTATCCAACAGCTCTTTACACCTTTTTTGTGAGTGTTTCATAACTAGTTTCACTTACTATAAAAATGTTTAATTTTTAACTTACAGGCAAAGGAACTCTAAAACTGGATGCCTTGTTACTTTATTTATTGGCTCCCTATACATCTAAATGGCATCTACTTTGTTTACCGACTGGAAGCTCTTACTACTGCCAGCACTTCAGGAACAATGTAACTGTGGAAAGGGGAAAACATGTTTTTCTACATTTTGTTTGTCATTGAACAGAATTATAAGGTACACATGTACCAGTTTAAAAATATTTTTAATAGCTGGTAACCTCAAATGGACAAAACAACCTACCTCAGCAGGTACTTTGTCTGAACTCATAGCTTAACCCTTTTCATTCTGGAGCTATTTATGAGTAATAATGACCAGTCAGATTTGCTATAACACTAATTATTTTTCTGTGTCTTTATCATGACACTGAAAAAGTGTATTCTATTTCTAAAGATGACCATTTTTTAATCCTTAAAATGGGAAGAGCTTTGGGGGAACAGCAAGAGGCATGAAATCAGAAACAAGATTTAATACCTTGTACAAAATTTTCCTACTCTTAAAAATATATATCACAACACCATTTATATGAACCTGGTAAGATACACAACTGATTTAATCTGATTTTAAATACAAATATAAAACAAAAAAATATATGCCATAACAACATATCAAACTTCAAGCAAGTAACAGAGTTTCTCATTTTTCCCACCACTTACAGTGGCATCCAGAGTCTTTCCTCCCCTAGGGAGTTCTGGTGCCACCTGTATGAGCCTGTGTGACAAGGATCCACTTGCAGTGGGATACAGGGAGGTGAAAGGGATGCTGCTAGCCACTCACCACGTCCTCCAAGCACATCTCCCTCCTGCTCACCAGCACTGCCAGCCATCCTGACATGAAAGGGGCCACAGTGTTCAGAGATTTGACAAGAGGAGTGGACTTCTACATCCAATGTCAGGTCTCACAAGGTTTCCTGAGCTGTGCACCCTCAATGCTAAACAGATGTAAGGCACATACTGACGTCTCCAAGTGGATGGTTCCCCTACTTCCACAGACAATCATCCACCCTCCCTTACAGACCTGAAAGGCTAACAAAAATATAGACAAAAAAATTAAATAGCTACTCTAAGCAATACTCAGCTGACCTTCACGTTTGATCACGTTGGTTTTGCTTCTGGCTGCAAGCCTCTTCCTTCTAGAAAGCTGCTTATTCACCACATGAATCATGACAGAAGAACTGGTAAGACCAACAACAACAATGTCAAACCATAATTTTAGAAACTGCTGAGGTAGAATGATTGTATCTTCACTGTCACCGACTGCAAAGACAAGACACCTACTAACATCACATTATTTGTACTGCTGCAGTCAGCTCCCTACCAGGCAGGTGCCACTTTACTGAAGCTACCATGTGATTTGAGAACACTCGTTCTTCTTGATAGGCAGGGAGGCCAAAGACCGAGTGATATAGAAAAAAATACTCTCACTTTTGATAACAGGCTGATGTGACAGAATGGCAGGAACATCCGTTTTTAGTCTCCATTATAAAATTTTTCAGAGAAAATAAAACAAATTTCAGCAGATTGGGCAAGTCAACTCAGATTTTACTAAAGCAAAATTGTATCACTGCACAGTGAAGATCAAAACATCTTGAGGATGGTATAATAAAGTGAGAGTGTTTAAATTTTATTATCACTTAATTTTGGTTCAGAAACATGCATTACCTTTTTTTACCTTTCCAGAAACTACAAACTTTAAAATACAAGGCCCCATGGTATGTGAAGTGTCTAAATACTGCTAGGACCGCTCACATCAACTACTGATAGAAACCATCCAAAGTGTTACTTTGATCACCAAATATTGGTCTGGATTGAAACAACTTGGCACCTTAACCAAAATATGCTGATCAATCAACTTGTTAGTTACTTTGTGGCTAATATGTAAGTGTAATCAGTATTAACTGTATGTTTTCCACCTTTACAAGTATGCTCAAATACTGCAATAAAAACAGAGGGGAACACTGTTGCTATACTATGATGCCCTCCCCACAGCTGCAGGGATAGATGATTTTCTGCAGTGACACGTGCTTGAACTCGATATACAAATTTAACACCTTCTGCATGAGCAAGGTGATGACAGCACGTGACACTGCTTCAATGAACAGCTATAACTGAACTTCTCTGAGTGTTTAGAAGAGGTATCACAACATACTGACAGAATTGATACAATTCCCACAGACCGTCAGAGAAGTTTCAGTGATTTTATCAGACACAACAAAAAGGAGATGACAGGGTAGAGAAGCGTATACAAATGACTGCTTTCTCTTTGATTCACAATATTTAGATTGTTATTTCCAGCCCAGGTTATACAAATTGGTGTTATGATACTATTGTTAGGCTAGATGTATAAACACGCTCATGCACTTTTGGAGGCAGGCCAGCCAGCTCCACAAACAGGTTACAAAAGAAACAGCAAAGAGGTAGAACACGAGCTGCTGCCTGGGTTCACCCACCAGGCTGTTATGGAGAGGGAGCAGGCGATGGGAAGGAAGAAAACAGCTCAGAACAACAGTGGAGCAAAATATGTTGTGAACATGCTATTTTAAGAAGTGTAGAAGGTTTCCTAAAAAAAAAAAAAACCAACACACAAAAGAACCAAAACTCAAGAGTTGCTTCATACTCAGCAAAAGAATTCCTGAACATTTCATAGAGAGACATACAGCAAGCAGTTTCACAGGGCATGCTTAAAGCAACAGAAAGAAAGAAACACTGGATATAGATTTCTTGCAGTGAGAGGAAAATTAGTGCTCAAAGCACAAATCACTGACAGCAAAATTTTACTCAGTAAAGATGACTATTGGTTTTCTTTATGAACAAAGAATAAGACCAAAATATTCTTTCTGGGTAGTCCAGATCTCCCACTTAGTCTCTAATGAGAAGGGCTCAGCCTTACGCCCCTCTCTTCCGCAACAGCTCACGCACTTGACCCCAATTCTTCATTTTACTCAACAGTTATGCAAAAAATTGACATAAAAAACCCCCCTTCTTCCTCATTTCAGTCAAAGAAGAGGTGTTTTGAGATGGGTTATTTACAGTTGTTTACCAGAGCACTCAGTTTACACATACAAAGTTGAAAGCAAGTATGTATGAACCAACAGAGATTATGGATTTTTCAGATATTACAACCAGCCTATGTAATCAAAAAAGGAGTTACATTTAAATAAGAAAGGCCAAGTAACAAACACAACCATGGATTAATCTCCCTAGTTTACACTCTGCTTGGGGGGGAACCTGTAGTCACTTACCTGTTCCAACAGCCAACAGGGCCGAGATACCACCCCTAAGAGTTCATTTTCTAAGTGGACACAACGTGAAGAAGAAAACCGCATGAAGAAGTAAAGACAGTAACTTATCACTTTTGAAAAGGGCCTTGTGAAATTTCTCATTTATGATTTGCTCTCCTTTGTTCATAGCAGACGCTATGAAAGAGTAAGTTGGGTTGCAGTCATATCAAAAGAGGTTTCTATTTTCATAATCAAAACACTTGTCTTGTTCCACTGGAAATACTCCATAATTGTAAATTCTATTCAGAGGAACAGGTCCTTTGCCTGCAAAATACAACTGCATACCAAGGCCTTTCTTTGCCCATACAGTAAAAGGTAACTGCAAAGCAGTGCCATGAACTGAGTACCCTCAAACATCTCAGGCAATGTCAGGACTTGATCAAGGTCTCTGAATAAGAGATCTTGAGATACTTCAACTCAGCCAGCACACTTGGAGAGCAAGTTAAAGCTGAAATGGAAAAATATATCCATACCTTTACATAACACATATTGCAGTAGTCAAGTTATTTGCTTCAGTCTACAGGAAGATATACTTAACTACATAAAAATAATACTTTGTGAACAGCTTAAAAGGGGAAAAAAAATGCAATATTTTTAATGCTTGCCAGTTCATTTACTTTCTTAAGAATTTAGCATTTGATGAAATTCAACTTGATTTTGCATACAAATTATTGGCATATCACTGATACCCAGTATAAACTTGAATTTTGAAATCAGTCACATGAGATGATGTCTCCTATCATCATGTTATGCCATTTTTACTAAACCAGGAAAATTAAACCTGAAGACTTGGTGTGTACTTGCTCTGCTGATCACATTTCACTGACTACTGTTGTCTATAACCCGTTAGTACATACACATGAAACATCAAAAACGCATGAAAGAACATTCTCCTCACAGTGTGCACATTTCCCCACTTCTTCACATGCTGGAACAGGTTGTAGTTGTGGGTTTTGGTTTTCAGGTTGGTTTTTTGGTGGTGGTGTTTCAGGGTTTTTTTGACACCAGATCCTAAATAGCTCTTAGACAAAGATCACTTCCTTGCAGAACTGCTGAATAAATAGGCTATATCTGACAACAGAGTGCAGAAAATACTATATTACTGGGGTTCCTCCCTTGCCAAAACAATAGAGTACATGTGTTTTTGTCTCATTGGGTGTGCACATGTGCTTACTAATGTCATACAGTACTTTCTCTAAGCAACAGAAATGGACCATCCGCTCACAACACGCAAGGAAAAGTTAGAAATGTTTCTTCTGTTTGTGTGTCATCGTCCCCCAACGGATTAATTGGGCTATTCTTTAATAAAGAAAAATCCAACTACACAGCAACAGTAGTTACTCTGCCAGACTCGGAACAGTAGTCTTGACCTTCCAAAATTCCATTCTAGCAACCCTCACATTATAAAGACTGTAACACTGGAGTCCCAGAATTAGAAACATTTGTTTTTCATTTTAGCTTGCTACCAAAAAACAAAGCTTAAGTATACCACTAGACAAGTATACTACTTTTCATTTGAAATTCCATGGTTTTCTATGAGCTCCTTAAGCAGCATACCACCAGGTTCCAGTATGAACATGTACTGCCTGCCACACTATTTGTAAATGGGACAGACAAGAGGATAAGGAGTGCCGCTTACACTACACCCCCTCTTAGGTCAAGACAAAGGCGACCTTCAGAAAAAACACACTTACTTTATAAAAACAGAGCTGTAATGTGCACTGTAACATACCCCTTTGCTGTAGGAACATAGGGAGTTACACAAAACAGAAACATATTATTTTAACACTAACAGTACAGAATTTCACAAAGAACAGCAAAGCATGATAAAACCAAACCAGCACAAGACTGACACTGACTTTAAAAGAAAATTACACCATCATCTGGAATCTTACTTTAAACCACAGAAAGATGGAACAGCCTTCATCAGCCTCCAGCTGCTGCGACTTTTATCCAGGAGAAAAACCCAGAAAAATCTCCATTTCAGCATCACTCCAAGGAGAGCAGTACACTTATTTAGCATCAGTTCCCAACAGCAATACAACTGAAAGCTCTGCAATCTAGTAGACTCAATGAAGGTTTTAATCATCTAATGAGATTACCTCATCCATGTGTGGTTTCACAATGCAGTCTCAATGGTAGCCCATTATGCCAGTCCCCTGACATGCAGTATCAATCATACTAATCGGCTTACCCTGCTATCACTCCTACAGCTAGATGACTGTCATGCACAGAAACCAAAACCCCAAACCGTAGAGTTTCTACCTCACAGGAGAAAAAGAAATTGTGAACTAAGTGCTGCCACAACAGTACAGAAAACATTGCTAGCTCCAATTCTAGAATTAATGTAATTTCTATCAAACAGGTTATAAGCCACGTTCCATTTTTAAATCTTATGGACGTTCTATGCTCAATCATAGCAAAGGACAACAGCTCCCTTATGGAGAATATGAAGTTTACATATAACAATTTGTATGTTTACAGTTAATAAATTTCACATTGGAAAATCATTAAGCTTCAGAGAACATCAGTAGCTGCCTTTTCTGAAATACAAGCTTCCCCAATTATCATCAAATGGAGCTCACAAAGCACATCACAGTGGGTGTCTTACTGTTACCAATATAAAAATGTTATAGTAATTCATGCCATTCATTTACCAAAGCAAGAAGCATCCAACCTTAAAGTAACATAAGGGATGTACAAATAAAACTTGTTCTATTTGACAGATGAGGCTAATGAGAAAATCTAAATATTAAAACTAAACTTAGCCTATATTTTGTTCTCTGGTTGCAAGAGGAAAAAAACCACCAGCCCCAGGTTCTGATGTCTTCTTCGGTAACACAGGGATCCAGTTGCTGCACACAGTTAAAGAAAAAACAGTACACAGCTCAAAAAAAACAAACCAAGGCCCTCCAGTATCAGCATTTTACACAAAAGATTAAGCAGCTTGCCCAAAGAAGCACAAGAATCATAGGCAAAAACCTAAGACATACCTGTGAAATTAGTACTACCTTATCACAACTGGCTTTACCTCTTGCACTTGTCCCAAAGCACTTGAAAATATTAGTGCTAAGAATTTCAAAACATCATCATTCAATGCAAGAAAAAAAATACACACAAGTATAAGCACATGTATTAACACACAGTTAAGGTTTGGCTTTTTTTTAAAGTCTACACATATCTAGACTTGACTGGGGACTCTAAAACAGGTCTCCCTAACCCAAAACACCTTCTCTAGTGTATCCTTTCACCATTAGCTGCTTTGAATAACATGAAGGAAAGAGAAGGGTAATTAAAGGAGACCAGATGAGTACACAAGGCTATAATCCTGTCATATTTCATAAGGCTATAATCTTGTCATATTTAGATTGGAAATACAAAGAACCACTTAAAATTTAGCACAATCTGTAAAAAGAAAGAATCTCAAAATAAAAAACCCAACCAAAAACAAAACACACAACTAACTACGAAGCTACTAATAACTATGAAGCAGCTTTAGGCCTTTACAACACTGTTGCTGATTATCAGCCCATTTTCCTGGACAACGTATCCCCAAACTCGTCCGAAAGCATCTCAATCTACTGCCAGGATACTCATTTAAATGTAAAAAGGGAAAACCAGCACGGCAGTGTCGGGGAAAAAAACTCTTTTGATCTTGTTATCCAAAATTAGCTGCCACTGACTCAATTGGCTCAACTGAAGCCAGGATCTGACTCTGGACTCTTGCTTTGCTGAACAATCGTTTTTTTAGAGAGCAAATACCAAAAGGCAACCTTGCGGCATTTGACATTCCAGATAAAACACATCATATTAAAAAAAAAAAAACAACCTACATTTTCTCCTCTGCTTTTCCATAAACATACTCAATTCAAGCAGTTCAATACTTCTCAATTTTTTAGGATATTATCTTCGCACATCCCAAGTGAAGATAGATAACTATTTCAGACAAGCAAATAGAGGCTTACAAATACCTTATCCCTGCTACCCAAATACATATTAACCCTCCATAACAGAATATAAAAGTGAGTCTTGCTGATTTTCTCACCTGGACTTGATTACTCTTAGATTGAATTAACACTTGATTTCTCAAACTTCCAAACAAATGAAGGACAAGACTATGATCAAGAGTAGTCAGTATGGATTTATGAAATGAAAATCACGCCTGACCAGCCTGATTAAATGACTGGTTTAGGGGATTATGGGCGAACAGTGAATTTTAATTATCTTGACTTCAGGAAGGCTTTCAGCACTGTCTCCTATGACATCCTCATGGACAAACCCAGTGATATATGGGCTAGGTAAGTGGACAGAAAGGTGGACTGAAGAGTGGCTGAACTTCCAGGCTCAGAGGCTTGCAGTCAGCAGCATGAAGTCCAGGTGGAGGTCAGTTACTGGTAATGTACACTAGGCATCAATACCAGACCCAATACTGTTGTACTTCAGTATACAACAATAATGATGGGAAAGCATGCACCCGCAGCAAGTCTGCAGATGATACTAAAAGGAGCAACTGATACACAAGACAGCTGTTCTGGCACTCAGAGGGACCTCAACAGGCTAGAAAAATGGACCAGTGAGAACAACAGTTCAACAATGGGAAATATGAAGTCCTACACCTGGAAGGATTAACAGCAGGCATCAGTTCAGGCTAAGGGACAGCCAGCTGGATAGCAGCTGTGTAGGGATGGTCAGTTTGTCTACCATGGCCTTAAGTCAGCAATGTACCCTCACAGCCAAGGAAGCCAACAGCTTTCTGGGCCAAGTCAGAGCATTGTCAGCACATTAAGAGAGGCGATCCTTCCTCTCCACTCAGTCTGGTAAAACACAGCCAGAGCTCTGGGTCTAGTTCTGAGCTCTGCAAAAGAGACATGGACATGCTGGAGAAGGTTCAGGGAAAGGCTAGAGGGATAATTAGGGGGCCAAAGCATCTTTCCTGGGGGGAGGCTGAGAGAACTAAGACTGTTCAGCCTAGAGAAGAAAAGGATCTTATCCATACTTATAAATACCTGGTGAGTGTAAGTAAAGACAGTGGAGTCTGACTCTTCTCAGTTGTACCCAGTAAGAGGACAACAGGCAATGGGCACAAACTGAAATACAAAAAATTCCATTTAAACATAAGAGCACCTTTTTTTTGTGAGGATGACTGAACACTGGAGCAGGTTGCCCAGAGAGGTCTCCATCCTTGCAGGTGCTCAAAATCCAACTGGACATAGTCCTGAGCAACTTGCTGTTGCTCAGAGAGTTAGAGTACATCTCCAGAGGCCCCTTCCATCTCAGTAATTCTGTGAATATACAAATTATCACTGGACTTGTTGACTGGTTTTAAGTTTTACTTTTACCGCAAATGCACAAGCCAAAGGACAGTTTGCATAAGCAAAGGTCTTCAAATGCTTTCCCATTTGAAACACCATCTACTGAGCAAGAGCTGTCTGGAAACAATAAAATCACTTACTGTTTACGACACAACTTGGAATGACACCCCACACAGGGAATACAACTGAAACCGCAAGGCAGGTTACTATACAACCTGATCTCGCCCCGTTTAGAGGTTAAACTGTTAATACAATTTTAAAATGCACAAAATCAAAACTCTAGGTAAACATCAGCATCGCTTCTTCCATTATTCTGTCAAAATAACTGTGCTGAGAAAAAAAAAAAAAGGAGACAGGAGAGAGGAGGGAAGACACATCTGACTTCGCTTCAGAAAGAAGAGTAGGAAAAAACAATCAAATAATGTTTTACTCCACCTAAAGTATCAAAGATTGACATTAAAAGGAGCGTTATTATTCTACCACTAGCATAGCACTGAAACCTACCTAGAAAGCAACATAGTCTTTGTAAACATGGAACACTGGCAATGCCTAAGTGCTTTTAAACTTCTGCACCTTTAAGAGACCTAAATATTTAATTCTGTCCCACCCAGCAACTTAATAATGTTTCTAAATTTCAACAATATTCCAAAAGTCTGCTAACAGCCTTCTGAAACAACTATGTTCTTTCCCACCCCCCATAAAAAGTTCCGGTTGAAAAAATACTGAAATGTCTCTCAGCCTTGCTGCTGAAAGAATTTAACAGGGGGAGAGAGCAGGGAAGGGCATATTCCTTAAACAAACCAATAATTACCTAATTTTGACTCTTTTTCTCACACACAGTCAGCTTAGGACAGATATCCAGGACAAAAAGTCATTAGCACAACCAGTTAAAACATGATTTAACTAAGACAATACTATAATGAGAGATGTCAAGCAACCTAAAACTTTGAAATTCATTGGTTGGTCTATCTTTAATAAGATTCCTGATGTTATTACGTTAGTTTCCATAGGGATCCAAAATACTAACTAAATGAAGTCAAAAAAGTATGAGTACTCTCAGTGTGGAACAAATACCAAAAAGAGACCAACTTCATATGAAGCTTGTTTTATCATGCATCCCAAGTTTGCTTAATGCCTCTGATGTTCTATAAAATTGTCATTTAGATTAAAGTAATTCTAAGCCCAGACAGGAGAGTCACATAAAGCCTAAGGAAGCTGCATTAGGATGCAATAATTCATTTCTAATAGCAGAGTGCAGACTTTATTGGGTTTCTGTCGCTCATTTATCAGTGGTACCATTATTTTCCCACAATCGTTTTTGTTATTCACAGCAGAAAGGCACACACTCTCAAACAAGCACACTACATTGTTGACTAAACCCAGTCTGAGCATCATACAGATATCCAAGGACTTGTTCATAATGGTAAAACACCAGTGAATCACCAAGGGTGCTCAGAGGACAAAGAAGGAAAAGAAAAATATATTGCCCTGGAAAAAAAAAAACAAACCACAAAAAAAACCCAAACAACAAAACCCACACCAACAAAAAACCATCAAACATATCAAGTCATTATTCACCTTCTGCCCATTTTCCTTGAGGATTTGGAGGGGGGGGGGGGGGGCAGGATGGGGGAAGAGCAGTAGGTAAGAATTCATTCTGCAGGTTAACTATCATTCAGATTAAAGACTAAACCAAGAAATAGTCTTTTCAATAGTAACTAACAGATTCATGCAATTCCTGAACTTGCTTATTTTTAATGATCTCCTAGTTCCTAAAATACTTTTCCTAGTGCAAGGTATTCTATAAGCATGCTTGAAATTGCACAAACACATAAGCAACCACCAAATGGGAAAGAGTGAAAGACAGAAACTGATTTGCAGCAGAGGACAAGCAAGAAATAGGGATTTGTGAACCACAGCTTTTAAAAATAATTTAAAAGAGTTTTCCAATTACTACCATATATCAAGAAATTATCATCTCAAGCTTGGTATATAAGACCATAATAATGCTTTATGTTTGAAGTCATTTTGGATCATAAAAACGTGTTATTTCTGACACATTTCTTGTTGGTCAGAACATACAGATTGCTCCACACTTCTAACCAAGGCATTGCAATAGGCATAAATGTTGAAAGGAGATTTGAAGAAATATCTTCCCACCTGACAGTAATTTCTTTCTGACTCCATTATGATGAAGCAGAGTGTGAAGCTGTACTGGAACTTACACCCACAGAAAACTTTAAAGATGAGAAAACGCTTCTGGAGATGGACATTTGACCACATTACGTATGGGATTAGGGTTGTTTGGGTGTTTTTGTAATTTTGCATATTTAAAAGAGTCTGTCCTGGGAAAGTGCAGGTGCTCCTTAGGCCAGCATGCTTTCAAACCTCACCTACAGGATTTACAATGGATATAGTTCAGAACCACAAACCTCAACATATATGCTGTATGGCACCGCCAAGACCACGTCTGTAAAAAGGCGTATCTCAGCCTGCCCTTGCCGTTCCTGTCTAGAATACTGGAAAACCTAAATGTTTTTCTAGACAAGATAGACACGCACACATATATATAGGGAGGCTGATAAATACACTGTATTCAAACAGCTCAGAGCAAGGAAGCCTAATCACTTCTACTGATATTATTCCCTGACCAACTGTCTCAGACAGGCTAGCAGTGAACGACCATTATCAGGGGACAGACCATCTGAAGAGTAGTAACAAGCTCCAGGGTGTTGTCTTACTAATAGTCAAAATAAAAAGCTGGCCTAGACAAGTCTTCAGAGGCAGCAGAGCTCTAGCAGAATGAACCCTAGACCTAAGACACTGCTAATAAGCAACCTGTGATATCTTCTAATCTCTGTAGTGCAGATTCAGGTCTGAAAAAGAAGGATAACATCTCTTTTTGGACTCTGCCTCCTGCCCCTAATTTCTGCTACACATTACTACATACAGAGATATGGCATGCATACATCAGAAACAACATGACTTTACAATTATAAGTTACCAACATTTGGTAAGACAGTGATTTCAACCATTGTTCCACGAATACCAAGTAGTCATTTATTAACATATGAATTGAAAGTACGTAAGATTTTATGGTATAAGTTTATAGTCAAAAACCAAAACAGAACAGTCTCGCTAATTTAACTTGATTAAAAGCACACTTAAAATATTTCACAAAGTACAGTGGGTTTTGTGGAAGAGGGGGAAGTACTGAAACACACACATGAAACAAGAGACAAGGCATATGTACTGGTAAGCTGTTCCAGGTGCAAAGTGTCATGGAAGAAACAGACCTGCAAGAAGCAGGAAAACCAATTAATCAGCCCCAGGAAAGATGAAATAATTTAGCATTAGCACGCAGTAATACACCCTGTGCATTTGTGCAAAGCCCTGCCTACACAGGACCAGCTTTGTGCCCTCTCCTGCTCTGGAGGGAGATGTGCTGCAGCACACACTGTCACCTACTTCTAGAGCCGCAGTTTTCAGAGGCCATCTGTAGGAAAGCTCTCCGTATAGATAGCACCAGGCTATACCTCTGATACTTTGTCTTCATGATTCTGCCTTTAAGGGAAAGCCAGTTGTATTTATTCATACTTGATCAGAGGCACCTCTTAAGATCACGAAGAAAACAACTCTTGTTCTTCCGTCAAGAATCCTCCGGCAGCTGTGCATGGGTGCACACATGCTTGCAATTGTATTTTGAAAGGAGAGGGACAAGAACAATTGATTTCCTGCAAGTGTAACATCCTGTTGTTTTTCCGAGGTGATCTAGAGAATTATCACAATCCCAGATGTTTACAAGGGGAAAGGAAAAACTGTATTAACTTTGCACAGGATGACACAGTTGACCGCCTAAGTACAATATTCTAAATGCAAATTCAAAGCTTCACTGCTTTTTCTATAGGGGGTCTCTGATCCAAATCCTGGAATTGCAAGCTGTAGGACATTAAACAAGCATACATTTGAGTTTCCAGCCACTTCAACTGTGTATGAGGCAACGAACTTATACAAAGTATTTTTAGACTTCCTGCAATCAACTGTCCTCCCAGCATTGCTCAATATGACGCACAGTTGTCTGAATTATGCAGTTGTGCTAACATACACTCTAATTTTAAAGTTTCATTTCTGTGTTTTCCATAAAATAAGTACTGTCAAATTTGCTCATGCAAGAAGTTGAATCACAAGTGATTAAGGGTCATCTAAGCTAAACCATATTGTGTAAACGCTTATTAAATTATACTTATAAAAAGTAATTTGTTTTATCTACATAATTGTGTAAACTGAACAAAACACTAGTAATGATTGGGTGTGTATAGAAAAAGAGGTGGCTAAATTCTGCACAGTAAGTTTTGCCATTACAGAGTCCCACAAGCCTAAGGTTAGTCTTGCTTGGAGATAACATACATCTACTGTAAAGGAAAATAAAAAAAGAAAATCTTGCTTCAATTTAACAGATCCTGCGAGACTGAATGGCCGAACTCTTTAAGAATAGTCCTATTTCCCAGCATAATTTGGAAAGTATTCAACAGTTGAATTGTTTTGAGGAGTCGTCAGGAAACGTGGTGCCTGTTTGTATCATCTATGCATCTCATGTATCCACGAAAGGATCAAGTTATAGCTACATCAGTGCATGTATGACAAGCCAGACAGCACTACTCCAATACAAGATGTTCTTGCAAGAAATAACCATGGACAGGGTGATTACTAATTATTCAGCAGAACTGAGTAACAAATCACTATTTGATGCAGCTCCAGACTATACATTATTATAATAAATACTGTCATTAACTATGATTATGCATTATCTCTAATGAAGAAACTTCAAATGAAGGAGCCTGCAAATTAGCTGTGTCCTACATCTCAGAGCCAGCAAAGGAATCTTAGAAGTCTTCTGCTACCAATTTGCACAAATGGGTGAATAAGACTGGTCCAATAACATGCTGATGACACTTCTTGCATTAAGGGTACAAAAGATGCCATCAAGATGTGGTGCTGTTATTTTAAACTGTTACTGATGTGTTTCTTTTGGACTATGACTGCTCTTAGTGTACTTTAACACCATGACTGTCATTTACAGAAAAAACTGATAGCTACTTTTGGCAACTGCCTCAATTCATCATCCCCCTCATTACTACCATTATTATTAGAATAACTAAGTCATTGAAAAATTGATCACGCTGTCCCAACTATTCAGAAAAAAATGAGAATAAGTTTCAGACTAAAGCTGATGCAGACTGAACGGCTTTTGATTCAAGGCCCAGCTGAAATTGCAATGCAAAAAAAGTACTTTAAAAGTTTTCACAGTCATGTCCTGTTAAAAGGAAATTTGAATTCTTTGAGGAATGAAATTACAATGATCTCAGTTTCATGTTAATAAGGATGACTGTTTTCCTCAGACTAAATGATAACAGACTAAGAATTTAGATGAAGGAAACAGTCTCTGGAGGGGTGTCCTCTAAAAATGGTGAAGAACTAATCAAAACAATCAGAATTACACCAACTGAATCAATCTGCTGAGGCTTACTACAGTATGTGCTAGTGACAGTAGATCATCATATTCCTTTTTTCCAGTTGCCATCATGGTCTTGATAAAACCAAGAATAGTTCAAAGACCTAAAAATTAAAACACACAAAGTTAAGAATCCTCTTTTTAGTAAGCACAGAAAACATTTCTCGTTGAAATAAAAAGGCATTGGATTAACTGTGTAAGTAAAAAAAAGGCTTTTTTCCCCATCTGAGTTTTTAGAACCCCTCTTCTCTTTCTGTGCAGCACAACCAGCACCTCCACAAATGGATTATCCAAAAAGAAGCTTTGCTAATTTGAACAAGTTTCAAACATTTGGTAAAGTATAGATTGCTCTTCATTGGGCAACACATATGTAGAAACATTCAAATAACTTTTTTTAAAAAAACCCACACTATTCTTTCCCTTTTGCATCACATGCAAAGAATTTTCCTGAAATATCCTCTGAACGCAAGACTATTCTTGCTATCACCTGCAGGTCCAAAAGTAGCTTTGTAATTTCAAAGAGCTCTTGCCCACAGCTGTGAATTCTAAAATTTTGGTTCTAGGCTACTGCTTTTACCACAGACTTGGTTCGGTTTTAGACATCCAGCAGCCCAAACAGCAGTAGCTTCAAGATCAAACTAAGTTCTGAGCTTTTCAGAAGTTTTAAAAAAAAAAAAAGAAGGCGGGAAAAAAAAGTCACCAGGCAAAAATTCAGCTGCTATATTGGCTTTGGGTTTGCATGTTGAATATCAACAGTGACAACAAAAGGTGACACACAGAGTCCAAACAGTCACAGCTCTTGCATTTGGATAGATACTTCTCAGCTGTCATGGTATTAGCCAACTGACTCACTTCAATCTCTAGAAAACACACTTCTAATTTACTAGGGATGCATTAGGAAAGACAGAACCCATCCTGACACTGTAACTCTGCCAATGTGGAATAAAACCAAGTTTGTAGATCAAACAACTGAAAGGAATCAATATGAGGAGAAAGTATCAGATCCTGAAGAAAAAGCACCCAAGTCCTGTCATGCATCATGTTTCCTTTGTCTTTAGGCCATGAAAGAAGAAGAAATACCTCAACAGGAATTACGTAAATTTTTAAACTGAAATTATAATCTGAAAGCTACAAATAATTAATCTAAGAACTATAGATAAAAGCAGAGCATAAACAATTTTTTGTTGATGACAAATCCATATCGGGGTGAAGCAATGAGGTTGGTTTTGATGCCGAGTACATAGACTCTTTGCAACCAAGCACAAGATATATTCCTGGTACTCCTAAGAACTATTATAAAAATACATATATACATACAAGGAGAAGCATGCATACAGAAAATATGTAAGCTCAAACATTCAGTTTTATAATTATCTGGTCTGACAGACTGAGAAGGTGAAATGCCTTGCCATCTCCCCAGTCCCCTCTGCTTTGCCATTTAATACTCCGTATTTCTTTTTATTAACCATACAGGAAGACTGACTCACACTGAAGTAAGTGACTGGAAACTATTTCACTTCTCTACAGATACTCCCATTTTATATTACTATCAGGTCCTGACACCTGAACAAGAAAGCCTAGTTATATTTCATATGGCCTTCTAGAGACCTGCTACTCAGAACACACTTTACAAATTATTCTCCTGTGATTTTAACTGGATAGTTAAATGCAGCCACAGGGAAATGTTTGTACAAGCCTTATAGGAGAGAAGGCAGTTACAGGTAAAAACTGCATGTATAAAATACAGACGTTTACACAAATCAGGTAATATCTCAGATCCAAATCTTACAAGCACATATCCAAAAGTCTACAGTTAGAAAACAAGCAAATAAAAACCAAAACAAACACACACACCAAAATCCCACACAGCTTTTCACATGAGTGTTACTGATATGCAATTTGTTGGGTGAATTTGAAAGCACAGTCAGAGCAAAGTTCCTCCTTCAAAGCAAAGTCAGTACAATTACTCCTAAAAGCAGAAATAGTGCAATAGTTAAGTTTATTTTCAATATGGGAAGACCAGTACCTGGAACGTGACAGCAGCCAAAGTCAGTTTTACCTTTCCTCACTCAAGGAGTGAACACACGGTAACTCTGGGAAGTATGTTATCTCACAGTGGCTTCTTTAACACAGGTGCTGAATGAGGGGAAAAAGAAGTCTGTTCTTCACAGGGAGAGACATAAAGTGTGCAGGACATCTCCAAAACACATCTTTCTTCCTCTTTCCTCTTTGTTGGAGAAAAAAAACACCCCTTTGCAGGGTTTTTCTTAAAAGCACAGTCATTTGACAGATACATCTATCTAATGCACAAGGAAGAAACAAAATGTTTTGCAATAGTCTTGGTAAACTAGTAGTCACAGATTTAAACACAAATCATTGTGGTATAAGTTTTTAAAAGTTACTTTAATAGCAAAGACTGTATTTTAATTATTAGGCTTTTTCAGATAGTTGTGAGAATCTAGATGGTTACCAAACACCCAATAGGATTTTTTTTCCCTCCAAGCTAAATGTTGTAAGGAAGCAAAACCTGTTGGGGTTTTTTCATTAACTTTCTGTGGTATGTTTTCAAACATTCTTCCTTTTTACTATTATAGTTCTTGTGGAGAGCTCATAAAAAGGTTATGAGGAACCGCTTTCTCTAAAAGTTGACCAACATTGTTTCAAGGAAAAGCATATTAACACCATGGTAAATCCAGTTAGTGTTTCACCTCACATTTAAAGTCTCATTGCATCCAAGTAAAAAGTCACTGAGATTACAAGCAAAGAGAAATACCAAGTTCTAGGCTTGTGAAATAGGTTTACTGAATTATGACAGAAAATCCCTGTCAACATGACTTCAGTTTTCACATGATTGTTTCACCAGTTTAGTAACCTATACAATATTTTAGGCAAAAAGCTTGACTCTTTCCAAAAGAAAAAGTAAATAGACTTTCAAGATGAACTGAGTTGCTATTTCTATTTATTGTACCTGTAGCTGTAACGTGCAAAGGAACTCTTGCTACGATTTTAAAAGATTTGGCTTGTATGATATGCTTATAGCTGCACACCTGCCCTTTTGTTACACAGAGATACTCCACTGACCTTAAACGCCAAGTCTGTTGAACGAGACTTTCATCAATGAAATGTGGTTGCTTAATGACTTAATGGAGACAGACAATTAGCTTACAAAACAGCGTCCGTTTGTCTAACCAGAAAGAAAGTAAAATTATCCCAGTGGGATGGAAAGGCAGGCTAGTGAGGAGAAGAAAGGAAATGTCAAGCGCATGAGCTTCGTTTGGATACGCCGAAGACGACAGGACAAAAAGACAAGACATACCTTTCCCTCGGTGCTGCCCCTCTCTCTATCTCTGACTCACATCACCACTCTGCGCATTAAAGTGGTCTTCACAAGGAGCTGCACATACAGCACTGGCTGGCCCACAGCCAACTGAGTGACTTCAACTGCTCCATATTAATACAGCCACAGAAGGAATAGGCAGGGGACAGCGAGAGAAAATGGAGGGGGTCACACCCTTTGCTCAGCACCCCCCCCCCCGCTACTGCCTGGAGGCAGCTGAGCAAGAAACCCACTCGCTCTCGTGGGACCAGCACAGTGTGTTATCAACACCAGCACCTGCTGTGCCACCTAACACAGGCCCAAATTTGGTTAAAAAAAAAAAACAAAAGACAGACATCCTCCCTCTCTCCCTGCTGGGTAGCTGTCACTATTCAAACACAAAGGTATCTGCAAGGCAAGCGGACGCAGCCTCCCCAGCCTCACCACAGTAAGCATGCCGCGGTGCCCCAGCCACATTGATCAAGCACCTCGCACGGACACTTGACAAGCAGAACTTCATGGTAAACAGTAAGATTAAAGACATGGGTTTTAAAAACAGCCTTGAAAGTCTCAGGGAGTGATAAAATGCACTAAATTCCTGCAATAAATTATCTTGCAATTCTGAGCTATTTCCTGATACACAAGCTGTTCAGTCAAAAACTTAAAAGGTCAAATTTGCATCGATAGCCTCGCCAAGAAGTTTTCTGCAGAGAAAAAGAGGGGAGGAGGAAAGACCAGAGAAGCAGACATGACATTAAGCAACCAGTATCTATATTTTACACAAGTTACATGCAGTGCAGAATCAGCCTGAAGAGATATTAGTCTTGTTTTAACCAATATTCTTTCTCTTATCCTTATGTCTTTCTAATTAGTGATATTTATGCTTTTCTCCAGTGTTACTTGGAAAGCCTTATCTCTTTAAAAAGAGGGGAGGGGGGTTACTGACTGCCCCAGTTTTAAACCTTCCTCACCCTCCCACACAACTTTTTTTCCTTAAGGACACTTCACAAGTACTTCATTATGTCAGAATTTTTTTTATTTTTGCCCAGTATATATAAAACAGCTCTCACCATTTTTAACTCATTCAAGCTGCAGCCAAGCATCCTGTCACAAAAGTTTAAAACTGCATTACTGTCATGAGAAAGATCTCTGAATGCTTAAGTTACAACAGGATGCTTAAGCAAGCACACACAGGTAAGAAATTACATTTGGCATTTTCATATGTCACTTGCAGATTTCTAATGAGCCCACATGGGTTTGGGTTTTTTGGTCTATGCTTCCTTTTAATGAGGGAGAAATGCAAGCACCTGTTATCTTCTAGGACCAACATATACCAATAAGAAAACTTAAAATCTTAATTACTCAAACCTGTCTAGTTCACAACTAATCAAGAATGCATTACATTAAAATGTCCCACATTCAACCAGCTGCTATTTTAGTGAGATCATATTCATATTAAAGCTGATATGCTATTACACTCAGATCGGGAAGTAAAAAAGCACAGCCACATGCATGCTGTATTTTCACACCTCATACTGTCAATAAAGCCTGTCAAGAACAAAACACTGAAAAAGGAAAACCCTGCCTCTTAATGCAACCTGGTACTGTGATTTGCAAAGTAAACAGAACAGCATTTAAAGCTGTTACAGCTTGGTACTAGTTTTGCAGTGATCAGACCATAGTGAGCCATGCACACCTAATATCCAAGAAGGAAGATTTCTCAGAGGCACAGCTTCCAGGCTGCCAATCCATCCCCTTCAGCTTCTCCACCTGAGAAAAGCTTCAAGGTATGTACCCAGTATCACTTATGCCTGTCATCCACCAGTGCAGCTGTGCTGCCTGGTACACAAGGCATAGAGAGCCTTAACTCCATCCAGCTCTTCTCTCCCCACTGCAGTGGTAAGGGAAGACCAAGAACCAGGCACCTCTTCCACAACTTGCATCAGCTTTCCCCTGTAAGGTCACCATTTTAGCTCTGACAAAAATCTTTGTTTACCATCAGGTGCTGTGACCCAACAGAAAGTATTACTGAAATTCCCCAAGAGAAGAGATTCAGCCCAGCTGACAGCAACTGTAGGTCTGAATGACATATTAAAAAGCAATCAAGCTGATTACATTATGCATGAAAACATTGTTAAGTGGTACAGTTTTGCTGCAACATTAAAAGAACATCTGATCTTCCTCTGAAGAAATATGGTTTAATTGTCAAGATACAGGCAAGAAAAAGAGATAAAAACTGCAATGGAAGAAAGAGTTTTTCTTCAGTAGTTTCTGGATTATAATGCTAAGGCTTCCCACACCAAGTGAAAGCTTTATGGAAGTGAAGGGTGAATTTAGTGACCTTGCCTTTGGCAGATGAAGAGACTGTAACCTTACTAAGTTCTCCTACTCCTTAGGGGGGTTTTTTGTTTGTTTTCCTAGGTGCAAGTTATTCCTGCCACTCCCTTCTCACCAGGTGTACGTTCACTTCTAAAGCTCCTCATAAACCACCTCTCCTCTCAAGCACAGTCTTTTTGCTGTTGTAGGCCAGCTACTCTCCAAGTTTCTATACTGAGAGACCAAAATATGAACAAAAGCATCTGTCTGAAGAAGAAACATTCATCAAGTCAAAAGAGGAACCCAGCAGAGATAAGCAACAACAGAGAAAGAAGTTCCTCTGCATATCTTGTTCCACAAAACCATTTTTTCTTAAAATGTCATTCAACAAGATAGCAAAAAGCTCCACTGTGGATGTGCTATATTTCTGCTGCACACAAAAAAATACATACACACACACTCCCCCACAGCAAATATAAATTCTGGGTGGTGACAGACTTGTAGAAAGACCCATTTGCTCCAGAAAAGTGAGGAGAAAGTTATGAAGAAAGGACACTGTCAGAACTCCACCTGCCTTTCTGAATGCAAAGGCTGCACTAGACCCAAATAACAAATTTTTGAGCTGTTAAGCTCAACCTAATAGAGAAGCACCTGCTGGAGATTCCAGCCAGCCACCAACCAGATGTCCTGAGTTCCACAGCATGTTGTGAGTACTGTCACTGTTGCTGAGAAAGACCTTAGATAGCTCTGGCTTATCCAGTTTGACAGTATAGTGTAGTGATTTCAAAGGGGAGCTCCCCTGTTATTTTTAATTGAAGGCTTTCCACTTCAAGTTTCCTCCAAATTTTGGATGCTTGACTACAGGAGACAGTATTCATTTAAGTCAAAAGAGCTGCAGAGAGACACACACACATTACAAGTTTGTACACACTTCTGCATACCTTTGCATTAGTACTTTTAACTTGGTATGGCTTTTTTTTTTCTTTGAAGGCCTAGCAAAACTTACAGAGTAATATTGTGAATGTTAAATTTATGCTTGGATTCAATGCAGGGTGAAGATTAATTAGGAATATAAAAGTATGCTTTGCTGGACCACCATCAAGTCTATCTGGGAACCTCATAAAGCTCCAGAACTGTACTTATGAGGCTCCACTATTGTAGCCCAAGGGACAAATGAAGTGGTCTTCATTTGGTTTGCAGCCACACATTGAACAGTACATCCATCATTCACATGGCATTTCAACCAGTGAGCATTCACCAGCCCACAGTCTACTTTTAGGACTTTTTTTTTTTTTGCCTGTTTTTAACCCAAAAGGGTTTTGCTGATTCCTCTTATGAAGAATGTCACAAGACAATTCCCAAGACTAAGGCAGTCTCTCATAAGCACTGCAATTCCAAAATGCAGTTCACAGATAGCCAAAAGATACAACAGGAATGAAACAGATGGAACAGTTAACATAAGACTTTTCTCCCAACATACTGTTATCATTCTGTGGGTCCTATCACAGCCTTGCATCACATCTGTGGAATAAAAAGCAAAGAAGTAATTTTCCAAGGAAAAAAGATTATGTCCTGCAAAGCTGCCTGCAGACAGTAGAGGAGTGGATGTCTCCTCTTCCTACACAGAGAGAAAGAGACTACCAAAGAAGTGGTTAAATCAGCCAGCATGCCAACAGGAAAGGTTTCACATTTCAGCATTGCAAAAAAAACCCCAAACAAACACAACAAAAAAGGAAATTCTGCTTCCATGCATCAGGCCTGAGCAGGAATATCCACTAATGAAGGCTTCTGAGTCAAGTAATAACTTCGACAGAAAGATTCTTCCAAGTGAGTTTTTGAGTTATTCAGTCAAAAGTCTTTGCATTTTATATCACGATCCAACTAATGAAATTCTTTCCAAAACCCCACCCTTCCCTCCATGCCAAAAGTTCACAAATTTGAAATTCTAGCCCCATCCTGGATTCACTGCTCTATCACCAAGTCATATTTCGCAACCAGCCTTTAATGTACTTGTAGCAAGAACCATCTATAAAATTCTAAACTGCCAAGACCTGCTCTGATGTTCGCACTCCACTTGCTCCCACTCTCATTCAGGACTCCAGTGCAGTCTGAAGGCAGAGACACTGGAAAGGGCATCTCTGCCAGGAGTCCCGGTATTTTTCTGCTATAGCTGCTGAGGTATCTATTGATTTAAATTGAAAGATTCACAACGTGTAAGTCTGAAGCGGAATCAATAAAGTTATTTGTCTCATTTCATTCTTCCCTCATGAATTAGGGAAAAGGAACAACTATTAATCAGAGATCATTCCACCAGGATACTACTGCAAGATGCTGGAGATCATGTAACTTTTGGTGTATACACTGATAATAAATGAAGAAATCTTCCAGAGCATAGCACTCATGGTTGTAAAAAATACACAGCTTCTCTATTCTAAGTGTGTGCTATTGTCTACATGTTCTTAAATACTTCAAATTTTATTTCTGTAGACAGTTTTTTTCTGAGATGGTTTGTCAATAGCAAAACTGATTTCTGAACATGAGGAGAGAAAACAATCTGAAATGTAAAGACTAATAAGGAGCTTTTGTTTTCAGGATTTCAAATTAATTTTTACATGATAGTATGAAATTCAAAGACAAAAAATTTTAAATAGCAAAGCTGTCTAGAAGCAAAGCTCTTAGGAAACAACATGACAAAGGAAGTGTATTTATAGGTCTGCAAATGGAGGGGGGGGGGGGGAAAAATCACTGAAGCAGCTGCACAGTTCTTGCACAGCAAACAAAAAAACAATTGAAAAGGAGGAAAAGGCAAGCAGGGAAGAAAGTAGTCTAAAACAAAGGCTCCAGTACTTAACTTATTCCTGTCTCAGGTTATCGTGAAAGTGGTGGGTTTGTTTTGTTTGGGTTTTTTTGTTGTTTGGGGTTTTTTTTTGTTTTTTTTACTTTAAAACTAGTGCTTTTTTTTCCCCTACCTGATCGAGTTTTCATAAGCACCTTTCCCAGTTTTCATAATTAAACCCATTAAATAAATAATTATATGGCTATGACGCATGTTGCTATGGCAAGGATGGCGATAGCAAAGATTCAAGCTTTTATGACTTCACTGCAAGGTCACATAGAAGCCTGTGAGCAAGAAAAACGTGTGGCGAAAAAGGTTACTTCCATTAACATCAACTGTAAGGAAAGATACTAAGATGAAGTATGTGTCTGAACTCTCCAGAGTGATCTAAAGTACAAGTGTTTCATTTTTCACTCCAGTCTCTGCAACAAGTCACAGAAGGAAGAGAAATGTGACTACGGACTATCTCATCCTTCTCGTTTTGTCTGAAAGGTATGTTAGCACAACCCTCAAACAGCGCACGAGGCCCCAGGGCCACATACATTTATTTGCCCGCTAACCCAGTTGAATGCTCTTTTGCCTTTCAAAGTGTCCATAAAAATACTGCAAGACTATGATCTTGAAAGAGCATGCATTCCTCGCCAGCTACCTTTAAAGTGGTGTTCAAGGAAGACAAACACGACAGCCTACCTTCCCATAGGAACACGGGCATCTTCCACGCCCGCCGTTCCCACCAGCCAAGCGCAAGTCCAGCCCAGGTGGGAAACACACAAAGTGCCCAAGAAAACCAGAGGTGCCAGCCCAAAGCGGGTGAACAGGCACACCCAGGGGACTTGGGACAGCCAGCTGCACTCAGTAGCTGTGCGGTGGTCTCCTCAAAAGGTGACATCCAGGGTAAGACAGAGCCCCATGGAAACCTTAGCTGGGGAGAGAGTAAGGAGCAAGGAGCAGCCTTCAACCCTACACTGGACAGAGTTTAGGGAAAAGAAAACCAGCCCTCAGATTACCAATCACATTTCCTCCCAGAACAGTTAGAAAACCCTGTGCTTCACTGCCAGTGAAGGCCACAGTTTATATGACAAGAAAGAAGTTGCCCGTTGGCCAGTGGCTATTCACAGCACAGTGCTGCTGGCCCAGCATCAGCCCTATGGGTGACAAACGCTGCCACACCTCACAGATGCACAAATGCCAGTTTCGAATGAAAAGCATAACTAAGCCAAAGCAAGGTGTCTCTATCTTGTTACTATTTTTACCAGTAAATCTTGCCCTAAAAATATTTACGTGGGGGAGGAGGAAAAAAGGGAGGATTTAATAGGGTGTCAATGAAAAAGTCTAATCAAATATATACATGTATTTAAAGGCATATAAACCACTTTGATGCTGCTCCATGGTGAAGTCTACAGTTTAGCATAGAGGATAAGGCAAACAGACTTTTACATTAAGAGAAGAAGGTGGGAGATTTAAAATTACAGATGAAGAAAGCGCACACTTGTACTGAACTTTCAAAACAAGTTATTCCAGTTTAACATTTTTCTTCCTGAACTGACGTAGCATAAATAGGAACCAATGAACTAATGAAATGCAAAGCTTATCCTGAAGCATGAAAGTATTATAATTGTGCTATGCTTTGCTAATTTTAGAAGATGAAGAAGAATGACTATACTATAATAAGTCAAATGTAAATATACAAGGCCATCTAATCACCTGTAGTGCACTTGGCCCACATTATTCAATTCTTCTCTGCATCTTCTGAATTCAAGGCAATAAGAGCAACAAGGAATTCCTCTAAAACCTCCAGTTTGCTAAACAGATGTATTCTCTCTCCAGAGAAAAGATTACTAGTCATGATCTCCTCTACTTCAACACTGAACTTCTGCCTGTAGCTTTCTCCACCCAAGACGCACAGAAATGTCAGAGAGCACAATAAAGAAATGTGAAGCTTATCATCTCCACAGTGCTCCAAGATTCTAGTTGGCTCCATCACCACCTCTGGATTCCAGGGGAAAGCCAAATTTTCATCACTACGTACCCACACACTGGGCTAAAATCAGTGTAGTATGAAAACTGCAGTTTCTTACACGACACTTGAAACAACTGGACTGAAAGTGGAAATAATGAAAAACCCACACTACTGGGAAGTTTCAAACAAGGGAACATCTTCACTTCTAACTACTATTTCCAGATAAAAATCACTACGGTTCATAGCCTCTCCTGTTATAAAAGCCAGCATTTTGCAAAAACCTTCTTCCAGTAACACAGATTAAGGTGGCCAGATAACTACATGGAAAAACTGAGTTTAAGCCACAGCATAAGCAATACATGAGCATGCTTACTATCTCTACTTTAAGTTACCCTGAAAAACTGTGGACGATCTAGCCTAAGCAAACCACGACATGCACATTAGGAAAGCTATCAAAATAGGAAAAAACCAGGAAATCCTAAGATTATGAAGCTGCATTTCCTTCCAACATTCTGGGAGACTGGGGAGAGCAGAAGGGAAAAAATAATCTGGAAATATTTTGTTTCACTGGAGCTGTATTTCCCATCTCAAAGAAATATTATGTTTTCATGTTAACATTAAAATAGCTAGGTTTTCACTGTGACAGGAATAACAGTTAAATATTTCCATTTTATCAAAACAGTTTTCTACAAAGGTCATTAAATCAATGGGTTATAATGAAATAATCTAGATAGCATTTCTGATATGACTCTTGTTGGAAACTTCAAGTTTCTCGTTTGAGAAACTTCAGATTCTTAGAAATACAAGTATGTTACCTGCTAGTGTACAAAAGAGACAACAAAAAGCAATTTTAAGTATAAAAAACAACATTTACAACAAACCAGATTCCGTAGCTGAAGCAGTTATTAACAAAACTGGTTAAAAAAGATATATTAACTGCAGAACTTGGTTCTAACAACAGGCTTATTCCATATTACTCTGTTTAACAGAATACAGAACAATTTATAGCAGCTCTGATTAACTAGCTTATTTGAAAAATTCTTTACTAGTTTTTGCTTAGTATTAACTCATTAAGCTTAGTCCAAGAGGAAAAAAAACCAAACATAAACACATAACTGGAACAATTTTCCTTAGCATTGAAAGTGTTATGCTAAATGAATATTACATTCTTTTCACACTAGATCTTCTCAGTGAAAGAAGTTGTTCATAGCAGCTATATTATATGAAATACCAAAAATATTCCTATGACTAACTCCAACAGCTCACCAAAAGTTCAAGGCGGCAGTGAGCTTGAGGGCAGACAGGGGAGAGTTTAAAAAAAAAAAAAAAATCACCTCACTTGATACAAACCATCCATCAATACAGACATTTTAAATTCATTTCAGAACAAGCCTAAAGACCATTGATAAGAAAAACTTCAACTTCCAACTTCCATTCACCTTCCTTGGGAACTCATGTCCCTGCCCTTCCATCACCTTTGGTGTTTTTTTTTTAAATACATAAGGACGGTTACAATATTTTTTGAGTATGTCTGATTTCCCATGATCTGCAAAAAAAGTGATATCACCATTATGAGGTGTGTCTCAAAAGCATATAGATTTCATATGCCACTAATGTGTCATACCACAGGGGCATATTTTGTTAGTGCTCTGTAAGATATTACAGTACATTCACTTAGCTCTGCAGACTTTAACCACACTCACCTAACAAGACAGGCAAGTTTGGCTTATACAATACGTAAACAAGCCTTAGAGCAAACATGCAGTAGAACAAGTTGAAACATTGGTTACATTAGTTAAACCTCATTACACCTGAGTAGCCTCTTCATTTCCAGTTATTCCCATTAAGAACACTGCAGGTTAGCAAGATCAGAAAATAACAAGTCATCATCTCCTCCATCCCCCCCATTCCAGGAATGCCATGCACAGAGAGATGCAGCAGAACAACTGTGAGAGTGGACAAACAGCTCTGGACCACTGCCAGGTTACTTTCACATCTATATGCAGACAGTTCTATCTTCTTCCCCCAAGCACTGTCATTGCAAAACTCAAACATACATGCTGATCAGTTTTAACTCCAGGAGCAACAGCCGTTGGCACCCTGAATTATGTCACTATGTGCGGGACCCTGGTGAGGTGGCTCATGGAACTACTTCTGCTTGGACAGTAGCAGGCTTGGATCACATTATGGCATTTGGGACACAGAAATTCCCTCCTGTGCAGTAATTAAGTCTATTTTGTCACACATCATCTTGAGGGCATTTTTAAAGACTTGTGAAAACAGAAAGCAGTAGTCCCAGTGGTCATATCACCCCTCTAAAAGTATCTCCCAGCTCCAAATCACTTCAGACTTGCTTGACACAGGTCTGGGAGCAGAGTATCTGACAGGGGCTCAGTCCAGGGAAGACAAGACTGGTGCTGTAAGAAGCACTCGAAGACTCCAAAGCTTTTTACCTGCTTCAGATGAGGGACTGCATGTGGTAGATTCTGCTGGCTTCAGGTTTGTTTTTTTGGGTTGGGGTTGTGAGGGATTTTATTTTGGGGGGTGTAAAATATTTATTTTATTATTAGAGTAGTGAGATCATCAAACAAGAAAATTTTGCTTTATAGTTAAAATGGCATTCTTTCAGGGGTCGGCTTTCATATTTGTGTTTGCTTTTGTATCTCAATGGAATTCGAGTCATGTACACTATTTGGGGCTTTACTGAAGGATGACCACAAAGAAACTACAGCTGATACAGAAGACAGCTTATCTTGGCAGTGCTCCTAACAGAGCACAGATAATTCCCATGCTCTCCACTATGTATTCTGTGAATTGTTTCTATGCACAAATTCAAGCCATTTCAGCCTTAATGGATATAGGCAAAGTCCAAGCTACAAAGGAATCTCTCACTCTACCCACATTAGACTAAAAATGAGCATTTAAAGCCTGCTATATGTCTTCCAAGCAAAGAGAGATATGGGATCATTTCTCTGTGTGAACTCTCCCAAAAACATCACCCACAGTTCCTTCCCTCCATGATGTACAATCTCAGAAAGATGGAAGACAGAAGAAAAAATGGGGAAAATAGTTATGTTCGTTATTTTGTTCTATAAGGCATTCACATCCATTGGGGGGGGATGGGGGGGGGCAGGGAATTATAACTGTAATTTTTAAACACGCCAAATCATGTCAAAAAATAACATGCCCGGAGTAATAGGTATAATAACCACTAACATCCTCCTTGTCCCAAACCAAACTTTACTGTTCTAGACACAGGAGCATTTCACAAAAATACACAAGTGAATAGAATAACCTACAAATCCTTTGATAGAAGAAGTTAGCCTTAACTAAGAACTGAATGAAAAAAAGCTCTGAAGTTCTAATATTTCAGAAAACAGTTTAATCAGTTCACCGCACACTTAGCACAGAGTTTCAAAACAAAGAGATAAATCTGTTAAAGCAGACAGGAAAAATAATGAGATATAAGTCTCCATAGAGCTACAGTGCAGTTATGAAAGGCTTTAAATACAACTTACAAGTAGTCCGAATTCAATGAATTTATGAAGAAAATAGCTGTTGCATTTAGAGACTAACAATACGGTTAGCAAGCCTGACCAAAAAAATATGACACCAGCTGTTGCTGGTTCTGTCTGGAAAAAGTCTACATGCCCACCCAATAGCGAACGTGGGTCATGTCATCTGCATGTTCCTGCAATAGGCAACTCTAGGGGTCAAGAGACTTAATCATTAGGAAAATGTGGGTGTATGTTAAAGGAATAGAGAACATGAACTGCAAAGGCAACTTCCAAGAAAATGGAAGATATACCTCATTTGGTAGTGAAACATTAATCACAGCAGTATACAGAAGACATGTCAGAGAGGAAGAGGCAGCAGCATTTAACAGCAGAGAGCCTGAAGCATATGCCATTGATGTAAAACTTACATAAAATGAGCGTGGGAAGTCATCCATGGACAAGTCGATGGCAAGAAAGAGCGAAGATGAAGGGATACAAGCTAACACAGAAGCTGTGGATCCCCAAGGGAAGGCAAGACCAATGGGGAAAAAAAAAAAAAAAAAGAAAAAAAAAGAGAGAGAAAGAAGAAAGACTACTACCTTTTAGTAGAGACATGAATCAAGTTACCAGAGTAGCAGGGTATAGTGTCACAAGGCTAAATACAATAGCTCAAGCATGGAGTTATTGATTGTTTCTAAAGTGAATAAAGATGAAAGAAGAAAAAATATAAAGAATGAATGAACTATTGACACAAAAATCAGCTTGGAAAAGGTCACTTGGAGGCCTCTGCAGACATCTCTAAAAGTCATGAGGAAAGACCGAACCAGGCAGAAGCCAAGGCTTCCCAAACATGGAGATGTACCAGTAGATAGTTTTCTGGGAAGGCTCTCAGCTCTGAGTTTTACGCCTGCCTCCCCCTTACAGATGACCTTCCAGGTATACTGCAAGGCTTATTTATTTGCCCAGGTTTTTGCCTAGAGGATACAGGGATGGCTGTAAAAGTTTTCCTACTAGGAAGGCAAAGAGATATCTTATGTTTGCACGTCACTAATTTCTAAGCTGTTTAAATTGTTTTAATCACTACATACACCCAAGAGGTTATGGTAAAAGCTGAAAAATATACATTGTGCTTGAGTATGTGTAGAATGTATACTTGTTGCAACACTGAGGTAAGTTTTACCACACTCAATGGAAGTTCAATGTGTTCTTTCAAACCATTTCATTAACAATAATTAATTTTTCATCCTGAACTATAAAAAAAAACCTTACGGGACTCTCTCATTTTGTCTTAAGATAATACATGACTAACAATAGCTAGAGTTCAAGCAGTATGTCCTTGTTATCACATACAATAATTACATGAAACAAAGTTTCTGAATTATGCTATTGTAACCTTAAAGATTGGTTGGTTTCTGCCTAATCTTCACAATATGCCCTTGGGCAAGTCTGTGAAATTATCCTTGTAAATCAAAAACTACAACCCTGCAATTGCATATGGGGACCTTCTACAGATGAATAAGAAGTTGTTTGAATGCTATTGGGGGATAACTGCAGTTCAGAGGAACCACATTTAATGACCTCAATGAACCTTCTTTCAATCAGTCTCCTTTTACCTATGTAGCTGGTAGTTTAGGGATCTGTTTAAAAAAAAAAAAAAAAAAAAAATCAGTGTGGGACGCTTCACTTCTTCATGAAAAGCCAAGACTAACACATTGAGTCAACAACTTCTATTTTGAAATAGTTTAATTCTCTAAGGAGATGACTGCTTTCCCCAAATGATGCAGACGTGTCTGCTGTTGTCTGGGCCAATTCAGAGGCTTGTTATTCACTACTCAGTTGATTTCAAAATCAGACTACCCCTTCAGAAAGTTACAAAGACTATGACATCACATCTATGATAATTTATTGCACAATTACAGTGGCTACATCCCTGTATTTTATTTCGTGGGAAAGCATGTTTCTACTACAGTCTCAACCATTTTCTTGGCTTACTCCTGCTCACAGAGTTACAAGTTTTCGTATAAAGCTCAGTGAGACTTTTTTTCATAACACTATAAAGGTGTTTTATAGCAACTTAAGGCTGTGTAGTCCAATTGCCTAGAGAAGTACTCGCACTTTAAATTGAGACTTACTGGCATTTCACAAGCAACTCACAAAAGCACTGCTTAACTATTTGCTAAAAAATCATACAACTCTCCACCAGTTTTGACTTTACCGATACTTATAACTTCTTAACGAAACAAAAAGCCTAACATCTTTTGAGGGGCAAGACTGTCATCACCTTAGATGAATGACAATAATGCAATCACTGAAATTAAATGCAAGAGTATAATTTAATAACCTCAAGTTCAAATGAAAAGATTTGCATACCAATGTGATATTTATTGACTAGAAACGATAAAATAATACTGTGGAACATCACAAAACAACTTAAAGTAAAGCAAGTGATTGAAAAATTGGGTTTCATTATACTTTGGTCAACGTTATCTTCATTCTAACCAGAAATACTTTATATTACAAGCTTAAATTAAAAGGCAATAGTAGACAGATCCTGTAATACTATAATTACAGGACCCAACCCTTACATTTTTGCTTCTGATTCAGCAAAACTTTCACCATACATCGTACAAAGGACACAAAAGTATTTTCTACGTTATTTAACACAGCATTTATTTGAATGCGCTATTTAGTTTCAAGAATTCCAAAATGCATGTAACAAACTGATAAAAGTATTTTCATATAGCTGTTTCCGCATTCAGTTCCCACATGGTATAGTGTTACTAAGAAATAGGTTGCCATCACTTTAGACTACATTATATTATAAACAGGATACTGTCTTATACCACATTTCTCCCTTCCCAATTCCCTAGCATTGATCATTACACACATTGCACGCCAAGAAAATTACTTTCATACTCCAAATACAGAAAACTCATTCCAACCCCAACCATAGGAATTGGTAACTCCTCTCATATTGTGGAAAGAAATGTAAACTCTTTCCTTACACACAGGTAAATAGCTTAAGTAGGTGATGATGACCGAAAGGGTATCCAACCCATTCACAACTTCTAAGATCAGCTACCAGGTCCAAAATCTCTCAAACTTATCTTTATGAGGAACTCCATCCTTTCCCTTACGGTCCGAATGAGAAAAAATGGCAAAAGGAAAACCCTGTTCCCCTGTGCATATGCAACCTCAGCCAGGAGAAACTGCAACATGAGGCATTCCTATGGCATGCAACATCAGGGTTCTTTTGCACTTCAACTGTCTTTTCTGAAATTGGCATTAAACTAGGCTAGAGTACTATTCTGTTGCTTTCTTTTATTAGCACAACCTGCCAAATTCTTTCTTTTTTTAAAAAAAATCATCTGCATGGAGAATATGCTTCCCATGCTATATGCAACACAGTCAAAAATCAAGGTAAGTTGTAACTGCTGAAATGAAGGCGCTCGCTCTCTCTTTTACAAGAAAGCACAATAAAGAAGTCTGTATGTTCAGGGTGTTCTTATCTCGTCTAGCCTGTCCTAAATACATGCAATTTAGTCTCACTTTCTTCCCATCTTAGTAAGAGATATCAGAGAGGGAAGTGAGGATGCACAAATGGATGGGAAGGTACAAATGAAAAGGTACCAGAACAAGGACCAGATCATTCCTCTGCTGTCTCCATTTACCAAGACCACTTAAGTGTTCCACATACAGCTGCAGTGTAGGAGCTGTCATGTT
Source organism: Athene noctua (assembly GCF_965140245.1). Taxonomy (NCBI): domain Eukaryota; kingdom Metazoa; phylum Chordata; class Aves; order Strigiformes; family Strigidae; genus Athene; species Athene noctua. Next base: position 36,563,219 of record NC_134040.1, read on the forward strand.
TAGCACACTATGAAGCTGGTCTGTCACAGTTCGATATGAGTTTTCTCCATAAAGGACAGAAACCAGCAAAGAGAGACTGCGAGCATGTCAGGAGAGGTGGGAAATCTCCATGGGTGTTAGCTGTGTCTTCTATGCATCATTCTGGAGTCACAGTCAATTCAAAAATAAAAGGAATGATTTTTCAAAGCTTAGAAATAAGAGTAGTAATAGGAACAGTGAGCATATGACACTCATATTTTGCAGCTTTTACAAATACGGCCTAAGAGGTCCAGCAGGCTGATGGAGGCAGACCACGTGCCCCAAAGTGCCCTGTGTTATCTTCTTGCCTTGCAGTGAAAGAATCCAAAACATAAGCAAAGCCCTAACGTTAGGCCAGGCAGCGCTTATCACAAGCGACGACTGGCTAAATGGCAGACACTGTGTATCTCAGCAGCGTACACACATGCAAGGTATGAGGGAGAGGAGAGAAGAGGCAACTCCAACAGCAGGAAGACTTCAGGCAACCTTAGTTGCTGATGTCACCAACTTCAGAAGCTTGTAACCCACTGTTTACACTCTGTTTTTATCATTCGCTACCATTCACCTGCTTGTCCTGATCAGCCAAGCAGCTACATCAGTTTAGAAGATTGTAAAGACAAGGGAATCAGTTGGCCACAGAAGCGTGCAGTAAGCAGCTTATCCGAGCTGTACACAAGTGAATTAGCTTCCCAAGCACATTGCCAGAGGGACCCCCCCACCTTCGTAAATACGATTTCAACGTTTGGAAAGGTGCCAGGAATAAAATGTTTGTTTACTGCAGGCAGGAAGAGCTACCTATGATTCAGACATTAGGAAGTGACACGAAGGACTAAATTATGCAATTTAAAAGTAGAAAAATAAACACAAAATAGCTGCAATGAGAGGAAGGAGGAGCAGGAAAGGACATGAGAGACAGAAGTTTTGGATCTTCTCTCTCATTTGTGCAGGGCTGAATCGATCATCACAGCAGGAAGCCCCCATAGGATTTCTTCCCCTTTTAACCCTCATCCTAGAGCCCCTAGCCAGGGACTTTCCTCCTTAGCACTGAGTAAGAAACATCTGTCTAAGCTCAGTCTCCCATTTGGAAAGGGCAGATCATGGTTTTACTTATTGCCTATTTTGTTTAAGCAGAGATTTCAGAGAAAAGTACTCCATCTGCCCTCCCTTTAAACAACAGCTACCAGAAGCAAAGGATCTTTTGCGCACAGAAAGAAGGCCCATTTTTCCAGCCAGCTAAGGGAGGTAGGAACATACTTCAGCTCTGTCAGATGCCGGTTGCAGAGATTGATAAGAAAACCTCTTCCCGTAAGCAGAAAGCAGGAGAAGCACCCCGATGGGAATAGCACTGCCTTCCCAACAGTTCTTGGAATCAATTGAGCATCTCTGCAGTGTTGCTTATGACTTTGCACCTCCCCTCTACAGTTTGTTAGATCAACCCTCAGCAGTACATATCTAGCAGAAGGTGTAAGTTTGTTAAATTGCAGTAACAGTCTGCATAATTAACGTGCCCTTTCCAAGGCTAAACCAGCAAACAAGAAGATTGGAGTCACAGTCAGTTATGGCTGCACTGTAAAACACCACCAAAGAACACCATCAAATTTATGTGATGGTGCCTCCCTTATACAATCAGTAAAAATATTCCTGCCACTCTCTTTATAAATCAGACAAATTCCTGCTTTTTTGTTGTTTTTGGGGTTTTTTTTTGTTTTTCCCTGGAGCTGTAGAGATTCAAAGACAGAGCCAGCAGGTCAAGGAAAGACACAAAGGAGTGTTGAATAGCACTGAAGTACACACCATAGCAGAAAACTCTGTAGTTACTTGTCTGAGGACAAAATTACCTTGGGATGAAACCAGGGTTAAGTTTCCCAATTTACACTAATGAGTCATTTGAATGCTACTCTTCACTTTACATCTTCCCCCTGCCCCATTTCTCCCTTCCACTCCCCAAAACTCCAGAGAGGAAAAAATCAGTTTTATCTTAGTACTGACTGACTCCTGAGTGCATATAACTGTGTTCTGTCTGCTGACAGACCTTTAGCAGTTAAGATTAACAAGTTATTTTTCTTAGTGCTGACAAGCTTATGCAATTTAACTTCATTTGTGCACAAAGACAACTGTATTAGATAGGTCATAACTACAAGTATGACATGACCTCAGCTTTGAGCTTTAAGGGCATTATTTCACACTGAGTAACAAGTCATTAGACTGCAAAACTTATCCACATAGCATGATGCAAATAATTTCAGCAATAATTGTGTAGAACCAGTAAATGGGAATGCATTAGAACATGCAAGATTCAGGATGATACACTTACTGTTATACCTTATACCTACTCTCACACTTCTTTAAGTTATCTCCCTTAGCAACAAGATTTTGTAAACAAAAAGTTTATCTAATGCCACCATGTATAACACTTAACTGGATGAAACATGTCTAATGAAGAGCACCACAAGAAATCATGGGATTGTACTACAAGTTATATATTCAACAGGGATAAGTTTTTGTCAGTTGTGGATTGTATCTCTGATCAAGTTCATATAGATCATTACCTTCTAGGAAAGCAGAATTGCCAGATTAGGTCACATCCACAGCCTACCTCCGACACTTCCCGCACATCAGCAGAACTAGGAAAAGACCGGATCGCATTGGCAAACCTATGGAACCGGTTACAACTCGACATTTCAGAAGTCTCCTCTTATCACACCCCAGACCTCCAAGCACTCACAATTACAGCTAGGGGATTCTCTCCAAGCCCCCTGGAATCTCCTGCATTCTTGATGTGGACACCACATGGCAGAGCACTGCCTCATCTATCCTGGGAAACTCCAGGCTCTCGTCTTTCAAACTGCACTCCATACCCTCCCCTCTTTCCCACTTTTTTGAAATAAAATTAAACTACACAAGGACAAACTGTCAATTGACCTCAAGTCCATGCATTACTTTGACATCCTCCTTCTTAGTTGTTTCTTGATAAAAAGAACACAGTAACAATCCTTACAATAACCACTATGAGCATCAGAGAAATTATCCCCACCACTTCTTTCCTAATTTTCAGCGTTTGCTGGGAAGGGGCAGGCCTTCTGTCAGTATTTCACCATACTGTTAAGGGTCACAAATATTTATATCCTTTTTTTTAAAAAAAACCAAAACTCTTTGCTAGATTCTGTGTATGGACTTTAGAGTTCATCAAGATTAACAATTGCTCACATGCTCTACACAAACTGGTTTCAAAAAGCAGCCTTTCCAAAGTATCAATCCTCCCCTGCAGCATCCCAAAACCAGGCGCAGATTCTTTACCACATCTGATCCTGCTTAAGAATCTACATGGAAACACAAACGTCAGAAAACTATAAAAGAAGCATGCATTAAGTGTGAATGGGAACATTTGTCTAACACATTACGTGACTCAGTGCAGTTACTCTTCTTACAAAAGGAAAACGACAAACTGGCACATTTTCAGAATTGCTTTTTTTTAATATATAAATGGGTATCATTCCATTTTGGTACTTAAAATCAATTTTTCATCTGATATCATGTGTATTTACCCTTTTAATAACTCTCTCAAATAGACTGTAATTCTTGTGTGTTGATTGCGTCAAAGGTCTATTTGAAGGCAGGGGTATTAACTGTGTTTGAATAGCTTCCTGTATTCTTATTCCATACCCCAAATCTAATCCTGTGAACTCCTACTGTCAGCAATAAACACCTACAGAATGTTTATTTTGTTTTTAAATCCCAAGCCCCAGACAACATCGAAAAACAAACGTTGGTTTTCCTTCCCCCCCCCCCCCCCCCCTTTTCTTTTGAGGCAGAAGTCCTGAAGAGCTTGGCGGTAACTCTAACCCCAGAGAGGAACGTGCTGGCCTGCACCACTGAAACCCATCGCATTCCTCCTGGGGTGGAGACAGGCTTACCCCGGAGGAAGGCAGGCAGCAGATCTGCCATCACCCTGCCCCAAGGCTGGCTCTGCTGGAAAGTGGGTGGGGAAGCAGATTTAGCGTGTGACAGCCACTATCTCCACTGTCACGAAGGGTTTATCTGGCCTTCTTTTCACTTATAAAGCAGCAGGACAACCCACACGTGACCAGTTAGCTGGCTGGAAAACTTGTGTGGGAAACAAGCAAAGAGACAAGGCTGATTTTCTCCTGCTTGGCAAGGTCACCCCAATACCCTGCCGCCACCCCCAGCCACAGCCACCTTGCCTGCACATAGCCCAACGTGGAGGCTCCTCGGCTGAGCTAGCCAGCGTGTGGCAGAAGACAAAAACTACCTCCTTTTTAAAAGCAGAGAAGGCAAAGCTTTCTTCTGGCTTCCTAGAAATTCTCAGAGAAAAGAACAAGCACAGCTCCTGGAAAAAAAAAAAAGCATCTGTCTTTATAAATCACTCCACCAATAAACTGCTGTACAAAATAAGACTGAACAAAACCTTTTCATTTAATTCAGTTCTTGACGTGAGACCTAAACTCAGCTGTCCAGAACTGACAAGCTGGTATACGAATTTGGCACAGTTTTATAGCAGAAGTATCAACTCTTTTTCATGGTATGTTTTTACACAAAATTATTTGTATTATTATGTACAGTACTACACAAGTCATATGGACATAACTACTGACTTTTTTAAAATTACATGTTGTTATAACAACAGTTTCAAGAAAGACAACTATCATGTTGTCACCCAAATAGCTGCCTGAAATAAAAAAGGAAAAATGTGTCACCATAGCCTCAGGGAGTTTAATCCTAAAGTTATAATTTTGGTGCATAAAATGTAATGAAATATATTCCTTCCCCTCAGTTAAAAAAAAAAAAAAGAAAAAAAGAGAGATGACTAGAGAGTTCAACACTTAAATCAGTCTCATCTCACACAAAGTTACCTTACAAATATTTCCCTACTGGATACTGTTAAGGAGGGAGTCAGATACTATATAACATAAGATTACTTTTTACAATTAAAAGCTGTGTGGCATGTTCAGAAGAGCCTCAAAAGTTAATAATGAGAAACAAAACTTTTGTCTACAGCTGGAAGCAAGACCAAACACAAGCACAAAAAACAGACTACATAACCTTTTATTGGAAGCCAGTTTTGGTTTGTTTTTTAAAATAAAAAAGATCAAAAATACTGCTAGCATATTGCACTGAGCAATATTTACAAAGCTAACACTGTTTGTACAACTATGAACACTCTTCCTAAAGTAAACAAGCCAGGGAATTCATAAAAGAGTAACTGCAATAGCCTAATCGAGAATTGATAGAGGGGGAATTGAGAATTAACAATATTTTCAGTCTAGAGATGGCAGAATCCCCCCCCCTCCCCCTCTAAAAAGAAAGAAAAATGTAGTACTGCCTTAGAAATACTTGTTTGTACATATGAGGAGTTAAAAATCACAAGAGTCCCTAAACCAGCAGCAAGTTACATTGGACTAACAATATTCACCTGTACACAACATGTACCTGCCTTGACAAGATTATCCCTTTCTGTCTGATCTTTCTGCCTACCTTGCTCAAGTAATTTGCATGACATAAGGTCTGTCCCTCCTAATGAAATACTGCAATTAAATTGCAACAGTCAAAATTGCTTCTATTGGCAATAAAATGATTAGTCATTGAAGCACAGAAAATTTTAAGGCCATTCTGAAAAAACCTGAAGTGTGTTACTGCAACATTACAGAAGAAGTTGGAATGAAAAAACTAAGGATGAGCATCTTTGCTTTATGTTTATTTGCTCTATGTTGAAACAAAACTTGCACCTCATCAAATGTATTCCCCTTCTTAATTTAAGAAAATATTTCACCCAATATAGTTTGGTGACATCTATTTTTAGACTAGAAAAGGTGATAGCAAGGCTTAAGATGCACGAGGTACCCAAACCAGAGCTACCTACAATACACAGAATTACTCTCTCCCTTAAAATTACTACATTTTGAATCACTGATATTCCTTTCACTTTTTGCCAAGACTTTTGTCAAAGTCATAAGCCAAGTTTAACAGGAAATAAACGTATTCTGAATGTCCATAAGAGATTATATTTGATTTTAATCATGCAATCCAAAAGTCATGTCTGGAAAAAAAAAAACAAAACCAAAACCCCATGCTTCAGAAGTGTCCAAACCATTATTCCAAGGACTTTTAAATTTTAAAGAAACAGAAAATTACACTGGAAACGGTTTTATGTCTGATCCTTCCTCTCTCTAAATAAGGAACTGTTGAATACCAAAAAAGATGAATGAAAATGAAAGTATTATCTCTCATCTGAAAGACTGATCTGGTCAACCAAAGGCCTCCAGAATTAATGGTCATTTTAACAGTCAAGGCCTATATGTTTGTTGGGTAGTTGGATTTTTTTAAGCTAAACCATCCAATAAAAACATTCTTTTCTCAATATATTTTCACACAGCTGCTTTGAGCTCACGATTAAGAGGCATGCCAAACAGGGTCATCTGTGTATAATTGGAAGTTAAATTCACAGTATTTCATTATTTCCTCTGGTTAGTACATATGTTGCTTATGCTGAATGTTCAATACTGCAAGACTTTGTGCATACATGGAGGAGCAGCCACTATGCAGCATCAAGGAAGTGGGAGACATTAATCTTTTCCCCCCTTCCTCACCCTGCTCCCTGTTAGTTCTTCAATGAATTGCAATCCCTCACGATTAGCTGCACCAAATCTTATTAACGCACGTACTAAAAGACAGAAGCACAGTGAAAGGGTATCCACGAGCTGCTATACGTTCAGCTGAGAATGATCCTCACCATCACAAAAAGTCAGAATTTGACCATTTCCTCATCTCTCAGCTATTACGGTACCAAATGAAGGGTTGTTATTTCACAGCTGTTAAGAAAAATTGTTCACATCAAGAAACACCTTTAGAATACCTGGCTTATTTTGTATGTCCAGTACTTTACCTGCACTTCAAGAGGAACAGGACAATTTCTGTTACTTGAGTCTCCAACTTTCTTATGTACACTAAGAAAAAAAGAATTCAAGCAGTTCAGGTACTGTCTGACCATCCGAGCTCAGAATAACAGTGTACATCAGCGTGGTATACTACATGAAAATTAGAATAACTAGCTGAAGATACTTCTCTTACTTAGTACATGTATATTGGACTTCTTAATCTGTTTTATATACTGTCACCTGCTCTTACCCTCTGAAACCATCCACTGATAGTTAATTCAGAGCATACACTACAGGTCAAGCACTAGGAGAGCTGTAGCTTTGGCAGCAAAGTCAACACCAGCTGCTAATGTCCTGTCAAAGATGATAAATACTTGTACGATGAGTTCCATGCTCCTCAAGCAAGACTTACAAACAGCAAGCTTAGGAGGTAGGTTTACACCCAAAGTCATACCCAAGATCATTTGAGCATCTTCAGTCAGCACACAAAACAATGCAAATTCCTTCAACAAAAACATTATGTTCAGTCATGGTTTCAAATTCATGGTTCAGGGTCTACTAACCCATGCTTAAAAATATCAAAATTCAAAATACTGGTTCCTGAATAGTGCATAACAGAAGGGAAGGGACAGACTTCCTTCCAGAAGGAAAAGTTTCTGCACGAACACCAATTCCTGCAAGGTCTTCAGCAACTCCTGCAGGAGCACAAGCACAACCAAGTTCAGAATATTAAGATGTCACATAATATTACTTGATTACACTCATCTGTCTTGAGTTATCGTGTCCCAGCTCTACAGGGACAGCACTGAATGATGTCAAACAAGCTCATTTTGGTTTTTTTTTCCTGTAAACCCAATGGCTTCTTGTATTTGCTCACTATGCTGATGCAAGATCACAAAAAAAGCTTTAACACAAACAGGTGCCTTCCAGAAAAAGGGCTTTTGTCAGGCACTGCATCTTTTACCAGATTACAACTATTCTGCTGAATAAAACATTTCTTAACACCATTACGTATCTTAGCACATTTAAGTATTACTCAAGACAGAAGAGGCACCTATGTGATTAGTGCCAAAGAACTGCCAAGCAAAACCACAGTAAAATATTCCACTTCTATTACTTTTGTACCTGTACAGTCTGAGCCTACAGTTCAAACATCAATAACCCGCTATTTAATAGTCTGGCACTTCTTTAGCACCATCTACAACTGAGAACATCAGAATAAGTAAGAGGATTCCATATGTAGCCTTGTCTGAATTTTATCAGTGACCCTTATGTCCTGGAGAGATCAAGCCTATTTCTCATTTTTAAACTCTTTGTTTTTAGATAATTAAACACACAATCAATAGGAATAGTCAAACAACCACAGGTTTTTCAGTAATAATTACATCAAAGTGAAGGTTTCCTAAATTACTTTCAAAATCATCTTATGAACTCTCCTAAGTACAGGGAAGCCTAACAGATGAAGAAAAATCTGATCACTTTTTGGGGTAAGTTGGCTTTCTCCTTTACCAATATAGTTTATGTGGGAAGGTTTTGATGAAGTCTTACGTTTTATCAAATAAAATGTATTTCACTCTAAGTGGGACATGTTAGAATACTAAGAATTACTATATTACATCAACAGACTTTATACAGAGCAGTTCCATAAACCAACCCTCAATGCTAAAATCCCGATTTTAAGTACATCCAATTGTCATACTGAGCCCCAGCCATCCCCCAGACAAAATCGTAGTAGTTCTAGGAGGGAATTTAGGAGACTTATTCCCATTCCCTCACGCTTTTCTCTGTTGCTTTACCAAGGACAGCTGTGTTTAAATATCTGGTGGTTTCTTAGTATAATGGCAGTAAAAAATCCTCTATGCTGCTACCACAAAGAATCAGCTATTTTAACTGGCACGTGCACAGCAGAGCTGCAGCGCAGCAGAGAGCCATGAAGCCAAGGTTTACTATCACTTTTTAAAGGACAGATGGGGAGAAAGGGGCTTTCCAATCACATCTTTGAAAGTAAGAGGACCAGAGCAGCCAAAGTACAGAAAGTTAAGGGCATAAATGTTTGCAGAGTTAAAGGCAACAGAACAAGTGAGGAAAAAATAGAGAGGGTAGCAGAAGCTGTGAAACTCAGCAGTCCTCCACCCCTGTGCACAAACGAGTTCTTTCATGTACTCGAGCAACCACAGCATAGGCTGTGGAGTCCTGGGCAGGTTTTAGCCCCAGCTCCTTTCCCATTCTCCTCTACTAAATCCACATCCTCATCTTGGTACCCCAGCCGACACCAGAAGCTACTTGCATTTTCCCCATAGACCCGCTGCTGGAAGCAACCAGTCTATTCCAGCAAACAAACTGTTCTGAATACCAGCTGCAGGGAACCAACAACAGGTGCTAACGGTTATCAGAAAGTTTCTTTCGTACCAAACCCACATGAACAAAACATGAAAAAGGGATTCCTTTTAAGGAGGGGGGAAGACACCCATGGCAATAAGGCATATATTCAAAGAAATCTGATTTTTCCACCTGCAGGACAGGGTTATTGGGTTTTCTTCTTTTTTTAGCCGCAAAATGATTGTAAGATAGCTTTAATATCATGTCCAACTGTTTCAAACTAAAAATTGAAGTCCCTGTGAAACACATGTCTATGTACTTTCTTCAAAGTGCTCCTTTTCACCCTTCCTAAGAACTGAAACCATATTTAACTGCAATTTCAGACTTTTCATCTCCCTTCCCAGATGGTAACCTGGGTTTGCCCCAACACTTGCATGCAAAAAGTAATAGAGCGTGAAGTTACAATTTTCCATATATATATGTGAAAAGTATGCGTTGCAGAAAAGCAGTTTCCTACTGAAATCACTTTCCCATCTTTTCATCTGATGCAGCCTCTTGAAATATCACCAGTATAAAATACAGCTTTAAAAAACACAGCTCTTCTGCGCCTTCGCCTAAGCGTAGAATTACAGAGAGGATAAGCCAACACTTCAATCAGTGCACTCAGTTAAAGTTCACCGTCTTAAATACGTCAACTTTTTGTTTGCTTGAAGATGGCGATCATGATGTCAAGGTCACTTTTAGGTCTTTGAAGTGAGCGCAGACCTTCAGCCTACAACTGATCAGGCACTACAGACAAGCAGGAAGAATTTTACTTTAAGTCCTCCTTTTATACAAGCAGAAAACAGTCTTCAAACAGCAGGCAAGATTTAAACCTACGACCTTATGGCCTACAGTGCACGAAGACGCTAAACTAAGTCATGCTCATACAAGGTTTCACCGAACTACCACTCTGATACTCTGCCTCCTCAAAAAGTAGATCCCCCTTTCAAGTAAAAATTAAGGAATTACTTCATTAGGACAGGGAAACCAGCGGATCAACGCTGCAGACAGGGTTCTCCCCTCAACAATTCTGATGTTATTCCAAGGAGGAAGTGGAGCTACAAATACACTGTCGGGGCAGTTAGGTGGAAAAAAGCTAACACATTTAGGGACTGATTTATGGTATGAATTTAGGAGGGCAAACTCTTGATTACAACTCTGTCTGTTAACAGACAGCATAACTGTACGTGATTTAGAGCATGAGTGGGAAACTTATTCAAACTTTACAAACATTAATACTGCTCTTAATTCCTACACATGGGTAAAGCAGCATCCTGTGAATATACCCATACACACGGAGGATCAGAGAAAAATACAGCCCACATCCAGTTCAGCAGGGAAGCACAGCCCTGCCATGACCCATCAGGACATTCTCTTTGCAAGTCTGATCCTGCACCCCTTGCATGAACAGGATTTTTGCCATTGGGAACCAGAGAACGGGCTATCCCAAATATTATTTTTTCATTTCAGAAGAGTCTCATTTCACCGATTTCCTGGCATTTATAAAATTGTCCTTAACAGCTCTTCAAGAAGCGGTTCTTAATCGCTAACAGATGAAAATAACACGGTCACACTCACAGACACTCAAATGAATCTGAAGGTTTGGCTGCTTAAAAAGAAAAAAAAAGACTGATAACTGCAAAGGCTGTTTCTATTTGAATAGCACTTAACTGGCTAAATAAAGATTAAGAAAAGAAAAAGAAAAAAAAGAAAAATAAAAAACCAGCAGGCCCAACATTTTGTACCAATTACACAGATGCAGTGAAGCGGCCCCGGGTGCCAAGGGGAAAGGGCTCAGCAGGGATGACTCCTGGCATCACCCCTTCCTCCTACGTGACCTGACAGCCTCTCCGCCAGCACCGCTGCTGCCCTGTCACGAAATCTGCCCTCTCAGCAAACGCGCTCCATTTTCCTGCGAACTCAGTGTCAGCTCCGCTACAGCCTCTGCTACCGTATTTACTTCTTGAGCAACAGTAAGGCTGAACTTCACGTTGGAAAAAGGCACTTTTCTTTCAACTCCCTCCTCCATTCCCCCCCGGCCCTTTTTTTTTTTTTCCCCAGTGGAGAGGGCTCCCGTCCCAAGGGCAAAGCTCCCCCCCCCCCATCCCCGGCCCCAGCGGGGAGGGCTCCCGGGGCATCCCCGGCTCCCGCCGTCTCCGGGCCAACAGCTCCGGCTGCTCTCCCGCCAGGAACCGCTTTCGGGCCGCCGCACCGAGACCAGGTACCGGGCGCCCCCCGCCCTCCCTCCCCATCGGTCAGGCACCAAGCACCGGGATGGCAAATGTTTACGTTTAAAAATATATCTATACCGAGCCCGGATCCAAAGGGAAGACGGAAAAACTCCGCCCCCCTCCCTCTCCCGACTCCCTCGGAAAGGCGATAAAAGCAGGGCTGAAACATCTGACCGCTCGGCGCTTCTTTCTTTTAAAGGAAAAAATAAAAAGAGGAGGGGAAAGAAAAAAAAAAAAAAGTAAAAAAGAAAAAAAGAAAACAAAGAGTCGGGAAGCCCCACGGGACGCACCGGGCAGCAGTCCCGGCCGAAACGGAGAGGCGGCCGCCGCCGGGCCCGGCCGGGAGGGACCGTGCGGGAAGGCCGGGCCGGGCGGGAGCGGGGAGCCCCGCGGCGGGGGAAGCGGGGAGGGAGGGGGAGCGCAGACCGCGAGCGGGCACTCACGTAGCGTTTCAACTTCTTCTCCGGTGGGGACTTTCGGAGCCAGCCCGAGCAGACCACCTCCCCGCCGCTCATGGCTGGGCCGCCTGCCCGCCGGGGCAGTCCTCCTCCTCCTCCTCCTGCTCCTCCGGCGGCGGCGGCAGCAGCGCCCGGGCCGGGCCGGGCCGAGGGAGCCCCGAGGCGCGGCGGCAGCACCGCGCCCGCTCCGGCCTCCAGGGGCTGCGGGGCGAGAGGGAGCGGGGGGTGTGTGTGTGTGTGTCTGTCTGTCTGTCTCTCACGCACAACAACCAGCCGGAGCGGGGCTGAGGCGGGAGGTTCCCCCCTTCTCCTCCTTCTGCTCGCCGCCGAGTCACACGAACATCGGGAGAGACGACAGGGGCGGCCGCCGCCCCGCCGCAACTTCGACTCCGGCGTCCCGGGGCAGGATCCAGCCGCCGCCCCGCGTCGGTGGCACCGCCCCCCGCGCCGCCGGGACCCTCCCGCCAGGGAAGGGCCGCGGGGGGCTTCCCTTCCCCTCCCCTCGCCCCGACGCCGCCGGGCCGAGCTCAGCGCCGGCCGCCGCGGCTGCCTGGGCTCGCTCCTTCCCCTTCCTCCTCCCCCTGCGCCGGGAGGAGGGGATCGCCCAGCGCTCCTGCCTCCTCCGCCTTCACCTCCGCGGACGAGGAGGGGGGGAGAGGCTGGCTCCAACCCCGGGCCGGGCGCCCTCCCTCCCGGCGAGCGTGGGAGGGGTTTACCCCGGTATTCGCGGCGTCGTGTGTTCCCCCGAGCCCCCCCAACACACTTTTCTCCACGGCCACCCGAACGGCGGCGGCGGCACCTCCCCGCCCCGTCCCGCCCCGCCCCAGCGCCGCCCCGAGCGGAGGAGCCACGGCGCGACGGCTCCCCCCGAAACTCCGCCGGAGCCTTTCCAAACAACAAGGGCCGGGAGGGAGAAGAGGGAGAGGAGGGGGGGACGGGACGACAACGGCGCTTCCCAGAGGGATCCTGGGAGCTGTAGTCGGTGGGGACTGCGGCGGCGCGGCCCTCGGGAGGGGAGGGGAGGGGAGGGGAGGGGAGGGGAGGGGAGGGAGGGGCCCGCCGTTTGCCGGCGGAAGAGAAAGGGGCTGAGGGACGGACCCCGACCCGCTGTCCCAAACCCGCCCCAGGGAAGGGAGGGGGGGGGGGGGGGGGGTGTGTTTCTTTTCGGGTCCGAAAGGTAGGGCTGCGAAGCGGGTGGGGATATGAGAATCGCGGCCGAAATGGTGATTCTTTGAAACCCACAGCAGAATTGGAGATGGAGGGGGGAAAAAAAAACCAAAACAAACACGGAAAAACAACGCCAAAAGCCCTATAAAAACTGCGTGAAAAACAACTCGGCAAAAGTAAACTCCTCTTAGCGGGTCTGAAAGTGCCTTAGCAAAAGTAAAGAAAAATAAATGTTTAAAAAGTTTAAAATGCCGGCTGAGCTGCGGTCCCGCCCGCAGCCAGCCCCCGGCCCGGGGGGGCGATGGCGCTTCCCTGCGGAGAAGCTGCGGAGAGGAGCCGGCCCGGGACAGCCGGGACCGGGCGTGTTAGTGGGGGAAACCGTCGGAAGGATTTTAAATCCCCCCTGGAACAACCAGCGCCCACCACATGAGGGTGCACCCCCTGCTGCAGGACGCCCCCCCCAACCCCTCAGCTCCGCCCTTCTCTAGGGAAAACCCACAAAAAAAAAAAAAAAAAAAAAAAATTCGAGTTTCGACTGCTCGTTCCTGCTTAGTGATCCACAGCACTTGTGGTATTACTGCTATATAAGTGGCGTGTCGGTGGGCTCTGAGGCTGCCCCCCTGGGAAAGGGCCGCAGCCCCCGGTGCCGGGGGGCGGCGGGGATCGCCCCCAGCCGACACAACGCCGCAGCACCCGGGGGGCCTCCCCTCACCCCCCTTTTCCTCCGGGCTGAGGGCCGGGCGGGGAGCACCTCGGGGCATGGCTTTCTGCTCTGTTTGCGCACAGATAAATACCCTCAAAATAAACAGAAAACAAAAACAACACCCCCCCCCCCCCAAAAAAAAAAAAAAAAGTGAAATGCAGGGCGACCTAAAACACTATTCAGTTAAAAAGGAACACCGTAGTCATTCAGCATCTCCGCTGCTGGTGCTCTCTGTCTCTTCCACTCTGTCAGAAAAGACCTCCAAATAAATATATTCTCTTTTCTAAAAAAACTTTATTTTCTTTTTACAGATCACTTAACTGCAGACTTGTGGCATGGGACGGCTGGGGTAGTTGGTAACACCGGTGCTCTTCCACTGCAGAGAAATAGTCCCCCTAGTGTGCTGTTGTTGAAGGGAGCACTGCGATGCGGCGATGTATTGCATTAAAAAGTTACAAAGCTGTAACAAGGCTGTAGCGTTTTAACAGGGACATTTGGAGAAATCACGGGAAAAATAAAGATGAAAGCCTAGAGACATTCAAATTAGTGCATCAATTTCACCATTAGTCTTTCCACAGTGACTATTAAGCACTAAGAGAAAGCTCATCAAAGATATTTTGCCAAAAACATTTTGGAAAAAAAAATACAAAAAAAATAAAACAAAAAAACTGTGAATGTTGGCTTTTATTAATATCAAAAGTGCACAAATCCTAACATCCAAACCATCCTCACGTATATTTCTGCATATCATCATTTCAGCTGCCTCAGTGGGGCTATTGGGAAGACTAAAAAAGTGATTTGATGAGTGCAGTTGGTAAGCATGAACTCAAATTGTACTGTTAGGTTTAGATTTCAAGCTGGATTTCAGTATAGCTCTTTTGTTTAAACCGCTAATACCGCTGTTTAAGCATTTCAATATCTGAGATTGTCCAAGTGTGAGGTAAGACCAAGAAAGATTCCAGTTTCCCTTAGAAACCTGGAGACAATTTAATACCATCAGAGCAAGAACATGTAGAATCAGTGTGAAATTACTAAAAATGCCATTGGCATTAGGGTGTTGTAACATGATCCAATGGTTTATTCAAATCTCATTAATTAACCCATGTCTTGAGGGTTAATCAAAGAAAGCCAGAGTCTTTTGGCTTAAGCAAACGCTATGGAGGCACCAACCGAACAAGTTATCTGGCCCAAAGACACAAAATTGTCCCTCAGGTCAAATTTCAAAACATTGCATTTGTATTTTAAAACATGCTGAAACCAGTGTCAGCCTGGAGTCCAGCATTAGTTTTCATATATTTGTCATATATTTGTTTGTCAATTCATTTTCTTGAAAACAGCTATCCAGAGACAGATTTTGTGTGTGGGTTTCAGCCCTGACATTTAACAATAAATCATAGGTTAGGGTAAAGGAGTTAATGTCAAGAACAGTGATAAATAATAAGTAATGAAAACTGCTTTTTAGACCATACCTTGTTATTAAGAATAATGACAAGCTCCAACAACGGACATAAAAATTATTTATTGGATTGTTGAACTGAAAAAAATAGAATACAGTGAATATATCCAAATGACTAGTTAAGATGTTGTCGGATGGACTGCTCCTTTTCTAGTCCTGGCAGTAGTTTTCCTTTTCTGGTCTCAACCGTTTGAGTTGCCCATTCACAGTTCCACCGGTGCTTTCACTAATCATCTCAAGAGAGGCTTGCACGTAGCTGTACCTCTCTTCCCAAGTAAGTGAACAGCTAGCAGAACTAAGAATATTAATACCATGGATTTCTGTGCATAACCAGCAATGCTCTGCAGTTCATAATTTAGATACCCTGTATCAGGGTAAAACGAAGCAATTAAGAACACTAACAAAATGCATAAACAGCACAATATTTAGGTTTGACTCTTAACATCTGTGTATTTACAGCTGTAAAACTGTCTATGAAGAGAGGTTAGTGGGCACAACTGAAATAATTACACCAGCCAGTTTCTCCATGTAGAAGAATTCTTACACTCAGCTAAATTAAACTAGCACATAATTTCCTGAAATTAGGATAGAAGTCACAAAGGCCTCTGTCAGTAATGAATGTTTCAGCTAGTTTGCTGGCTAGAGTTTTGTTCTGAAAGTTTAAACAACATGAAGCTCCATTTTGAAATCCTCCTGCGATATGGCTTGTGCTTGGAAATACCAAATACCCCTGAGTAGTCACTGCTTGCAGGACTGCTGTAACCCTACGTCAGGATACCACCTCCCTCTCCCCTCACTTTGTCCCCGCAGGTTATTTCTGTACAAGCTTGCTGCTACTCAGGAAGCCCAGAGGATAAAGGTCCTTTGAGCTCAATTAATTGCACTATGGAGGTCTTTTGTGTTTCTGTACAAGGCCAATCCTGGAGGAAAAAGGATTTTCTTTGCTTTTCCAGTGTCTCAGAGATGGCTTAAAAAGCTGCAGAGCTCTCACTGTGCCCACTAGGATCAGTTTTGCTCTGCAGCCAGTGTTCGTGAGGAATTGTCATCTTATTCTTCAAGCGAGTTTCCCTTACTTTAGAACCCTCTTTTTGTTTCTTTACTAGCAGCAAGAAAACAATCAACGGTGTCCTCAGCCATTTTGCAGCCAGTTGGGTTACTGAGGAGTTTTTTCCCCCATCTTTAAAAAGGATCTTGCAATTGGCAGCTGCTGGTGGCCAAGAAGAGGATGTGTCCAGCAAGAGCAGCTGAAGATGGGAGCTCAGAAGGGATCCATCCTTGCTGCCTAAAGCACTGAAACCCCTTCAGACTCCACTACCACACCGTTGCATGTGTTGCCATTTCCGAATCCTGCATAGCTCTTGCCATCCAAAACAGAACCTGTTTTGTGATCAGATACCGTGACCGACTACACAGTACACAGAACGCTGAATAAAATACACTTCGACCAGCAAGGTGACGCCGTGCCCTGGTGTGACGACTACATGCACAGTCACGGTGCCTGTGACACCTTCCAGGTTGCTGCGCTAGAGTTCAGGCTCCTCTGACAATGGTTTTGTCTCAGTTACCACCTCCCTTCCATGAACACATGCAAGGCGCCTTGATTCCTCCATTGACTTGGACTTCTTTCACAAGTGTGTTCCAAAGTGCTTCCAATGGGTTCTCCGAAATTTTGGAGCAGACCATTTATGTATCTCACCAGATAAAGTAGGTCATGTGGAAATCCATTTGCCTCTGGTCTGCCTGCCAAGCCGCCTTGACAAAGAAAACAGGAGCTGATAGAAGAGGAGATTAAATTCATATGGGTTTGTTTTTAAAAATAAAAATGACGCTAATTTCCCATGCAAATAGCTTAGAATTTCTGGACTCACTTAATAAGACAGCGCTTGCTACAGCTCCCAGCTTTGTATTATAGTATGAAAACTTGTGTTCCTCTGTGGTTTCACATTGCAGTCAGTCAGCTGTGGATCCTGACAGTGATCCCTAAACTTTTCTATGTGTACCCTTTGCTTACATTTGAAAACAAAATCTGTGCTTTACTATGACACAAGAGACTTAACACTCTAATAAAAAAACTAACAGAAATTAATTTAATAAGAAGTTTTGCATGTCAAACCTAGAACTTCTTTAGGTATTTGCTCAACAATGAATCAGTGCAAAAAGACAGGATCTTTTAAGTTTGAAATAACCCTGCATTTAGACATTTGTTTTAATCTCAGATATTTCCATTTTGATTTCAAAATTATTCCCAGGTAAATCTAATCTACAGGGTTATTTTGGTCAGTTTTGGTCATTATGGATGACGTTATCTGCTGTTTCTTTCAGATTGTAGATATTTAGATTATTTGGCAAGGAGATTGAGGAAGGTAATACCAATGGTATGTCCATATACTTTAGGATTGTTTACTGGTTGTTAGATTACCTCTTGTCTCTTTGTTATTATTCCTTTTAATATTGATGTATATGAACAAAGAAAGGCAAGGGTATACTGCGGAACTCATACAAAAAAGGACCACTTTTTAGTTCTGCATTGGTGTAATATGTTGGTATTTCTTTTGTGATTTTTGTAGAAAACTCTCCTTCACACTTCAGGAATGGAAATTCACTGGTAAATGTTTGTCCTCTGTTTTTTTGCCAGGGGATCAGTTGACTACCTAACTTCATGCAAGGGAATTTCCCTTTTCTTTCTAGACTAGGCAAGGAAGAAGGAGCAGGCTGGCTGGTTGGCCAGCCATGCAGAAACTTCCTCAGGTCTATGCTGTTCAAAAATTAATCAACAAGATTTTCCCTCCATAAGGACAATACCTTTGTACCTCTCCTCGTGTACTGAAAATGTGTGGTCTTTTTCTATCCTAGGAAGCATTTTACAAGTTCAGCACAATAGAAACTTAATAGTCCAGACACATTTGGTTTGGTTTTGTAATAGAAATAAGAATTAATGTAGAGGTGACCACGTTTTCAGGAAAAAAAAAATAATGCGTGGTCATATAAGAGACCAATACTCCAATGCTGTGCACAGCCAAGAAAGCTACCACCCAAGCTGTTTGTTTGAGCATGGTTTGTCCTCCAAAAATACAAGGTGGAAGATATATTGAACACCTCCCAAAAGATAAATTAATTCCAATGTAAAATACCAGGGAGCAAGTAAATGCTAAGAGGCAGCAAATATGAGGACGTTGCAGGCTGGTGGTTTCTGTTACAGCATAAAAAAGCAAGCTCATATCAGAGAGTCTTTTGGTTACAGACCCTCTTCATACAATACAATTCCAAGAATTTAGCTTTCAATGCAAGTCTAATAAGGAGTTATGTCAACTAGATATTCTGCTTTTTCTTACTTTTCTTTGTTCGAATCTTCAAGTTTAAGCAGTTCCTTGCAACTGGTATTCTGAAAATAAAGTAAGGAAATCAAAAGATTACCTAGAAGTATCTGAAGAAAGAAGAAAAAATGTCTGAATGCCAGGCAAGGTTAAGATGTGTTTAGCTGAAGCTCCTGTCTCCCCCTAACAGATTAATCCTAGAACTATTCTGTAGTGCTCCCAAGTTAAAATTATTAAAATAATTTAAACCAAAAATTAAAGTCACCAGGTGTCTTGGAATCTTTTTGATACCTGGTGGGAACATACAGTCAAACTCAGGGAAATTAGGCAGTAAAAAAAAAAAAATGCCTTTGAGGAGAGGTCCATCTAATGAATGAAGAAATGACTCTGAAAATTGCAAAAAAAAGGACCTACCATCACAAGACAGAGATGACAGAAAGAAGGTACCTTTCTAACTTGATCTCAGTCTACAGGGTAACACATGAGGGCCCAAATTTACATACTTTGGACCTGGTATTTTGCAGAGAAATTAGCACCACTGCAAATTACCTTCTCTGCAGACTTCAGGATGTCTCCATCAGAAATGCTTAGCCCTCATTCTAAGCAGTTGCTTTTCAGACAGTCATATTTACTTATCTTTTATCTTACTGGAAGAATAACAAATGCAAGACTTTCATAACACTAATACTTTCTGCTGGAGTAAGGGCAGTTTCAGGGATACTCCTGACACTTGCCTGCAGTCTCAGCCACAGGGGAGTCCTACTACGTTAAGCCAACCAGCAGTGCAAGTCATCCCGGCTGGGATTCATCTTGCTGTAGTCACCTACAGTGTGGTGGTTTGCATATGAGCTACTCATCTGCGCCTTCTTCATAGGCAGTGGTGAGATATAGGCAACTAGGACATATTTCATCTCTTCCAAAGGCAGTTGTCTAAATCGATTAGGTGAATTGTGCTCTTGAAGTGATTGTTTATCTCCACTGAATATAAAAAACAGTCTAGACAACTAGCTCAGAGATAGGCAGCCATGCTTGTGACATAAAGTTCAGTAAGATGAAACCTTAGCATGTAAGTGAGAAAAGCAACCATATTCTCAGGCTTAGATGCCATTTACTTACATTTACTTATTTATTTATTTCAGTAGAGTGTTTCTGAGAATTTAAGAAATCCTCAACCTATATCGATAGAAAGGATAGGAGGTCTCATGAATTTACAAATTGGATTAAAAGCTCTGAGAGCCAGAGTCAAACAGCACTGAAGGAAGGGCAGTCTCGTCCAGGCAGAGCACACAGGGGAGATGTAGTCTTTCTGCAGTTATTTATAAAACTTTGAGTGCTGTAGTTTGAGACTTCCAGAGCCTGAAGATAAGGAGATTTAAGTGTGTCTCTACCATTATCACTATTTTATCAATCTCTACTGTAGTATCTAAGATCACTATAGTATTATAAATCCCCAAAATACTAAACAGGAAGGTACACCGCTTTTCTGCCGTTCCAAACAGGGTAACATGGATCTTTTTTCTTTGCAAGAATTTCAGCACTTGTCAGGCCACACCTGGACTACTGTGTTCAGGTTTGGTCCCCTCTATACAAAGATGTGGTGAGGCTGGAGAGGGTCCAGAGGCAGGCCACAAACATGATCAAGGGATGAAGAAGCCTGCCACATGAGGAAAGGCTGAGTTTTCTTCAGAAAAGAAGGCTTAGGGGAGACCTTATAACCATGTTCCAGTATTTAAAAGGTGGCTGCAAAGAAGATGGAGACTCCCTTTTTACAAGGAGTCACAGGGAAAAGATGACGGGCAATGGGTACAAGTTACTCTTGGGGAGATTCCAATTGGACACAAGAGGAAAGTTTTTCACAATGAGAACAGTCAGCCACTGGAATATTCTCCCCAGGGAACTGGTGGATTTCCCAACACTGAGCACTTTTAAGATTAATCTGGACAGGGCGCTGGGCCATCTTATCTAGACTGTACTTTTGCTGAAAAAGGTTGGACCAGATGATCCTTGAGGTCCCTTCCAACCTGGTATTCTGTGATTCATTATTTCATTTTGTTTTATTTTAAGAGTTTTCACACTGGACTCTGTCTCCATTGGAAGAATCTTTTTCACAGATCTGAACTGTTTCAGCCTCAATCTGACCTTTTCTGGCAAGAATTATTATCTTGTAAGGAGTGCACTGTAGTGGAGCAAAGCAGACCCACTCAGCTAAGTGAGTGGAACATACCATATTGCCTGAGCTTCAGTTACATCTTCCAAACGTTTCTGTACGTCTCAAGCCAAAAAGAAAAAAGTCAGATCGGAGCTGGCAGGTCAGAGAACATGTGGTGCCACTGTCAGAGGGAGAGAAACACTTGGCCCTGTGGTCACACAGGGTCCAAGACAACTTAAACACATGTAAGAGAAACAGGATGGCAGGAGGATAGTGAAGTCACAGCTGCTATTTCAGGATATCTCAGGCCAAGAGGATAAAGGGGCGTAATTTTACAAGTAGCATCAGTGATCAGATTAACAATTTAGGGAGATTGTTCCTTTTCTCTTGCATTATTTTCAGTATTTCTGGAGGACAGTCAGAGTTGTCAGTAATACACAAAGACATGAATCTGAGGAATAATGGAGAAAAAACTTCAAGATGGTTATGCAGTCATTCTTGCCAACACTGAAAAATTCAGATGAAATCTGAAGAATTCAGCAAAAGTCACTAAGATAAAAACTCTTTCCTTTTTCTCCTTGTCACAAAATGATGCCTCTTTGACATTTTTCAGTGGAGCTGGAGTGTTAAGAAGCTTTGTCCCTTCTGCAGCTCCTTAGTCATGTAACAAATGCCACACTCCCCTCACTTCTTCCAGGCACAAAAAAAATATTTTAATTTTAAAAAAAATAAAGGATGGGGGGAAAAAAAATCTAAATTACAGGTGAATAGAGAGAATGTTCTACTTCTGTTTAAAAGCAAAAATTTAAGTTTCCTTAAAATAGCTATATATTCTTTCCTATCTCTATCCCTCCACCTGACACTGTCTTCTTGATGGTGACAATATTCCAGTTCACTGAATAGGCCATTTCGCTGTCCACAAGGACATCCAAGGTCATGAGAAATAAAACTGTTGCTTACCTGAGCAGCCACACCACCCCAATATTGATATGGGAATAGTCAATACGAAGAATTCACTAGTGAGCCACAGTTCACAAAGAACAGGAGTTAAACTGTTCACAGGAAAGTTATGATCAGGTGAAAGAGCTAAATTTGAGCCCGAAATAAGTATTTTCCTCTTATCGATTTGTCTACCTGAGCTGGAGACTATTACGTTGTATTTTAAAGGATTTACTGTCACCATTTTTTCTAGAGTATAAATCTTGTGCTCATCTGTATGCTGTCCATATTTGCTGTGGGCTTTCACAGACAGTTCTTTGTGTTTTTTGAGATGTAAGGCTTTAGTAAAGGACTTGGAATTTCAGGAACAAAATATTTATCTTTATAGGTTTTTTTATGGCATAGCTATTATGGCATAACCTTGAATCAGTTGCTTCATTTGCTGCATGCTGAAATCTGTTCCAGAACAGTAACTGTTGCAGGCAGGCAGGCAGTCACAGGCATTCCTGCCATTCAATATCTATTACACAAATACTGTAGGAAAAAGACACTCCGACGAGGTTCATCCTGGGGCTGTTGGTGTAGGCCTCAGGTATCATTAAGGTCTTTCATCACATGCACTGAGTATTTCACACAAAGTGTTCCTCTGGTGTTTTTGTCCTGTAACAAAAAGAGAAAACTTTTAGAGTTTAGATGTTATAAAAGCAATTCAAATAATAATTTCACTAAGTAGTGATTAACGGGGTTTTTTTAAAGGGTAGCACCTACTAGAATTCTGTTTTAAAATGCTAATGTTGTTTTTTTAAATGCTGCTTCTTCCCAGTGTTTTTAGATTGCTTGAAAGCTTTCTCTGGGTATTCCCGTTCCTCTGGAAGCTGGATGTGCTGGCAGTGTTTCCTTTATATGTGGAAGAAATCAGTGATCCAAACAAAATGCTAATGGAAAACAGAGAGAAGGATGCAAACAGAAACACATGGGGTAAACTGTGGTACCTCACCTCCTCAAAGTGTGGGAAGATGGAGGGAACTGGAAGGCTGCTGTGACCTGATCAAAATCGTGCAAACAGGCAGCTCAGGACTGGCCTGTAGGTAACTGATGTTTTTCGCCAGACTCGCAGCAAGCCAACCCTTCCTGTGCCAAGTTCTACACCACTAGCAGAGACTGTCACCAGATAAAAGCAGGTAATGTCGTCAGATATTATTGAATTACTTCTTTGGTTTAATCACAATGTTTCCTCCAATGTGCTCTCTTCAACACTTTAGGCAGAAGGAGAGAAGGAAGAAATAGCTCTTTTTGACACATTAGCTCCCCAAAAGGGAGAAGCTTACCCGTAAAGGAGAACAGCTCACCCACAACCCCATATGCAATATGTTGTCCTGCACATAAAGATTTAAGACCAGCATTGCACTCTACCCAGTGGGTAACTTCACAGACAGTGTGTCTCTTTGTTTGGCAAAGCACTGACTTCTTCTTCTTCAGAAAGTGCGTTGAAGACAAAAACTCACTATTACACTTGTCTCTTCTTAATATTTGTATTGTGTTAATTTCCTAATTTTCTTCTTAACATTTCTAATGTGTGGATGTTCTGTATAGAGGCCGCACAAGGATTTTCAATCATGTAGACAAACTCAAGTTTTGCCTTCCCACAAATAAGGACAAAAATGACTTAGACTATCTTCACCCTCCAGTTTAGCAGGAGAGGTAGACTGCATGCCAGTAATGAGGATGGGTGGCTGGGAAGGCTCTGTGAGAAGTTTCAGGAGGCCAAGAAACATTGCTGTGGATGGGAAGGGACTGTCTCCCCTGGCTAAGAACTTTTCCCATCTCATTGAAGACACTGAAACCAAAGGTAGAGGTCAAGGGAAACAAAACTCCAGTTCACTGATCAGGTCATCACCTTGACCACAAAGTCTAGGTCATTCAGCATGGTAAGAAGTAAAACTGTTGCTTAGTTGATCAGCTAGACGATTCCAGGATTGCGTGTTGGAAAGAGTGCGTGACAGGGTGCTCGTGACTCCATGCCTCGGGCTGCGACTTGCCAGGGGTGTGAAATGAGTGTGGCACCTTGGCTCACTCCCCTCTGTAGAGGAAAACAGAGGGTTCACTCTCTTGCTGTGAGAGAGGGGTGTTGTGAACTGCGGGAGGCGAGTGGGAGGGCGAAGGGGCCAGGCACCTAGCAGGGTTGGAGCCAGGCATGCGAAGGTGGAGGGCAATGACTCATCTATCACCATCCTGTGGTCCCAAGCAACTGCGCAGTCAGCTCGCTCTCTGAAAGCTGTCTTGCCCCTCATGTCTTAACCTGTTGTGAGCCTTTCCATGAGAATAAAACATCGGTTATTGCATGTATGTAATACCTCAGTCTCCCAGTACACAATACTGCAGTCACGTAGAAGGAAGAATGGAGTTTGCACCATTAAATTCTGTGGCCTCACACAGGCAGCAAATTAGAAATAATCAAGTGTTGTGATCAAAAAAGCAGGAGGTCAAAGACCTCTTTCTGCAGACAGCTTGGGTAGAGAGAGAGAACAGGTAACACAAAATAACCCTGCAAGCTTTCAAACTTTTGGACAGCTACAACTTTCAAGAGAATACAAAAATTATTTTTCTTTTTTCATTTTTGATGGTGAGGCCACAACTTTTGCTCCACAGTACCAAGACTTTTCCAGGAAGTGAGGAACTTTGGCATACCCTTTCCAACACTCACAGTGTCCCTTCCCAGTGCTCCACAGGGTAAAGGCAACTGGTCACATGCAGTGGTACCTTTTCTCTCTTCCTGGCCCAGCTGTTGGTGAGTTTATAGTAGTAAAAAATGGGGTTCTTAATCCCATTTGAGAAGGAACACACCTAGCTGAGCAAAACCAGATAGAGTAATAGTGATAATAAGCTAAAGTCTAATTTGTTACATGAATGTGCAGGCTTGTCAAAGACCTGTCTACAGCCTAACCAAAGGTTAAAAGTGACTTAAAATCACTTCACATGATAAGGTGAGGAGAAGTATCATAACCTCAGCTGTATTTTATGACTTTGATCGCTTTTATGTCTGTCAGTGTTTATACATCTCCAACTCTGTGGAGGAACTAGCCCCTTTACTGCAAAACAGCAAAATTTGCACCGCTACATTTTGTTCAATAAAGGTTTCACTCACAAGAAGAGGTTGTTCTGTTCTGGGTATACAGTTAATCTCTTTCAGCATAACACGGTATCTTGGTTCAATATAGCACATTCTTCCCTTTGAAAATCATCTAGCTTCTATACTAAAATTTTCTGGCTGAAAATTGAAAAGCATACAAAGTGTATATCGTTCATATTTTCTTATGAATGTATAATTAATGGCTTCCATAAAACAGGTTTATGAAATGTGAACTGTTCCTGACTAGTAATGTCAAAGTTGTTGCAACGGCTTATTTCCATTAGTTGCAAAATCCTGTAATCTTAATAAGAACACAGCGACTTAAATATCTAATAAAAACAGAGCATGAAAGCATAACAGAAAACGATTTAAGAGTCTATTGATATTAATGGGCAACAGTGATTTTGCTTTAATTTTATTCTGTAGTAATCTGGATACAACAGTCACAAAACCACATTGCATGCAGGTAAAGAAAATATATTTACTACAGGACAAGTGGATGATGTTACTAGTCAAGCAAAGACAAAGATAAGGTAAAAACCAAAAATGGAATGTAAGGATGGGGAAAAGTAAATAGAGCTGTAAGATCAAGCAGAGTGCAGTGCTTGTATTGCCCTTGGGATTTTTTGTCTTAGATTGCAAATTTTTTGAGACAGGGAGTATTGTTCTACCCTGTGTTAAGATCTAATTCCAGGACTTCTCAGGCATTAAAGTCAGTTTCATTTCTCCCAGGGGCACAGGAGGGGTATTGAGATAAAGACCATGGGGCAGAGTCCTGGGTGCTCGTGTTTGCTATACCTCCTGGCAGACGCAGGACTGGGGGACTGTGTCGGAGGCTTTTCTGCTTCAACCACTTTCTGTCTCACAGCAGGTGTTTAGTATGACAGCGGTGCTCATTATGGTGTAATAGAGAAGCAGTAGAGAGAAAATATGCTATAAAACTGTGTCTGATCTGCATCTAGATCAGCCTCTTTCCATAAGCTACTGCCAAGTTTTCCAATGCCTGCTCTAACACTGCCCGCGTTTGTCCAGCTCAGTAGAGTCGGTCCTTGTTGATACAAGCATGCAAACAATAATCAATAACAATGTGGCCTCTGATTTTGAAATGCTTAGAATAGTAATATTTTGGGAAAAACTTCAGCCAACATGTAAAAATGAGGCCTAGCAGTACAGGTCAGCTTTGTTGACTTGAAGAGTGTTGTTGAATCTTGTATTTGACCTTTCCAAACCTAACAAAAGATTTACTCTAGCACACAGATACCGCTGCTCTGTCACACTTCTCCAGACGGGCAGACTTCGGCTGGTGTAAGGTGAGCTATTGTGGGAGAGCACACTGTGCCTTGCAGGACTTGGGCACTGAATATGTGTGTAACACCACATACACAGGCCCAGTTGTACCAGTGGCAGATGCTCTCTTGTGTCAGCTTCGTATCTGCATAAGCAACCGAGAGAGATGTGCCTGCAAATATACATATTTACTCAACACACTCTGAAAAGTCCAAATGCAAGGGGATGTTATGGTTATGAAGTTAAAACACTAAAAAGTCCATGTGCAACAGTAAATCTGCTCTTACATGACCATACATCTGTACTGCTGTTTCCACAAAGGTCCTGCCAAAATCTCAGCATATTAAAAAAAAAAAAAAAACAGCCCTGCAAATTGCTGAAGCTAGTGGGAATTGAGGTAATTTTGTACCATATAAACTGAGGGTGGAAACTGAGGGAGGAATGTTCTTCAAAGCTGCATAAAATAAAGTGTAAATTTAAATAAGAGACCATATAATGGTGAAAAGTTAGTATTTGATCTAAACAAGCCATAACTCAGCATTTAAAAAGTGCAGTTTCCTAAGTTTCTCTGAGGGAAAACAGCAAAACAAGAAAGATGCTGCATTTGCTGTTTCCTAGTCAAAGTGCCTAGACAGCACCAGAGATGGGGAAGTGAAATTGCTTGGGGTAGGTGGATCATACCTTAAAAATATTATGGAACATGGTTGAAATGTCTCAGATCGCAGGCATCCACTTGAGTCCCAGTTGCTGAGTGGTGTACCTGAGTCTATTTTGAGGATTTAGACAGACTCTATGTGGTGGCACAGGCCTCATCCTAGTGCTTTTTATGGGGATGCATTTCATCTCAGTTGCATAACTGTCAACAGCTGCAGTCCGTAATAAATGTCATATATGACAGTTGTTAAATGGACCTTTCTCACTCGTTGCAGTGTAACTGGCATGGAAAAGGTGGAAGGCGCAGTAACGGGGAAGCAGCAAGTAACCATGTAACACTTCAGTTGCTGTACGTATCTTTTCCATGTGAGGTGAAAACGTTTTTCACTTCAAGGCAGTATATATACGCTGACAGGAATTCAGTTTAAACAGGAGATGCCATTGGTAAGAGGCCACAGATACAAATACAGGCTCGTTGTGATCTAGCTTTTTGGAATTTGTGACCTTCAGCTCCAGAAACATGGGCTTGGTAAGATAAGAAGAGCAGCTCTCCTAGCTTACCCGTAGATAGGGAACTGATAAACAGTAAGTAGCTTGGCATGCCTTTCTGCAGAGTGCAGGGCTATGCATACATATGATATAACTACAGCGCAACTTCTGACGCTGGTAGTTTTCATAAACCCTCATCAACCAAGGCAGACCTCCCGCATCAGGAACGCCTGTCACGGGAATCAGCAACATAACTTTGGTGAAACAACACAGTTTAGAACATCAGCAGCTTTCTAAGAGATCCAGTACAGCAAATATCACTTTGATTTATAAGTCATAGCAACTGTATGGAACACCACCAAGGTGCATGTGTGAGTTTAATCCTAACCATATTCCCGTCATCTTCCAGAGCATTATGGAAGGAGTTTTGTCCTGTATAATCTCCTGGGTTTAAAAGCATTTTCAGTATCCGCAGGTATAATGAGCTTAGAAGACTGAAATAATCAATAATCTTTGTTTATGTTTTTCTCATACACTGAAACTATTAATAAAGGTTTGTAAAGCCTTTGTGGGCGTATTGTTACAGACATAAAGACCTGCTACTGGTGATGCAGCAGTGCAACTTGTGGAAGGGGAGGGATATACCCTGTAATGATGTTTCCTCAGTGGTGGTGAATATACCATACAACCAAAATTGTAAGTGTGCATGATACCAAATGATAGTGAAATGATCGAGTGCGAGTACTATAGCAGCATGTCAGTACTCACAGTAGTAGCTTTATGCACTGTTCTGCATTGCTTTATATCACTTATAGATCCTTCGGTAGAGAAGTAAGGCAGTGTTAAACACATAGCCTCTCGGCTCATGCAGGCAGAATAGAGGTTGTGCTGTTTTTGCATTCAAATTTCATGTCTCCTCCCTCTGTTCCCATGAATGCCCTGCACCCTGCGGTCTACTTTGGCATATAGGACCTAGGAGGCAAGTTGATGAAAGAAGAGGTGGCCTGCGACACAGAGCTGTCTTCTGCAGAGGTTGTGGGGAGCTGGAGGTGCTCCAGGGCAGCTTTGCACTACAGCCTTCACTGTAAAGGTGAAGTTCCCAGGATGGATCCATCAACCCCAGTGAGAACAGGAAGCAAAGGCAGACAGTCCCTCACACAGCCTTTGGATCCCACTGATTCCATGTTATTCGAGTTGTACCAGGAGCCTTAATGACAGTAATAATGATTTAGTATCATGGCAGACTCAGATATCTGTCATCACTAATCTTCCCAAACAGTAAGCCAGGTCTGAAGTGCTGCTCAAGATTATCTCATTAGCTATAATCATTGTCTAAAGCTAGCATTAAACTCTATCACATGCCATTGTAATAAGTTGTTCTACCACGGTATGTTATAAAGTACTTGTGGACTGAAGCTCATAACCAACTTCAAGTTGCATCAGCTCTTCTTTTCCTTTCCAAGAGAGAATGAATTACATATTGGCAGAGTGGGTGATAACACGCTCTAGCTCTCTTCATATAAAAAAATTAACACTGTATCAGACTGTTTCTTCAACAGAAGGCTTAAAAATGAATATCATTGCCACTGATCATACAGACTTTGGCATGCATACCGGCAGCACATTTACACACAGTGCACATCCCTGTCGGCAGAGGGTTTCACAAGACTCAAATCTGGGGAAAACACCAGAGGAGAAAAATCTTTGTGAGGAATCAGATAGATCTAGGAGGCTGCAAATCTGTCCTCTGAGCTCTAGGGTGAACAAAATGTGTCAGAAACACGAGAACATCCAGGAGCCAAGATTTCCAGGGCAAAAGGAAGATTCAGTTGCACCTTCCCTCAGCTCTAGCTACTCCCGCCACTTGCAATGGGGAAGGAGCAGGGCTAGTAATGGCCATCTGACCTAGCTGCCACTAAAGGAGCTGCTTCCACTCACAGGCAAAATTTTACCTTGTTTTCCACTGATGCAGTGGCGGTGAAGTCAATTTGGACTTGTGACCTAGACCTGCTATTTAGACCACTGTGATTCATGGTCATTTGAACTGCAGGTAGTGCAGCGATGCCCTAGTTAGGGATGTGACAAGGCTTCTAGGCTTAGGAATAACGCAAACAGTAATAACACCTGCTGGACTAAAGTAGCATTTGGTTCTTGCTGTGAAAAGTACATATATTTCATCTTTAACTCCACCACGTTTAGCAATACACCGTACATCAAGATCCAAGCTGCACTGGCCAGACATGTCCTCTTGTGATATTCGTACTGGTCTTAAGACCAGGACAGATCAGGCCTTAATAACAAATGGGATGACAGCAATAAGTTAGACCAATATTATATAATTGTATTTGGCTTGGCAACAACGTGCAGGTTATCTGTGTATGCAATGGTTTCCATCATCCAGCTCCTATTGCACAGCTTGATTGCATCCCAAATCAGTGTGAGGACAAGGCACTCAGGGCTGCACAGGAGCCACATCCCCTGGATGGGAGACCAGAGTGATGGGACTTACCTGCTAGTGTACCTCCCTTGAACACAGGTAAAGCACTAAGTGCTGTATCCACGAAACAGATGTGTTGCTCTCTGCCAAGATAGATTGGTTCTTTTTTTCTCATTCAAGTCATCAGTTCTTTTATGTGAAAGAAATCAGGATTGGGCTTTCTGGAGTTGACTTAAAATAGCAAAAATCCAACCTAATGTGAATTTTCCAATGATAATCACTTCACCTCATTAATGAATAAGCACTTCTATACCATTTTGGAGAACTGCCACCATTAGGAAGCCTGCTTTCTTCAGAGGGAAGACTGTTCACCAGGAAAGGAAAGGTCAAAGGTAATTATTTTGTCTAAATGATCATGACTATTTCTTTTGACAAGCACTACAACAATTTCTGGCATGGTCCTTGAACTGAATGAAAACATAACTTGAATAGCTTTATCACTGAATGTCTGGAGTGTAATTTTCTATCCTGAGTCTTTATTTGAGACCGGTATTGGAAATGAAAAAATAATGCTGTCTTGTTTCTTCCTGAAATGTACTATCCAGTATCTCAGGGCTTCACAGTTCCTTTCTTCTCCTATTACTTTCTGAACAAAGTTTTGGAAGAGCTTATTTACTGGGAAGGGGAAAATCTTTTTCAGGCCCTTCTGACAAAGAAATTCCTGCTTAGTGCAATAATGCAAAGTAATTAGCAAATGTTCCTGATAGAAGACCATTTGAAACTATCTCAGACCATCTGCACTAGAGACCTTACTAGCAGCAATACATTTAGGAATTTTGCTAATTATATGTATTTAAAACACAACTGAAAAAGTAGCAATCACTTCTAAAGCCCTACCTGACATTTCTCTGCTACTAACATTACCTGCTTCTCACTTCAAAAATTGCATAGTGGTAAGCTTTGTATGAGCTTTTTAGGTATGTTCTCCCCATGTAAATTTGCTGAAACACAATGGACCTCCTCCCCATCCAACCTGGGGAACAGGAGCAGATCAGTCTATGTCCTCTCCCCAGGCTAATCTGAAGCCCAGCTGCATTTATGCAGAGCAGCCCCAGGCCTGCCCTGTGCATGGCTGCACTCTTGCACGTCCCGGTGATCAAAAAAGGCTGTAGGAGATCACAAAGAAATGGACTCCCTTGAGCCCTTGACTCTTCTGTGAGAAAGAGCAAGTGATGGCAATGACAAGCAGTATTGTTGTAAAGAAAATCTCAGCAGAAAATGCTTTAATAATAATAATAAAAGTTTTTTAGTCAAACAACCTGGGATTCTGCAGTGAACATAAAACAGTGTGATCTGCAGTTTTCTTTTCCCAAAGGTTTTCTATTTCTTTCATCAGCTGTTTATACATGAATGCTTTGCTATAAGAAGCCATGGGAGGAAGGTAATGTTCAGTGGCTTCTACATTACAAAAAATCCAGAGCAGTAGCTTGTAACAATGTGTTGCGCAAGACATCTGCTTTGGGGTATGATAAACTTCTTTGATTCCTATTTCTTGATAAGAGGTGGGAAGAGGCAGTACAGATTCTGCTGTAGGAAGAGTTGCAAAGCAACCAACTACTTTGCCATTTGCTTCCCACCCCCCTCCTTCTGCTCAGCATCCCCAATCCCTGCAAAGGTGTACCTAACGAAATAGGAATAATAAACCCAACAATAAATAGAAACTCCTTCACACACAACCCTGCGAAATTACATAAAGCAAGCCGAAACTTTAGAGGACAGAAAAAAAATCAAGGACAGAATAAATAGCAGATGGGAATATGGTTAATGGAGAGGAGTATGGTTTTGAGATGGGAAGGCAGCCTTGCTAAATTTTTGATCAAACATATCTACACTTTCAATAGAAACCAAAGTTAGGGTGTGAACCCTCAGGCAATGTGTTCATATGAAAACATATTTTGTTTAGTTAGTTCCCAAAGCCTAAATATGCTGACCACTGATAATCCTTTGCAGTTGCTTCTGCAGCTCTAATGTTATTGCCTGTAAGAAATGTCTGTAATAACATATTTGATAGTTTTAATTTCCATTAAGGAAACAATAAATCATGTCATAGGTTTCTGAATTCACACGCATAGGGAAGGAATGACTTTTCCGGGACAGGATTATTTTCTGTTTCTTTCCCTGCACATGAAAGTCTGGCTGGTTCCAGTAATGAGCGTGGAGCTGAAAAACAGTGTTTGTTGCCTAATCTCGTACTTCTGTGTTCTTACACAGCCTGTGCTTTCAGAGACATGTCAACATGGGGACATGTGAGAGCCCCAGCTTCCACTCTTCTCTAAAAAGGTCTGAAATTTCCTGGTTGCAGACAAAAGTTTGGAAAGATGAATCCCAAGTCCGGTATGGATCTACAATTTATCATTCAACCAGTCTCATGATTTTGGAATACTTCAAGTTAGCAAAAATATTTTCCCACCTGTTTTTTTTTGTCTCCTTTTTCATAATAGGGAGGAAAGGGAAGAAGGCACAGACTGAAATTTTCTCTTTTGTGTGAGCTGTGCGAGGAGAAAGGCTGACAACTTAGACTCCTTCCTCCTCCTCATTGCCCTCACACACATAAGGGCCAGGCTCAGTTTGGCTCCTAAGGCAGAAACAATCATGGTAACAATTTACCGAAAAACACGATGAAATAAGATCCTTAAAACTGACAGTCCCTGGTGTTCGGAATTAATTAAAATGTATTTTAGTTCATGCAATAGCATGAACTAGACTGCTCTCTCTTCCTCAAAAATACAAGAATAATAGGAGGCAGCTTCCCGTCAGCCAGAGCAAAAGATATTTTATGCCTTTGGACCTCAGTTCCAGGCACCAGCACATTCCAGATTCTACTGGTTTCTGGCCCACATTACATGGACTCTTTATTGCTTGAGTTAATCTACTGGCTGGATTAAATTCTTGTTTTCAAATCTGAGAGCAAAATGGACAAAGAGTAATCCAAGAAGAAACTGAGCAAAACATGACAAGGAGGTGAAATCTTGTTTTCCACATATAGGGCCAAATGTGAAGTCAGTGGAGTAGCTTTGAATGTACAGTGGTGGAGCTGAAGGCAGGATTTGGCCCTTGAAGCCGTGTATTACTAGGTTTGGAAGAGAGTGCCGGTCGCTCCATTGCAGCTTGGCTCTGACAAAATATGACTTCTGGACATAGTCCCAACAAGACGGGAATTATTTCAAACAATAATAATTTTGTTTGCATAGCGTAGGATTTCACTCAGTTATAAATACATCTTTTAAATTAAATTTCCCTTGAAAAACAATGATTTAAGGAACAAAGTGGTTAAACTCAGGGTATTCTCAGTGAAATCTAGAACTTGGGGTGGGGTCTATTGGAAGCCCAAACCACTGCTTAGTTTTTGCCATGACCACAAGAATAGGATGTTCAATCTCAAGCGGAGAGTAAATTGGCCTGATGGTTTCCTTTGCCTTTCCTGTAACAAGAGAAAAAAAATCACAGGCAGCAATGACACAGGGGTTTTGTTTTTTTACTCTCTCTCTCTCTGCTCAGTGAGGACAGGCAAACCATGGCTTTCAAAACACTTCATCTGTGGACCACACACAGCCTGAGGTTAACGCTATTACTACTCCTTTGTCAGGCCTTTTTTGTCTGCTCTGCCAAATGAATTGCTTTGTTTTTTTATTAAATAGGATTCTTTTCCAGTAGCTGTCTCCCTTAACCCCAAAATAAACCCCTTCCCTAGAAGAGAAAGATCATCTGTGTACTCTTGTCCCCTTGGTGAAATGGCAGAGGCAAAATTTCACCAAGAGAAGTTATGGAGTGTTCCCTGAACCTCTTACAGAAAAGGCAAAGGAAACAAAAACTAAACATATTTTTTCCTCTCACTTTGGGGCTGAAGAGTAAGTGCATGGCATTCAGCTTGAACTCTGGATACTCCAACTTCTTTAATTCATTTCAAAGACAACTGACCCTTCAGAAAGTAAAACTCAAGACTTCTTTACAAAATATTAATTTCCTCTTAAATTAATACCTATCTGTGAGATATACGAAACTATCTAGAAAGACTTTCTGCTTTCTGGGATTTTTCAAGGAATGAGCAGGATGGTTATCTAAAAGAAAGATTTCTGCCTATGTGTTCGAAGTAGTTATCACTTAATGTATCATTGGTCATTGTCAATATTTCAAAGACTTCAGAGAGTTCCCTAAAATATCTGCATGACTATCATTATCTTCCTTTGTTCGATTTTCAGTTCACTGCTCTTACATTCATATTGACTTTCCCCATTTTCCTAGGGCTATGAAAAGTTCTGGATCCAAGGGTCCAACTTTCTCTTTTTATTCTCTGTACAGTAAATTTCCTTCTGGTGCCATCTTTTACCCTTCCCTTTGTCTTCCTCTTTTCTCTCATCGGTTTTGTTTTCCTAACTGCATATTAACCCCTCACTTGTTCATCTGCCCCATTATCTATTTGATTTCATCTTTACTCTGCTGTTTGCCCTCATGAACAGCCAGTGCCTCACTCTCTGCATCTGCATCACATAGCACTCGTGGCTGGGCTGTGCTATCTGCCTAGGGAGTCCTGTTTGCTCTCACCCTGGCAGCAGAGCACCCTCCAGAATGGTGTGGTATGGCTCAGTGTGAACTCCAGGGATGACAGACCCCAGGTTTTACCCCTTCTCTGTCCCTGTGCTTAGTGGCTCTGCCCAGAAGGACTGGGCTAATAAATGCACAGTCATGATCTAATCAGATCAAGATCTGATTTCTTCTTTCTTTGACTAGCAGGTGACAGTTAAATCTTTCCTTTTAGGCTCACTCAAGGATGTGGGAAATATTTTGATTTCTTCCATCTGCTTTTTGTACTATATGAAAAAGATCATTTCCAATTTTTCAGAGGATATGCCATCTGGAAGTATGGTGTATTTGCAAGAAAGGCTATTTTTGCAGGGCTTTTTTCCCCGGAAGGGACAACAAATATGCCAAATTCAGTTGGAAATGCTCTGATCAGATGCAAACTAAGTCAATTTCTTGGCTTATTCTGGTTAATTATGCTGTGCTTTGAAGCCTGCTCTGTTCTGGGAAGAGAGGAAGCAAGGGCAGCTGTGAAGTGAACCTGCTGGCTCTACAGCCACAGGAAGGGCCACCCAAACTGGTCCACCCTCTTCTTACTTCTCTGCTGCTTCTCATGCTGCCTGTGCTCCTCACAGAATGGGAGTATTTCTTGGCCACGCTGATCCGGGGGGCAGAGAGACAACCCCTCACTCCACAGGATGGAGATGGGCAATTTAGCACCTCTGCCCTCACATCGGGGCACAGAGAACTTCCTAGGCTGACCCATGAGGGAATGGCAAGGGAAGTTCACATCTCTGCTTCTCCTCTGGAGCAAGCAGTCAGACACAGGGCCTACAGAGACAGAGAAGTGTTTCTTGGCACACCTTAAACTGGGGTCACTCAGCCCCTTCTACTAGAAACCTCATTAAATTAGCCAAAGAGACAAATTTCTGATGACTTTGAGTAATAGTCAGCATTTCAAATATATATGATTCGAAGTATACATCATTCCAGATGAGATCTGTGTTCAAGTAGTAAACCTCAGTGTAATGCATATGCAATAAAGCTGTTAGAAACTGGCATCTATGTTTTGCACTGGTATGTGGCAACACACTATTTTAAAATCAATTTTCCAGAGAAAAAAATGGAAATGTGGTTTTGTACTCTTAAAGTTTCCCAAGAGAGTGATCAAATGAGCTGGCTATCACATTGAGAGGATGAGACTACCTCAAGTAGCATCCAGAAGAAGAGTACTTAAAAGAATTGTCCCTTCTCTCTGTCAATGGACAGGTGACTTACACAGTGGCATCCACAAACTGCCTTTTTTTTTTTTCCATTGGGACAAAATAAACCAAAGCAAATTCCCAAGAATTAAATAATCTATGTGTGTCACTGGGTGATGGGACTTTCTCCCTGCAATGGACACACATTCCAAATTATACTGTGGAAGGCACGCAGCAAGGCTACCGGTTGTGTTAAGACAGTGCCCCAAACATGTGGGGTGGGAAAATGCAGTGACATCTGCATGAAATATGGACTGTTCTAAACTTGTGCGAACAAATAATTAATGTTATAATATGCAATATGAAATTTCTGTGTGAGGGAAGGTTATATTTATAGATGTTAGATGTATAGATGTACAAGAGAAGAGCTGTATGGAATAGTGAGAGTTTCTTCTTTTTAATTAGTAGATATGCAGAGGACTACCACAAGAACAACAACACAAAAAAAAAAAAAAAAAAAAAGCGCTTTTTTTATCACACCCAACTGGAAATCACGGTATATTTTGGGTAAGAACCAACCTGGTGTTAAAATCTTATTGGGAGATTTGGAAATACTGTAGAGACGTCATTTTGACTACCTCTGTCATAGTATAGGAGGTCAGAAGAGAAAGCATGGATCTGAAGGCCAGACACCCATTTCTTGAAGGAAGAAGGAGGTATGGGGGTTGTGAGCCTGCTGTTAGAACTGCCTGATACAAAGTGCCCACCGTGGATCACACGGATGTTTTGTCGTGGCTTGGTCCCTGGCAGAAGCACAGCTGGAACCAGCCCTGTGAGCCACCAAACTGACAGGAGGAAGTGGTATCTTCTCTTCTGAAAGGGGAGCCTGGGAAAGCACCAGGGAGAGAGAATATACCAGAAAGTTTGTTGTGAAAAGCAATTGGTAAAGAAAATATTGATCTCTCCTGGTCCTGTGTCACTGGCTGTGTAGGTGTCTGGGAATCGGCTAACCGGCTGGATGAAAGGAGTTGTGCTCCCTGAGGAGATACAAGCAGAGGAATTGTAATAACCGTATGATTTCCTTGATACTGCATCCAAATAATTTCTGTTCAGCACAGCGAACTGTATCCAGAATATAGTGAAGTGAAGTGAACAACAGAACCCAAACTATCATCCCTAGGTACAATCCAGTGCCTGCTGTGAACTCACAAATGTATCACTGAAAAGGGCTGGGGACACTTTTAAGGGGAAGTTTCCCAAACAGATCTGAAGTAAGCTGTGTTCAGTGCTGTCCATGGAAAAACACTGGCAGGCACAATCTCCAGTGTCTCACAGAGCTCATCACAGGACTCCACTATCGGCAGCTGACAAGGGGGCAAGTAATAAAATTAAAATGGCATGCTATTCTTTTTGTCAGTCACTGGCACCATTCAACCAACACTTGAGTCAATAAAATCAGACATCAAGAAGCCATCACCAAATGCGGTAAAAACAAAATTCAAATGAGTTATTCTAAAGAGAAGGCAAGCAAACAATCACTGTGAATAGCAGATTCAGCTAGCTTGGAATCACATGTGGCCAGCCAAGGAGGACGTTCCAAAGAAAGTGGGGAAAAACTGGGAACAGCATGTTCAGCTAGTTTCCCTTACAAAAATTAGAGCAAAAATAAAAACATGACATCTCAAAATGTCTGACAAAAGGCTTGCTTTTCCCACAGGGCCTTGTGAATTTGAATTACAAGAAGTTAATGTTGTTGAAAGGAAGAAAATTGGGTAATGTGAAATGTAGTGTTGGCAAATATCCTTGTGTGCCTCTCGTTAGAGAAAAAGAAGAGTGCTAATGTTAGCAACACTGCTAGAGAAAGGTAGACTCTATTTCCAGACCCAAGCAGCCATGGACATATACTTCAATTGTGTCAGACACAGCAATGGGAATAACTATAAAAAGCTTCTCATAGCAAGGTGGGAGGGGACAACCAGTAGAGAAGTGAAAGCAATTCATTTGATAAAGGTTATTATCAGAAATCTTTGTGAAGCTCACTTAGCAAAGTACAACAGAAAGAGCTTAAAGAAAGTCTGAGGGATACAAAAGGAAAAACAAACCCTTATTGAAAATATATTTGAATGTGAACTTAAAAAATACAGTTAAAGTCCAGGTATTAGAAAGAAAGATATTATCACAGTATTTTATCACCAGAGTCATCTTTGGTTGACATGTAAGCAAGGGTCATGCCATAAAGAGAAGTACATCAGAGTAAGGGCTGTCAAATTTACATCAAGCGTGTCAAATTAAGTTTTATAATTTTAGAAAGATTTTCATCTTTTTTCCCCTTCAGTAGCCCGTTAAACCAACGAAGTTTACATAACAGTATGTTAGTTTCCATTTATACGGATGGTCTTGTAGGATCTCAGGGATCAGTTTAGTAGTATTTTGTGTAAGTCATTCTGCAATCCAGTAATTACTGGCAATCTCGAAATGTATATATCTGTGCAAGTGAACTGAATATATGTAAGTGTGTATATTCTTAGTGGATAAAAGTTCTTGGCAACGGCCAAGTAAAGGGAAACATACTGGCTCTGAAAATTGATGAGGCTAGCATTTTTTAATTTCTAAACTCTCAGAGATCTTTTCCAAAGGACTAAGTACATCTTTTCCAAGCAGTGGAATGCAGCTTAAAGTGCAGTGTTGCAATAAGCGTCTATGTAGCCCGGGAAAACAGGTTATGTTTTTAGACATATTAGCAAAAACTGTATTAACCCATTTTTAAATATCATTCAGCCTCCTGCATGAATAATGAGAGAAACAAATTTAAAATATTAGTCCTATGAATAGCTAACAAATTTTCTAAAGCCCTGACTGTAAGGGGAGCTGAATTTTACCTTAAATCACATTAAAACAGGTGCTGTTGCATTCAAAAAAAATTTCTGCTTTCTGTCTCCAGATAAAATCTTCATAGCTGGCATTGTTTCATCAGTGCTAAATTACAATTCTTGTGACAATACTGTGACACAAATCCCAAAATGTAGACATAATTGTATCCCATGGAGTTTTGAATCTGAAAGACAAAACAGATAAGCCAGGATAAAATGAAGGATTAACTTGGAAAATTCCAAGTTTGTGTTTCTCCCTCCTCCCTTTCTTTGGCTTGATGGTGGCCTGCAAGCCTCACAACCCGTATCTCCTACTGATACTAATGCAGTGGTGTTTGACTCCTCCCATACTGGCAGGAAACCAACCTCAAAGGGCTTCTAGTTTGCACCTTGTAGAACTGGCTTTGTCATTACGAAAAGATGAGTTTACTGGAAGGCAAAATCCTAAATTAAATAAAAACTAATGCTTGTGATTAAGAAATCTTGATTTTGCAGTGCAGAAGTATAATCCGTATATCAACCACATCTGGAAGGTGCTTCGGTTTATTCAGGAGGAGACACTGGAATGTGAATGCGGGCTAGGCTGGGCCATTATAAACTTGAAGAATGTACGTCAGGCACATTGCAAATCTGTTATCACATCTTTTTTCCAGAAACAAGATGAGAACATTTAAGAAATAAAAGCCAAACAAATCCTTAGGGTCAATTATTGATGTTACACCGTTGTTGAATTTGACTCAAAGATCAAAGTCCATCATTTACAGTAAATGATCTTTTATTTATGTAGTTAGGTGCTGATCAGTACTTCTGATGTCTATCAGCAGTTCCTTATTTTCCTTAATCCTCTCCCTTCTGCACTGCATATCACTAGAAGAAATTATCTTCTGAAAAAATCTGCTTTTTTCTCTTAGTGTAACAAAGGTTAGAAGTAGAGCAATGGTGGAAATCCTGACTGCTGATGCTGTGACAGTATCTAGAAATGAAGGCTCTTAGGTAGAAACTTGTAATGGTATTTCCATAGATAACTGTGATTTTTCATGGATTTGTCTTGGTGATTCCTTGACCAGGACTGTTCTCTCTGGCCCTTCCCTCAGTCAGGTACACTTTTAGCAGATTAAAGTTCTTTCTTTCCCAGAGCACAGATGGTAATTTTTCTCCCTGACCTCATCTCTGAAGCTGTTAGGCAGATGGGAATGAACCATTTAGGTATCTGTTGATAATTACAGTTATATCATTGTAGCCTGTTTTCTGCTTTCAGTGGGTATGTCAAGGAGTTAGGAAGCTAAAGTCCCCTACAGACGCGTGAGACAGAGATATCTCATGGATCTTTCCATTCACAGTTCATGGTGCTCTTTCTCAGGTCTCTCATCCCAACCTGTCAAGCTTGGACGTTCCCTTCAGTATTACCTCTCTGAGTACTCAGAGCAAGTCCTAAGAACGACAAGAGTGGCTCTTGTTCAGCATCTAAGAGTGGTGGGAGTGACAACGGCCACTGAGAGATGTCATTTCTCCATAACATTTATTTGCAGATTTGTGAGGCCCAAATCACCAGGGCATTGTGCAGATTCAAGGAACCAGTTTCTCTTAAAGCACCAACCAGTAACACAAAGACTTCTGAACCAAGAGGTAATGTACCCCTAGATTTCTGCAGGCTCTAGAATCACAGGAATTACAGGTGTGTGGGCCTGATTCCTCAGGTTCCTTATTGAAAGCCTGACTTTCTTGTTGTGCAGAAATGGATATTGAGGTGTAATTTTATTTTAGTGTAAATTTTGTTTGCTGATAGCTTTTGTCCTGTATTTTTCCATTTCCCCAGATGGTAAACATTGCAGTAATAATTATAGCAGTAGAGTGGATATTACTCTTGCCTGCAAAGTGTTTAAGTACTGAAAAATATACCTGAGACATTAGGAAGTAAAAGAGGGTGTAGTCTATTTTAAAAGGCAGTTATCCAGTTCCAGGTGGTTGGAGGGCAAGATCAGAGCATTCATTTGTGATGTGGGTGGTCTGGACGGAGAGCTGAACTCTGTGCAAGGGAGTGGACTGCACAGTGGGAGAAAGAAAGGTTGAATTTATTAGTTACTTTATTCTGTTAAGTAAAAGTTATTCATGGAATATCCATAAAGACAAAATTGTTGTTAGAGCTGGCAATACTTAGTTTTAATTTACTAAAGATATTTAAGAATACCTTGGGAGAAAAATAAAAAGAGGAAATTAATGTTCAAATTAAAAGTGGCTGTGGGGTAAGTGTGCAGCTCTAAAACAAGTCTGAATTTTGGAAAATCTTGATCCAAATCTCTTGGGCCATGGCAAGCTCTATTTCTTTCTGAAAATATTTATTTTATATCCCCAGGGGTCTCCGTGTGCTCGTTTCATTTATAGACATTAAGGGCTTTTATAGGAGGCACAGGTAGGTGTCTTCCTCTGGTGATGGCATAACAGGATCCCCATCATAAAGGGGGTTTTGGAAGTGCTATGCTGGTGTAAATTCGCAGAATCAACTTTCTGGCCAATAGGTATGGATTCCAATCCATTACTCATAGGCAAAATAGTCCATAATCATAGCACCAGTTTTGCAAGCAAAGTTTTTTCAACCACATTTTAATCTGGTAGGAATTTGTCTGTCAAAGAGAAGAAATGGGGATTTTTTTTTTAATTAAAAAAAAAAAAATTGTACTTCTGCACTCCATGGAACGTTTACAACTGCGTTTGTGATGCACTGAAGATGGGAGCAGGTGCATGACTTCTGCACCACTGCTGGGAAACACCAGACCAAAGTCTCTGTCAAGATCACTGAAAAAAGCCTTATTATTAGTGGCACCAATCCCATGTATGACAGCACTGAGTTTGGCCCTTTATACTTTCAAGGTCACTAAAGACAGCAAATAGAGAAAATGAAGATGAAATTATTCTAGAGCAGCTCAGAGCAAGTGGAAGGAACCCTACCAACCATTTTGCATGTAATAGACCCTTTCAGAGTCTAATTGGTCTAAAATTTGAGGCAAGTTTAAGTTTGGAATTTAGAAAGATGGAAATTAATGTTTCCTAAATTCCTGGAAAAACATTATGTTCGAGTATGTTATTTTAGCTCTTGTTATGAGCTATTCCCAAACAAAATTGTAGAGGGACCAGCGAGGATGTGGAGTCTCAATTCCTGGAGATATCAAAACCCACAGGCATGGACCCAGGCAACCTGCTGTGGCTCACCCTGCTTTGAGCAGGGTATTGGAGAAGACCACTTCCAGAGGTGACTGCCAGCCTCAGCAGTTCTGTGATCCTGGGGCTGTACCCCTTCCTGTTTTAAATGATATCTGGAGAATATTGATTCCTGGGACTCGAGTGGTTTGGAATGACAGCCAGCCAGGAGATTAATTCTGTTATCCTTTCG
The DNA here is from genome assembly GCF_965140245.1 of Athene noctua. Classification (NCBI taxonomy): domain Eukaryota; kingdom Metazoa; phylum Chordata; class Aves; order Strigiformes; family Strigidae; genus Athene; species Athene noctua. The sequence goes on from NC_134040.1 coordinate 36,604,943, forward strand.
TTGTGCGCTAACACCAGTAGGCAGCTGAGCCCTAACAGCCTCTCGTTCACCCCTCCCCAGGCAGGACAGGGGAGAGAATGGGAAGGGCAAAAGTGAGAAAACTCGTGTGTTGAGATAAACACAGTTTAGTAGGTAAAGCAAAAGCTGCACATGCAAGCGAATTCATTCACCACTTCCTGCCAGCAGGCAGGTGCTCAGCCATCTCCAGGAAAGCTGGGTGCCATCATGCCTAACAGTTGCTTGGTAAGACAAACACCTTATCCCCAAAGCCCCCGCTTCCTCCTCTTTTCCCCCAGGTTTTATTGCTGAGCACAACATCATGTGTCCCAGCTGTGCCCCCTCCCAACTCCCAGTGCCCCCACAGCCTACTCACTGGTGGGACAGCATGAGAAACAGAAAGCCTCAATGCTGTGCAAGCACTGCTCATCGATAGCTAAAACATGGGTGTGCTATCAACACTGTTGTGGTCAAAAATCCAAAATATAGCACCACACAGGCTACCACAAAGAAAATTAACTCTATCCCAGCCAAAACCAGTGTACCAGTTCTTTTTATTACCATAGTGCTTATTTCCCTCAACTATCTCCTATGGTTGCTTTACCTTCAGTCAGCAAAAACAGTGCTTTATAGTTATTGCAGCATTTTTAATTTGTTTAAACAGCAATTCCAACAAGTTAGTTCTGTTTGTTTTTTTTTTTTTTTAAATATTTTCTTTCAGTGCATCAGATGTATTCAGCAACTCTGTACTTGTAAAGGTCTTTGCCAAAAGAAAGCCCGTAGCCTTCTGGTGTCACACATAACATCTCCAGCAAGAGGAGCTCTTAGTTGTTGGCTTGTTTCCATTCTCCTTTGCTTCCCTATAAATCAGGAGTCAGTTATTTCATATTCAAAGGGTGTTAAGCGGGAACTGAAACTGGGTTTAGGCTTCCCTACCTTGCACTGGTATCAGACATGCAGACAGCCATGAGCTACCAGATGTCCCAAAGCCACATCACCTGCAGCTTTCTAAAGCCGTTGTAGCTTACAAAATCACACTGGTCACCTGGAGGGGAGAGATCTGCATTGCACACATTTTTGACTTGTTATGCCATCTAGAAGTGTTGATTAAAAAAGTAAAATTAGAAGGCTCTCAGTGCAGAACAGAGAAAAAGCATTTGGGACACACTCAGCAGTGAACTGAAAGGAAAAACCAAACATTAACATGAGAGACTATTAGGTATCACATGTAGCAGTGGAAGGCTGTTGGAGGGCTGAAGGCAACTGGAACACCCTGAAGAGAGATATTTAGTGATTGCCAGCCTCCTCCTGTGGTTTATTGCCTCGTGTATAATGTCCTGAATACATTAGATATTACAGGCTCATTCATCACAAATGCGCTTTAATGGAACCAAAGGTCGGGGGCAAAATTAATGCTGGGGAGAAGGAAAGGCCTAAATGTATGTGGAAGGGAGGAGATGTGTATTTCTATTTCAGCTTAAGTTAAAAGATTGCTTTGTATTTGTGTATGCAAAGCTTTTCACTAATAGCTACTGAAAGGCCACAAAAGCAAGCAAAGAGTACAGAACCTCTGAGCTTATGAGCATATAGATGACGGTTATTATAAAGCTCAATTATAAATCCTAGATATACTAGGTAAGCATTAAGAGACGGCTTTAAACTAAGAAAAACAAAAAATAAAGATGGTAAAAGGCACAATCCATCCCTGTTGTGAGAATGCTGTAATACTTAGCCACAAAAAGGGGACTTAAGTATGCAGTAGGAGCTATATTCCAAGCTACTTCATTTTGCTTTGCTGATTTAATTCAGATTTTTAGTGTACCTTTCTGACAAGCTTGAGAAAATTGTACATAGAAGCATTAGCAAGAGACTCTCTTGCAATTGGGACTTTATGAGATGTCAGAGAAATAAACAGCGAAGACTTCAGAGATCACGAGGGTCTCCAGCTGAGTCACTGAAGAAACTGTAAGCAAATACTATGGGAACCAATAAGTCCCATTAGAGGCTGCATACACATTTCTGACTTGCTCTGCACGCAAAAGCAGCTCAGAAAAAAAAAAAAAATTCCATATTTATGAAATCTGAATTCACTTCAGAATATTTTAATAACAATAATAGCTTGATTAAGATCTAAGTGAAAATATGAAGGCCTAAAATGAATTATTTTAATAGTACATAATTTTCCCTTTTGAAGCTTTGCCTAGAAACGAGTTAAACCTCATGGACTAAAGAACACAATACACATAGGAAAGACCTTTAGAATGGTTATTCATTTCTGTAATGCTAATGACACACAAGCAATTGTGCAGGCTCCACCCACACAATTAAGCTGGCAAAATCGAGCTCTCTTAAACACAGGTATTGCCAAAACTTAGATTGCCTATACAATTGCTGTTAGGTCCGTTTCCATGTGAGCTTTGTGATAACATCGTTAGTTTTATGGGTAAAAACTTTTTTTACACCAGAGTCTGCCTTTAAGTACAGAATTGACTGTTCAAGGGGCTCGATATCTCTTTAGTCTTCATGATTCAGCTAGTGACCTACTTATTACCCACCATCCAAAGCCTACACAGAATATTTAATTTCTGCATGTGAAGGGAAGCTGCAGGAAAGATAATGATGAGATCATGCCACTGAAGAAGGTACCATAATGCACACAAGAGGACTAAATTAGGGATGCTCACAGCTATCTCAAGAGTTGCATTTTCAAGCACTTCAGCACTTCCTAAATATATTTCATCTAATGATTTTATTACTGAATGTTATTTCCTGGGGGTTTTTTCTGTCTGAAGACCCAGTAACAAACCACCATCAGGAACAGGGCTGAATTCTGATATGCACTACTGCCATGTAATTGAACAAGAATAAATAATAACAAGAGAACATAGGGGTTACTCTTTCCCCAACATATATCCTGTGTCAAAGTGATGAAGTAGAAGAACTTGCCAAGGATATCCAGCCCAAATCTCTCTACCCAAGTTCCTTGAGAAGATATGTTTTCCCACAGCTCTGAGCTAACTAAATGTGGTTGTTTAGGTCTGACCAGAGAGCACAACTTCCCAAAAGGCTAAGCTGATCAAAAGTTCACAGCCACTGAAAAGGAGAATTTGCTCTCCCCTTCATCCCCATCCCTTCTCCTCCATCCCCCCGCATGCACAATGCTAAATCTCTCCTTGCACTGGTTGTCACGCTTGCTGGATCATCCCTTGAACCAAATCAGGTTGTTCACTGCCAGAGTTCTTGTAGCAGTAGTTTTCTGCCAAATTAGCAAATTCAGGCACAGCATGAAGCTACTGGACTTGGCACAAACTGAACTGGTGGAGGAGTAGAGCCAGGAGGGGAAAGAAAGAGAGAGGAGCAGAAGACCTTCCTCTTTCTCAGCTGTGAGCTGTTTATTCAGGTCATCCTCACTGGTTGACCTGAATCCTTTGACTTTGCCATTTTACCAAGGGTGCAAGAGGCAGAGTTTTAAGCTGAGCTTAAACCAGTGTGTGCCCCAGCTGCACCTGCACCTGCACAGAATGGTGTGAGGGGCAGAAGAGACATTCTTCTGGCTCCAGAGTTCTCTCTCTGCTTGAGTTTCAGCGGCTTCCCATATATAAAGGAAGAACTACAGTTTTCCCAGATGAGTCAAGAGACATTTTTATGGTGGGAAGCATTTGGCAATCGAAATGCAGCGTTGTGCCCTGCTGGCCCTATAATATCTTGCCCATATGGCAGCGAGTTGTTTAGCACCCTAGAGCACAATGTTGAGCTTTGCAAGTCTGTGGCACCCAGCTAAACTGATGACACTGTATTGACATCACAAACTCAGTCAATGCTGCCTGTGACATCAGTGTATGACATCAATTCAGGAAGTACTGTCTTCTGAAATAACAAGTGCTTATAGCTTCTGGGAGATTTTGGTGTCCCAAACTCTGAGTGTGAAATTGATGAATAGATCTTTTGTTTCTACCAGGCACGTGTCTAAAACATCCAGTCTCTGATGGAGACCTCACAACTAGATCAGTGCCTGGTGTAGAGCTGTGTTGGAGTCTGTTTTGGCTCTCCCTCTGATAGGCAATGGGGGGACAAATTATTTCACCTCCCTTTGCCTTATGTGCCCTCCTGCCTCAGAAGGTTGTGTCGCAAAGCACTCTTCATTTTTATCTGTGACAGGAATTTGTATTTCTATACAATTACATCTTTGGATTTCAGGCAAGGACTTGTGCAAGACATATTATCTCATCATTGGTGTCACATAAGCTTGTATTTATAGGGATTTATTTCTTGGCCATCTCAGAAGGAAATGATCTAATTACAAACTAATATAGTAGGATCATTATTATGTTAGCTGCCCCAAGCCTTCTCATTATAAGACCCCTTTTTGCATTGTCTGTAATTTTGCAATTTTAACTCTTCGACCTTCATCCCATGAGGCTTCTTCAGTCTTTTTTTCTTTTTAAAATAAAATTTTCTGCCAAAACCCATACTAATTTCCAAGAATGCAGCTGAAAAGAGAGATGCTATTTTCCTGACGCTAAATCTTCCATATGAAAACTCTAGCCTACATAGCTTTCAGCAGGGTCTAGAAATTTGGGATGTGGGGGGAGGTAAGGGACTGTCCTTTGAAAGTCAGATGAAATTTAGTGATGTAGCAAATGTCTGGAAAAACTGCAGCTTGCACATGTTCAGCAGAGACTTGCCAGAACTTTGTAACATAACTCTTAAGAGATGCTGTCTGCAATGAGTGCACTAAACTTCACAAGGCTTTTCTGTGGCAGGAAGGTTTATAACCTATTACCACTAATAATTGCTCCTCCAGATCAAGTTGCAGGTCTGTGCAGCAGATTTAAAGTTTCTAGCCTGCTGATAAATCCTGTCATTGTCAGTACAACGACACAGTTGAATATTCCTTGTTTGCATCTTTCATAAGCTTGAGAAATTTGGCATAAAAACCTCTCCTTTTTAAAAAAACACAACTGTATAAACTCCATGCAAAGTAAGTATTATTATCCCCATTATACAGATTTGCATCTGAGATACAAAGCCAAATGTATCCATTGTTTTTTGGGTATCCAGCCAAGAAGTAAAATCTGATTTTTAATTTTATTTTTTTTTTTAATTTTTCTGAGCACATGGCTTGACACAGCTGTAGTTGTGTGTTCTCAGACTTCTGCAAATCTACAGAATCAGGCACCAGACTTCTGCAAATCTACAGAATCAGGCACTCAAAGAATAGGGAATGTACATGATAAAGACTACCTGCAAAAACCATGGGGGGAAAAGTGATGTCACACAGCCCCTGTCTGAACTCGCATTGTTCATGGGGGAGTAAAGCTAAGATGGGAAAGGGACTTCCTGAGAAAGGACTTACAGTAATATCCTTTAAACACACAAAAATCCTTTTCTATAAAGTTACCCACCAGGATTATATGATGTAAATAGGCATACTCATTTCCCAAAAATTATTTGGTCAGACCTATGTCAATATCAGCTCAGTACTTCTGCAGGTTTTCTCATTTGTTTATATGGACAAAATATAATAATAATTTCATAATATTTTTATCTTGAAAAAAGTATAACCACTGTTTGCACAATAATTATGGCACAATTGAATAGCAAAGATGTTACATAGATATGAGGATAATAATGATTTTATCATAAGATTAAACCTTTCATTGTGATTTATTAGACAACAATTAATACCTTTTATTTCAGGAAAACTGAAGTCTAGCTATAGTAATCACCATTACACTGTGAACCTGGGCACTGAAAAAAGAAATGGCAACTAGATGTAGTGTTAGTCACACAGTATTAAAAAATAAGTGGAAGAAATAAAATACATAATATTTTCTTTAAAACTGTTGAGCCATTCTAACAAACTTGTAATTAAGATAAACACAACATCCTCTTAGCACTGCTGTGCTCACAGCTCTTTCAAATAGCACATATGTTTTGTACTTTTATCAAGTGTGCGTAGACCTTTTTTTCCTAATGAGTTGTAGTTGGGAAGCAAAACAAGACTAAGTTAAATACACTCTGGCTGCCTTAACTCAGAATTTCCTTGTATTTATGGATTTATATTAAATCCCTAAGGTTATTTTAAAATTGTTTTCAGTGTTATTTTATCATTAATCTTATTATCATCCAAAAAAACTGGCTGCAAATGATTGCTTTGAGGATTGGCAAACACATTTGTACAGCTTGAAACAATTTATTGAAAACATGTTGCTTACATAAGAGAACATGCTGTCTTTAAATGCTGTTGGTAAGAATTGTTCATTTCTTGAATTTCCATTCTATTTATGGACTTTGAAGACAGGGGAAATAATTTAAAGTGCATTTACAGGTTGTGTACCTTTTTACAATCACCTTATTTTAACCTCAGGAGACGGGATCTTCACTGTCTATCTGTGATTTTGCAGCAGGCTCCTCAGTAGTGGCATACAGCAGCACAGAAGCCAAGGTAACATGCCTTTGCAAAATATTTAATCTTTTCTCCAAAGGAGAAACCTGTAACCAGTCCTGTTGTAAAGCAGTAAACATTGGCTTAATAATGAGAAGGATTTTATCTTCAGTTCAACAGAACAATCATTTTTAGCCAAACGTACTTCTATGGGCATAGTAGGTACAATAAATAAAGATTTATGGCAATGCATTTCCTTACTTTTTTCCCCAATATATTTGCCATCTCTATAATACTTCAGCTGTTTATACATTTATGTAACTCTCTAAGATGAAATATAATTATCTTTGCTATTTTGTAGCTGGTCAAAATGAGGTACAACCACAGTTACACAGAGCATACCTAGAAGAGCAAAAGTATGCACCCCCCTGAACATTGAGTCCCAGCTCAAACAAGACAAAATGTTCTCTTTCACACATGTGATGTAAGCTCCAGAGGTCTGATCTAGTCACTGACATCTATTAGCATGCTAGCTCCACACTTCACCTCCCAAGCACACTGGATGCTCATCTCCTCTCTCTGGGGCTCACAGTGGTGTCCTGCCACGGGGACCTTGGGAAAGGTCTTGGACTTTCCTTAATTACGAGCTAAGGCAGCAAACCAAACCACTCTGTCCATTCTAGATTTTTAAAAAATAAATCTTCACTTTCCAGAAAACAGCTCATTTCAGATGTATTTTTAACTGATACCTGATTATTCAGAATTTATATTGCCCTTTATGAAAATGGAGACAGTTATTTTCTTCTGCAGTCGTAAATCCTGTTCCTTCTGCTGTCTATGCAAGCAGCAGATACAGAGGGTTTTCCCCTCCTCCTGCTTTCCTGGTCTTCTGCTGATCAAGTACCTGGTCATCTGCTTTTCCTAAGAACACAGAAGCCCAGAGCTTTTAATCACAAATAGTTCCTTATGCTTTCATTAACTTGGGAAGGGGAAGAAAGGAATAGAAGGAAACTCTGGAGTTTGCAATGTGTGGAAGTTCCTTAAAATCCCAAACCTTTTAAAATAACTTCAGCCCTCAGAGCATCTTCCAGAGGGACAGAAGAAAGATATTGACTTTCAGTGGCAAAATTCTAATAGAACACATCTAGGTCAAGATTTTTAAAAATGTGATCTCAATTTTTGTAAATCCATTTACCTGGTTAGATATGAAGTTCTGTCTGCAAATCTGTCTGCACTTAAATTTCATGGAGGCACAAATGTAAATCCTTTCTCTAGACTGAAGAGAAACAAAAGGAGCTGGCTTGCTCAGAAACTCAGCTAGAATTCCACATTTCTAGCTTGCTTCTCCATGCAATCACTTGTTCCAAGTGCACAAAGGGTGGACCCAAAAACCCAGCAGTCCAACTTGACTCTCCTATATTAATTTTTTTTTTCCATATCCAGTTTTGAATGAGGAGAGTGACATATATGCTTAGGCATTCAGAATAGCTTCCTTTTAAAATTAAATATAGCTGTCTTATAAAAAAATTGAACTTTGAAAACATGCTAGATAGAAAGATTCCCCCGACCACAAGTATGCATAACTTAATCACAGCCAGACTTCAAAGATCCTGCCTTTACACCCACACCAGAGTCTTTTTTATTGCAATTCTTTTCTAAATAACTAATTACCTGCTAAGCATTAAATAAGCAGTTCACATTTTCCCCTTTATTCTTCATGGGTCAGTTGATGCAATGCTGAGAGCACAACTACCAGCTTAACCGACAGCAACACGGTTTTAGTCAGGTCACTCCATCCCAGTTTCCCAGGGATATGAGGTGTGTATAGTAACTTCTCTCCTGTTTCATTGTGCTGTGAAGGTTAGTTGAGTAACTTTTACTCTGTTCTACTTAAGGTCTAATTCAGCATCTCCTGCCAAGTAACTATTCCTTGCTTAGATTGATCACAGATAGTTTAGCAATGGCCTTGTCAGTGCTTTGACTCTAGAAAGCTGAGATTTTATACAGAAACCACACAATCACTGGCAAAAATTCTGCAGCTTGACTTGCACATTGGCTTGTGTGTCACTTCTGGTTCCCTGGTAAGATACCAGCACCTGTACAGTTCTTTGCCAGAAAGCCTTAAAACAAAAGTCAGCTTTTTGGAGTTGTATGTACTCTGCTGGAGTGTCCTTCCCTCCCATCCTGAGCAGCATGTCTCTTTCCAGAGCTGCTGCCAAAGGAGGGGGCTACGCAGTCCCAGTCCCTCCTGTCACCGTGCTCCAAAATGATGCTGAGTTAAATGCCGTGGGTGCCACGGCTTAGCACACAGACTGATCCAGGCAGGTAAGAGATTTCTGAAAGACAGAACAGGGTTTGTATTTTAAAGAGTCCCCCCTAAAAAAGAATCCAAAACACTATTACGGAAACCTAAGAAAACTTTCAGCCATTTGTTATTAAGTTACTCATCTAAAGACAGTAAGAGACAGACTATCATAACAAGACTATAAAAAAAGTGAATGTTTACTGGTGCTCATAGTAGATCATGCTTATCTCAAGATAACCCAAGAGCATTTTCTTATATACCAAGTACCTTTTAAAGAACCATGGTCAGGTTTTCACAAACGATAAGATGTTCCATCAGGATCAGTGACCTACTTTTTATTTAGACACAATTTACTTTGCAGCATATTTTTGTTTGGCAATATATGAACTAGTCACAGGAAACCAACCAATCCTGATTACTACCAGGTAAGTAGAGTTTACTTTCTAATCACCTCGTTAGGTCAGCACTATTCACTGGCATACAATTACATTGATATGGGCACTAAAAATAGTTCACCTAGATTCTTCTTTAAGGTCAAACCTGGAAACTTATGGTAGCGTTTCTATGAGCTTTAGATCCTTGTGGAAAGCCACCAGCCTGTCCCTCCTTCCACCGGCTGCAGAGAATGCCTAGGAAATCTGACCTCCTCTGTCAGCGGTCTAAATTAGGCAAAGTGAGTACTTTTATTCTTCACGTTCCCAGTTTCTGTTTTATGGTAACAGTAACTTAAATGTCCTGTACAAAGCCCAAAGCCTATCTGTTGGTAAAAATGCTCAAAATAAAAAGAAACTGAGTCAATTATGTTCTGTTGACTCAAGGTTATTTTTATCTGCATTAAGCACTCCCCCAAATTATTTTAAAGTGTTTTAAAATAAGCATATTTTGTAAGTTTTATAAATTTACTTTTTTTTTTTAAAAAAAAAAGACATTATGGTTTTGTTGTTTATATTTAATTCTTCCTGACTTTCGTATTTATTTCCAGGGGTGTACAATTATCATGGGCAACTTTCCAAAAGTGTTATGCAAGGTGATTTGGGATTCTGCTCCAGGAGCTTCATCCGTATATTTAACTATCTTCCTTCCCCAACTGATCCATGCCAAGTCCTCTTTCTCCTTTCCCTGGGAGCCTGTGTTAACTCAACCCCCATACTGAGTTTGCAATATAAGGATCCATCCCTGTTAGCTTCATGCCTCTCATGGTTACAGTTGTTTTGCTTAGATTTTATACTTTGTATGCATTTTATGCATATAAATTTTATGCATCACATCAAGATGTTTATTTACACCTTCTCCCACAATAACCTCAACATAAATAAATGACAAGTCCAGAAAGATATCATACTCAGCACATGGTTTCTAAAAATGCTCTCAGAAGCTGGGATGGGGGCAAGGGTGCACACATCAAATAGAAGGCTTCTATGCTGAAGGGCACGCCAGTTCTCCCAGCAGATCCTAGGAAGGGACTCAGCACCAAACCAAATGGCTAAGCTTTCCTGGGCTGAACATAGTAAAGCATTTCAATCCAACCACAAGCAAGCAACCCAAGTATTTCTACTACCTAGACAGTTGACAGGCAGGCAGACTGAAGTGTCCAAGGAAAGGAAACACCTTAAATAGACTGAAATGCTCAAATATTTTTGCTGAATAACAAGTACTGCCTGGAGGACACTGTCCTTACTAGCAGCTCTGGCTTGTGTTTGGTTACCATATACAGAATCCCCCAGGGCTCAGTATGGTTTCAGGAACTTGCATGCTACACAAATGTGCAGTCTCCTTCCCTGAAGCCACGTCACCAGGCACTAGAGATGAGCAGCCCAAAAATAATATTTTGGAAAGAGCACTGCCAATCCACCCTTCATGTGAACAGTTTCCTCACTGGCTCGCCTTGAGGTATTAAAAGTTACGATACGAAAGCCCTACAAGCAATCTTTCCTGCCTGGTATTGTTGTTAACTTGTATTTTTACTAATTTTAGTCTGCTCTAACAACCTCTGTGACTTAACCGGCAGAGTTTTGGGGTTGATAAGTGCATTTAGCCACTTATTCCTGGGCTATAGCTTTTTCTAAATCTGCAGTTTTCTTCTTGCACCCATTCAAAACAAGATATTTTATTCATTCTACTCACTTTTCTCCCTCCAAGATGTACCTGTTTGGCAAAAAATGTTTCCCTTCCTTGTGTCAATTGTTTCTAACTGGGTGCTTCCTCTTTTGATTGTTGTTTCCATAAGCCATGGTCCAGAGAAGAACCACTGCTTCCCATTCAGATTTAAAAAAACCCAGCAAAACAAATTCCAAAGCCACTGGTTGTCCTCCCTCTCCTCAGGCCCTGTTAGCCACCAGACCATGAGGCCATTTTCTGTTTGTCTGCTGACAACCATGAAAAATGCCTTCTTGTGCAGTTGGTAGCAGGCAGCACTTGTGCTCCTACTCTAGAGGCAAATCCTGCACTAGGTGTGGGGACCCCCCTAGAAGCTACTCCACACTTAAAGAGGAAAGCTGGAATGCTGAGGGCACTAGTTGGGGCCGTACAGTACTTTCTGCAAGAAAGGAGTAAAATTGTCATCATCTCTACACTTGCAACAGAGCATGAGCTGAGAAACACATTAAATGTTAGACCTGGTCGGGTAGGTGAGAGTACCTCAGATCAAGGCTGCAGCTTCAGGCAGACATACTAGAACAGGTACATGGAGGAAAGTCTGCGTTACCCGGGAGTAGGTGAGCTAAAACAACCCACAGCTCCAGTGGTGGTGAGTGGGAAGAGAACTGCTGAACTCACAGCACCAGGAAAAATTTAACTGCTGGGACACCAAGTGCAAATCAAGACAATGGACATTAGAGAGACTAGTTTTCATTTTTAACCTGCAGAATTCCTTTACTCTGAAAACATCCAGCAAAACCTTAATCTACCACCATTTGGAGCAGTGACCCAAGATGCCAAGCTTTCCCAGAGCACCTCAAACCGCCTGCATACAGTCTTTTAATGCTATATGAGCATTGCAGACTCATGTCCCTTCAAACTAATACTACTGGCACTACAAGTCTGGTATATCCTTAATCTCCCCCTGTCCCCTGCCCCCCCCCCCCCCAAATACAGTACGAGAAGGAGAGAGGAAGATCTTTATTACATGTGAAGAGATCGAAACAATTTTCTATGCCTATAGGGGTTAAAACCGAGAAAAAACACAACAAAACATAACTTTCAGTGAGATGTAATTTATGAATGATTTATGGGCTATTTGTGTAGAAGTACTAAGTATGACAAAGTCTCATCTTGATAAATCAGCTCAAATTCTACTAGTGCCATTAATAAATCAAGAGCAGATCAGCTCCATTCTTAATGTTATTATGGTGCCTTCTGTCTGCTAATGCAAGTTTTAACATCTTCACACATTAGTATGAGACAAAGATACATGAATCTCCTTGGTGAATTAATTAGATATAAGGATTGTGCACCATCATTTAACAGGCAGGACATCTCCCCGCTCTCTTCCTCGCACTTCTTTAGCTTTCTGAAGGGCATATCCATAATACATGGAAGGACAAGTATATAACACTGAGATAAAGCTGAGCTAAATTAACACACCAGCCGTTCTAGAAAGGGAAGGCTTCCCTCTCCCCTTCTGCAATACGCTTTTCTCAACCCGTCCCCCTCACTCCCCAGCTGTGCAGGTCACCTCCTCCCTTGTGCTGACACCAGCACTTGTCCAATTGCAAAGAAGGTTGATGCAAGCAGAACTTAAAAAAAACTCAAAAAAAACCCAACCAAAAAAACCCCAACACCCCACCCCACACTGTCTTGAAAGCAAGCCAGAATATCTGTGGGAACATTCAGCAGAATACAAAAACATTTAAGTGCTCTAAATTGATTTAAATGCAGTCACAAACACTGAAGCCAGCTCAAGGTAAGAGGAGAGGATAGGATATCTTTCCCTTCTGATAGCTGCCAGTTGCTTACTTGGCTCATCCACCTATGAAACTTTATCTTAAGACTCCAGGACACATTTGTGGGCTTAAGAATCATTAAAACTATCAATTAATTTCTAACTTGAGTTAGTCTAATTAGTTCCTACACACAGGTGATTGTCCACATGTCTTTACTGTGCTGGTCAACGCTCCTCTGCAGAAAGGGTTGGATCTTGTATTACATTTAATAACTGTTACACATCTTAAAAACATTACATTTTAAGTGTAATCTTTAAAATAACAATAATTAAATTTTTTTCATAATGTGCTGATGAGCTTGTGTCTTCTGAAACAGAAGCAGGTTCCGGTTAGTGTGTGAACCCTACTTTTTACAGCCTATTTCTAACGGTACGTGACAGAGAGGGACAGATAAAGACTGAGAAGAGTACCGATTAAAACTGAGGAGAAATACCTTCTACAGATACTTAGAGATCATTTGGAAGAAAAGGGGGACTGAGAAACATACCAAGAGATACACTGTGGAATTTAGAAATCTTAATACAAGTACTAGCATGCTAGTCTGAATAGCTTTTTCTGTTTAAAAAAAAACAACATGGTAGTTTCAACAACAACAAAAAAATTTGTACAAGGCTACGAACTACTATTTAGTACTAATTTTGCCAATAACATGATTTTATGCACAGAAAATTAAGATCTAAAAACTATGCATAAAGCTGTACACATGTTCCCTGCTCTGCAGAGTTTACAAAGAGCTCATGAAGCACTCCCCCCAAAATAAAACTTGCTATGTAAATTGCATATTTCAGCCCCAAATTTAAACGTGCTTATTAAACTGAACATTCACCAACTTCCTATCTCTGCATTAATCAAATATTAAGTAGACTCAGGAATGAGATGATGTAGTATGAAGCTCTATTCCTGTGTGTTTAATCTTCCCAGAGAATTCAGAAATGGTTGAGGCATGACCGAGATTTGCAGGTGTTTATAGGCTTTGGTTCTCATTTGGCAGTCACTGCTGCAGTCTCCAAGCACCTTGCAAAAGCTAAACACAACACCATCAGTCACCTCTTCTTCCTTCCTTCCAGCAGGTAGGCTTAAATTACCTGACTTGGACGACTGGGCTGGAAGGGAAGGAAACAGAAGCAGGGCAACTGAGGAAAGCTCACCAGAGGAGTGGAACGCTTCACGCCAAATTTCACAAGTCTATGGTCATTCATGCACCTCTTTTGACACACAGTTCCAAAGCCAAGACCCAACTCTCACATAAATTCTGGCTCCTTCATGCACATCATCTACATTTACCGCACAGGTCTGTGGCTACAGTGAAACACAGAAAGCTGCAGAAAGCCATACATGGAAAAGGACAATCGCCTCGGACAGCCATGGCGAATCCCACAGAGGGCTCGGAACAGCAACAGAGCCAACATAGGGGAAGGGGACCTCGTCAGCATACGGGACATCAGTGTGATGATCTTAGAGTGACCTTCATTGCTCAGCAGGCAACCTACAGCGGGTTTGGAACAGATGGGGCTTTTCAGGGTGTGATCTTGGGTCTTGCTAATGGAAATAATCATGCCTCGTTGTCTCAAGCACATGGATCGCTGTGGAGGATAGGATGAGACGCAAACTCCTAACCAGAAGCAGATGGAAACATTTATTATTGTGGCTCTTCTGCACTCAAGAGCAGTGGGGGTCTAAAGGGTCTGAATGCCGGCGGCTGACAACATCCCTCTGCAGTGGGGGATGTTACAGAGTAAGCAAGTTATCTCAAGCACACTCTTTTCTGCAAGAAATTGAGCCCAGCTTTTGTCTGCTGCTGTTGTGTCAGGAGTTCCCAGCTAAACAGCAATATTTAAACAGTTTTTGTCATATACTAGTCTTCCTTGGTAAGACATAAGCTAAAAAGGGTATTATCTCACTCAATTCTGCTTTATTTCCTTCCTATTATTGTTCATAAAAATTTACTCCATGTTTTCCGACACAGAACCCCCTATAACTTCATCTTATGACTATATATACGAGCTGGGCAGTTTAGTAATTATCTCTGGAAGCCTTCCTCTCTCTTTTACTGCTCCTCCCCAAAAGAGATTCAGAACAGGAAAGATCTTATATCTGAACATGGGATAAAATGCTCATCAACTGTTTTCAGTAAAGAACAAAGATAAAATCATGAGATTACTTGATCATATAGGCTACACATTCTTCAGTGGCTGTGGAAATTACTTAACACTTCTTTACTCAATTATAAAGAGTGTTAATCTCTTTCACCATTGCAAAGATTTGTTATTACTGAATGGAAGCTACAGTAAAAACAATGCAATGGGAAAATACCAGGCTCAGTAGGAGTTGGCGAGCACCAGACATAACTGTGGGAGTGACTCCCACAGTGGGTTCTGGCTAAGATATGCCAGTTATGTGTTCTTATTTTATCTGCATTGTAAATTGAGTTTTTGACAAACAACCACCCCCCCCCTCGTGCCCCGACAAGGTTGTTGAACTAATGAAGTGCACAGTGTATTTTGCAACTGAAAAGAGAAAAAAAGATTGGCAAGGGAGATATTTTTACATTCCTTTCAGGTAATCAGTAAAGGCTAATCTTATTTTGCATCTTTAGGTCAATGCTTATCCTGGGAAATGGGAACTCATGGCTTTATACAAATGAAGGCGCTCTCCCCTTGCCACAGGTGCCCAGGCAGCATCCCGTCTTCAGGGAGAGGTGATGATCTGGAGGAAGGGCACCACATCAGCAGCTGAGCTGGAAGCTCAGCACCCCCACCCCCCCACCCTTTTAGCTGTGCCTCCACTCACCCGACTCGGGTAGCAGAAGTGTTGGCCAGGTCATCTTGCTCACAACAACAGAAGTAATAAATCCCTGTTTAGTTTATGCTGCATTTGTAAAATCCAGCACAATGTTTCTGGCTAATCAGAAACTGTAATTGCTATAAGCATCCCAAGTGAATAGACTCTCACCTGAGACAGATCTGACCTCACTTTTTCACTTACTGTAGGAGAGATGGATTGAAATGAAGAAGTTCAGCTCCCTAACATCTGCTCAGCAAATGCTCACATAAATCAAGATGCAGAATATAGTATATTTGCCACACCCTGAATAGCAATAGTCATGCAAGATGAAGAGCGGAGTGAAATCCTGGACTTGCTGCAGTCCATGGCAAGGCTCCCATCAATTTCAGGCAGGCCAGTATTTTAATGCAGATTGTTACCAGATGGTAGATTTTAGGACCAACTGACAAATGCATTTAAATGCAAAAAAGAATTAACTTATATGATAGCTGAATTAACTGCATTCATATTATCAAAAACCAATACATGAATTTTGTGCATCTCCCAGCAAAAGCTATAACTGCTCTCTTAAAAGTACCCATTTTCACTTTAAAAACCCTTACATTCTTCTAACCAATAAACATTCTCCCCCAAGCAAGCAGATTTTCCATACCAATCTTGACTTTTAAACATAGAAAGATGCTATTTTTGTATGGTGTAAGTCACACAGTTTATTTAGATAAATACACTGACTCATGCTTAGATCTTTTTCCCCATGCATTGAATGGAATCTTTTCTACTAGAAGCAAAGTAACAAAGGTAAAAATTGGGAGTTGTTTCTGAGAGAATACTGCAGTCTTCTAAACCGAATTCAAACCAAACATCAGCTAATACAATAAGCCTAGAGGTAATACTACAAGTTCATGCTCAGCTTCATAGTGTGTCTGATGCTTTTTTCCTTAAGTCCTTACAAATAATGTAATAAAGACATTGCCTCCAGACAGCTGTTCTTAAATTCATCCAAGACTGAGATGAATTACTATAACTCACACTTCTCTCAGTATGATTGACTGTATATTTAAGAAAATTAATTTACACTGGTCACATTATTAAAATTCCTCTATAACCCTAAGGGAGAATTAAAACACCTCTTTCTCCTACAGGCAGCATCTTCATGCTCCAGAAGTAAGGGTAACAGTTCACTGAGCTATTGCGAGAAAATGCAGTTGGACTGCTGGGCAGTATGGTGAGACGTTTTACCCCGGACACAAATTTGAGACACTCTCCCAAAGTTATTCTGAAATGTTGTTTTTTATGGGTCTGTTTATATTTTCTCATTGGCTCCATCTAATTTTCTCACAAAGTGGGTAAAGGGATTGCTATTTTTAAACTGCTGGCCACAAACTCCATTTGACATCTCAAAGACAAGTTAGTCTTTCTCACTCGTGCTACATCATCCACGAGGACTCGAGAATTTCAGCTTCAATAAAGTATCTCATGTCCAGCTTAGCAAACACTAGAAGATTAATAAAAATGTTCTTTTAGCCACTGCTGCTAAACTTTTACCTACATACAAAGAGGCAGGAACTACCTCGATTATACCACTGACTTCCCTTGAAGATACTTGTAGCACCAGCAGTCAGCCACTTACCCTGACAGTCCTGACATCAGCTGCTCAAAGAGGAACGCTGATCAACTTCTACACTAAAGGCCTTCACTTAGCTATTCAATGCAAGAGAGACTGGAGCACTGCTGAGACTCCAAACTGTGGGTAAATGTTAGTTTAGCATTTCCTGCAGACTCCTGCTTTCTATTACACACACACACACTCCCAACTATTTATAGCAGAGTTTCAGCCATGTACTGATTTAAAGAAAAACCTACAGGCCAACACCAGTCCAGTGTTTCACAGTACGAAATTGTAACACTGAATAATTTGATGGGAATGGCAACTACAAGATAGCAGTGTCATTAGTGCTCTCTACTGGATAAACACATAATTACTTCAGAAGTAATACAGGACATCAGGGACCCCAGTAACAAAGTGGTGTAAAACCACTTGTATTTAAATATAATGCTTGGACTACATTTATTATGGTACTCAAAGCAAGTTAAAGCCTTACATCAAGATGCAACAAAGGATGTAAAGAAGTCCTTGAAAACAAGTCTGAAGTAGGCCAATTAGCATAGGCAAGACTGTACAGTACAGCAATATCTGAGTCAGGGTATTTTTAATCAGAAATATTCCTTCCCATTCTTCACATACTATAACCATATGCACAGATTAATTTACAGCTAACAACTGTGCAATTCAACTTCACGAATTCCTCTGCCCTCTGTAGTAGTAATGCCTTTGGAAGTCATAACTTCCTTCATCACTTTTCATACCCTGCAAATACAGGGCAAGCTCCTACTTGGCAGTCAGACTAAGCAGTATCACTTAGTTCACTGTGACTTAAGGCGAAGAAAACTAAAATTACATCTCTGTTACCCCCGCCATGACCACCAGTGCCTATGGCTCCATCTGAATGGAGAGCACCCTAATTTGCCATTCCCTCCAACCAACACCAAATCACCAAGCCCCACCACCAGCAGAATGGTTGTGCTGCCCTGTAGTTCAGCATTATTCAGATCCAAACACAGAATACTTAATTTGGCATCCAAGTGCTGATGGTTCAGGTACCTGCAACCACAAGCCTTCGCATAAAAATGAGTAGGAATCGGCCTTTGTGAGAACTTCTTAGTAATACAATTCCCTACAAATAACTAAAGCACACGTACCACTATGCTGCTACTTTCTACCAGCGGGCATACAGATTTTTTAGCAGGACTTCTTAAAGGGTTGAAGATACACAAAAAAATGTTTGTACTGTAACTGCTACTTGCCTGAATTTTTACATGCAAAACAGAGGCTTTACAGAAAGTCCTGTCAAGTTTTGTAGATGCAATAGTAAATTTTAAGTTTTTCCATTGCATTTTTATTATCCCATGTTCGATACATTTTGGAATTAATTTTATCACAGTAGCATTTAAAAGCTAACCAAGAAAGAAATGCTATTATGTACAGCCCTGTACCACCATGCACGAAGAAACCATCTGTCCCTTGGAGAGGGTAGCATCAGAATCAACAAGGCAGCTTCGAGGGACACAAGGAGAGGGAGTGCATGTGAAGATGGAAAACACCACAACACTGATGAAGCCATAGCAGGAAACACTATGTAAGTATCATGATAATGTATTCCACTGAATTTGTTTAGGGGAGAGTAAAATAAGAGTTACCAGATGGACAGAGCAGAATTGGTAAAAACCACTGCTGACCACCGAGCTGCTGTGAGAAAGCTGTACAAATTACAATTTTCCCTGCTTAGTGATACTGCACTTTCTCTTACCCAGTGAGTCTCTGGCTGCATCCTCTCAGTTTTTCATGAGGCACTTTAAGTAGGAAGTGAGTAAAGAGAATAATCTTGACAGGTCCCAGTGATCTGAAGAACATCTATCCTAAAAAAATTCTGAGTTTAAGAAGGATTCAGGGATGATGCTATCTACAACCTAAAATAAGATACCTACCATATCAGACTAATTCTTATACACATACTCTCACACCTTTTTGTGTAAGAGTGTGCATCATCCTTTATAAAAGTGAGGAGAAAAAACAGGCAAAAGAATTATTTGGAAGAAATAGCTATTTCCAAAGGAGATTAAGTTAAAAAGACAAAACTCAAAATATTTACTTTTGTCCAAAAAAATTTGCTTGAATACAACGCAGACAGATAGGAGGCTGGGCATTAGTTTAGCTCAAATAATGAAAGCACAAATAAGTCCCAATTACCTTGACCAAATGATTGCTATACTTTTTCCCACATGGTTTTTCTTCATGTATACATGACATGTGAAGTTGGTAAGGTTTTGCTTAAACATCTCTTTGGTCTCAAAAAGAGTAGGAAATCCACAGCTTTGCATACCCACACACTCTGAAGCTCTTGCTCACATTTCTTTCCAGCTTCTCCCCCCCCTTCTTTAAAATCCTCTGGCTCTTTTTCCTTTCATCAAACCCTCTCCAAAGCTGAGCATTCATGCCCAATCCCAGAACATGAGCTGGGGAATGTGAAACTCTTTACTTCATCCTGGTCTCTCCTGCTCAGCATGTCCTTAGCACCAAAAGGGGCCGCGTGAGATGGAGATGAACTGACTTTGAGTTTAAAAGCAGCCTTGTCAAATAAGCAGTTACAAACTTAACTCACTTGAAGTTTCTCCTAACTTGTGGCTTACACCATGCATTCACAACTGGAGAAGAAATACTGACCACAGTGTACAGATTCTGTATTAGATTTTCTCTCAGGAAAATGAGAAGTTTCAGAAAGAAGTACTCTGCTCCTCCATACCCACGATGAAAGGAAACATTCTTCATCTACAACTACACTTAAGTCTGTTGTCTATGAAGAGAGGGTACATTTCAGGCCTAGTGTACTAATAATGTTTTAATTTTTCCATAGATACCTTCCACCTTAACACACCCTGTAAAAGCATGGGAGCAGCAGTACTCTTGTTAGCTGCCATGCAAGATCACACTAACACTACCTAGGATCCCATTCCAGGAACCAGACCTTCTGCAGAAGTGTTAGTAACTACTTTGAAGAAATTAACTACTTGAGGTCTGTCTGCTTTCTATTTCATGTCCTCAAATTCATATGGCTTGTTATCCTCACACGTCTTCATTCACAGCATTCCCCAAACACAAAATACAGCAGACAAACCCAAATGATGAAATCATCCAACTAGTTGCTTGTTTATACTGCAGCCAATTCCCTTCCCCAATGAATTCTGTGTAGCTGCTGTTTTCATGGTCTCATCAGTAGGAAACACCTCTTGCAGCCCTGGGATTCTAAAGCACAGCAGAAAACTAGCAGCTGCTACTGGAGTTAAAGTGTTTTGGGGTTTTTTTTAATTATTATTAGGTCCTTTATTATGTTAAAGTTTGATCTGTCCTTTACCTTGGCAGCTGGCAGGTTCAGGATACTTAAAGCAAAACTGAAACTGTTCAGGTTAAGAATAATCCTTCAATTAGCCCAAATAGGTCTTGGATGAAGGGGAGGTTCCCACGATTTTATCCTCACAGGCAGTACCGAGCTTAATCCTGAGACCACATAAAGGCATCTGTTTCTAATGCCGGAGGGAGGCATCGGCAGCCAACTAGAGGAGACTCAACTTCAAACTACACATTCTAAGGGCAACCCAAACCTTTCCCCTTCCCTCTCACACAATTCACAACCCAGGAGTAATTTACAGATTATTAACTGGCCTGTTAATTGCTTGAGTTTCCTAGGTATTCTTGTAGTCAAGAAAAACAACCAAACCCAAAAACCACCTTTCAACTTGTAGTCTGGGGAAACTTGAGGAGAAATACACAAGTTGAAGACAGCCTTTGAAAACCTTGTCTTTATTTAGAGGAGGCCTGAATGTTTCTGTGCCATAACTTCCACGTTCATTGAGAACTGCTGCATTATAACCAATGATATTCTCTATTAATTCAACAAGTTCAAGGTAATTTCATCTCCTCTGAAGATTTGATAAGGTAACTCAAATGAAACCTTGTCATATCACTACAACCGAAATACACATGAAATCCAGCTACTGCCTACATTGGTTTTCTGGATCTAGTCACCCTGTTAATAGTTCTCTGTTCAGACTTATTTTCATGTTTTTGTGTGAGATCCTTCAAGCTGAGATCTACAGATACAATTTACAGTTCAAAAAACCCCCACTACTGTTATATTTTACTAGAACATCAATCTTTCAACTCAAGTCAAACACATGAAAACTTAGGTTCTTTCAAACACCTTTTCAGGCATTTAAAAAATAGATATTTTGACTTCTTTATGCAGCCCAACACGTGTACAGTAAAACACTCATTTGCCCCATCCATTTTAAAAAAATGATATGAAATACTATTAAACAATTATGCTAGTTTACAGCAACAAGATTTAAGAACAGGCATACTGCAAAAATTATTTCAACTGTAGTTCAGTAGAACAAACATCGTGAAAGATACAGCAAGAAAATTAAATAACTTTCTTTTAAGGAGTTGAGCACTAAATATTGTAATTCTATAGAGAACACTTGAGAAAGGGCAAGTCAGATGAAAAATATACTAACCTTTAAAGCCAAGTACTAACAAATTCCTGCATTTGGCAAGAAATAAGCCTCAGAACTGGAATGGCTTTGCATCTCTGCAAACCACTAAGGCTGACGCCTTTTTTTTTGTCACTTAACACACTGTAGGAAAACAAATGGTGAGACAGTTTACAGTCCTTGCATCAAGTTTTATAGGAATTCAGAATAAACACCAATCCAAAATATGGCCATGCAGCATAAAATAATGACAACAGTCTATATTCACAGAGTAAAAGAAACCAGTATTATGAACAGGTCAATTCTGATAACTGTTCCCACCATGTCAAAAGTCTTTTCAAGACTATAGCTGAGAGAAGTGGTCTCCAAAGTGAGATGCGTGCGCCCCAGGGGATGTGCAAGGCAATCCATCTGGGTGCAAGAAGAAAGCATTTTTTGTGCCATTAATAAACAAAATTTTCAATAATTTAAAAATAGTGTTTATTTCATCTTTATCACGTACTGTTTCAATTTCTACTCTTGCATACGTACATAACATTAGGACAGTAATACATATATCATTTATAAATAAATATACATATATTGGGTGCACACTTTAAAAGTTTTCACTGGTACAGGTGTGCAATCAAAAAAAGTTTGGAGACCACTGGCCTCAAGGATGCTGTATGATACTACAGCTGCTAGCCCAATCATGTATCTTGTTGCTGAATTAACTTTGTAACATCAATCTGAAATATTCTTCTCAGCAGCAGGTTTTCAATACACCTCTTTTTCCCCTCAAGCATGCTGGTATAATGGAAATTTTGGAAGGATTAGGCTTGGATAACAAAACATTGTTGACAAAGTATCCTTTGGTGGAACTACACCGAAGATACAACTTCAGAGCAGATCCATGTGAAATCATCATGAAAACATATGCAACTTCTAAATCAGATTAGAGCTGACTTTTCCTTTTCGTGGTTCAGTAGTCTCATTTTAGTCTTGCACCAGCACTTCTCCTTCCTTCCACCCCTGTTCCTCCTTCCCACACACCAACTCCATGCACAATCCCTTGCCACAGGTGCTGCAAAGGGTCCCTGAGTGACCCACTCTGAGCTTGGGCTGAGGGGGCTGGGGACTGTGCCCCAACTTGAGCTAGCACCTGAACACTGGGGCTGGCTGTCCTACCTCAGGCTCCTCTTGAGGCCAGTTGTAACAACTGACTCTAAAAATATTACCTGCACTGGAAAAAGCAGCAACAACAAATGTGTCTCCTGAATCCACATACCTGCCTAGAATCCAGCAGACTTTCAGCTCTGCTTCACCCTGGCTAGTTCTGTTTGTTTTCCTTTTGATCTGGATACTTTCATTTGTGCAAAAGCAAGACTCATAGTGAATGGGGGGGATGCATGTGCATTTAAAAAAAAAAATAAAAAGCATGTGTGGGGACCCAGTGCAGTGCTACACTACACATTACAGCTGGTGTCCCGATCACAGCCAGAGCTCAACTCACAAGCCAAGTCTCTTTAACCCACTTGCTGAAAGAGGGATACTTGTGAGTTTGTTAAGACCACTCAGAACACAGTGCCCTACACACAATTTTCGGTTCCTAATGGTTACATTTGACCTGACACCTACACAATTTAAGAGTATAATAATTATAGCTATGAATTCAGATAAAGGTAGACCTATGATGACTGTCTGTAAGGAACATGAAAGTTTTTAAGATAGGCTATTCTGATCCGATCTTTAGATCATAGATCATTTGCTTACCCACTGAAAAAGTCCAATGCATTTACATTTGATTACAGCCTTCTGATGGTATCAAGTACTCTAACCCATTACATCCCAAAGTAGGTTGCTAAGCAGGGAATTGGCCTTGTTCTAGACTGAGCATATTTCTTTGGATCACATCTTCCTGGCTTCCACTTTCCATCACTTCTAATGCCTCACTCCCCTAAATCAGAGACTAACACCACCCAAAATTGACCAGTCAACCTTTATTATGTTGTAGTTTAGGACTCCCTTGATTTATACTTCGATCTTTAAAAGCAAAACTGGCAATGTGTCAAGATGGGAAGCCCAACAGAAGAAAAAACTCTAGGAAGGGACTAGAAAGGACCTCTGGTTTATCAAGTCTAGTCGCCTACTATTCAGACACCACTATGCATTTAATTTCTTTCATAGATATACTTGGCTCTTCCTTCAAAGCAGGTCTCTCCGCCTGGAAGGCATTCCAGAATTAGTTCTAGTAATTAGGAACTTTGTTTCTAATCTAAATCTTATTTACAGAAAGTTTATACCCACTTGCTTTTAGTCTAACACTCCTTTAGCTTCTGCCCTTCACCTGTTAATTTGTGTAAAAAAAGTATTCTGACTCCATAAACAACCTTATCACCACAGATTTAAAAAAAAAAAAGACTTCCCATGAAATCATACTTCCAGCACATAAAGATGAGAAAATATTTTAACATTCCAGAGTAGGGAACAAGGCAGAAAAAAAAAAAAAGGAAAAAAGCTAGCCAGGTGGTACGATTTGTTTAGCTAGCTAAAGAAGCCTTTTCTCTCCTCATCCTGGATAAATGGGCTTGTAGGTAATGTAATCACCTGTTACAGGGGTGACATTCACAGCAATCCACTGTAATGCTCCACTTGAAAAAAGTGTACAAAATTAACTGTATGGAAGAAAGGTAATACAACTTCACTGACCGTTAAGACAAAGCCCAAAACATCATCTGTCTTGTTAAAAGGAAATATGATTTTAAAAGATATACCATCCTTGAGTTCGGTACAACAGTGTATCCTTCATGAAAGGAAACATTTAAAAAACCCTAAACTTCAGAAACAGTATTTTGTATCTTTCTACCGATTGAACTTAGATAGAAAACAGATTAAGAATGGACCCAAAAAGATCAATAAACAAACCATCCAGGATTCATTCACAGGCAACAGAAATCAAAGTACCATATGTACATTGTTCTCTCACATTATGTCCAGAAGATAGGAGCATGCAATACTGTAAACAATGAATAAAGGTGTACATTTTAGAGTGTGAAATACTTCGTCACTTTCACTAGTTTTATTGAAACCTTCCAAACTAGGTATGAATCAGCCCATGGTGGTTGTCAAGCAGACTTGCAAATAGGTACTCTAAGTTTTAAAAATCTATGTGTAAAACCCAAAGTAACTGTGTCAACAGAAGTCAACAAGGCAAAAGAAAAGTTATTTTCAGTTTGAGACATACCATCATTTTATACCTAAGGAGATCCAACTCTATTGGCATTACTCTCATAAAATTTCCATATTTAACACTTAATTTAGAACAGGCAAACAAGGGGTGTAGAAAGTCTTCTAAGAGCTCATGAAATAAATACAGTACAATAGGTATACAAAACTCATACTGCCTGTTATTTTTAGGTAGGCTACATGATTTGTATTTTTACTATGAGAACACAAAAACAAAACTGACCTTTACAAAATTATGATTTCATATAGAGTAAAAACACTTGCCCCTGCTTCTACTTACTAGCTTTTTAAAATGAACAGTAAATTGATACAGACACAAAATACTCCCACTATAACGCAAACAGCAGACAGCATTTTAGTGTATCCTCATAGTTTGGGAGAGAAAAGCCAAGTTAACCCGTCATACAAAACATTTTAAAACCAGAGCTAACTGGCTGAGAAGCCTAAAAGGAAATAAAAAGCCCTCTTAAGAGTTACAGAATTTGAAGGCAAAGGGAACTTTCAAGAAAACCTCGTCCAAGTACAACAAAATGAGAACGTTCCTCACACTAGTCTCATAACATTCCACATTTCCACAGCTGAACCCCTGGTTCAGAGACCTACAACTGAGATAGCAATGAAAGCGTAGGTCAAAGCCGAGGTACTACAAATGGTCAAATCCAAGCCTCAAAACCATTAAAAAAAAATGCAAGTGAGCTGCTCTAGCTTTCTGGAGCAGTAACATATGAACCTACAGCAGAGCAACTAGCATAGTTTTAGTGATAATATAAAAATAGCTTGCGACCTAAGTTACCTTTCAGACTAAAGTCCATATATTTGATACCATATGAACAAGTTTAATTTTCTCCACTTTATGCTTTTTAAAGGCATTTTTTAAGAAATGTGTTTATTTTGTACAGTTAAGCTAACACCTGCCAGGTCTGCATGCTTTTTAAGGATGCACTTTGTCACCTATTAGAATATAAAACCACAGTAAAACAGTGCAGAATTTCGAAAAATACTTTACATAAATTTACAATTCACTATAATTTGAGTTTAAAACTAATCACCAGATTCAACAGTGTAACTCCTTTACTTCTGTTACCCTCATTGCACATCAAAAACAAAGTTGCTATTTCTGCCAAGACTTAAAGAGTGGATCCCCATCCTCTGCTGTCCTAAGCAGCAAGCAAACACTGCTCCATAGACAGCACCAGTTTGGTCTTCTGCAGACAGTTAAAACTTGAACACACCAGAAATCTCTCACTACCAGCAAAATCAGAAGGCAAAACTTCAAAGGACTCTTAGAAGCACAGATCCTCAGCAAGGATCAATACAGGCAGCCCCTCTGTGATTTCACAAACACATCTCAGTACTTATGACCAGCTTTTTCTTAGCAATGCAGGCCACATCGCTAAGTATGTATTTTAAACCAAAAAATAATGGGCAACACACTGCATTTCAAACTACCAGATTTTTACTTCTGGATACCTAATAGCTTTCTATAAATGTACTGATTTCTAATACTGAAAAAAAAAAAATACTACTAACGCATTTTTCCCCTCTTCTGCAGCCTCAGAAAGTTTAAGTTACAGTACTGCAAGGCACATACAGAATCTCTTCCTTTCCAATACACAGCAGATATATTCCCTGAAATAATTTTAAAATCCTCAAAACAATTATAAATGCTACAAAGTTAACAATTTCTATTTAAAAACATTGTTCCTACAGAACATGCACTTCTTTTGGAAAACAACTTAGCAAATATTTATAAATTATTTTTTCTTCTTTACATTCACACTGGAAATACATTGAATATTTTTCATCTGGAAAGGTGTGTATCATGTCACATTTAAGTTATTGCCTTCATTATAAATTGCATCATCTCTGGAAATCCATAAAGGTACTGGATTTGAAAATAAGGTGGGGGTGAGAAACTATGTATATGCAGTTGAGCCCATCTGAAAGGATTTCCACATAAAACAATACCATCAGAGTAAAAAATAATCTTTCTTCATTCGGTGGATGAGGACAGTAGAAACTCATGTAAATGCGTTTGTTCAGTTTAATGCAGTGTCATTAGAAACTACTTAAAATTCTCCATTTTCTGTCTTTTGGGCAAGCTCTTACTACAAAAGCAACTGAATTTTTAAGAGGTAGTTTTTTTCCATTATGCACTTATTTATTTCAAATAAAACATAACCAAAAAACCCCAACATTTGCTTTTGAACAAGGATCAAGTCTCAAAACGTGGTACAATATCTGACAAAGTTCAATATTTTAGTTGTCCTCAGCAGTACTGGGCTGCTTTGGAACCAGTGTATTCCAGGTTGTCTTCATAGTCAAAAGACTAATCTACCAACAGTACTGAACCCACCCCCTCCTCCTCCACCTGCGGGGCCACAACTTCCTGGGGGGTCGTTGTCATCAAATCCATTGGGTCGGAAAGAGCAGGAGGCTGAGGCAGCTTGAAGTGCTTGTGTTCGAGCACTAAGCTCTTGCTCCTGCAATGAAAGGATGAAGACAGTTTGAAAAAACAAAAAAACCCAAGACAACCTCAATTCCTTGAAGCAGCTTATTTCTAGCAAATTTTTCAACAGCTTTTAAAGCAACATCACTTCTGGACTCCTGAATGGCTTTGTTGAACCTCACATTGAACATCCACAGCCAATCTGATATGTACAGTTCTGTTAAACATCTAAGTATGTGTGAATCTTAATTAAAACCATTTAAGTTTATGCTAAAATCCTATTTTTTAGCAACATGAGATGTTACTAAAGAATTAAACTGCTGATCATAAACTAACAGAACATTAGTTTCTGATGAATGTTTCACATGAATTTTCATCCCAGCAATTTTGATGCCCTTATTTTAAGTTGTCAAATAGAAAGGCAAGACCATTACATCAATGATAATTATTTAAAAGACACTTTTTTATTCCACTCAACTGCACAGAGTAACAATGTACTCAGTTAAAAGGCAAAAAGATGGACAAGCTATTTAGTTTCCATTCAGTGAGCTTTTAAATTTTCAAGTGTTATTACTATGCTAACTCTGTTTTAACATTAGTGAGTCTCAGGAACTCTCAAGCACTGCATTAAATCAGACTCAGCTGCTGAAAGAAGTACCTGCACAAATAGCAAGAAGCAGCAAGCACAGCCTCCTGCCAGCTGCTTTTTCAGCTCAACACCCCTGTGGCTTCTTAGACATGTAAGAAGGGCATGAGCACAGGCCTTTTCCTCATTAAAAGATATCATACACTATTTTGTCTCTGGCCAACTAGTTCTATAAACCTTGCAGCAATTGAGAAAGGGATACTAAACCCCTCCTCAAATTGACCAAGAGCTTCGAAGACTGACAAGAAAAAGACAGCAGACCTATACAAGCTGTATTTCCCAAGGAAAGAAAATTAAAGTATTCAGGTGCTAAGGCTCATAGCGATAGCTTCTTTCACATGACAGACACTTCATCACTACATACCTCCCTAAAGGCAAATGGGAGGAAATGTTAGCAGGGTTTTAGTCATTACATGGGTCACCTCGAATTGTTCCTTTCCTTCTCCATCTCCTGGTGAAAGCAAGAAATGGAGCCAAGAACCTGGAAGACTGTATTATACTACCATGAAAGCACTAAACTTAGTCTTGTCCATGTACTTTCACAGCTGATAAAAAGAGTACTTCTGGGTTTGAATCACTCTGCCCTCTTAGAAAAATACTGCCTAAGTTTGAAACTAGTTTACACTACTAAGGACTGAAATGCATGCTCTAAATTCTAAATTTCTAAATGCATATTCTAAATTTCAATTTCTAAAATTATAGAAAAGAGATTTGGAGGACATTGTCTACACAGATGTGCTGGCCATATTAATGAAAGACAGTATTATGCTATCTCCCACAATATGTGGATATCTACTAACTATAAGACATGTCAACAACTAAGTAAATTTATTAGGAGTAACAAGGGAATATAAAGAACTCATTTCTAGTATCAGAAATCAACAGAAAGTTTTGATTGCAATAGCAAGCCTGGTATAAATAGCCTCTTTAGTTGAAAAACTGCACTGCAAAACCATTTGGTTTAGAACAGAATTTCTTCTCAAAACCAAACAGTGGGAAACCCACTACACTGTACCTAAGCTGGTTTTTCTTTTTTTTTGGTAAAATATTTCAGAAAAGTATTTACTTCAATACAGCACAGTACCAAACCCAAAATGGAGTTTTCCTTACTCCCCCCTCCATTTTCACCCCTCCAGGAACTGTTTTCTGGCAACTTTATATCTCTTAAACCCCAGCAAGTGAGTTTTACCTAACAAACTGTACTACAAAAGAATATAGACACCAACAATAGGTTTGTGGATTGTGTTGCATTAAATAGAAACCTTAAAACTGTAGACAGAAAGAACACTACAGTCTTACAGCTAAGATTTTTTTTGCCAGATTTAGCTAGAAAGACTATTTATTTTAGTTTGCTTTACTGCAGTTACTGGATAACACGAGGTTTTGGAAGAGCTACACAGCTGAATTACTTCATGAATCTCTTCTGTTACATACCTCTCACAATACTGTTAGCAACAGTATGACTGTTCTGTCACTAGGCTTCCTTTACTGAGAGGGGACAAGCCCAGAGGAGGGCACTACTACAAACAGCAGCAACACTACCTTGCACTTGATTTACGTGCAAGGGATAACTCTCACAGACCTGGAGGCTTTGGTACAGAGTGTAAATGAGCTGCAAGCACAGCTTTTGGCCGCCACTTAGAAACACTGTTCAGAAGCAATTATAACACATTGAGACTAGGATAAACCTCAGTCATAATCTTAGCTTCATTGCTACGTGTACAAAACATCTATAATGGGTGGAAGGTATGTCTCTATATATGCAGACACAAGAGAAATACAGAGCAGTGATCAAATTATCAATTATTAAAGTTTCTTCAGAGAGTATTGGCATTAAAAACCTAAAAACTAAGACACACTATTTGTGTCTTCAATGCTAAAAGTGACATTATTTAGCAGTTGAGGATCTTTCATGCTTTAGTCCTGTTCATGCCAAATAAGCACATTTCTTCTCTCAAGGCATATATTGACTTTATTAATATTAACTTACATTAAATTGCTCTTGTATAAGCATACAGCACTGCCATTTTTGCAAGAAATAGCCTTGTTTCTTAAAAAAATATTGAATGTTTTCAGGCTGATTATGTTTATCCCGACAAACAGTAAATCAGGTAAGTAAAACTTCATAGTCCACACAGTTCTCTGGGCTAAGAGTAATGCAGAATATCCCCCACCACTTTCCACTTGTTCCCAGAATGGGATTTTTAATTTGTTTTCACTGGAGTGGGAGCTACCCATATTGCAGATTTTGTTATTTAAAGTGAAAACATTTTAGTTAGCCATGTGGTAAACTGGTATGCAATATTAAAATAAAAGTAGTAAGCTGAACATTTTTTGGAATGTTTCTTCTAAGAAATAAAGGCTTCTAAGGACAGGAAAGTATATTCTTAACAGGAAAATACTAGTTTAGAACTCTGAACAACAATGAAATGTGACTTCTCAAAAATACAATAACCTAATTCAGTGAATCACAATGTTAGTATCAATTTGAGAATAAGAGAAACTGAGCATTTCTAATCAGCCTCATTTAAATCAACAAAAGGATAGGATCTCAAAAATTTGAGATTAGTAGAGCACTACAGAGAAAACCAATACTGAAGAATCCAAAATCGAAAGGTGGGTAAAAGATCATAAATTTAAAAGAAGAACAGAACAACTAAACACAAACAGAAACTATATACTTGGAAATCTTTTTTTCATTTTGAGAAGACTATATTTCTTTTTTCTTTGAATTGTAAGGGAAAGGTTTTCAAGAAACTACTAACTTGGCTTTCACTTGTAAGCTGTAAGAGAAAGTGTACACTTTACATAACTTCAGCTACGTGTTCTGTAAAGAAATCTTTTCTCTGGAAGATTATCAAAAAAGAAGTTTTTGTGTATATGTACTAAGTGACTAACTTCTTGCAAAGAGGGTGGTGAAACAATGGCATAGGTTGCCCAGAGAGGTGGTAGATGCCCCCTCCTGGAAGCATTCAAGGCCAGGTTGGACAGGGCTCTGAGCAACCTGATTTAGTGGAAGATGTCCCTGCTCACTGTGGGGGGCATTGGACTAGATGATCTTTAAAAGGTCCCTTCCCATTCAAACTATTCCATGATTCTACGGTCTGAGATTGCTGCTAAATAAGCCACGTTTTGTGCTACCCTGTACAGTCAAGAAAAGAGGTGACATATAAACAAAGATGGTTAGGACAAATGCTTTAACCATGCAGTCTGAAAATAGCAGCAGAGTTGCAACTTAAGTTCTTGGTTCTCCTGTTTATGTTTGCAAAATACCTGCAGCTATTATAACCAATTTTTCACAGTGAGATTTAGCTGTTGTTTTCTAATTTGAATTTACCTGGTTTTTCTAATTTGAGTAGACCTAGAACTCTTACAGGAACAGCTTAACATATCCAAGAGCACACAGTAAAACACACTTCTATTGTTACACATCCAAACATAGCAGCAACACTCCAAGCAAACCATATCAAAATGTGGACAACAGTGGGTTTTATGTAAGAGATATCAAAGAGGCTACTACAGCCAGATGAATTTCGTGGAGCATAGGGAATGTGCAGCTGGCAGTAGCTGGTCCCACAGAACAAGGCAGAATAGGCAGCAATGGACAAAGAGAATCTAGTCATTAGCATCCAGACTTCATTTTAGTGGTTCTAGCATTAGGGTAAGAAGAACTGTATAAGGAAAACTTCACTCCAAATTCAAGTATGCTAGTAAGAACACCACTAAGAAGTTTTTAAGCATACTTTAGCTACTGTCATAATTTATTAAAAGATGAAAATTAGAACTATTCGAGAAGTCTCTCCTGCATAGAATTACAAGTGACTAAGTGATCTATGCAAGCATCTCCACTAAAAATTTAAACTGAAATGAGTTTAAGCTACTTTCCTTCCCATCTAATGGAAGCAACCTTACTAGGTAACCTGTCTGGTTAACTAATGGGAGCAACCTTACTAGGTAACCTGTTCATGAAGATGGATGCAAGATCGGTGATTTATAAGGTTAATATACCAGAATATTTAAAAGCCAACTTTTTTCTTTTAGACTCTCTCTTGTCAGTTTTAAGACTACTCTTTGTACACAATTTCCATCTTACCTGCAAGTACAGTTTGTTATCTTTTGTAATTGCATCCATGAGGTCTTTTTGTAGGGGAGGGTCTCCATTTATCCAGAGTCCATTTGCCGAACTGGCGTTCAAGCCACAGGTGCTATTTTGTTTTTTGTAAAACAGAACATAGGCAGTGTCCTTTGGAAATCTACTGGTAATTTTCTGGACTGACTGAAATGAGGTAAATGTCACTCTGCTGTCATTGAACAGAAACCATTCTTTTGGCACCTCCGCATCCAGTTCATTTTCTACAACAGTACAAGGACTCTCCTCTGTCAACAACTTATCCTGAGGAGAAACTAAAGAAAGAGCTGTAGATGGGTGGCAGAGTCCTGAAGGTCCCGACCCAGTAACATTTCTAGCATATGAATAATAATGTCCACTTTCAGAGGATACACCAGAATGCACCACCACAGAACTTAACACGTAGGGCACCAATTGTGGGCAAGTCACTTCATCAGCACCTGAGGGCTTCAGTTTTTTAGCAAGATTTTCTCCAATATCAGAAATCTCAACACCAACAGACCAACCTCCTGAAACTACAGCTAGAGGGGGTGTGGCTCTTTTGACTGGCAGTTCCAAAACAAGTGGCAGAGACACATTGTCCAAAATTTTGCGCCTTATATGACACTTTGGATCATATGAAAATCTCAAAAGGGTGAGAATGAGGTATTCAGGTTCCTCAATGATTTGCATAGTTTTCTCAGCATTCTGTAGAGAGGCACACTTTTCACAATAATACTTATTGTCTCCACTGAGGATCTCAGGTGCCAGAAAATAATTCAGTAAGTCTGTAACTGACAGGGTGTTTTTACCTACTAGCCTCTGAGACATATCCCTATTATCTTGAACTTTGTTGAGTTCAGAATTTGGGGTATTCTCAGAGTTTGGCTCAGTAGAAAAATCTTTCATGGTTCCTTCATTCATTATTGTGTCACATCCACCATTTACTTCCAAATTATTGAGAGGTGTTTCTCCTGCAGGACTAGTTGCTAAAGTATTAGTTTGCACCACACAGCCGTCTTTCACTTCAGAACGTTCCATACATTTTAGGCCGACATTACCCAAGGAAGTTGGAGGACAGAAAGCCAGAGAGAGATCTGTGAAAGCTTCTTCCTTTTGAGACATACTTTTGCAGTTCAAACAGCATATAGTAGTCTTCAATTTCCCTCCAAACATCTTCTCTATCAGAGTTCTTTCTTCACTTCCCATACAAGCTGCTTCAGCAAATACTTGTGCTTTATGGACAGCTTCTTGTGTGGGGGACTCTTCATTCATTATACTTTCAGAAGTCTTTGCTGAAGACAATGCTTTCAAGGTTCTCTCTTCTTCATGCAGCCTGAAGACAAAGAAAAATAAATCCAAGTAGCTGTCCTATTTCCCAAACAAATATTGCCGCACCATTTCAGACTTTCTTTCCAGTTATACTAAAAAATATATAGATGGTTAAGTGGCTAGAACTGTCTTGCATTAAAAAAGCTATGTGTTATTTTTCATATAAGCAAGCTGAACCATACAGGTCTCAGTACTATTCAAAACATGAGTATGAGAAGCACAAATGCGTTTCATGTAGGTTTCATCATATATAACAGAACACAATGATATACTGAGAGAACTGGCAAGTATTAAAAACCCTAACAAACAATGTTTTTATTATTTATCATTACATTATCTTAATAAATCAGTTCTCCAGTTGACTGGTTCTGTATGTCAGACTTTGTAAGAGAACAAGTAGCTATTTATCTGGTGCCAGAATATTTCCAAAGAAAAGGTCAGGATTTTGTAGCCAAGAAAGTTAAGAAACTACAGCAAGAAAAACCAAACCAAAAAAGAAACCCAAGAAGGGAGGAGGTGGCAGGGGTGAGGGAAAGAGAACACTATTTCACTATTGAAATAGACTTCTCCAGAAGTCAAATGTGTCATAAAGCAATCTTGTTTAAGCCACATCTCAGCAAGCTAAAATTAAAGAGGGCTACTAATAAATTCAGGTTAGTTTTGTTTTGTCTGTGCCACAGTTAATTTGCTTGTTTATTAAACTAGTTGTAAATGCATGTACATCTCTTCATGACTTATCTGACCCGTGTGACATAGCTGTCTCCACCAACACGAAATTCCAGATGCACGACTAAACTGCTTTCAGCACTCACTTTGATTTTACAATGGGATTATGACTCTAACATAACACCCAAGTTTAGATCTGTAAAAATGGAACATTATTACCACTATCACCTGCTTTAAATGATGCAAATACAAGATGGTATCCAGACTTTACCACAGATTAAACCCATGAAGGAAAGTGTTTCATAGACTATACAGATAAAACATGGACAGCCAGGAATGAGGCCCAGAACTCCCAGTCCCCACTCATGCAGTGGAACTGCTACGTGACTACTTTTAAGAGTTTAACATTATGTGATAAGACTGTAGACTCATTCCCATTAATGGCACAATAACTGTACCTGTCTAGCAGGAATCTGAGATATTCTGAGCAATCCTGCTGGGACCGAGGGGTGAACCATGGTGGTCTGGAAGCCTCAAAGAAAATTCTAGGAGCATATGCCTCCCTCTGTTCATGTAAAAGAGGGACAGACAAGGTTATATAAGAACTACTTTAAAATTGGTTATATTATTTTGATATTGACCACTGAACTTTGGAATACATTATTCTAGAGAAACTGTATGAAACACACAGTACACAAACATTTAAACCACTTAATCACAGGAAGAGAGCGCCATTAATTTTGTAGTAATCACCTCTAGTACAAAGATAAAAGTAGAAGATCCTCCAGGCAAATATTAAATGTGTAGTAAGTGTAAACCAGATGTTATGCGTAATAACAGTTACTGTTCTTGCTGGCAAGCTTAAAAATGTTATCTTTCTTCAGAACACCATCCATATTTCTTAAGTACCAATTTATTTTTAAGGTGATCCAGTCTCATTTCCTTCACAACAAGTTTTTTGTTATTAATCAAAGAAAACAGTGTCTTATGTCTTTCTAGCACTAGCAAAATGTTCTGCACATTTAATAAAATTCACATTAGAATCTGAACTACAATAAAATCTAGTGTAAAAATCACTGCAGAAAGTTACAATTTCTCTTAGAAAGTTACATAAAGTCAGCCTGTATATCAAGTCAGGTCTTCTTTGTTTTTTTTTTTCATCTTGGCTTCTCAAAATAAACCTGTTACTGCCCATTTATAAAAACAACACAATGTCAAAACATTCCTTTTATCTTATGAAACATAGATTTCTCTAAGTCCATCCACACCATCTAAACATTTGGAGGCAGGCTCATTCTCCTATAAATCTAGTACATTTGTATTTTTAATATACTCAAGAGGACTCCCATAGCATTGTTGGTTTCTGAATTTTGGTATATAGATCTAGGCTTATAAAGCAGCAGATGAAATAAACTGACATACCTGGGTATGGGCCAAAAATGCAAAAAGATGCTGCAATTTTCTCATCAGTGAATTACACCCATTTAGATTCAGAGATAAAACATGTCTTCTGAAACTGGAAAAAAAGAAAGATAGACATTAGCTTGCATGCTAGATTTCTAACAGTGCAGTTACCATTCCAGCTCAGATAATTACTTCAAGCTGAAAAAAACCCAAACTTGTAACACTTCCCTTCAATACCTGGATTCTGTTCTAGCACAGATGCAAAACCATTGTACAGTAGGAATTAACACTGCAAAAACCCTATTTCTTTAAACATTGAAATGTGTAAGAATGGGCTATAGAGAAGCAAAAATTTTTTTCCAATAGCTTTGAGATTATAACACAAGCATCACCATAAACTTTTACAGTACTGAAAGGACAGTAAGGAAAAAGGGACTTGTCTTTTGACACTGGACAGAAGGATGAGGATTTTTAATGCCTAAAATTGCAGTTTCAGAGCTGGACTTCAACAAAGCAATCAGTAACTGAGTGCAAAGAAACCCACTCAGCTCTAGCAAGCCGAGACACCCCAGGACACGTTAATATTCTATGAAAAGCAAGAATGCAACAACTGCGACAGTTAATTTGCAATGAAAAGAGCGGTTAAAAACGACTTACTCTGTAGCCATAAAAAGTGCCTGAATAACACTGTTCATGTAGCACGTATTTCCTAGATTAATTAGGCCTGTCTTCCCAGTTTCAGATTTCCCAGAAAGTCTAGATAAACAAGATGGCAAAGAACTGGATTGAGACGTCCAGGCACTCTGACTGAGAATCAACTTAATCTTCTCTTCAGTGGGTTTAGGCATATCCTACAAGAGAAACATTTAACACACTTAATAGGCTTTTGTATTTGTTTTTGTAATAGGTCCTGCCATTCAGCAGTCTTAAATCTTCACTTGCTCCCATATTCTCCTTCAGGGTCTTGATATTCCTCACAGCCTAGAAGATACAACCCTTGCAAGTCCTCTTCTTCAAAGCTTTTTTTACTCAACTCTCGAATTGCAGGAATAAGGGGCTGGTGGTCACCTTTGACCTGCATGTTCACAGAATCCTCTCTGCTACCAAAAACCACCTCTCAAATTTCAAGCTTTAATAGATCCCGAAAGCATCCTCTATTCTGCTAGAAACACATTCCTGCTCTGTCAAATCAAAATAAGATTGACAGAATAAAGTCCACAATACTTGGAATTAAACTGATAGGGGCTTTTTAAGCATCAAAACACTTAACTCCAATACTACTGCTATAAAATCAGGCAGTAATAATTGAGAGGTTTGGGGTTTTTTCATTTTGTAAGCTTTTTCAATTTTATTTGTTTGGGGGTGTTGGAGGTGTTTTTGTTGTTTTGTTCTTGGGTTTTGGGTTTAATTTATTTTTTATTTTAAGTGCATTGCACACTTAAATATTTATCTAAGAAAGCTGAGTTTTGCTTTAAAACAGCATAGGCCAGGTTCCTTTACTCACAGATACATGCAATACTGCTTGCAGTATTAAGATGTAGTGTTTAATAATAGTGTTTTGGAGATAACACCCTGCCAAGTGCTCCCTCAGAACCTACTTCTCTTCAATACTATCAGCACGTTGAACTTATATTTGAAGAGTTACAGTTTCTAGCTTGGATTGAAATGAAATGCCTAGAATAAACCTCACAAAAGTATATTAATAGTTACATAAGGCTTAAGAAATTAGATTGCACTTTTAATAAAGGATCTCATTTCAGGCTTTTCTTAAAGCCTGTCTATAATCATATCATTGACACTCAGGACATTTTTTCTAGCATATTCCAAACACAGTTAAAACTGACATTAGATTACATGGTTAGCTCTCTTCTAGCAGTTCTAAAGAATTTAGATCTATGGGTTACAGCTTTCATTTCTAGGAAAAACAAAACAAAAACATTCCACCCTCTAAATATTCCTAATATACCTTAACAGCTTCCAGAATGGGTTCATAGAGCTCTGGAAATCCTGAATAATGATACATCATACAGTGTATCAGCTCGGTCAGCTGCATCAAAAAAGCGGTACTGGAAGGTAAGCCATCTCTTTTGAAGGAGTGAACTAAACTGACCACATGTGGGACAATCTGAATGGGAAAGCAAGGAAACAAAAAAGGATGTTAATTACATTGTTCGATTTTTGTTTTACAGACAGCTTCATTGTTTTACACATGGTAAATGACAGAGAACCTCTTGTTCTTAAATAAGAAGTAATTGAGAAACAATGACTTGAAAAACGTGCATTATTCTTTACTCAAGAGAATTTTCAAACAGCACAATTAATTATTCAGTGCTCTCTTTAGCTCACATATCAAGTTTTGGAACTTCATGAACTTAGAAAATGCATGTTAAGATGTTAAATGGTCAAGCATCCAAAGTACTCATCTTATTAAGGGTATTAACAGCGAACATTTTGCTTTTGTGCCACCACTAACAGTGCAGCATCCTGTTCTAATTTCATGGATAGAGTTTTTAAAACAAACCTCTCAGTTTTCCTTAAACAGAATCTAATGCTTGGGATCTGAAGCCAATTAATATATTCATGGTATTTTAGTTTACAAGGCTGAAACTGGCTCACAGCTCCACCTAGTGAGGGAGCTAGCTCAAGGAAACAGGACAATAACTTACTAGGAGCTAAAAAAAGAGCTTATCACAGATATGGTAATCTATTTGAGGATGAGTTCAAATTCATTACTATTTAAACTGGGTATAAATCAGAAGTGTTCACTTCCTTCCCATTCTTCAGCTGCAGCTCTGCCTGTATTTTTAAAGGCATGAGACTTTCTACATTAGACTTAAAACATCAAGAAGAAAGCTAGCTTAACGCAGTCCCAAAGAGCAGGGACTTCTCACTGTGAACCAAAATATGCTGCACACCTCTGTCGGCTTCCAAGTAATCAAAATGGATAAACCGTGAAAGTGGATGGAGTAATTTGTCATTACAAAGTAGCTTACAAATTGTTTGGTAGTACAGACATGAAATACAGGAAAGAAATAAGAATGTAATAATTTTCAGAAAGTATATCATTTACAAGAATTAATATACTTCAAAACACCAAAGTAAAAGGGGCCAGGGGCAAAAATACTCATTTGTTGCTTTTTCAAATATAAGTTATTCTCTAAGCATAAGGACACTTTTTGTCTTGAGGAAACAAAGTTTTAGTAAGCAAGGTATCCACTGTTTAATCTTGGTGGTTTTGGTTTTTAAGTGTTCAATGTACTACAGAGTCAACTATGAAAGTAATAATGAAAAAATCTACCTCTTTCATTTTATAAATGAGAAAGTAACTACTGAGCTCCAAGAATGAGATTTGTACAAAGATATGAGATACGATAATTTTGCCCAGACAAAGTAAATGGGAAGATGAGAAAAAGTACAAGTTCTCAACTCTCTCAAACTGAGAGCCAAATTCTTACAGTATGCTGCATAATACTGAGAGTTGCACTCGGAATATATAACAGAAGTATCACTTCTGGCTTGAGGTTGAATTAAAATTTTATATGTCAGTAGATTTTAAAATGCCATAGTATTCATCATGATAAGTTCTACATCATAAAAGCAAGACAGTGTTTATCTTCTATAAAAAACTAAGTCATTTACCTTAACAATGCTCATGTATAGGGAAGGGTAATGTTAACTCAGATTCATTGCAAAATAATTTATATTTATCAAACGTGCATTTAAGCATTTTACATTCTGACCAATTATTATAAAAAAGTAAACAAGTAGTTTCAGTGCAGGAAACTAATAGGATACAAAATAACAGCAGTAGCTCAAAAAATGGTAGTGAAGAAGGCTGTTTAAAATGGACGGGAAAATGGTTACGATGAAGTTCTGAAAACAAGATCTTTGCAGTACTGCATGCAGCCTATGGTAGAAATTTTCCTTGTTAAAGTAAACACCTATATCTAGAACAAGCCTTCCCATATCTTACATTTTTCTCATGAATGTTTTGTCTTGCTCAGGAACAAAGAAAAGCAAGACAGTAAATACATGAAATATTTACATTTTGCAAATATTCACAGCTACTTGTCTCTTTCATTTGTGACTCAAATTTCTATCCTAGGCCAAGATTAAGGCAGCAAAGGGAGGAGAGAGAAACTTCAGACTTTTATCATAAAAACCACTGTAACAGGCATAAGTCAATCACTTCGAAGCTAATCAAAGGATTTGTAATCCCTTAAAACCTAAGAGCCTTGGGGACAGCTTAGAGAAACAGTGTGCCAGGCTGTTCCTATGGTTAACTGTGAAAGACCCATATTTCACTTAAACTTTAAACTAAACACTGAGCATGGAAACAGGGAAGGCAATACACATCTTGCTGTACTAACACCAACAGTCATCAGCATAAGCTACTATCTACCACTAAGTGCTGAACTGCATTCTGAAAAGCAGCCGTTAAAAGCATTGCTCAGTTTACCCGTAAGCCGAAACATAGTGTAGCTTTCTTAAAGTGAAGTACTTCTTGGTCTCATGCACCTATCCAGGGTGACTAGGCTATCTGGTATCACAGAATCAACTAGGTTGGTAAGGACCTTGAAGACCATCTAGTCCAACCATGAACCTCACACTGACAGTTCCCAACTCCACCAGATCCCTCAATGCTAAGTCGACCCTACTCTTAAACAACTCCCGGGATGGGGACTCCACCTCCTGCCCGGGCAGCCCATTCCAACGCCCAACAACCCCTTCTGGAAAGAAATACTTCCTGACATCTAGTCTAAACTTAATATACTAAAGTATATTAACTTAACTGGTTATCTGTTTTCCCCAAATAGTTTTGCTTGAAAGTCTACTTGCAGACAACTTCATTAATAGCCTTCACACCACATAAAATGGATTTCCAGAAGTACACGGTCAAGAACAGAACGCAATGCCCAGACACCACTGCCAGAAATATGTACATACCAGGAAGAACAATGCTTATTTCCAGTTATAGATTAAGTGGTTGAATCTGAAAGTTAGAAAGCCTAATGATCTGTGAACCACAGAAATTTGATTCTGGAACTTTGAAACAAAGAGGAAATCGAAGTGCACCAATTCTCTTACTCTTTACACTCACTTTAGAAATCACACGTGAATGACATTTCAAAGAACTGAAAACCATTTATTTAGTAACTTACCAAATGAAAAGCTTCCGGAGAATGCTGAAAACTAAGTAACATGTGGGAAAGGACAGCAAGGGCACCAGGCCTCACTAGAGGAAACCAAAGTCGATTAAAGACCTAAAAAAAACCAACCCACATTAATTTCAGTAGATTTAGAAAGTGACATTTCAGTAAATGTAAACAGATCTTCAAGTCCACAACTGTTTGATAGAGAGAATAATTACATGCAAATTATCATTACATGAAAGCTATACTTATTAGCTACAGATACATTTATCATTATTACGTGAAAGCTATGGATACATTTATATCATTTTTGTAGAATAGTAAGACAATATCTGTTGCAATACAAAAGATGCTACAAAAGATGCATGAGAAATTTCTTTCCCTCTCCTTCAATTTTGGATGTTCTTTTCAAACATACCAATTCAATTTTAAGCAGAGTGACATCAATGAGGATGGTAAATTTCTGGACTGCGGCCAGTCCTTTCAGTAGGGCAATCACCCATGTTTCCACATGCTGAGCCAGAGGCCAGGACAACCAGTCAATCATTCTGAAAGATTAATAAAAAATAAATAAATTTTTAAAAATCCAATATGCCACTAATTTTAATCTCAACAAAAATATTCTATATATTATCTGGGTGGTTATAGAGACTCACAAGAAGTAATGCAAAAATGGTAGGAAGTAGTAAATAATTTTGATTATCTCAAGTCATTTAACTCTAATTAATAACAACCTATTTAATACATTAAAAGCAAATACAAACCCCCTGAAACACATAAGCATATAAAATTAAATATTATGTATAGTATCGTTACTTGTTTTTTTACAAATACGAACCCTGCTTTTATAGACATTAAGCTAACACTTTTATTTTATGGCAAAAACTTGATTACCGAAGGTGGAAAAGTGCCTGTTCCTGGCAACCTCCCCTCCTACACCTTTAACCCCAAACCCACCATTAAGTTGAAATTTGAAAAGAAAGCCTCTAGAATTTAGAACTACATTTCTGGAAGCCAATTCAAATACTCTCGGTTAAAAAGGCAAAATCTAGTAATTTTAAATACATTATATCAGGTGTTACACCGATCTTATAACAGCTATCAGCAG
Organism: Athene noctua; assembly: GCF_965140245.1. Classification (NCBI taxonomy): domain Eukaryota; kingdom Metazoa; phylum Chordata; class Aves; order Strigiformes; family Strigidae; genus Athene; species Athene noctua. The sequence continues at coordinate 36,646,557 of NC_134040.1, forward strand.
ACTGGGGCCTACATGTACCCCAAAAGGAAGAATTCACTACAGCTATGAAAAAAATGAAGTGATGGGACTTTATATGTGCCTAGAAAATACACTGAAATATCAGCAATGGAAAATAGGAGTATTCTATCCTTTTAAATCAACAGACAATTTACACTGATACTTAAGGCAGACGGTCAGATTAGTTGAAGCAGTTCTAAGACACAGACGACATTGTAAGGCAATACCAGCTAAAACATGAAATTCAGGCTTTGTTCTGAGATTTTACTTTGCAGTATTTTTAACAGACTGCAAGATTCCCTTCTTTAAACCAGACGGGGCACCACTAATTAAATTGAAGGAAAAATTTTTCACTATGAGGTGAAAAACACAGCAACAAGTTATACAGTAAAGCCGAGGAACCTTGTCCCTTGCAGAAAGCTCTTAACTTGATTGGAAAAGGCCCTGAGCCAACAATGTCTGGCCCTGCTGTGAGCAGGACTGGACAAGATCAACTCCAAAGGCTCCACTCAAACTTCATAACACTAAAATTCTGTTCTAGAATTCATTGAAAATAGCAAGTTAGAATTATGTTTCTTCTTTTCTGAAATGGCTCCTCATAAAAATTCTAGCCTAACTAACCAGTCTAACAAACAGTCACTATCACTACAAATAGGCATAGTTAGTGATTATCAGTCTGAAGCAAAACTATCAGCCCTATGTTCTTCATAGAGATTAAAAGAGCTCCAGACTTAAATCAGTGTTTCAGCCCTCAGATGCCAAACTAAAAAGAAAACCACAGTCTTTAGCAACACCAGACATGTATTCCAGGAATACTGTATCACCATAAACATTTACATAGTTTCTAGTTTGAATCTGAAAAAAGTATGGTACACACCTTCCAACACTTATGTATCTTAGAATTATGTGCTATCGGCACAAATAACATTCAGAGGTTCCTCTAAAATAAACCATCATTAGGACTGCCTTTTTAACAATGAAGCACAGACCTTACTGGGTATTCCATGTTACTGCAAAAAAAAAAGGGGGGAAAAAAACCACGGCAACATTATAATTATTGCTCTGAATTTACACAAAGCTCTCATTTCCTCAAGATGTTCAATTCAAACATGTTTATTCTGAGCACCCTTTTCATATACTTTCCAAAATGGGGAATCAAATGGAGGCCAAAACTGCTTTTGCCTGCAAAGAATTAACCTTACCCTAAGAACAGACTCCAAACCTTCTTTCCCTCCCCTCAATTGTCAGGCTTGATAATTTTTCTGCAGTGCCACAAACACCTGCACAGTTAATTTAAGCCTAATGACAACACATTTGGTTTTCTTAATTAACTTCTTAGACAAGTAAAAAGTATTTGATAGAGCCCTACATTAGAACCACTGTTTTGAAGTATCTGATTACCACCTTTATGCCCTCTGTGCACTTTCAACCACGCTGACTCACAAACTCCAAATGAAACACAGTGCTGCTGGGTGAGAGTTGGTGCTCCCTGTGTTCCATCCCATTGCTCTGGTTATGTGATGGGCCATCCTGTGTCATCTCTAGCCAGTATAATTAACTACTAAAACTATGCAACATTGTTACTAGTAAAATCAACAGCTACCGTTACAGATAACCCTGCAAAGAGAAGCCTCATTCTCTGTATAATTGATACAGATATAAGTCCCATCCTTAAAATCTCTTTCTGCTCTTAATAGCAGAAGAGGAAACAGAAGTAAACTTGCAGACATGCTTGAGACTGTCCTAAAAACATCAAGTCTGAGATCTGATAGGTGAAGATTAGACACCTTGATTACTAAATCCTTTCTGTGCTGCATTTACTTGGCTCCTGCTCTGTTGCAATCAATGACTATATTTTTAATAAAGGCAGATATTAATATGGGACATGATGATCATGAATAAAAACACAGACTACATTTTTTGTCTTTGACCAGATTAAGAGAAACTCAAAGGCCTCAAGAGGACCTTCCACCTCTTATCACTCTGAAATGAGCAGGCCTGCTATCTTGTGTATGTGCCTAACAAGGACAGTACTTCTGATATCTCTGGGTAGAAAAAAACCATTATCTGTGCAACCTCAGACAGTAATTTCTTTCACAAATATATCTTTTCAGCCACACCAAAGAATTTGGCAGCTCAAGTGCAAATCACTCTGATTAGAAAGAAACAACAAACCAACAACAACAGATCCTCAGACTACCAGGCACCCTCCCCCCAGCCCCAGAAAAAAAGTAACAACTTTTACAGTATTTTACATTTTTACCAACAGATCAAACGGCCTGGTCACATCTGGAGTTTTCATTGGCAAAACTTTCCATTTCTCTTGACAAAGATGCTTGTGTTAAAGTGCAAACAAGCATTATACTCGATACTGAGTATAAGCAGCCAATTTCCTCTGAGACCTCTGAAGACCCTTAGAGCAGACATAAATCCCAGAAGAAATTCAACAATTTTCTGCTTTTCCTCACAGAGGCTTCAGGTAAGGTTTCATGAGCCAGCTGAGAACAGCTCAATGATGCCAAAAAGCAAGCACCCTTTCTTACATGAACCTGCGCCTAATATAATCACCTACTGAAGAGATTCAATTTATTAGTCTCCTAATTACAGATTAGTTATTAATCTGTGTTCAACTTTAGACAGACTCCACAGTGTCATGAAAGTTATCCTTAGGAAGTGAGCAACAAGGTCTCTAATTTGCAGTCACCAAAGCTTTGCTGACTCTCATCAGGAGACCTTGTTTGTGCCTGGACTTCTGTGTCTCCTGGGAATGATGCAAGTCTGATGACAACATTGTCATTTGGTGCTCCAGACATTCCAGCTGCATTATCCTCTTTACAATTACACCTCCAAGCCAGAAGAGAGTAATTACTGCAAAGGATTGCCAGACGTAGAAAAATAAACTAGATACAATGTTGTCATGAGAGTATCTACAAACAAAAACAACAAGGGATACCTGAAAAGTTCCATGAACAGAACCAGAAGCTCTTAAAATCAAGTATTATTTCAAAGAATGAACAAGGCATGTAAGATTGCACTGCTCTTTCAAGAACCAGAGGAAAAAACCCACCACACTGCTTGTATTAAGAAAGAGAACTTATTTGATAATAACTCATATTATACCCAAAGCTCGGCACTGCATTACTTCCCTAAGTAGAGGCACACAGAGAAGCCATTCTAAAGCTACAATCATACAATCACATTGTTTTGAAGCCAGTAATAGAACATAAATGTTAAAATTACACTGACATGAAAATTAATCACCAGCACTTCACTGGCAAATTATTAGCATGCCCAAATCCTTCTGAATTTCCCAGCTTTGAATTTTAGACAGGGCACACAGCTTTGTTAAAATCTGTTCAGTCAAGAAGATTCTTTTAAAGTCAAGTCCCTAAGCGATATGTCTTACCCCAAATTACAATATTAATGCTGCTGCTTCTCATTAATTATGTTTTCAAATGAAATACAGCTTCTCAACTTAACATAAATATGAGGAATGTTTTCAGTGTGAAAAAACGCTCCGTATTTCAGCAAGACATGCAAGTGCTACACTACATGAGCCTGTAAGTATTATATCATGCTCAAATGGAAGTAGTTAAAAAAATAATATAGCAGACATGAAATTATTTTAGTTGAAAAACTTTTAAAAAGTTTTTTTAAACAACCCAAATTTCTAACAGCCTCCTGTTTAACTGCTTTACTCGTTTTTCTACCCCTCAGTGCTCAGTAACAGCCTCTTCCATATTCTTTAAAAAAAATAAAGAACTTGAAGGTGGTCTTCATTTTCCTCCCACTGTCATCTTTCTGCACCACTTTCATTCACATACGTGAAGATACTAACAAAGATTGAATCACCGTCTGTCAACAATGCTCCTAATCTCAATATTTACTCATGCTTAGATGAGGGACAAGCAGCATAATATACAATTGGTTCTACATCATTCCTACTCTTCTATTATTCAGAGAACATCCAGAAGACCTCTGGAGGCTTGAGTGAAGATGGAAACAGAGGCTGTCCCCTGTGAATCCCACTAAAAAGTCAGGAGGATACCTAAGGAGAAAAACCCCTCAAAACTATGCAATAAAACTAGTTTCTGTCTCCTTTCTCCAGAGGAGATGATGGGTAAGACAATTATGTGAGAGCAACTCCGCTTCCTGGAAGAGCAGAAAGGTTGATCTTCTGAAAATAAGGTCTTGTTTCTCAGCTTGAGAGTAAACTCCACAGTTTCCTTTTTATGCTATCTCACATAAGGTGGGAGATTCAAACATAAGATGTCATCTAAAAGGAACACAGCTGGTTTCCTCTTAGTTTCTATTTAACCCTCTTCTTCATCCACCTTAGCAAAGCATGAGGAAAAAAGTCACATTAGCAATGAAGACAGCAACCTTAAACGGAAACCATGCCAGTAACATCCACAGCATCATAAAAATATATTTCCTTACCATGCTAAACAGCGTAACTTAGAAAATTATTTTCAAAGGAGGGATTTTTTATTGGTTTTTGTTTGGTTGGGTTTTTTTTTAATGGAACCTAAGTGACAAGCAACATCAAAAAAGATAAGAATAAGACATTTTTTTCCCCTCTTTATAATGAAACACAGTACCTGCACAGAGCTTGAGTCATACTTGCATCTTTCACATTTGGATCTGTAGTAAGGCTCCTGATGAGTACTGTAATCATCTGTAATGGTATGTGCTGCACGACACTTGCCAGTGCAACAGAAGGTTCAAATGAAGTATCTGCAACAGTTGGAAGATGACAATAATGTAAGAAACTTAAAAAAAAGACCCACAGAAAAAATATGCTTCATCTTCTACCCTACAACTCCGCTCTATCTGTAAAGACACAATGAGACAATGAGTCTATCCTACACCTAACATTCTATCACCACAGAGCAAAACAAAATTAAAGTTTCAGTGGATTAAGGACAATGAATAGCGGTGAATTACAAATGCCTTTTGTTCATCTAATATCCATGCAAGAAAGTAACAATCTGACAACTTTCTCCTCCACTCTCAATAAAACTGAGAAGTGCGGTATTCTTCTAAAAAGAGGTACCATACAACTATTTGTCATACTTGACATTACACCTAAGGATCCAATGCAACTGATACTGCCCATGCCCCATCTCAAAAACTCTCTGCTAACCACATCAGTTATGGTAAAAGCTAACGGTATAATGTCAAGTTACCCAGGTGCCTCAACAGCAAAGGTGCTTTCCAATGTGAGCTAATGTGATATTTCTTAGATTTCAAAGGTCAGAAAGGACCGATTTACAGTTGCTGGCAGGGAATCCTTCATATCATACCCAAGTTTTACATATTCCTTACATCCAGCCCAGTTTTGTAGACTATACAGTTCCAAGACCAAAGGTATCCCTCTGGAGAGAGGAAGGAGGAAGAGTAGCTTTTGCTGCTTAGAGCTGTATTTTTTCCTAACAGGACACCCACAGAATCACCTAGGTTGGACCTTGAAGATCACCTAGTCCAACCATTTCCACCCAAGGCAGGCATATCATTTAAAGCACCGCAGCAGGGTTTTTTCCAGAAACCACGCTGCTCTACAGCTAAATAAATCCCCATTTCCCCTCTAGCTTTTCTTTGGGGGGTGTTCACTTTCTCGACGGCCAAAAAGTCACATTTCAGTATCCAGGCGAGGAAGCAACGGTTCCACGGCAGCGCCTGCAAAGCACCCGGTGCCATGGGTAGGGCTTTTTCCCTTCGCTTCCCGAACCCGCGGCTCCCCTCGAGCGCCGGCGCTCACCGGCGGCAGAGATGACGGCGAAGAGCTCCTGCAGGGAGGGAAGCAGCGTGTCGGGCTCGGCCTTCCAGACACTCCGCAGCAGCCCGCTGACCTGAGTCACCTGCGAGACGTAGAGGCGCAGCTCGGCCTCCCGGCTGCCCTGGCTCTGGAAGTGGGCGATACTGCGCACCAGCTGCTGGCAGAAGGCGAGCGAGAGCTTCCTGCCGCGGGGCAGGCACTGCGGGAAGTCGCCCAGCAGCTGGCAGAGGCGGGCGCAGAGCGGCGGCGCCGGCCGCTCGCACACCAGCCGTAGCGCCTCCACCTGCAGCAGCTCGAAGAGCTCCAGCACCGAGGGGCAGCTCATGATGAGGCGCAGCCCCGCCTGGATGTAGTCGAGGATGGCGGGGTCGCGGTTGCTCAGCTCGCCGTAGCCGCGCTGCAGGAGGCCGAGGACGAGCCCGCGGTTGAAGAAAGCCTCGAACTCGGAGCGGTGGTAACGGCCGTAGGCCTCCAGCACCTGCCGCCCCACCTGCCGCTGGAAGGGGTCGGGGCCCTGCAGCACCAGCCGGGTGCTGAGGGCGAACATGGCGCGGCACTGCGCCTGGCTCAGCGGCGTCTCCGCCGACTCCACCACCCGCCGCACGATCACCCGCTTCAGCGGCAGCGGGTGCGACGAGCTCACCAGTCCCTCCAGGATCTTGTCCATGGCGGGCGCTCCGGGCGCATCGGCCGAGCAGCGGCGGCGGCGGCGGGCCGGCCCAGGCCTCGGCGGAGGCCGCCGCCGCCGCCTCCCCGCGGCCCTCACCCCGCCCCGCCGCGCTATGCCGCCGCCGCCCCCGCGCCCCGCCCTCCCGGCCTCCCCTCGCTCGGGCGGCGGCGGCGGCCCCGCTCCCCCGCCCGCGGCTGAGGCAGCGCCGCGGCCCCAACGGCCCCCGCCGAACGCTCCCGCGCCGACCCGGAAGCGGAGCGCCGCAAACAGGAAGCCGGGCGGTCACCGCCCATGCGCCGGGCGGCTGCGGACGCGCCGGCCGGTCTCGCTGCCGTGTCGGCCAATGGGAAGTGGGGGCGGGGCCAGGGGCGGGTATGGCGGCCGGCGAGGCCCAGCTCGCTTCGCTGGCGGGCCGCAGCGGTTCTCTCAGAGTAAAGCCGCGCAGTTTAAAGCCAGCGTGTGCCATGCAGCTTTTACTTGCTCCCCCACCAGCCCCCGGGCCACAGGTACAAGGATACCCCAGTGTGGTGAGGGGATGGCCGGGCCTGTCCCGCCCCTCTGCCTGCGTGCATAGCCCGTCTTCTCCTCCTGGGACTGGTGTTTACTGCTTTGGTTATCGCTCCCTCCTGCCTCTAAGTGCACTTGGAAACAGCAGCACTTCCTCGGAGAGGCCTGTGCCGTTAAACAGTGCTTTAACGGAGCATCAGCAGTTACTGGCAATGGGTGCGTGCATGCTGTGAGAGTGTTCCCGTCCTTATTTAAGCCTGCCCATCCCTCATTTTAAACCGGTTTACCTTCAATTTCCAGCGCTCGAAGTTCGTTAGTATACTTTGCATTTTCATACCAGAATACGTTTCCAGTATTAAAAAAAAAAAAAGAGCTCTGCAATTTCCAAGGACTGAGTATTCTCTCTCTCGAGCTAGGTAACACGAAAGGTCACAAAATTGAATTAAAACCAGCAGCAAGCAAACCACAAACCAAACTGTTCCTTAGTCAGAATCTTTTAGGCCAGCTCACTGATCACAAGCTGGGTGTGCTGGCAAAGCTCTCTCCTTGATTCCCTGTTTCTCAATACAAGCACCTTCATGGTATGTGGTTGACTAATACCTGTAATTTAGCATCAAGTAGGTGTGGAAAATGAGCCTGATTAATCCCTGGTAGTACTTGATGCAGAATCTGAGCTGGAATTTAGGTTGCTAACAGATACTGTTAATTTAAGGGTAACAAAAAAGACCCATAAACCCTACAGGGGCAGCTATAAGATACTACTGCTATCATAGTCATCTCAAAAGAACCCTCAAAGACTTAGTTGGAAGTTTTAGCAGGCAGGCATTCTTTATTGCAGCACTGGATGCAGGGGGGGATCACCTAAAATGCATACCAAAAGACAAAGGCACGCTCATTATATATAATAAAATAAATAAATATTCATGTAAGTTCTGAGAAGTACTTGCCTATTCCCAGGAAATCTAATGCACATGTTAATATATTGTGCAAGCATACTAAAATTAGGGGAAGGGTCTCTGAGGGGCTCAGGTGTCTGGGGTGGGCCTTAGGCATTGTTGAAGAGGTGTCTCTCAGTGTCCCTTCCATAAACTGGTTCTTTCTTTCATGTAAGGTCTTGTCTTGGCTCATCGCTCTGTCTGCAAAGTTTGTCAGGTTCCTTATCTTGGTTTCCACAGATGTCGGCCCTCCCTGGGGATGTGCCCATCACAGTTGCAAAAATTATGTCCTTGGGTGCATTTTTGTCTGAGGCCCCTTAGCAATTAAGTCCTTGTGTGCATTCTTGCCTAAGGCGCCTTACAGCAATTGGCATCAAATGCTTGCAGGCATCCCTTCCCTCCAGCCTGTCGACCACACCACACAGCTCCATGTCTTTGGGAAACTTGCTGAGGATGCGCTCAATCCCACTGTCCATGTCACTGACAAATATGTTAAACATGAAACCAAGAACTTCAGAGTTAACTTGAAAATTGAGTCCGGTGCTTATAAAATATTTCAAATGTTCAGTTAAACTGCTTAGATAGCATTAACTTTGCTCCTTCGTGCTCGTTTTCTGTTTGCTCCTTGCAGATGCGAAGTCTAGTTCTAGAAATCACTGTGCACAAAAAAAATTGCAATTGCTGAGTCATTACATTTCAGTATAAATTATGTTGATCAATGGTTTTTTTTTTCTGAGAACTTTACAAAGGTCAGAGACTGTTGCCATCAATATCTTAATTATCTAAATTATCTTTGTAAAGTGTACAGTATTGGAATGATATATAAACGAACTTTTTTTTTTTTTTTCCCAGAAGGACTTTGTAGTTAATATCCATAAAAAATTAACCTTGAAAAAGGTGCTGGATTATGTAGCTTGCATACCTGTGGAGCTTAATGCTTTGCCTTTTGTGATCTGTACCAGGAATGTTTTAATTTTCTCAAGTCCACTCATACAATCTCTCTTTTTTTTTTTTTTTTTCGTAATACTGTTCACGATATCTTCTGAAACCGGAAGGGGAGAGTGGTCGGCTCACAAGCCCAACCAGCTCTCTGAAGATACGGGGAAGAACTGAAATCAAGATGTCAGAGACAGATGTGTGGAAAGGGGTAAAGTGAGACCTTATCTGGAGAGAGGATCATGTGGAGAATGGAAGGAGAAAGAAAGTTGGGAGGTGTCAGAAGCTGCAAAGGTGCTCAGATATATCAGGTTGTATAAGAAAGAGAACAAAGGAGGAGAAATGGAGAAAGTCGAGTGGTATGGCAGGCTTATAGGGAATACAATGGAGTAGGAAAAAACAGAGGGATGATGAGAGGAGCAGTTGCCACGAATAACAGAGAAACAAATGTGCAAGAGCTGGAATGGTCATCTGAAAAGCTGGAGACATACGGATGCCTTGCAGGCACATGAAGATACGGGGAATGCAGAAAGCATGAGCAGCTGCAGATGAGCAGGATCAGGGGCTCCTGTGAGCCAGGAGATCAAAGGTCTGAGCGGATTCTCAGTGCTTTGTCCTTTGTTTACATAGCAGTGTGGGTGGGAGGGGAGGCCGTGCCCGCTGCTTGGGATGAGGCAACAGTCTTCCCAACAGTTGGGAGCATTCCGCCTAGCAGCCTGGTCACAGCGATCGCTGCGTAGATGAGGTAATTTCTCCAAAAAAGCCACAGAAAGGTCTGAAAATCTGAAAGCCCCGAGAAAAACTGAAATTGATAGTTGGAGCTGTACAGTTGGAGGGAGGGTAAGGTACCTCTAGCATAGGAGCTTGTAAATAATATTCTTATTTGCATCCAGATGACCCAGTATACATACTCCTTATTTAATGAACTTATTTCAAGTAATAGAACTAGCAATGAAAACCAACTGGTTAAGAGTTATTGGTTGAGTCACTGAGTATGCTTATGACCTCAGAGCCAAGAATAACCTGAGCTGCAGGGATGATCCTAATTACAGCCTTACTATTAGATGTGCAATTATCAATATATACTTATGAGCTAAATTTTGGAACACAGTCTGTTCCTCTGTTTTCAGTGAAATCTAACTCCTATATATAGTACAAAGTTGTGACAAAATGAAAAATAAGTGACTTCTTCAGTGAATAAAATATATCTTAAAATATTTTCTCTGAAAAAGTATGAAAAAAACCCAGTTATGTTTCATCAAAAGCAAAAAACCAAAGATTATTGGCAAATCTGAACAATAAGTACTCTTACTGTGAAACAGCACAAATAGCAGCAGAAGGTTAACCATGGTGGCATCTCTTTAATGACTCAAAAATCTTAAAGACAGTAAGGCAGAAAGGAAACTTTACTGAGAAACCTTGATTAAAGATATCCTGTCAGCCTACAGAGGTTTTATGCCTTATTCACGAGATGACTGCTTTCTAGCAGAACATTTTGTAGGTGAGGGGGCCATCCTGCATGCAGGGCTATCCTAAGGGCTGGTGAGGCTCTAGATGCTACATCTGCCCATTCCTTATGCCACCCATGTGAACAAGTCTAACATGCTGGACTTCTTGCTGATGTACAGAGTTATCCACCATTGCATGTACAGGGAATTCAGTCTTCCTCAGAGGTAGGATCCCCGTATATCTGCAGTAGCTTCAGGGCATCTGACATTGAGCTCACGTGGCTTGGCTGGATGGTTGCATGACTGCTAAATCTAGTGCAAGACAGGCAACAGGAGCCTGGGGGAGATGCTGAGCAGGCCTCCCTTTTCAGTCACAGCTTGCTGTTAGATCAGTTTCACCGTAACATGAAACTGCACCATGAGTCAGGAGCTTCTGAGCGCTAAGCATGGCTCTGATATCAACTCCATCGGTGGCTGCAAGCAGCTTATTTAACTGCAGGGTTAGTATCTGTCAAGTATAAATAGTAGTAGCTAGGTACTTGAGAGCACTGTAAGGTTCAGTTAGATAATGTTTACCAAGTATCAATTAGGTATTTTAATTTCCAAAGTGTTGATTAAAAATGCCTGAATGTTGAGTCATCGTATTCTAGTTGTACACTGTCACATGTCCCAAAGGTTTACTCATCCAATAAACAACAGGGTACAGGTTTATTTATCCAAAAATCAAGACAGCACAGCATGTGGCCCCAGTGTGTTACTGAAACCTGTTATCATGATGCAATTATATATTTTTGAGGAGAGAAGCTTTGATTTGAAAGAACGGTTTTGTCCCCTGCGGATACAATCTCTCATGATTCAGTTTGCATATATAATATATACATTTGCCATGTCAGGGAGCAACATCTGACTGAAAGTGACTTTATTACTAATTCTGTATTATTTTTTCTCCGTTGTAACAGAAAGATGTTGCAGAGATTGCATTTGGTATTCAGAAGACCTGGGTAGTAATCGCCTTGAAAATGAGGGGCATCCATAGCTTCAGCCAAGTAACTGACTTGTTAGTTGGCTTGCAGTCCAGCCATGGTGGGGGATCTAGGTAGCTCCTCAGCATTCATGTGGCAGTCATCTGCCTGGATGTTAGGTTGAGACACTCAAAAGTTTAAGGAGACTGGCCTCTGTTGGGATGAAAAGACATGCAGCGTGGGCCATGGGGCCAGAAATTTGATGTCTTAGAAGGCAAGCATATCCACATGAGATAAACTGATAGACCATATCTGCCACTGGAAATTTCCAGGAATAAGAAGCATCTCTGTGGTTCAGCATGGCTCAGATTTAGTTTGGCTGAAATACTGCATTTAGACTCAGGCTTCTTTGCTAGATACATCTGCCTTCTCTACTAAGTACTCTGTCTCAGTAAGGGGTTCAGCTGGTCCACTGTAATGAATGTATTTTGTATTTTGTCCTTTTATTCCAAAGGATAACTGGCAAATCTTTGTACAATTTTCTTTCTTTCAATCTTTCAAACAATCTTCCTTTCAAATCTCCATTACATGAATAAACAAAATTACTTGTTACCAAACATACTGTTCTCGCTGATGTCTATCTCATTGGACACCCTAAAGAAAGTAAATGTACTAGCTGTAGTGAAAGAGTGGTCATTAGATTGATATTTGGACAATTGGAAATTTAGCTGTGCATTAGACTCTCCTTGATTGTTCTTCACTTATGTCTTTTGTGAAATTTAGAATTACATCGGTGAAGTCCCACAGAGGTCAGGAAGGTTTAATGTACCTGGACATTCACAGTCACTACCCAGAGACAATGTATATCCCAACAGCTGGTGTTTCACGAGTTACATGTGAATAACTTTTTGAAGCCCTGACAGTCTAAAAAGTGAACTTTTGGGGGCTCCATATCTCTTCCTTCTCTTGCACTGCACAAAATGTTCACAGAAAATGTCCCAGATTTTAAAACATAAACAGCATTATGTTTAGGATGTGTAAGGCTAGATATTTAAATATGGAGAATCAGACTAAGTTATGCCAAAACCCCTTGAATTTGTGCAATTTTATCTATTTTGCTTGTGCAAATGCCTATTTTGCATGCATACATTTGCAATACAAATGCAACTTGAGTGTGTTCATATGAAAATGTGGCATTATGTAGGAATTTATATGCAATGATACATACTATTTTCAGGAAAAAATTTGTAATGGTGATCGTCTCTTTCAAGTACAGACTGCTCTTAAAACAAGAAAAGCCGTGCCTATGTGAAGAGCTTCCTTTGATAAATGATACATTTGATAAAATTCAGATACCTGCTGAGGAAATAGCCTGTTTATAGAAATAGAGTTATACATCAGCCCAGCTATCTGACAGAAAGTAATAAAAGTAGATTGCCTGCAAGGTCATCTGTGACTCAGAAATTAGACAGAATATGGACTACGGAAGTCAGCTGTGAGGCTATGGCAGAGAACAATGCATACTTCATTGAATCTGCCCCAAAAGATGTGTCAAATATCACACCTTTCTCCAGAAAGAAAAGATTCAGTAGGTGAAAAAACTATTGGGCATTGTACTTCACTGCATATTAGGCACAACTGACTTAACAGGTTTTTCACTATATTTCTAAAATTTTAGTGAAATGTTCAGGAGTTGCACATGCATCCAAATATATATTCTAATTTGTAAAAATATGACAGCATACTTCATTTGGAAGAATAGCAGGTTTAGCTTAAGTTAGACTGCTGTTCCTTTTATCAGTTTTTAATGAGATACTAGGCTGAACCAATACTGAAGTCCTTACAGCCATTGGCTGACACTCACAATGTCTGCTGCTTAATGAAGGAGTAAATTGTATCATAAATCTCCTATTTTTATTGCCATTTCTTCATATGAGGAGTGCAAATCACCTTTCAAACTTATGGGTTTCTGCTGTCTCCTTCTTCATATATTATCCATGTGTATTGTAAAGGATACCATAAAAGAATGTAATTTGTCCAAGACCAAATATCAAAGATGTTTGTGCTATCAGATCTTCTAGATATATATTTTATGGATGACATTTGAAGGAATAGCTGAGGACCAAATGTGCATTATCATTAAAAACAAATCAAAAAGTACGTGGGGAATCCAGAAAAGAAAAGTAGGAAGTTTCACAGAACAAAAAACTTGATTGGTGTGTACTGTAAAAGAGGTGCTTCACCTTATTAGGGCCTGGGGATTTGCCAGTATTAAAAGGTGTATACATCCTGTGATGAATCAAGCATCTCTGTGTACCTTTTCTAGTTGTTACCTTACATTTATAACACTTTTTTAATAAACCAAACATTTTGGCATGTATGAAATCCTTTGCCCTGAGCTAACAAAACTAAGAGTTTCAGCATATACCTGATAATGTGGCACAGAAGAAGTCTTACTGTTTTCAGTGGGACTACTGTAATGCTCAGCTGGTCATCAATGCTTAGGACTTTTCTGCTCTACTGACATGTGCAGACTCCTCCTAAGTGAAGTCTTGCATCTTGGCTTGTGTCTTGATTTGCCTCGTGTTTGCTACAGCATATAAGATCTATGCACTATTTTTAAGCTCTGAGGTCTCGATCCTTTACTTTTCTTAGGGTTTTTTTGGGGAGATTGTTGTTTTGGGGTTTTGGGTTGGTTTTGGATTTTTGTTTGTTTGGTTTTTTTATAGCATACATAAAGTCTAAATTTTCCCTTACTTCCATAGTGCTGTCATTACCACTGGTTAGGCTTCATACATTTCATGGACTGTATGACTTCCTTTGTTCTAATTATTTTGACAAAGATTAAGCACTGGTTTTCCCAGGATCTGAGAATTTTGTTCGAGGTCATAACCATGATTCTTCTTTCTCCCCTTAATCCATCAAATGTCCAAGATGAGTTCATCAGTTGTAAATCAGTCACAAACTTCTCTTAGCATCTTTTTCTTGTCTCTGTTTAAAAAATATGCTGGTTGGACCTTAAGGGAAATATCACATGTCTGCAGTTTCACCGTTCACCTTCTGACTCTTGACTCTTTCCTGGCAGCTGGTTGCTTACAATTGTGAAGCAAGTAATTGTTTATTTTATTCATGTTACATTTTTTAAAAAAGTGTCAGTGCTGGTAAATCCCAACTCAATATTTCTTTGGTTATGCTCACAATACTGTGAATTATTCAGTAAACACTCTGTGTCAGAAATGTCTGACAGAGGTTCCTTTCCTCCTCAGCCATCATTCTGACTGCATTTCGTGGTGGAGATGCCCAACTTAGTTCCAGCCTGAGCAGGCATGTCTGCACCCTGCCTCGAAGAATAAGCAATGCCAGCTTTTCATTCATAGGGTCACGGCTTGGCTCCTGCTGCTTCTGACACTGGAGTTCCATTGCCACCAGTTTAAGTATGCTTTGTTGTGGGGCAGATGGGTCCTTCATTACCCAAAGAATGTCTGTTTGATCAGGTCAAATTGGCTTTCACAGCCCACCTGCAGTGTCGAGGAATTACACCTCTGAAATCTCTACCTCCTGTCAAATGCAAGTGAAATAAGCCCTTTGATTCTGATGCTTATGATGAGCAAAAGGAGGGCAGACACATGGACGTGACCAGGTATGCCTTGTTTCCTTGCAACAATAAGCAAAGTTGTCTGACTTCCCCCTCGAGGGATCCCAAAACACTGCAGAGATCATACACGTTGTGTACACTGAATAAGTTCACACAGCAGTGAGGTACCGAGGAACACAATAGCTCTGCAAAATAACAATGGGCAGAAAATAAAGAATGTTTTACACAAACATGCAAGCATGTTTAATTAAACAGGTCAGATACAGACCCACTAGCGTAGATCCTCCAAAATCCAGGGACAACATAAGAAGTCCATTATGTTTGTCTTATACAGACATCCTCGAAGATTTCACACTTAAGTGAGCAGATCACAAGGAGTAATTTAGCCCTAAGACACAGTAGTCACTCTGGTATTCATAATGTACAATTAGTTTCTATCTTCTGCCAGAAATGTCAAAGCAGTTTAGTGATTTTTTTAGAAGATTTTGCAGAGCTACTATTTCATTTACCTATTAGATTGTGGGGGGTGTTTTTTTGTTTTGGTTTTGTTTGGTTTTGTTTTTTAATTCAGCTCCAGTATTCGAATCCCCAGAAGTAATATATCTAATTCAGATTATTTTGGTTTGGAACCTGTGATAATCTTCCACAATAAGTCAGCTTGTCCATTTTTTGGGCACTTGGTATGGTGTTGCATGCACTAATTCAAATGTGTAACAACAAAAGAAATTGTAAGCATTTTTTGGTTTGAATAGCTGAATTCTGTAGTAAAAATTTGGATCACTAAGAAAGTTTTCTGTACCTCAAAGTTAACTTAAGATCCATGGAAAAAAGAATGGTGGGGTATAGAAAAACAACACAGGGTCAGATGTGTACTCTGAAATGTGAAACTGTGTAAACACATTTTTATTTGGATTCCATTTTAAATTTCAGCACAGATGGAGCCTGTGATAATTCAATAGTGGTGATATTTTGTCTTCATCTTAAACCAGGATCTGACATGTTCTTCACTTAGAGTAGCTGCTGAGGGGAGCTTAGGTTAATGTGTAAAATAATTGGTTCTCTGAACAGTTGGACACAGTCTCAATCAGTTCCAGTTTCGGTATCAGATTTCTTTTAATCAGAGGGAAGTGCAGTCTTTATCTGATGCTCTGTATACACTGAAATTGTTTGGAAAGAAAATGCTTTGAACAGTGCAGTGTAGAAGCAAATGTTCAATGTTATAAATAACATATGATTAGACAAATATACTAAGCTTGTAGAGCTTATTTATGTTGAATCATGTGTCAGGGTGTAATACGGGCTTTTCTGCCCTGATTTCAATGATCTCATTCTTCTGGGACAAAACCTATTTAAAGTAAAAGTTCATTTCATGCAAAGCATAAATACATCTAGAAAAATAATTATGTTTCTTTACTGAAGGCAAAATTTTCTATTACCTACTATCTACAATATGAGAAAATGAAAACTCATTATTGGTGGCCCAAAACATTTTAAAAAATGAGGCAGATCCAGACCCATCTTTTTAAAAATTACATGGTGTATACTGACAGCTTGATATAGAACTTATCTAAATAAAAAGAAGATGGATAGTTTTTTCCTGTAGTTGTTACATGAGTATCTTCCTTTTTCTAGAATGATGTAAAGGCAATGAGAGAATCACAGATGGTTTATACTGTCAGAAACTACTGTAGAAAAATTTGGATAACATGGAGGAAAATTAATTTTTATTTAAGTGGCTATAAATTGCTTTTGGTGTGTTAATGCTCACTTATTTATCTTAATGTAAATCAAATACATGGGGCATTCGTTCTGATAAAAAGAATTGCCATTTCAGTTTTTCAGCAAAGATCTGGCTTAGGTCAGTCCCCTGGGGAGGGCTCGAAGGTACTTGTACCCTCATCTTTCCCTTAGGCTACTCACCCTCCAGTCCGGCCGCTCACCAGTCAGAACTTCAGTTCTAACATAAGGATTTTCATCTCCTGTGGTTTCTTGCACTGCTTATTATCACTGTAAGAATAAGAGCTTCCTAGCTCTCACTTGCTTCCTGAGTTTGCAGCTAGTATTTACCAGCTACGCCTCTGTATTTCTGCTAGTGCTGGAGAAGTATCTTTCTCCCAGAGTAGATCAAGACAGGTTGGAAAGGATTGCCAAAGACCCTCTACCTCTGAGGGCAGTATCTGATTGCACAGAGCACTCAGATTCTTGTTTCTTATCAGTATTAGACAGGTCCTCTGCAAAGCTGAACCATGACCTATGAACAGCCTCTTGTCCTGCATCCCACCATGGTAAGGGGATGGTTAAGGCAGCTGACATACCTGTGTTCAAGTAGTGCTGCCAAACCAGACATCTCTGCCTGAATGTGCTCTGATGTGTATTTGTGAGTCCTGCTTTCTACCAATACTCCACAAATACCAATGCTTTTGAAGGTAAAAGGCCTTTAATACTTGGTCATTTAAAGTCTGTCTTTCCTACTGTCTCATAGAATCCTTGCAAAAGATTAATTGTGGCCCACAACTTGCATGTGAAAGAGACATCATTGTAGACAGTCTAAATGATTCACCAAAGGCTGCAAAATGATTTTACAGCACCTGGGACTCTCAGAGAATTATGCTTGACATTATCTGGGAAAGCAATTTGATTTTGTTTATATTGCAATTTATCTGTATTTTCAAAGTGGATCAGGAGGACAGGAAATTACACCCTGAACTTTCAAAGTGCTTTATGAGTATCAGCCTTACTAAAAGCCAGCAGGTTGAGTGTTCTAAAACGGCTTAGGTGCTTCTGAAAATCCTCCTCTGTAAATACTTGTGTACTTCTTTCCCACAAATACCATAACATGTTTTCTGATGAAGCTCCATCTCAGCTACACACATAAATATCTGCAAACCCACCTCATTCTCTTCTTGTGACTCTCTGTCACTGTCTCTTGGTGTGATAGCTGCAGAAGAGCTCCAGTTTGTTTTCTGTGATCGTTCCTTAGTTTACTGGCCTTGATTATCTTGTTATTACTTCCATGCTCTGTCTATTTGTTATCTCTTCTCTCTTGGCTCATATTTACATTGGCAGTGTTCAAGAACTGGACTACTCTCTGCATTTCACGCTTTTACAGCATGTACTAGGGCATGGCTTGCTTCACAGTGAACATTTCCAGCAATGACAAAATAATAACACACCAACTTTGCACAGCAGGGAAAAAGTAAGACTTAAGACTGAATAAGAACATAGGTGCATCTAGCAACATGTAAGTGGGGGGCTCCACCCACACATGAACTGTTTGCCACCGCAGTGCTAAGAAGAGCTTCAGAATGAGGTGGAGATTACCAAAGTCTCCTTCAGAGTTTTGCCTTCTTATGCAGGCTTATGTCCTGACAGTAAGATTGCAGAGGACGTGCCATGAAAAGGTGTTTCCGTACAGTGGAATTGTGTAGCACTGGAAATAAGTATAAATAGGGATTTTTAAATAAAAGGACTTGGGTTTGAATGAAATGGAACCAATTTTTTCTACATTTGGGTAGTTAAAATAGGAAAAAGATAACCATTACAGTGCCAGTGATACACTTGCTAGTATAATAGTCATAATCAGGATTCCAACGTAATGAGATATTATAGAATGTGAGAATATTTTGAAGTGCTAGTGAAAAAGAAAAATGTTATGAGCATTAGAAAATGGTAATTGGTAGATAGTAACACATTTAAGGAATAGTGACAGTTTCATATGAAAAAGCATTGTAAGAATGTTGATTAGCTTAACTGGGACAGGAAAGATTTGCAGAAATAAGGGATTCAGAAGAAGAGCAGCCTTACTCCTGTCCTTGGAAGGCATTGATTAGCATTAATTAAAACTGTGACAGGACAAAGCTTAAGGCATGCATAATAGCACAACTCCTTTTATGTGCAATATAATTCCTTTCTTGTCCATGCAGCCAACAAAATATCCTCTGCATGGCATTGACCAACAGGTGAGTGGTAGGTGAGTGTAATATTGCGGAATATTTGGAAGAATTACTAGTTGCAGAGCACTTTGCATTGTACCCAAGAGGTTGCATGGGTGAAGTGTTCGTATCCCAGCTGTTGGTTTACTTTGTTCTCGCTGCACGCGAGGTGATGTGGGGCAGGAGATCACAGAAATGTACTTACAGTTCTCATTTTATGTAACCACTAGCATAATATTTAAGCCCTCTATAACTTAGTTTTTCACATGAAACTGTGAATTATGTAATGGCATGGCTGTGTGCATTGTATTTATCTCGATAATGAGACACTCCTACTGGCAGGAGCTTTCAGTAACTAACACAAGTGTATCCTAATCTGGGCTGATTGAGTGCAATCCAGATCTCAATCTGCCAGTTACAACCTGCCCTCTGCTCTGAGCAGCTGCTGTGCCTTTCCCAGCTTCAGATGGATTAAATTAATGTGTTTCTCTACAATCCCACTTCTGGATCTGGAGTAACAGCCATAACTTGCTTTCTCAGCAGGTCCCAAACAAGTATACCGATAACCGTGAAACCATCTTTACCTTTTGGTGAAGACAGTAAGAATCCAGCCACCCTGGCTTTAGATGCAGAACAAGGGAACAAGTGTTAACCTGAACTTCTATCTGGGTGTATTTAGTATGATCTGTCTTTGTGAACAAAGTGCGTCACTGGCAAAATTTATACCATCTTCGGCAAGATGAATTAGATCCACTTTTTCATTTAATGTCCACAGGCTTCTCCATTAATGTGACAAATCTGTAATTCTGCAGATTCTGGGATTGCACCTTCAGTATGAATTTTGTGCCCCTAATTGCTTTCAGCTAAATAGGAATTCTATTTAATCTCAAAATCCTCTACTACCATTTCAGCAAACTCCATACAATGAAAACTTTTCCTTTTATTTGATTTTTATTTTACCTTATTTATAATACTGAAAATACTTTTTTAGAAATACATTTAACATAAAATGGTTTTTTATTCAGAACCATCTGATGCCATTGTCCAAATACCTTATCTTGTTTGTCATTTATATAATTAATCTCTTGAAACTGAAATAAAGTACCAGATTGATCCTAATCATTATTCTCTGATTTTTCAGATTAAGTTAGACCACATTGAACGGTAATGCTTTGTAAAATCTGACATGCTGGGAATACATAACATATTTCTGAAGGGCATGATGATAATCAGATTTGTCTAGACATGTAAAACACATTTTTGATGCTGTGAATTCCTCAATTAATTTCATGAGGTTTTGAGACTCATGATAATTTAACTCAGAGGTAGTGTGGGAATTAGAAATCGTAATAGTCACAAAGATTTTATCAGAAAAGTCACTGCCATCTTAAAATAATAAGGCCACATCACTATGTTTTGTAAATAATATTAGTGTATTATTTCAAGTATTTAATGTATCCACTAAGCTTTTTACTTAGTGCAGGTGCTTCTGTCTGAGAAGGAATACATTTCGAGGTTAGCCAATACAGTGTATCAACATGTTACTTAATGGCATACTTTCTTCTCCTGATACCCATGCAGCTGTGAGGTTTTTCAGTTTGTTATGCTTCTCTCATTCTGATGCAGCACATGCTGGCTGCAGTTGGAACTGGTCCCTACATGCAATCCCTCTCCAACATGGCTGAGAAGTAGTAGAGCAGGTTAGGATGTCCATGATTTTCCATTATAGGTCTGTTTGGTGGAAAAATAACATTGTTTAAAGCAGCACCAGTAAGCTGGTCACATGTTTTAGAGTTGCAAAATGAGGGGTACCACAGTGCCAGTTTTTGTGCTGGTCAGTGGTGGGGCCAGTCCTGCAGTCAGACATCTGCATGTTGCTGCCACTTCAAAGCCATGGAAAAACCACTGTTTTTCATATATGTCTTTTCAATTCCCCTTGCTTTCCCCCAAAGTCTGGTTATGGGTATCTGGCACAACGTGCCTCTGCTGATTAATGTGTTCATCTGAAGCACTGATGACAATTCATTTGTCAAGCCGAGCCTTTTCCCATCCCAGTTTGAGTTTGGAGTGAGGATTCCTAATACCTCATTTTCCCAAGTGGAAAGAGAGGTTTGTCTTTCTTTCTTCCGCCCCGCAGACTGTCCACAGACAATATAACAAAATGTGAGCTGGCACAGGAGACCCAGGTGTGCTGAGCATGGCTGTGGAGGGCTGAGGGCAATCTGTCTCCATTGTCTGCCTGTCTGTCTCCATCAGTCAGCTTGTCTGTCTCCACTGGCAGCCTCCACAGGAGAAGCGTCTGACTGAGGAAGATGGGCTGTTCCACAGAAAGGACAGCCTCTGCCCCATCAGCAGCCCAGCTGGGTTGGTCTCCAACCCCCCACAGCTGCTCTGCTTCTAGCTGGGGTGGTGGGACAGGCCATGGGTGCCCTGACAGACCCCCTGTGAGTAACCACCACTGCTCCCAGCTCCGATTCCTGAGGGAGAAGCCAACTCTTGCTGTACCCAGAAGGAGCCACCCAGAGAATAAAGGCTTGGAAATCACAGTGACCTTTAAAAAAAATATCCATCTCTGAAAGATGTCTTTTTTTTTTTCTCCCAGGAGAAACTTAAGCCTGCTTTTTCAGCTTGACTGTATTAAGGTAACTGCTCTTTGCTGCTAATAATAATCACAGTAAGAGGTTACATAAAAAAACCCAAACAAAACAAAACACCTTGTCTTCCTTTTAAAGGTGTGGCTTGAAAAGCTTTGATGTGTTGAAATCCAGTTCTATCTGGGAGCTGTATGACTTCCCATATAATAAGACCTTTGTGGAAGTGTGGTTAAAATTCAGGAGCAAAAAAGTGTGACCTAGGAGGTCATGAGACAGGAATTAACTGGAGAAAGCTCCAAATGGCTTAATTTGCCAGAGGTGACCATAGGAAGGGTTTTCCAGGAGGCTCATCTGCTTTGCGGGGTCATCACCAGGAGACCTCTGTAGGGGTCTAAATGCCAGCCTGTCAAGCCAGAGTGCATGAGCAGGAAAGACAAGACAGGAGGTGAAAAGGTTCCCACTGTCTTTCCCCAGTTAAAAAGTAAACTGTACAAAGGGAGCAATTAATTTTATGTAGAAAGGTAAAATATCTCCATAGGATAAAGAAGAAGAGAATGTTTTAGGCAAGACTGGAATGACTGTTTCTCAAAGAACAGGTGAAAATCCTAAAGAATGATGGAAAACATAATCCACGGCTTTGACAGTCTGGGCTTGAGCCCTTATGGTGCGTTGAGGGATAAATGAGTCTCTGAGATTCCGTGAACAGTCTCCGAATATCTGCAAGACAGTTTGTTCTCTGCAAGGCTGGAGAAAAGAGGAGTGTTCCCACCGCATCTGTGGTTTCTCAGTGTAGGGTCTGGCTGTACCTCTGCTCAGGGAAGATGGTAGAAAAACCAGAATAGCCAAAGATAAAGCACACAGCGAGTCTTCCCCTTCCACCCCTGTGTTCACACAGAGGTGTCGGTGTCATTGCACTTGGGAAGAAAAGCCTGACTGGAAACTTTCACTTGTCAACTGGCTTTCTTCAGCAGTACCTTGATTTGTTCACCTACCTGGCTGCTGGCTTGTGGGGTGCAGCTAAAAATGGTAGTCCCATCTCCTCTGATGAATGTTTCAGCACAGAAGGTTTGAAGATACAGGCATTTTTATTGTGAAGTTAGCATCTGCCAGCTTGAATGTATGGTGCCAAAATAGCAGTTCGCCACATCAGACACCATATGTGAGCCTTATTCTGAGAGTGGGTGTTAGAAGAGGGTGCAAATAGTTTTCCCTCAGTTGATAGGGGAACTTGGGGTTTTGAGGTAGCTCCCCAGGGGAGCTGAATATAATTCCCTGGAGAATACTGGTGGAGCTTAGCATCATCATCAAAATCATTAAAAGTTTTTTCTCCTCTCTCGAGATTAGTCTGAAATATGGGACTTAGCAGACCACTGAAAAAGTTTTCCTTGTTTCCGTAGAAGGTCCTGAGCTATGGTATTCTTCATACTTGCTGAAAGCAGAATCACCTCTGCAGTATAAAAAGAAATGAGGTTCCTTTTCCTTCAATTATATTGTTACAATGCCTTATTCTGGCGTTCATATAGGAGTATATTACTAATGGAAAGTACAATTATAAAATCTCTTGAGTTGGTGCATGAATAAAGCCATCAAATATGACAAAGTGCTCATAAAATCTTACACAATTTAGGGAATATTACTGTAAGAACACCGAATGACAAATAAGTCATACATAACAAAAATACAGTAATACAATAAAAATAATATAAGTATAATTAAATGTTACTTAATTAAAGCCCTTTCCCTTAATGTCATTTGATTATGCTCCCGTTCCACCAGGGGTCAAATTCATCCCTGGTGTGACTTCAAGAGAGTGCTAACAGATGGATTTTTGCCTTTGATTAGGGCTACTCAGAAGTTTATGTCATGCTGCTTCTGAAGAATTTCTGAGCACCCTCTTTTGTCGTTTGTATAAACCTGAGGTACAGTTTTTCAGGCTTCTTAACGTCATGTCCCTGCATGTCCCTGCTCCTTGTGCTCCTGTCCTTGAAAGTCTTCTAATGATGCCGGCACCCCTACAGAAACAGAAATGTTTGCTTAACCCCAGGCAGCAGAGTCATCCTGTTATCCAGGGAATACTCGCATCAGTAGATGGGGCTGCACCGCACAACAGGAGCTCATTTAGATACACCGGGTACATTCCCACTAGCACAAGCATTACATTAGGACAGATCAGGGGAGTGCATTTGAAGAAATCTCCTGCCAGTTGGCCCTGCACACCGTATTTTGATCCACACGGCAGCGCAGAGGAGAGAGCAGTCCTGGGTGATCCCCACAGGCCAGGACCTTTCTGTTGGCAGAGCAGAGCATTACATTAAGGAGCCACTGGCAAGAAAAACCGCTTGCTGAGTATGCTTGAGATAAAAATGATGAGAGGTTGATCAGAAATCAATAAGCCATTCTTTGTTTAAATGCCACCTTTGTGTCCTACTAATCAGCTTGCCGACTATTTCAGAACTATGAAATTGAACATTTTCAGTGCTGCCCCAGGATGTATTAGCTACAGTCAGAGGTCTGCATGTGCAGATTACTTTTTTATTAGGTGTGTTTTCTGCCTTCTCACCAAAATAAACAAACCATCACTTGCACTCATTGAATTAATTTTATGTTTGTTTTCGTTACTTGGTAATTTATTCTGTGTGACTGCTGGTGTTTGAATGGAATAGCTGTCTGAGTTCATTAGTCAAAGAATGAGTAGGCTACCTGGAGCTATCTCCCCTAGCTTGTAAATGTCTTGCTAGCATTAAAGCTTTATTTCTATCAGTTTTACTAGTCCCTTTCACAATTTTCAGTTCTGTTAGGACACGCTGAAGTCTTCTTTTTTTTATACGAGTGTATCACCAGCTCCACAGAAATTTCCTTATGGTGTTGAGACCTGGTATTATTTTTATTGCTTTAGTAGCTCTCAAAAGGCATGGTGCTCCATACAGCAAGCAGTGGGACTTAGACAGTACATGTTGTAAGCTCTCTTGTTTTATTCTGGTTGCACAGCAGAACATGTAAAAATGCAGTATTTCATTTGCCTCCTTCCTTATTGCATATATGTACTGGACAGATGGATGTTTCAATGATTCTTCCACTATAACTGCAAAATCCTTTCCCTGTTCACTTCGCTGGATGACTGCTCCATTTAGCACATTCTTCAGCTTGATTCTTCACTTCCAGGCTAATTATTTTACAAGGTGAAATGGCTAATCTAAACTGTTATGTCAAACTGTCAATACCCAGAACCCATTTTTTTCCCTTACAGAAACAGCAAACCAAACATTCAATGACAAGAAAGAATGTAGAGGACAACTCTCATTCAGCTGTCATTTGTATTGATGTGTAAGCCAAGTGACAAAGATCAGCATTAAATGAAGTATCATACTGCATGTCCCACGTCTTTTTGAGTTTTCCTTGACTCTTTCACTTAATTATCTATCTGCTTCTTTTCCATCTGAGAATATCTATACTTGCTCACTTTTAGTTATAATCTCAGTTATATGAAATACTGCTTCAGCAATGTTTTCTTTTAAAAACAGCTATTCCCTTTTGCTGCCATTCCATATTCTCCCTTGGGCTATATGAGCTTTATGCAGAAAATAACTTAGCATCTCTTAACCAGTGTTTTTTCTCCTCATTTTCTGAGAAAGGCAGTAATTTCTTTCAAGAACTTCTTTCTAGGGACTTCAGACTGATTAAGATATCTTAAATCTTCTTTTTGCAAAAACATTCAGACTAAATGATGTAGATCTCAGTATTAGCAATGAAAACTTGTTTCCCTGCCAAGCAGGTATGTGTCTTGCAGTGGGCTGATCAAATGTGCCAGTATGCAATCAGAGAGTCTGTGTGTCAGCAAAGCCTCAGGTGACTTAAAGCCCTTAAGAATACGTACTTGAAAAATATATTTTGGAAGAAATTGTGGATGCAAGTAGCAAGGACTATTGCAATGCCACGGTTGTCTAAAGGAACAAAAATGGTCTTGCATTGTAACCAGGTTTTGCCTCAATCACTGTTAAAGGGAGCCAAAATTGTGTGTGGACTCAAGGAAGGCACAACTTGCATCAAGGGAAATTCCAGAAAGACTCTAGGAAAAAAATGAAGTTGGACAATCATTGAATCAGACTGACCAGGAAGGTTGCGGAATCTCCATCCTTAGAGATACTCAACACTGCACTGGACCTCAGTAACATGGTCTAGTTTTGAACCTGGATCTGACTTTGAAGGTAGTGATACTTAGTGCAGTGGACCAAATGACCTCCAGAGGTCCCTTCTAACCTGCATCATTCTGATCCTGTGGTTATTGAACATCTAAAAGAGTTGGCATGAGAAAGTAGAAATTGGGAGGGTGAAGGGGGAAAGACAGTGTTAGTTTTGCTGCCTACTGTAAATATTTTTCTTATGTTTTTATCCTGTTTTGGGCTGTTACAGGAAGTTTAAGAAAATGATGCTCTGTCCAGATGACTCAGATAAACAGTGCTTACAGTGGTACAATGGCAGCACATTTCAGAAAATAAGTTTTTAAGTATCTGCTCTTAGCATGCATTTTCTTGAATCTTGTTGAATTTTGCACCATTAAGAGCTAGATCTGTAGCAATACAATCTTGAAATGTAGCAGGAATATGCATAAAGATAGGCCGTTCAGAATCTATCTTCCAAAGAGCGTTATCTCTAAAACAACATAAAATGTACTAATTATAATATCTGCTTTTGGCATGGTTGAATCTTTACTGATAAAGAAAAACTAGATGGGATTTTCAGTATCTTTGGCAGCTGGCTTACCCCTGATGACTTATATCCATTCCTATTGATTTTTATATCCATCCATCGATCAGTTGTTTTGTAACTGAATCTGTAAGTAGTTTCTGTCTTAGAACTCTAGGTTTGGGGATGGAATAGTTCTTTAAAAGAAAAGGTGAAGCTCAGAGAAGAGAAAGTCAGAAAGTACTATGGCGATTATGCTGATTTCTAATGTTTGATTGTCTGGTTTGTTTATGAGTCTTTGAAAACAGTGCTGAAAATCCTTGGGCAAGAATGGTAGGATGGTGGTCAGTGATCTAAAAATAGCAATAAGAACATGCACAGATTTACCAGTGACACTGGTGATTCATGATTTATCTGATTCTTCCACTTCAAAAAATATTTTCTTGCATCTCTGCATGGCATCATCTTACATCTTCTCTTCAAGATCTGCTGCATTAAAAAATCAGTAGAGCATAAAGTTTTTCATTTTCCACATAATAGGAATCCAGGTTTTTCTGGATTTCATAATTTTAGAAACTCTGAATGAGATCTCTGGCTTATATTGTATATTTGTAATGTTTCATTTTCCTTTCTACAATACTCTTGTGTTGAGCTAAGAGAAGCTATATGAAAAGACCTGTAGTAGTAAAAATTGAAATTATTTATGTTCCAATCAGTATTTTTCCTCAGAAATGCTGTGCAAACATAGCAGCACATTACAGCCTTTCACATACACACAGACAAAGAATATATTGTCATTCAGCGATCAGTGTAAGGGAAACTCGCTAAAGTGACATTTCAGTGTAGATTTATCATTTATTAAAACATTTGAAATGCTTTGCTAAATCACTTTCTTCTTTCCTTTCCCTCATGCCTTTACTATCTCATTCATGTATAATTCCTTTCTTCCTTATATGAAAACTCTCCTTGCCATACAAACTGTGAAAGCATTACCATCAATGCAATTACTACTTCTCTGATGCTGAATATGGGATGAAGGCATTGAAAGCAATGGGAAATGACTACTGAGAAGTAATTTTAATCTACTTAATTGAACACGGCCAAACAACAGTTACTAAAATGAAACTCCAGTAAGGTATTTCCAGCAGATATTTATGTTTATGGTTCTGTGTCTATGGTTTAGAGGTTAAACCAGTAAATACCACCATCTCTGTAGAGGCAGTGAAACTGAGCTATCTTTTTCACTCCTCAGGGTGATGCCCTATTTCCTTTACCAGCAGAGGAGTTTCTGAAAGGATGGTGTATACTCGTCAAGATCAGCGTGCCCTTGATCTTCCTGTGGAATGTAAAGGATGCTCCAGGGCAATCTTCCCCAGTCAGAGCTTCCAACTGGGCTGGGCTGGGCCGGACATGTGCTGAAGGAAAGGCTAGCTGTCATGCAGAAACATTTATTTCCATGATTTTATGCAGGAACTGAGGCTTTTTGTTTGAGTAAGGGTATTGGTGGCCTACTTATGGCAACTCAAAAGCAAGTCAAGAGCTGTTCTGATTATTATGTCTTCAAAGTTGAAGGGTGGGCTTCTGATCCTAAGACCAGATATTGAGATTTGTGGTCAAAATTTAGCCCTGAACCCATCAAAGACAGCAAGAGTTCTGCTGAGTATAGGAGAACTCAGATTTTACGTGTAACGGCAAATATTTTCTCTCACCTGACTAACCAACTGTCAGGAGAATAAAAGGTTTAGAGCCTAGGGGTGGGAAGGCTGTAGATCTGTAACTTCTTTCATTTTCCTTGAGTTTGTTCATTAAGGGAATTTCAGAGGCTAAGAAGCTGTCAAATGAAGAGCTGCTATGGCTGCTGTTCCTCTGGAGTTCCTTCTTGCTGAAGAGGGCTCCCTCCTCACTCACTGTGGAAGATTGTTTTAGGAAGGCCCTGCAGTCCTCCACTGTAATTGTTAGCTTATTCAGTAAAGTGCTTACATAGATATTTTTGAAGCTACTAAAATGTGCATGTATATAGCCCTGGAGCCCTAGTTCCCATTTTTGCATTTACAGGAGCGGCTGTGTTTAATTAACAGCTGTGGCTGGCACACAGAAAAACAGTACGTAAAATCAGAGGTAAATAAACATACTTTCATCTAAGTCTGTGTGGAGAAGTAGCCTTTATACCTCATTAGCAAAGTCTCTACTGCATATATCTCTGCTTGGTAACGCATGAGAGGCAGAGGTGTGAACTCTCCCAACTAGTGGCACTCCTGCAGTAGCGAGCAGCCTGCGCTGCCACTGACCCGAGGCGGGAACATGGGGCTCTCTCATGCTCCACGCACCGCTCTTTACTATTTCATTTAACAATATATCAAACTTCTCTCCTTGGATTCCAGAGCGTGTGCTCTTACCTGTTACAGCTCTAGAGTCTGATGTGAAAAAATCTTGCTTTTATCACTAAAATTCATCAGATGTGACTGATCACACTTCAGGAGTGGATTTGTTGCTGAAGTAGGAACTATTTTTGTTATCACATTTTCAGAGAAACAAGCTAGAAATTACTTAACATTGGCAAAGTAGACAGATTTTTATGGTGGGAAAGAGCTCAAGTTTCTATGGTTCTTGGTGATAAAAACCCAAAGATATCATTTTTGTGTATTTGACATAAAAAATGAATTCCCTTTAGCATATCCCTGCAAGTGAGTGCTGAATAAAATCAAAAGGGAATGTGTGAATTTTTATAAACACATGCATCAGTTGGTATTGTATCTTCCATTAAAGGAAATCAGATCAAACACTGGTTATGTCATCACCTGTTTCTAAGAGTGCAAATGACATCTTATTTGAATCCCAAAAGAGTGGTGCACCTGTTTCTCCCAGTTCAGTCAGCTCTCCATGAAATGTTGCTTGGCCTTGAAAGCACATATACTAGTCATGGTGCATAAGAAGAAGATAACCTATGTCAGGTTTTATAACCCTGTCCAAAGGATCTATAATTTGGGTGGCAGGAGAGAAAGGGATGTAGAGGAGAAATACTTTTAATTTATAACCTAACACATCTGATACAAATCTTTTTGAGACAATAAGCCAGGTTCCTACTGAAATCCGTCGGAGTTGCACATGTCTCAGAGGCTCTTGTGGATAATTGCGGTGGTGGACCTGTCTCGGGGGCCTCCATTATGCTACAGAGTAGCTGTGTGTTGATGTATTTAACTTTCAGTGTGTCATTTCAAATAGTTCCTACTAACTAGGGCCCTGAGGTGGTGCTTTATGACAGCGAGGTTCACAGGTAACAGAATGCAAGATGGAAAGTTGTACAGAAAGAAAATTATAATTTTTTTTTTTTTTTTTAACAGCGGTTTTTGGTTTTTTTTCCTTAGAAAATAGTAAGTGAAGCCCTGTTACTTATCAAATCCAGATACAATGTACCTAATTACAGCTGGAAAATACCTTGGTCACAGTAACCTCTCCCCCAACAGAAAAATCCTCACCCTACATCAGAAGCCTCCAAACCATTACTACCCAGGCAAGGTTGTGGGCTGAGACAAGGACAACTTTTTGTTCTGTTATTGTAAACATCTAGCAGAATTCAGTCATAATCCTGCAGCAGTTTGGTATTACCACATGATGTTGATAGAGTGCTTAGTGACAAATAACATACAGATGGAACAAATCATCTGTGATGCATTTTTTTATCACCGCAATCATTTTTGTGTGATGTGGTTAGGTTTTTGTATATGAAGGCTCATTTTTATGACCCTTTTTTTTTTTTTTTATTTTGTGCCAACTTATTTTTTCCTTATCACTCATGATCAAACATTGTATTAGTATTATATAAACATTTTAAATGATAGTAATTTTGATGAATTTATTACAAATGTTATGTGTAGTTTCTCTTGTTTTTTCTATTTATTTGTCTGATGAAAGTCTGTAGTAGAAGAGTGAGAAGAGTGATTTACTAAATGTGTCTGAGAATTATACAACGCTTATTAATCAGTGTCCCATGTTGCTGTTTTACCAGCAAAATGTGAAGTACAAAAATTCAGTATAAAGAAATATACTGAAATTTCCTTAAATCATATGGAACATAGCTATACTAATCATAATAGATGATACAATAGATGGATGAAACAAGCTGAGTTTATCCGCCGGCAGGCACAAGTCAATTAATCAAGAAAGTACATTTACCATATTTCTATTTCTGCTATCCAGAAGTGAAAACCCCAGAAGGAAAAAAAAAAAAATCTAGTAAGAAGATGCTTCTTTTTATAGGTATTTTATTTCCCCTTTCACAAATCTCTGTAATCCTCTTCAGTGGTGTGTGTAGGTGTTTACAAATAGTCTGAAGGAGCACCTCCTGGAAGAACTTCTGGCAGCTGGGAATTGGCTCCAGTGCACACAGCAATGCTATCAGTGCTGTAGGTTTAACTGCAGTGCTTCATGCTTTCAGAGAGCAATATTCAAACAACTTGTCAGGATAAACTTTGTATTATGCATTAGCTGTTAGAAATGCTAGTACCAGAGCGAGAATGCAGCCTCAGTACAAAGATCCCTTTCTCCCTTTTCTGGCTTCCTCAGAAGGGTGAAGACAGAAATAGTTGCAGTTTTTCCCACAGATTTCAAGGGATGAGAGACTACAGCAAAAACTCACCACTTCTTCTTGATCTTCTTATGTTTTTGAGTGTAGTGAAGACAGTGACTCTAAAAAGTCTTACGAGGTAGTTTGTAAGCCTTTGAGTATTACTGGATCAAATCTATTATTTTTGGACTCTACCAGCAATTCTTAGTCCATGACCCATACAGTCCAGCTTTTCTGCAGTTGCCTACAGTCACATTTTCCTATTTCCAATTCAGACAACTAAAACCCTACTGAGTACTTCCCTAGCAAGTCTACTGCTGCTGCTGTGTCCACCTTTATGTGACGACTGTAGGATTACAGCACAGGTGGTACAGATGTGTGCCTGCAGCCCCATCTTTTGGAGCTGTACAGTGAGATAAAGTTGTCAACATTTACTTAGGAAACCTTAATGGATACACATAATCCCTGTGAATACAAAGAGTATCTCGGAAGACACAACTTAAGCCTGAGTCATGAATACACTGACCTTCTGAGGCTGTGGAAAGGTGGCTTCAGGTGGTACCAGTTTTCCCTTTCATGGTAACTTGCTCCCTCTAGTATATTAAAGGAAGGGCATGAACAGGTATGTGTAACACTGGAAACACTTTAAGTACAACATGGAGATGTTCTGAGAGAGACTTTGCTTGCAGGCTGCTGAGGCAGAATTGGTGGACTGAGGGCTAGTAATGGAAGAAGTAGCTGGAATAATATGAAACCCTAAAGTACAGTAACAGGATGTATTTTCTAATGTAAAAATTTTATGATGGCTGTTTTTTGGAGTAGGATGAAATCCCGACTGAATTGCAATTGGCAGTGTGTTATAGCAGTTCGTCCTGAATTTCTCGTAAACTGAGACAGGGTTGTTTTGGTTGAGGGTAAACAGTCCCCCAAAGGGAAGAATGGCACTAATACGCCTCTAGTTCTAAATCAGAAAGAATTGCCTGTTGTCCTTTAACTGGAATTTTATTCTAATATCATTCAATCCTTCAGACTTCCATCTTTTTTCTCTAGATAATTTTAAAGAAGCACGTGTACTCAAAGCTAATCAAAAACATTCTACAGAAACAGTTTTTATCACAAAACAAATTTCTGTCCGGTAGTTACTCTCCCCTCCCCATAATATCTTTTACTTTGAAGAAATTTTATTTTAAAGTGAGGAGAATTATTTTGCAAAACATTTAAATGTCTTGTTAAACAGCTGCAGAATGAAGTGTCTTGAGTTTTGCTCTTATTTTAAATGTCTTTGCATAAATTAACAGAATGGAAACATTTATAATTTATTGACATGTTTTGACTGTGAACTTGTGTTAGAAAAATTTTGATTAATTGAAAGATCATAATAATTTGCCTTTTTCTCCCAGCTTGGAATGAAACCACTTCATTTTCCAGTCACCACTCCATATTCTTTAGAAAGAAGGAATACAGAAATGGGTAGGCATGACAGCTACCAAAATTCTCTGGGATGCCTCTTTAAATTTGTTTCCTTTTCTATAGTTTCCATCAATGGTGATTACATTTGTTTTTGTTGTGCTTTGGTATAAAGGACATACTTGATCATGGCAGCTCATTATTTTACACCACCAAAGGCAGCAAAATCATAGAATGATAGAATCACAGAATACCAGGTGGAAGGGACCTCAAGGATCATCTGGTTCAACCTTTCTTGGTAAAAGCACAGTCTAGACAAGATGGCCCAGCACCCTGTCCATCTGAATCTTAAAAGTGTCTGATGTTGGGAAATCCACCACTTCCCTGGAGAGATTATTCCAGTGACTGACTGTTCTCATTGTAAAATGCTGACTGTCACAAAATTAGACCAAAGCCTACGACATTAAGTGATAATCATCCCTGTCTTTGTTGTCTGTCTGCTGCTCTGTGCACTCTCACCAACCTGGCCCTGGGAGATTATAATTCTGCCAGTCTTTCCAAATTCAGACTGAATCGGTTGCAGCCCCCATGGCAGGTTTACTACCGTGAGTTTTCAGGAGGGCTCTGCACTCTCTCGTGCTTGGCACTGCACAAGCACACAGCGAGAATTTGTGCCTGACCTAAAAAACTACCTCAAAGCTGTGCAGGCAAATACGCAAAGCAGAAGCTGGAGCTGAGACTGATTAATCTAGCGTGGTGACTCCAAACATCAATTAGCTGGGAATAAATTTTAATCCTTACTTGAGCCAGGCAGGATTTCATTTGGTATCAAGAGGTGACAGGCTGTATCGTTCATCTGCCACAGTTTGTGTCTGGGAAGAGGCTTATTATATATATTAAATCCTAATCTTTTTGGATTTTTCACAGACCCGGTCACCTTGTTTCTAGAAATACAAATGAAGCTGCCTAGGACAAAGGGTGCTCAATGTTACTTTATTTTTGACAGATGCCACCCTTGTCTGCACCCCAGTTTGTGTACTGGATTGAGGTGGAGTGCACGCTGCAGCCTGAGAAGCACAGTCCCAGCAAAGCATGAAGGCTGCCATACCTTGTTCTTAAAGGGCTGGATTCTGTCAATCAAAGTAGCAAATATACAGCAATAAATCATATATTAACACAAATTTTGAAGCCATACGTTAATTCAGTACATAGGAAGCAAACTATTCTAGAAGCATCTGATTTGGTTTTGCCTCAGTCTCTGCAAGAGCCCTTTCTGGCCTGTCAGTCCTGGTTTCAGTGCTGTCCAAATCACTTTCAGACTTCCTTTTTCTGCAGAACTGGGGAATAATAGTTACTGTGCGACTGAATGTAATGTCTTGGGTTGTGAAGGGCAGAAAAATATTAACCACAGTTGACAGAACAGTTGGGACTTGAACAATTAGCCTCTAGACATGTAGATAAAGCTCTCTTCCTCAAAGCCGTAAGACGTTTTGAGGGGGATTAGTTCTTCATTCTCATTTTGCTTTGCAAAACTTGTGTGAAAGTTGCAAGATTATATTTATCGACAAAACAGCCTATAGCAGTGACCAGAATTATGTTACCTGTGATTAATAAAAAATGACAACACTGCCTGTATGTGGCCTATTTCAGTGTGAGGAATCCAAAATTTGCAAACACGGAGTCTCGTCTCCATCCCACTGATATCTATGGTGAAGGAGTCATCACTTTAGTTAATGTAAGAACAGGCTGCTCAAAGATCTAGTGTACAAGCTACACGCATGGCACCACTAATCTTCTGTTGTACTGTAGCTACTACCAGTTTGAAACACTGTAAAATCCCATAGGTCATGACCTCACTGTGTAACTGCAGGACAGAGGTGAGGAGCATCACAGCCCCTTCAGTCTGCAGAGGGAACAGGCTTGCCAGCTACAGCCCCAGCAGGGTACCTGTGATAGGCTGCTTACACTTAATAAAATCTCTGTAAAATAATTAATTGGTTCAAGACTTTGGGACAGATGTTTTCTCTTCCTTTGGTTTCTATCTGACCCATCAGGGCCAGGGGAGCCAGCTGAAAATACAATCTGTGGAGTATGGGCCCAAGCTAAGTGACCTGGAGGAGCTTCCCCATCAGCACCTGCATGCCAAGGGAGTCACAAGGAGGTGGACTAGGGTAAAAGTAAAGCCCTCGTGCGTGGCTCTGCAGGGTTTCTGAGGTATACAGCAGTCTGCAGGACATATGGAATGATCTTCCGGAAGTTGGAGTAGTTGATAATTTTCCCTCAATTATTCTAGATTTATTTTTTAACCTCCAAAATGGCCTTGACTCTGTAGGGCAAAAATGAAAAGCAACTATTAGCCATACAAATTCCTGTATCTTTTATTTTTCTGAGTTCTCATCAGCAAGTACAGCATAGCATCATGTCTCTTAGTTGGTTTCTTCTGAAATCAGGCACCTTTATCAGCTTGATTCCCCTTTCTCACAGCACTGAGGAAGTGATTCATTACTGACTGGGAGACAGGACACTGTGCAATTGCTATCTGTTATGACTTGATTTCTCTGTGCTGTTTTATTTGCTTGTTTTCTAAATAAGAAAAATTCCTGTGAAGCAAGGATGGTGTCAGTTTTGTGATCAGATGTAGCCTGCAGCAGAATAAACATGGCAATGGTAAGGAAGACCTTCTATTTACTCTCTGAAGCTTTCTGTTCAGTATAAGATAAAGGTCATTCTGGAGAAACATGTCAAGAATTCTAGTGAGGCTGGCATAACCACAGAACCAGGAGGTTTTAAAAGGATTTAAAACAATAAGGGGAAAAAAAAAAATCTAAAAATATTTTTAGACATCTGGGAGTTTGCTATTTGAATGTAAGGACAAACATCTGGGTCGTGTTCTGAACTGGGCAGTACACAAACTGCAGAAATCTTCAGGTGTAAAATGATCTTTCCTTTTACTGTTTAGAGATGCAGTACTATGAACACACCCCTCTCCCCTCCCTTGTGTTTTCCAACCAAGTCCATAAAGTGAGATGATACTTGGCAGACATGTATATGCTAGATTGCAGAATCAAACATACAGCTGAAAGAACAAGCCTTAACAGATACAAGTGATAATACCAATTTCTGAATCACTTCCTGAAACCTCCTCTTCCTTTGAGGTGTCTCATTCCTGCTGAAATTGGAAGAACTGGAATGTAAGTTATTATGGAGATGATTGTAATCAGGAAGTGTAAATTTAAAAAGAGCCCTTTAAACATTGACAGGAGTGTGTAAAATGTGTTTTCATCCCCCTTCTCCCCCCACTCCTCCTTTGCCTGATTCAGAATGACATTGATTTTCTTCTTTGGTAGTCAAGGTTTTGGAGTTTGTGTACTAACGGGTACACAAATTATGAGGGCAAGGGAAGCTTTGATTTTGAAGCTGTTGGCTTCTTACCTGGTAGCTGGATATGGAGGTTCAAAAATCCTCTGGGTTTGGAGAACTAAATGAATGAGGATTGGAGATACAGCACCATTTTCATCTGATTGACAGAGCATCTGGTGAAAAGTTGCCCTTGGTCATCAGCCTAAATCAAATTAGTAGCTTGAGTCTCTTTCCCGTTCTAATTATATCACAAAGAGCACCACCATGACTTACTAGTTGCTGCTCTTTCTCTCTGTGCCAAGGTGAAGGGTAAAATAACAAAGCAGGGTGCCCTTTTGGGGGGCAACTGCCTGACTGGAAGCACTGATTGGTCACTGATGTTTAATTCTTTTTGAATGCAGAAAAACGCATGATCTGCCTCACCAGCTGGTGTAAAGTCCTTCCATGAGCAAAGTGGATAAAGAACATGTAAGGATTTGGCTTGGCACTTCCAGAGAATGCCTCTAACATTTGAAACTGGATAATGCAGTTCAGAAAGCGTGTTTACAAGCTGGTCATAACACAGCTCGTATCAGCTCAGGTCAGGCTTACGTTGCCCACCTTGTAGCAGTTTATCTATTTATAATCTGACAACTTTGAAAAATCTAGGGTAGTGTTTCTGAATAAGCAGATAATGAGAAATTTAACTATTACCTTAACTTTTGAGATGAGCTCCTAAAATAAAACTTGCTCTTAGGGTCTGCTGGAAAAACCCAGGCTTGTGTCAGACACTCATTTCCCAATGCAATTGGGTACTCAGCACCCTGGCTGCTGGGGTACACCCTCCTCCCAACAGCAAACTAAAATATTTCAAGTGTTAGTCATTTCTTATGGAGAAGCCAAAGCAACTGAGCTTCCCCAGCTAGTTGCTAGGTCAACTGGGCCCTCTCTTCTCCACTGGTTATGTCCTCCCACAGACTCTTGTACCCATGCTCCTGACTTCACAGCTCATCATTTTTGTCTGATCCTGCCAATACTGTGAGGGTGGCACTGCTTAACTTTTAAATTAGGACAATGGAGAGAGGTGAGAGGGGTGAAAAGGCAATCAGTTTATGGTTGTTTTATTGAAATTAAGCTGTAAAATTACTATATTCACATGCTATATCCCGCATTGTGGCCACAGGTGGTTCCAAGATCTTTTTGTCTATAGAGGAGATAACTGCTGCATGTTTTAGGGCAGGTAATGTAGCTTCACTGACACTTCTAGGACTCTAGGAGTGCATCTGGGTGCAGGATGCCACAGCTAAGACTGTCAGGGCATTGCCTGTCTTTGTTCCTGGTGATGCAATCTGTTGCAACTTGCTGCTAGGACAGTCTGAAAACTGCTGTAAAAGGTGACTCACAAATGTGTGACAGGGCTGGCCTGTGAAGAAAGGATAAAACAGGAGGAAACTACACATGCAGGCACTGAAAATTGAGACCATAGTGCCAGGATGTGTCAGTAGGCAATAGTACCAGCACGTATAAATTTCCATGCTTTTTTCTGTTTCGGATTGATAAACATTGAATTCAGTTTTTCACCAAAGTTAATAAAAGATGCTGGTATCAGACTTCAAGACTGAATTCCTTTATTCATGGAAGATTCAGCCGAGGCAGTGACAATGTTCACTTCCCCTATACAGCCAGACCCAATACAAGTTTTTTCAAGGTGCCTTTATGCTCAGTCACCATCTCTGAGACATTAAAGGACAGTTCAGTCACAATGTTTATTGAATCCTTGCCCTTTCTACTTAAATTGCCTACAGGGAAGACAACTAATTCTGGCTTTCAGGGATATAAACAGCTGTTTAAGGACTGTTTTTTGAGGACCCTTTTTTTTTCCCTCCAAAAATTCTAAGTATGGTTTATAATAAGATTTTTCACTTTACTTAAAACTTTCTTTACTACAGTCATTTCCATATTATGCTGAAGTATAGATTGTCATGACCAGAGGTGTTTTTATTAGGAAAAGCTTGTAAGTAGGCCATTCTCCCTTGCACGGAGGCAAGAAATGAGGAGCTTCTGCTTACTTCCAGCCTTGCACCCAGCATCCTCAAACATTGAATGATGGAGAGTAGAGCTCCATCCCTCCACCATGCTGACTCATTTACCTCTGCTCAGTTGGTACATAAGTCAGTAGCATTTACGTCCTCTGTGAAGCATAAAAATCTTTAATTTTTTTTTATAGCTCACAGGCAACAATATTTCTCCTCCTGCAACTGGTCATGTACCTAGAACATAATCACATTCATAGCAGTTAATTTTAGGAAGGAGAATAAATAGTGGGCTGTCAAAATTATCTGCATATTTAGCATCTTGGTATACTTCAGTTTTGTTTTCAAGTGTTCATTATTTGGCAATAGTAGATAAATTATTTTTTCCCCCCTCTTAAGTAACAAGACTCATATGAACAGCTTATTGCTCTTAAGAAAGGGACTGTAGAGAAAAAAACAATCAGAATTCAGGGAAAGCTAGCCTGTTTCTTGCTAGATTTCACTTTCTGTGGTGGGTTTATATGTTTCACAGAGTTAATCTGGGGCCATGAAGCCATTAAGCAGAAGGGATATTCTCTTCTTTATATTAATTACTGAAATAGCCTTGTGCAAAGCACATTGTAGGAAGAGATATGTGCCAAGGAGCAGGTTTCTATCCCACAAATTGTAGGATTTTAGAGAACATGAAAAAAAAAATACAAACACAAGATGTTGAGGGCTTGTATTAGATGAAATGTTATGGGGGTTTTTATGTAAATGGAGTCCATTTCATTCACTGTCATCTTCATGGAAAAAAAGTCAGGAAAGATCCAGGTCATCATTGCTCAACTCTTTTTACTCGTAGTGCAAAGAGTGTATTAAAAGATACCATTTAGATTTAATAGCTTTTTGTGTTTGTTCTGCATCAGTCTAGCATTAGTGCAAATGGACGTACTCCTTGGTTTCTGAAAGTGTCAGAGGCTGTGACATTTTTTCTGCTTCCTCTTTCATGTGGCTTTCATTTTCACAGTAATAGTTCAATACAGGTTGGATGACTCCTCAGTGTTGAACCCTAAACCAGTCTAACCAAAAGGAAACATGGTACCACAGTGAATGTGAGTCAGAAATTACATTTCTGTTGAAGGAAATCAAATACTTCAGGAAAGCTAACAAATCAAAGAGAGCACTGAGGCAGCAGTTCTGGGAGGATGGTGACCAGCACCTGCCACCACAAGAACTCCATCTTGTTCCATAGACCAGCCACCTAGCCTGGGCCTGCCACAGTAATGGGGATCTGTGGTTTCCAGGATGGAGCTGGGCTGCACCTCATCAACTGGAAATATGGGTAGGCACGCTGGCACTGGCCTAAACACACATGGGGAGGCTTACCCCAAAGCTCCCCTAGGGCTCTCTATAAGGAAATGGCCCCTCATCCCACCCCAGACACCACACAGGACACCTGAAACCTTGTAAGGAACTGAAAGAAGTAATGCCTCAAACAGTCATCGACACAGAAAACCTCAAGGACAAGCTACAGCCTTTGGATTAGTCTAAGGAATGTCACCCAAGGAAGCAGGAGTGTATGGAAGGATGCACCCCCCACTGCCTTACAATTCATTGTCAAACTCCTTAGATAAGCCTCAAAGGGGGAGACATGGACTGAGTGAAACCAAATGTTTTCCCTCAAGCATAAGTACTACTAAGCCGGATACTTTGTGGCTCTATTGTGCAAGCCAGACACCATGCTTGCCTTGATAATGACTTCTCCCCTTCACCACTCAAATGCTAACAAGAACTGATAAGAGGTGATCATTTCTGGGATGACTGAAACCCATGCTCCACCTTTTTCCTCATCTGTCCTGGAAATAAATTTGTGGAATACCTGGGTGGTGATCCAGATTTTTTTCCCTTCCCTTCCCTTCCCTTCCCTTCCCTTCCCTTCCCTTCCCTTCCCTTCCCTTCCCTTCCCTTCCCTTCCCATTATCCTTTTCCAAGTTTAAATTGTTCTCTACCCAAAGTAAAACATTTTGGTGTCATTTCACCTTAATTTAACCCAAGGGAATCACAGAACCATTATAATGCTCTGGGCTTCCAATCTGGGTCATGACAAACCTCAAAGTGTCCCATTTCATGGCTGCCTGCTGCTCAGTCTTTCCTTCATGTTTCTTCCTCTGATCACCAGGTAGGGATCTCACCCAGCTGCTCTCCCTGAAGTCCCTCAAGCATCCCTGCAAGACTTGCCTTGAGGACCAGGCTTGCCATCTACAGGAAGAGGGATGTAAACCAGACTGCTCTTCACTTAGAGCTGTCCTTAAACATCCAGTTCTCAGCCTATGCCAGATAAACCTTTTTCTTCTTTTTATCTAATTGTAGTATTACATGAATTAAAATTAAAAAAAAAAAAAAAGCCAAAAAGCAGCTTTCTTTTTCTCCTTTGTGGCAACTTAATCTCTTCTTACATATTCTAACACCAGTAGTTCCTGATCAAGGAGTTGAAACCTTGTGTTTTGTTTTCAGTATTCTGTGAGCAAAGGAGTAAGTCTGACTGGTATTGAAATAAAGAGGAGTCTGCTTTCCAAGACTGAAATAGTTTATCAACCTCTGCTCTTCTCTGTATGTTCTCAGCTTTTAGCTGTTCTTTTATTAAGGGCTGCTGTGCATGACTGGTTTGTTGTTTACGGGCAGGGTGATTAAGGGGTTCTGGTCCTATCTCCATTTTTGACCTATATTTACTACTCTCATATTTCTTTTTTTTAGATATCTAATTGCCATTCCCAGTTTGCACTGTCATTTGTTCCCTGTGGCTTTTACCTAGTGCTTCTGCGAACTCACCACAACAGTAATTTAGGAGCTCTCCTACCCATCTGAAGTTTTGTGGATGAAATTGAAGATATATCCCCATCTGAAGGCTTGGGGATTGTCATGCTCTCAGCTGTGTGGGAGAGGAGCAGGTATTGACAAGCATCCAAAATACAAGTGTCCCAGAAACTGCTCAAAGAGACAACAGTTAGACTCTTGAATACTAGGGGAATAAATAATATTTTTGGCACCAGACAGAAGACCCGATAAGAGGAGAGCTGAATGAGTTTTGACCTCTGACTTGTCAGGTTTTGTCCTTCAGTTAAGACATCCACAGAAGGGTGTTTTTCCAGAACAAACTCACAGATAGGGAGAAAAGAAAGATTGCAATAAAAAGAAAGAAGAAAGGATTAAGAGGTAAATTTTCTCTTTGAACGTTCTACCAAATCCTTTAATCTGTTTTTGGAGTTGTGGTCTCTGCTGAGGAAGATGAAGCAATATTCCTTACAAATCTTTGCAGAGATATCTGTTGTTTGGTTTGTTTATAACAGACAGCCAAATTAATTATCTCTTTTTGCTCCATCAATATACTAGACCTGGGGAAAAGGAGAAAGACCAACAGTTGTTATGCTAATACAGCTTGATTAGTGTGTGAAACCAAAGCTTAAAATCAAGTGCATCCTATTATCTTGACAGTTGACCCAGCTACTGTAATGAAATCCTTCTGCTGCTCTCTGGTGTGATGCTAAAAAATATTGTCAATTGCTTGGATTTCAGCTCAGGATTATGTTTTCATTCCTATTTATGTGATAGCTGTTAAACAATCTTATGAGATTTTACAAGGACCAAATCCTGTACACAAGTAGCCCCACTGAGCTGGATTTCAGCTCAGTAATGCGGGGGTAAATGCAGATTAGCTTCTTCAAAGGCAATGGAATAAGTCCAGATTTATGGTAGTGTAACCAGGTCACTAACATTATTATGACTGTTTCTGAGAAAAAAAAAAAAAAAAAAAAAATCAAGAAAAAAGACAAGCAGACATTTGCTAAAATCTCCTGGGAGAGTCTGGAAGAAACTGTGTTCAGGTTATCAGACGTGATGGTTCAGGAGGAAGAAAAAACTGACTGTGAAGGTTTTGTACTGACAGTCATTAATAAAGCAAAATTTCCAGAGACTCCAACAGGGAGTTTGGTGGAGTGAAGGATCTTAATAATATACATAGGCCTGTTGTCAGAACACTAACGGAGTAATTGCACAGGGAAACAGGGTGACTGCTGTGAGCA
The DNA here is from genome assembly GCF_965140245.1 of Athene noctua. NCBI lineage: Eukaryota > Metazoa > Chordata > Aves > Strigiformes > Strigidae > Athene > Athene noctua. Next base: position 36,687,999 of record NC_134040.1, read on the forward strand.
AATTCACAAATTGTTTTTTACTTTGCATTTTAAGTTAGCTTACAACCCAGCCTAGCATTTAGATCACAAAACACTAGCCGGAGAAACTACTGCCTGGGCAGACAGCCAAGAGCTAAGAAAATTAGTGAAGGGAGAAAGCACGTTCTGTAGATGTTGAGCTTCAAAGAGGCTATGCTCTAGCTTGATATTTTTACAATTTCCTTGGGACTGATATTCATATTCTTAAAGCAGTATGCTTTCATGTGAACAACACTTACTTCTTTTTGATGAGAAGCGAAAGGTTTTGCACCTCTGGTTCCTTTCGCTTTACTTCCTCTTGTGCTCACTTCTCCCCATCCCAGCATCAGCTTATAGCAACAATTTTACAGCGGTCAAAGACTACAGAATTCAAGATGAAAGTGACAATTCTTTCATTCTATTTTGTCAGTGACTGCAACTTTAAAAGACATGTAGATTGGGTGCTCTGCAGTACTGTTCATTACTAAGCCGTTCTCTAATTGTAGGGAATACTGTGCAATTAGCTTAGTAATAAACAGAATTGTAGTCCACTAAGTACTGTAAAATTTAAAAATTCTAGAGCGTTTTACTTCTGCACCTTATTAGGCTGACAAGATGAATAGTTACATGCATTTTTTAAGTAACAACACATGCCATTACAAGAGTAGATCTTGGACTGAAAAAATTCCCTTCAACTAAATTGCATAAAAATGACTCAGAAGAGTGTAGTGTCCTCTGAAGATGCCACACCATACTTCATGGAGCTTATGCAGATGGCTACAGGAGAATTCTGCTTCGGATAGCAAACATATTTTTAGGAATGTAGTTATAGGGTAAAGCATAGGGCTGCTAAGTTACAATTTTCCATTCCTTGTTATCCTGTAAAATAAAATAGGGGAAATAAACTGGAATAACATGGCTGATCTAATTTGAACTTACTCCCCAGAGAAATTCATAGATCTTTCCTGTAATGTAAATCAAATAATGCTATAAATCAAGGACTAATAAGAGGTGAATAAAAGGACCCAGGGTCACACATCAGTGTTTTGTGAAGTGTGTGAGCTCCAAGTTGCTTCTTAAAGAAAGACATCTGAAATAATACCTCAGCTGAATTAACTGAAAGCCTCTCTAAAGCAGTGTAGCATTACATTTGTTTTTACCTTCCTAAGGTGTGGGGTTTATGCATTAAATCTGAGCACATTCCAAAAGTTTGACCAGTGAAGTACTCCTAGGGTACTAGGAAATTGAGATATTTTACAGGTAAAGGAAGGTGTATGCAAAATGCCTGAACTTCAGAATGTAAAAATAACTCTTGCAAACTTACCAGAACTGGCAAATTACCACTGGCACCAAAAGATTGTGCTAGCATGACCAGTGACGAATAAAGCTTTTTGAAATTGAAAATAATAAAACCTATTTCCATTCCTGCTTGGGTTGCAAGAAGTTGAACACATTAGATGCTTAAACACAGTAGAAAGTTGTCTTTTCTTAAATGATAAATTGCTTTGCAGCAGAGAAACCTCACACAAAGTGATTTTATACTCCTATTTTCTATAAAATATGTGATTGGGTTTATGATCATTGTACTTTATTTTATTGCTTTCATATGGATTCTTGTAATAGATTTTCAGCATTATTTTTACCAGTAGAGTAGTAAAAAATAATAATAGAGTTACATGGTTGCTGAAATTATTTATGTTTGCATATATATATATTTATATTATATATTTTTCCACTGAAAATCATTATTAATTTATTACCTTAGATAGAAGGCAGCTGAAACAATAAATAGAAACCCCGTTTGAATGGCATTATCACTTTTTAAAAAGTCCTGAACACAAACATAACCAATCAAGGACATTTACAGAAACACACCATTTCTCCAATGAAAATAATTATTAAAATATAATAAAATAGTACAATTATAACCAAATATAATGATTGTAAAGAAATAACTATATTAATTATTATAGTAATTATATTTTTATGTAATTACCAACAACAATCACATAAGAAAATTAATCTAGAAAACTAGGTAGCACTGTTTTTTGTGACTGACCATGATTCTTTCTGTCCACAGGGTGCAGGACTAGTTTCAGGCATAAACCAGAAACAGTTATTCTCATATGTAATGCTAGTGTGGCTCTTCTGGTGTGCAGCACAGCCCCATCCCACTTTTCCCTGCATTTGGTACAGATATTGTTCTGTAGGTAAGCTACAATACCTTCGTGCCTACTGACAACTGCCTGTGGTGAGATTCTTTAGAGAAGTTGGTCCATTTTTCAGCGTCTGTTCTTTGCAGGAGCCCAGAGGGGATGGAGCAGGCGAGTCTGGATTATAATGTAGACACTTCAATAAGAAAGAGATACATAAAGTTCCTGCTACGATATTCAGCAGGGATCCCAGATTTAATTGGCCGGATGATTTGACAGCTGTGACATATCACAATTAAAACCTCATTCTTTTACATAGGCACAACTTCAGGAGTCAGAAACAAGGAAAGAGGTTTCCCCATGTGTAAAACCTTGCTGGGTGGATTGGCAGGTGCCCTCCCCAGGGCTTCTCTGCTGCCTACCTGCCCTGACCACACGCTTCTGAGGAGCTGCCATTAGAAACAAAGCCCGGTACTGACATCTCACCTAAGGTTTTCATCTGATCGGTTGTTGTATGCACCAAACTGATGGGCAAAGAACCGCAGCTGGGGTATGTAGGCTGGCTAGGTATGTCCAGTGGTGCCATTTTAGGGGACTAGTGGACACAGCTGTGGAGAAGGAGTCTTTCCCCCTTCCCTAGCAATCTCTGTGGCCAGCAGCCTTTGATTTACCCTTGGTGCAAATGCTTTTAGGTTGTAGCACAATCTGCAAGAAAGAAATGTTACTGTGAAAGGGACATTCCCTTACATTATACAAGCTATAATTTTTGTTCTTTCTTATATCCCACAGTGGAAACCATCTACTACAAATTTGTTACAGAATTAAAAAAAACCTCTTGGTAACCAGAATCCTGGCTTATTGCATAGGAATGAGAGCAGGCAGGAGCCTGTTGCAAACCACTGTCAGGGAGGGGGTTTCTATTTTCACTTTTTTTGGCCAACTCGCCATGAATATTTGACATCAGTCACATTTAACATGACAATATTCTTCAGATAAATCTTACTTTCCTACAAAGTGATGGTTTTATTACCTTCAGGCATTCAGGTTTTTTGTTCTTCACAGACATTTAAGAATTCACAGCTTCAAGTAATGGCATAAGAGTCTAGTAGATATTAAGAGGTGTGCCCTTTGCCTTCAACTACTTTTTTTATGTTAAAATGAAAACTGGATTACTATTGTGTGGTCTTGTAATTTAATTTTTTTTCAATATGCTGTGCATTTTCCAGTCCCTGTAATATTCATTGTACCTTGGAGAGCCCAGAAAATTAGCTGTTTCATGCTCAGGTAATCACTGCTGTGGTAGAGGTGGATCTAAAGAAGGACTTATATCTGAATCACACAGACTTACACTCTCTTCTTCTTGCATACTGGTCAAATTTGATTGCATTTAAACTTAGTTGCTGATAACTATTGTCAGAATGGGCAAAACAAACCCTGTGGCTCCTGACTTGCTGGGAGGCAGCACTCAGCACTGCCGTGCCGTGCAGGCTGGAGGAACTCGAGCTCTTTTACAGTAATTGAACTCCAGTGAGGAGAGACCCGCTTGCTGTAGAGAAGTGCAGAAACTTCCCTGCAAGGTGGTCATCAGCATTCACTGGTCTTTTGTTCCTCAAAAGCTCAAGCCTGAAATAATACTTTTTTTCTTTTCTTATAAACTGAGCCCTGTGCAAGAAAAACATCTGATTGTTTGGCAAGTGTGCAAGCTGTGCAGGTATCTGGCACCAACATAGGTGTCAGAACTTGTTCAAGACTTTGCCTGCTTAATACATACAGAAAATTCTCTAAGGAAAACACTCAGTTTTCACCTGTGATTTGAATTACTATTGAGTTTAAACCTATTGTCTTTTCCTGCTTTGCTGAGGAGAAACTCATGTTTAATTCCCAATCTAATTTGATGAGCATTTGATCCATTTAATCAATCTGAATAAGGAAGGCAGGAATTGGTCCAGCAGCTTTAAAGGATAAAAGACTCCTAAAATCTGTAACCGATTTTGAAAACCAGTTCTGTGTGGAACTCAGAATACACCAACAATATTTTGTTTCAGCTTGAGGATACCAGTGGGTTTTCTTACTTTGTGAAAGTAAGGGTTAGAGCCTCTAAAGTAAAACAGTGCAAAGAAGCAGTGCTGTTCTTTGTAGCCCCAGTACAACTACTGCATTAGCAAACTTTCCAATTAACCTCTGATCCACAGTTTGATGATGCAGAGATCGCTCAAAGATGTTGCAGCTGTCCCAGAGGAATCTAAAGTGTCTAAAGTGCTAGATGCATTTATCACAGTCTGCTTTCTACCATGCCATATACTGTTAGAAGTTCATTCTCCATCTGCATTAATGGCTGGTTTAACTAAAATGCATACTCAGGCTGAGTGGTCTCTAGAAAATCTGACAATAAGACAGCCTCTATGATGTAGGGTGCAAATGCAGACATTGTAGCTGCTTTAGTTTAGAAATAGCTCAGGCAGAAATCGATACACAACTGAGGCAGAAGGTAGGTGTCAGACAAGATGAATAATCTTGTTCACCTCTCTGTACCCCAATCCAAAATCACTAACACACTTGGCTGCCAATCTTGCATCTGTTTTTAAAAGATTTTGATGTGTCATTAAGCAATCCTCACGTGTGAGCTACCAGCTTGTGTCAGTTTTTGTCTGAAGAAAAACAGGCTGCTGGGCTCCACTCAGGCATTTTTGTACTCCAGAAACTGCAGCAAACATGGTTAAAAACCCGTACTTGTGTCTTAAATGCTAGGTTGCTCTTAGAGAAAGCATGTAATGAATGATGTACAGTACAAGAAAATGGGATGTTCCCATTTGGCACTGCTGGGCCAGGCAGGGAGCAGAGGCAGCCCGCCATAGCCTTCTCTCTGACACTGCTGTTGACAAACCAGCCAGCGTGATGGCTCCAATTTTTTTTTTGTTGTTGTTGTTGGTTTTTTTGTGGTGAAGCAAGCACAACCAGTCATTACCTGCTGTTTCTCTAATATTTGATAATCAATCCTTGAATCATCTGATCATCAGATTATCAGTTTTCTGTTTCTCTAATATTTGCTGATCGGTCCTTGATTCATCTGATCTGCCCAGGAAAATTCTTCCAGTATTTAAAATCTGACATTGCAAATGTATTGCATCACAAAGATAACAGCCATCCTAACTGGAAATCACTTTTTTTTTTTTTTTTTTTGTAGAGATCAGATTATATCATCTTCTTAATAGAAAATTTAAGGAGTATTATTCTCAAACTGATGAGTTGGATACTGAGTAACATTTATAAATAATTTGAACTTGTTCCCCTTTTGAAACTAAATTCTACTGTTCAGAAGTACCAGGTATGTTAGGCATGTATTTTTTTTTTTATAGGTTTAGTCTTATGTAGTGTTTTTGGATTTAAGAACCTAGAAACTGCAGAATTCTATGAGCCCAGTTATCCCTGATGCGATTCAACTGAAGTGATCAGCTGAAGAGATTAACTTGGAGCTAGTTTTGATATCACATATTTCCGCAGCAAAAGGTAACCTGTCTGGGTATTTTTTAATTATTGAAGCTGTGATAGAGCCTCTGCTAAAGATTATTTTTCTTATTTTTGGTTATCATATTATTTTTACAAATATTAAAAATACTGTTGTTTTCTTATTAACACATATACCATGCAAGGAAGTCATATCCACTGTGAATCTGCATTGGGTGAATTTTGGACCTTAAAGACTTCTAAAAAATAATTTACTTGAGGGATTCTATGATCCTAAAGACATGAGCTTTTAAGACTTAAAGCTAAAATAGCAACATGGTGATGCATTCTTAATTCTCACCAAAAAGACCAGCAAATTTAAATCACTTTCTGCCTTGTTGAAATTCAGCATCTTTTTGTCAAGGAAGCTACCACGAGAAACTAAGCAAGTGTCTTGGAATACACTGAATAGTGCAAACTCCATCAGATTTTCTCAAGATAAAATTATTTCCTTACTTCACTGGAGAGTTTATAAGCAGCTAAGGGGTAAATCTTTTTTGAGTTCAGTGTCAAAGCTCAGAGAGATATTACAGAGAGATTTCTGTTAGAGGGAAAAAAAATAATTTGCCTTTCTGTTTTGAATGTGTTACATAGTAGAAATGGCTATAAACTAAAAGTCGTGAGTACATGGACATCATAGGAACATGGGCATGGTACTGAGACCATTGTAGTTCGGATCAGTGTCTGTTCCATTAATTATCATATAATAATTTGTCGTTTAGTTTTAAAGCAACACCTTTTCTAGCTTAAGGCCTAGGTCTAAAAAAGAGTACAAAGCTCATGAGAGAGATAGTAGATTACATAAATGTAGAGTATACCTGTAGAGTGTAACTGCCTTCCATTGAATAATTTCACTGTTCTTGACCAATAAACTGTGTGCTCCTCTCTGGAATCCCCTGTGGAGCACAGAGCAGGGAGATGAAGTATGATCCAAGATGAGACAACACAGACTTCTCTAAGCACTGAAACTAATGAAGTCTGGTTTTCAATTATAATTAGTTGATTTTAGCATAGATTTAAATTTAGATGTAAATTTAATGCGATGTTTTCCCCACTGTAGTGCTATTCAAAAGTGTCTTTCTCTCCCCATTCCCCATGTAGATTCTCCAGTATCTAATAATGTGTGAGCACACATTGTTGCCTTTCCTTCAGTCCAGGCTCTGGGTAGGGTTTCCTTTCTACTTGACTATCTATATTAACAAAACTTGCAGAAACTGAATTATTTTGGGGACTCCTTATTCGTATTAGATTAAATGTGGCCAGTATATGAAAACAGTATTGAAGGAATGGAAATACACACACAAGTACATATGCACAGCTTGAACTTGAAATGCCAGTTTCCACATAAACCAATCGAACACACAAAAACTGTAAATAAAAGATAAGTTTCAGCTTGTGGGTTGGGTACAAGAAAGATAGAAGGAGTAATGTCCATAGTTCATACACCGTAGCATGTCTGCGCAGACTACAGCCAAAACCTGGTACATATGGCAGATCCTTGTGATACAAACATCAGCTTTATCAAGACTGCAAGGAATTATGCACACTGAAATATCCCAATTGCTCAGGTGCCTAAAATAGGAATATAGCTAAAGTATAACAGTTCTGACAGTTCTTCCCTTTGGCTCAGGTGCCTAAGTTTCATTCCCCAAAACCCCAGATGCAGCAAGAGATCTCGGGCTTAACGGAGCCAGGGCCCAACAAAGAGGAATCAGATGTGGCTGGGGCATGGGCAACTGTAGGAGGCACATCCAAGTCCTCAGGTTAGACATAGTTTAGCAGCATAGTTTCCCTGTAAAAATGGAACAATCACAAAAGGAACAACATACATCACAGTAGGATATGAAATGTGTTGCAAGGTTTTTTTCATATTATGTAAAATGAAAGTTGCCTGCCTACTGTAAGTTGAACTTTACCTACTGTTGGCTTATTGAAAATTCTCTTTGGTTTGACTTTGAAAGAGATCTCCAACTTGCTTTTTTATATTTTAAAGCAATACTTTTTTTGAGCTAGTTATTTTACAGTCTGAGTAAATGATGATTCATTCAGCTTGCATTTCTAGAGCATTTTGTGCTGAAATTATCACCAAGGTAATTAAATGTTTGTTATCAGGCAATAATAAAACATAATAACCTCTAGCAATTATGAAGCCCTTAGAACCCTAGGCTGAGATCAGCAAGGAAAAGAAAAAGTTGAATTTAAAGAGTAACATATTTTCCTGAAATACGTGCTTGCCTCTGTGCCCTATTTTAGTACTTATATTTTGGCTAAAGCTTCTTTTTTGTGACAGCAGTATTGTCAATAATTTTAGGTTGAGTTCCTTTACTATAAATTTAGTATCATATTTAATATTCCAGCTTCACTACATTAGGATTGTTTTAATGTACTGCACACTGTAGAGAGATTTCTGTGACTGTTATGATAGATCTGCTTTGAGAGATCAATGATTCTTTTATGATTCTGCAGAAGGCACAATGTTCCATGTTTATGTTTTGCCAAATAATTCTATCGATTTAAATAGTTATCTTAACAAACAGTATACAGTATATACAAATAATTTTAAATATTATATTTACATAAAATTTAATTCTGAATAATTGTGTTAACTATATATATGATATGTAGTGATGTGTTACATATAGAATGTACCATATATAGAGAGAATATATATAGTATAATATAGTATGCTATATTCTACTAGAAGATCTATGTTATACATAAACTGAATTATATACACTATGTACTATTTATGGTGTGTATATATATGTATGCTATGTAACTATCTAAATAGTTAACAGAAGTATCTACAATTAAAAGTTAGTATACATTTTAGTATGTATGTTAGTTTGAACTGGAACAGAATTTTTCTTGTTGAGGGGAGCATAGGCAGACAAGCATGTTTTCTTAAGATACTCCCAAATTTTTAGTAAAAATATTGCAAATGTAGTGAAATGGAAAAAATTTACAGTATGTTGGATATCTGAGTAATCTTCCAGAGCAACCAGGCAGATTTCAGCAAAAGTCTGGATACAGTAAGGGATGATGCAGTATTTTGCTGGTCCGACCTGAAGACCAGCAAGTGCCGACAGATTCTTGCTTCTGGACTGCAGTGAAAGGGGGCATCTGACTGTGTGCTCAACCTGATTTAGTCCACCACTGACTCATTTAGACTATGCTGAGAGCTAAAAAGTCCATCTTTTGAACTGAGTCTCCACTGATGGCAATTTGGTCAATCTTTCAGTATCTGCTGGATGCATATTTGACAAGGCTGAGATCATATAACATCTTCTCTAAACAACAGGGTGATTCTTCTGCTGCTGGCAATGGGAGCTGGTGGTGTATCTCAGCACCAGAGATACCTGCGGTCCTTCTCAGGAAAATCCTTTATGTCCCTCCAGGCTGCCCCAGAGCCCTCCCAACACAAGCTGCCGTAGATATCTGCTATCTGTGTAGATACCCATCCCCACTGGCACAAACCTCCTTACTGGACTTTGTGCCACAAGCAAGGAGTTGAACAAGTTATTGTTGCAGTTCCTCATGATAAAGGTACAACTGTGGCTGAAGTTGGTCTGGTTTGTATCTGATTGCAGTTTGGCTCAGAAGCTGGTTCAGACTCATTCCCTTTTGAAGCAAAAGAAGATGGTCCAGAGCATTTTGAGGCTTTGGCTTCATTCAGCTCCCTTATCAGAGACTCTCCAACAGTTTCTGCCCTCTCCAAATAGGGAATAAATCGCATCCTATTTCTTTGGCGTTACTGTATCAACATCTGATCCTCTTCTTGGGAACATTAGAGCCCATGAAGCTATGACACTTTACACTAGCAGGGAATCTCCATTCTCCTTCAGCTACAAGGAAAGAGGTGGCAAACCCCATAGAGAAAAAGGGAGAGTGAAGCAGTTCATTTGGGGGGCTTGGCATATGGTGGGAGAAGGGGTACTCGGGAGGCTGGGAAGATACTGACTTCAGATGCCTTGCTCAGCTCCCTCTGGACGCCAGCAGCAAATTAAGGGGTACTTTGGACTAATCTGGACTATTTCCATTGAAGGGAATATTTTGTTCCAGTCAGCAGTCCTACCTCCCATGAGGCTCCTAGCTGCGGGAGACCACCTCTCACACGTCCCTGCTTGCTGTGTACTCGGGCAGCAAGCCTCTGCCCCTGCCCCTGCCCCAGGGCCTGTGGCAAGTGCTGGTGGACCCAGGAGAAACCCCCCATGAGAGCCCCTCTCAGGCATGAACTGCAACAACTCTTCCTCTTGAAAGTCAGCGTGACTCCCATAATTTATTCATTCCAAGATGTATTAATCCATCCATTATTTATTTGCATTTGTTTTACTACTATCATTACAATTTCATAAACAGTGACACAGAGAAAGAGATGGGAAGTTAAAGATAGAGGTATCTGATGGACAAAGGCCCTGGGCTTGCTTCTCCCCGGCTGCTGACTGCCTCCAGGTTTTGTATAAAGGCATAGCACAGAACAAGCAAAACTTCTCCCTTTACTCCCTTTGCTAGGTTGGTGGAAATCCTTTGTTCCACCTAAGTTCCTCTCTGTAGTCATTTATATTCTGATAATGTGACAAGGACTCTGGAGCGTACTGACATGCAGAAGCCAAGAGGAAAGCAGGGGTGGTTGGAGAAGGGGTGTTGATGCTTGAAGTCCACTATCTCCCCTCACCTGTGCGTTCTGGGAGTGCACATTTCTGTGAGCAGGAGGAATGAACTGGTTTGAGGTCTACTTGGAGAATTAATAGATTTAGATTTACTATTTCCAGTCATATATTTACTATTTCTGGCCATAATCTGGTGTAGGGATTACAAGGGAAATGGGAGATTGTATTGAAAGGAGTGGGAGGCAAATCCGATGGAGGACATCGCCTCCCCAACATCCTTCCTCTGCAGTCTTGACTACCTGGGCTGTGGAGAGATAATCAATTGCAAGGTAGTAAGTGTTGGCTTAAACTGCCCTCATGATTATGGTGTGGAGAGAGAAGTTCAAATATCAGGCACATTAAGGCACAAGATTGAAGGCCACTGAGTTTCCCATTAGGGAACTAGAGGTGTTCTATAGCACAGGGCTTTTTGCAACATGTTATTGACTTTATAAAAGCCATAGCAGCTTTGTTCTGAGCACTGCCCTCTAGACCTCCTTCTTTCAAACAATATACACCTCTACTGTAAATCAATGTCCAAAACCACTGCAGCAATACTACTTTAATCTGGAGGGACCATTTTGTAGAAAAGGGATGTTTCTTTTTTTTTTTTTTTTAAAAAAAAGAAGTATACAGAATTTCCTAAAGAATCATTTTGAGCCTTTTCAATCAGTCAGATTATTCACTTCATAGTACAAAACCACAGATTTGTTATTCATTTAAAAATAATAAAAAAAAAAAAATTAAAAAAAAGGAAAAGATTGCTACTTTATTCCTATGTAGAAGGAAAAGTAAATTGCCGTGGAATTAGGTGGTGGCATATAAATCTTTTATATAAATCAGGAAAAGAGGTTAAGTAGTTGTAAAAAACTCTTTAGCCCTGGGAAACATGAAAAGTGGACTGTTTCAGATTATATGTGTTCTGGATTTTTAAAAGGATAATTTATCTGTAGCTTGTAGTTGTTTAAAACAACTGGGGGTTTTGAAATACATGAATGCATAAAATGAAATCACAGTCTTAGAGATGAAAATTTAATCAGGAAAAAAAAAAAAAGCCCTAAATAATACATGGAAATATCATGGATATTTGAACATTTTGTTGCACAATATATGGTAATAGGGTTGTTTCTTACAACACAAGAAGGTTATATTCTGGGTTTTTTTTCTGAGCATAAGCACAGGTGAGAAGAAGAGCTGTGAGATGGAGGAACGGAAGTTAGCATCCCCTGTTCTCTCCTCAATAGCTGTAGGAAGTGTGTTTTGCTGATTGTCCTTCCTAGGTGTGAATAAACACATAGGCTCTAGGTCCAGCAGATCTGGGGCATGGTCTGTGTATTTAAATGTGTTAGCAACCAAGAAAAGGAGTTTTTAGACACTATTCTCTTACCTGGGCATTCTTACTAATACCTTTTCTACTACATTTTAAGGTGTCTCTGGCTAGCTCTGGCTGCAATAATCACCTTATTTCCCCATTATTTTCAAGCAAAAATACTAATATTAGTATCTCTTAAGTTGAGGTAAAAGCTATGACCAAGGATGTACCACTGCAAGACTAGTAAGTGGCAAAAGCCTCCTTATTTCTGTACTTGGAGGATGCAGAGGGAATGTACAAATTTTCCATTTGGTTTAGAAATGCTATCCCAAAATAATGTTCCCTCCCGTTGCTATGTATGTATTAGAACTTTATAGTTCTAATATGTTCTAATATAGTTCTAATATAGTTCTAATATAGTTCTAATTATGAAGCACCTGCATCACGTAATTCTGCATTAAAACAGTTTCACTCACAAGTACATCACAACACAAAATGTGTTGTGGCTTAAAATATTTATAGTATTGTGCTGTATGATACCTTAATGTAATCCCTGCATTTACATTTCAGTTAGCTGTTATCCTGTCCTTAGGGAAATCTTTTTTTCCCAATAATTCACACTCTCTGTAACAAATAGGATGACAAAATCTAAAAAAACCCCAACAACCAACCAAACAAAAAAACAGTAGTAATAGTTATAGAAGGAGGAAGTATCTCTCAGTTCATAATTATTAAAAAAATAGACCTAGGGAAGCATTTTTGCACCTGATTAAAACAGTTATTAAGCACTTGGACTCTGCACAGTGTAGCAAAACTTTTAAGGGGCAATGAACAGAATATTAATTACATAGTGTCATCTATTGTTGAAACTGTCTATGAATGAAAGGTGTCTGATGTGTCCATAACAGTATCTCAAGGTACCTGATCCCCTGTGGTTTAGATCTCCATTAGACGTTCTCTGCTCATCTCCTGCGTGGAAAGACTCAAGCAGATAAGGGAACCCAGACCATTTTGTAACCCTTCACTAACCTCAGAAGGTGAATGGCAGCTTCCAGTGGTCTAGGAAAAATAGACCAAAATAAACTCCAGGGAAATAAGGGTTTCTGATAGACTCACGGTTAAAAATGAGGGGACCTTTGTCCAAAATTAGAGTTGAACAGAAACTCCAAGCCACACGACTTGAAAGCAAATCAAAAGTGGAAGAATAGTCCTTTGATCAAGGCACTGACCTGAGAGCAAGCACAGGTTCATGTCTTTGACTTCCTGCCTTTCTGTGTGCTGTCTCTGTGCTGTGCTTTGTTTTCTACTTGCTGAGACTGACAGCATCTAAACCGCACGTGCTTGGGATGGGGTTATCTTTGTCTTCTGCAGAGAAGAGCCTAGTTCAGTGAAGGCTCGACCCTGTGGTATCATGGCACCATGGTGATTCCGCACAGGTCGGCACAAGCACAGCTCAAGCAAAATGCTTCTGAATTCAGCATGTCTTTGCAACGGCGAGCCATAGTTTCACTGCACAATACAACTGCTCAGAAGTTTTAAAAATATTTTTCCATTGGAAAGAGCTGGCTGAAGTGAATTAAAACATTTCAGGAGAGTATCAACCTCATCACATTCGTTAAGGTGCTTTATGAAAACTTTTTGCTGTGGAAGGGACAAAAGTGTTTGTTTCAAATTTACCATTTAGTCTTTTGCACTCTTAAAAAGGGGTTTGAGTCTTATCAGTTCTAAATATTTTATAGTATGTTGGTTCATGAAAAAACTGGGAGCTTTTTGATGTCTTGCCTTGCCTTTGATTAAAACAAATGTAAAAAATCTTTAAATTTCCTCTCCAACGTATGTCCTACTTTTCAACCAACACTATTGCACAGTGTCCACCGAGATCACCATTTTAATAAAAATGCCTTCAAAGCATTAATTCCACTGTTATTAATTCAAAAAACCTCTCAGAAGTTCAGTATTCATAAAAGAAAAATCTTCTTTGGCTCACCAATATATAAATGTAATCCTTCTAATACAGCAGCACTGAATAATAAGGAGCCAAAAGCTGCAAATCTAATTACTGGGCATCACTCGCTCAGGAGTCATAAAACCCTTGACTCTGAATAAACAACCCAGACTTCTATTATTAAAGTATAACAATTCTTCTTGTAGCAAACAAACCCTATGCCTTTTTATGATAAAGAAACGCATCTTTATGAAAAGATTAAATCATTTGATTATGTTACAGCATATTTGTGGCCTAAAAATGTCCAACCAGAACCAGTCCTGCTATCAGTAATGTTTATACTGCATTCTAATCAGGGTACAGTAATGAGAAAAGGAGAAGAGAGGTGTCCCTCAATGCAATTTGAGAGACAGGACTTGCTGACTCCTCCAGGGAAAGGAAATTTCAGAAATTTTATGCCCAGCTCCGCCCCTGTCTGAGAAAAAGATTTGTAGGGCGGCATTTTCAAAAGTGCTCATCAGCTGACTGATTTCAGAAGCCTCAGCAGACTCAGCTCTTTTGGTGGAAAAAGAGCTGAGCCACTGACAAGAGCTTTCTGAAGTACTTCCCTCCTCTGCTATCCGTGGACCAGATCACTCTTTCCCATGGCAGAATGATAAAATAAACTATTACAGGAAGGAAATCTCTAGATAGCTCCTTTGCATTGTTTTTTGTGGTTTTCCAAATTGTAACATGCAGGAAAAGAATTTGCCTCATTAACCGAAGAAGCAAATGGCTGAAGTTGTGTTTTCACTCAAAGCCAGTGGTGGAGGCTGGGGAGTAGAGTGAGAGCACAGACCAAAGGGGAGCATGTTGAGGACTTTACATCACCTTTTGGGATTCTTGTTCAAGTGCCTGGCACCACACCTGGCCTCTCAGCCCTCTAAGAAAGGGATTTTCTAGCCTCCAAGGAGAACCACAGAAAAGGTAAAGGATGTTTGATCTTACTAGCTTTTCTGGTCCTCTCTGTTTCTAGGCAGCTTCCTTTTTCCAAATGCATTCCTGGAGTTTCACAAAGACTACTACTGATTAATGAGAAGAGAGCAAGATAACTCAGGGAATCACTTGCCTTGAGGTGGTGCATAGAGCAATAGCTTTCCGTGTCTGCACACTGTTACACACATTCATCTGAGGGACATGAGCAGATTCTGTGTAAATCCTTAGGTTTCTGTCATGTGAATTCAAATGGGCACAGCGATAATGAAATAATGGAGTTTTCTGTTCTTAGGGAGGCCAGGAGAGGGGAGCAGAACTGACATCCTGGACTTCCAAAGAGCTGACTTTGTCTTGTTTGGGCACCCGCTTGACAGGATCCCTTGGGAGATGGTCCTGAAGGGTAGAGGGGTCCAGGAAGGCTGGCGCTCTTTAAGAAGGAAGTGTTAATGGCTCAGGAGCAGGTGGTCCCCAGATGCTCTAAGAGAAGCTGACACCAGAGAAGACCACCCTAGCTGAACAGGGAGATTTGGCTGCAACTCAGGGAGAAAAGGAGAGTTTACAGCCTTTGGAGGAAGGGGCTAGCGACTCACAGTGATTACAAAGATGCTGTGAGGCTGTGCAGGGCAGAAATCAGGAGGTCTAAAGCCCAGCTGGAAATTAATCTGGCTTCAGCAATCAAGGACAAGAAATATTTCTGTAAGTATGTCAGTAGCAAAAGAAAGACCAGAGCGAGCCTCCATCCGCTAGACACAGGAGGAAACATGGTAACAAGTGATGAGGAGAAGGCTGAGGTTCTTAATGCCTTCTTTGCCTCAGTCTTTAATAGCAAGACTAGGTGTACTGAGGGAATCCAGCCTCCTCAGCCAGAAGACAGAGACTGGAAGAACAACCCCCCCACAATCCAGGAGGAGACAGTCAGTGACCTACCGCATCACATAGACATACACAAGTCTATAGGACCAGAAGGGATACACCGAAGGGTGCTGAAGGAGCTGGCTGGGATGCTTGCCAAGCTGCTTTCCATCATTTACCAGCAGTCCTGGCTGACTAGGGAGGTTCCAACAGATTGCAAATTGGCTAATGTAACAACCATCTATAAGAAGGGTCAGAAGGATGATCCAGGAAATTACAGGCCTGACAGCTTGACTTCAGTGCCCGGAAAGCTGATGGAGCAGCTCATCCTGAGTACCGTCATACAACACATGTGGGGCAATCAGATGCTCAGGCCCAGTCAGCATGGGTTTATGAAAGGCAGGTCCTGCTTGACAAACCTGATCTCCTTCTATAAAGGGTGACCTGCTTATTGGATGAGGGAAAGGCTGTGGATGTTGTTTACCTTGACTTCAGTAAGGCCTTTGACACCGTTTCCCACAGCATTCTCCTGGTGAAACTGTCTGCTTATGGCTTGGATGGGCACACGCTTTGCTGGGTAAAAACTGGCTGGATGGCCGGGCCCAGAGAGTTGTGGTGAACAGAGTTAAATCCAGTTG
Source organism: Athene noctua (assembly GCF_965140245.1). Taxonomy (NCBI): domain Eukaryota; kingdom Metazoa; phylum Chordata; class Aves; order Strigiformes; family Strigidae; genus Athene; species Athene noctua. The sequence goes on from NC_134040.1 coordinate 36,704,024, forward strand.
GTGGCCAGCCACGAGTGGTGTCCCCCAGGGCTCGGTTTCGGGGCCACTCCTGTTTAACATCTTTATTGATGATCTAGACGAGGGGATCGAGTGCACCCTCAGTCAGTTTGCAGATGACACCCAGTTGGGTGGGAGTGTTGATCTGCTCGAGGGTAGGGAGGCTCTGCAGAGAGACCTGGACAGGCTGGAGCCATGGGCTGAGCCCAACTGGAGGAGTTTCCATAAGGCCAAATGCCGGGGGCTGCCCTTGGGCCACAACAACCCCCAGCAGCGCTACAGGCTTGGGGAGGAGTGGCTGGAGAGCTGCCAGTCAGAGAGGGACCTGGGGGTGTTGACTGACAGCCGGCTGAACAGGAGCCAGCAGTGTGCCCAGGTGGCCAAGAAGGCCAATGGCATCCTGGCTTGTGTCAGCAATAGCGTGGCCAGCAGGGACAGGGAAGAGATCTCACCCCTGGACTCGGCACTGGTGAGGCCGCCCCTCGATTCCTGTGTTCAGTTTTGGGCCCCTCACTACAAAAAGGACATTGAATGACTCGAGCGTGTCCAGAGAAGGGCAACGGAGCTGGTGCAGGGTCTGGAGCACAGGTCGTACAGGGAGTGGCTGAGGGAACTGGGGGGGTTTAGTCTGGAGAAGAGGAGGCTGAGGGGAGACCTCATGGCCCTCTACAGCTACCTGAGAGGAGGGTGCAGAGAGGGGGGATGAGTCTGTTGGACAAAGTAACAAGTGATAGGATAAGAGGGAATGTCCTCAAGCTGCACCAGGGCAGGTTCGGACTGGCTCTGAGGAAGTATTTCTTTGCAGAAGGGGTCGTTGGGCGTTGGAATGGGCTGCCCAGGGCAGGGGGGGAGTCCCCATCCCTGGAGGTGTTTAAGAGTTGGGTTGACCCAGCGCTGAGGGATCTGGTGGAGTTGGGAACGGTCAGTGTGAGGTTAATGGTTGGACTGGATGATCTTCAAGGTCTTTTCCAACCTAAACTATTCTGTGATTCTGTAATTCTGTGAATACCATTTACCTATTTCTCAAAAGGAAAGCTGATTTCCTAATTATGAAGATATCTGTCACCAAGAAATTAAAAAGAAAGGAAATAAACCTGCTAAAAATGGGAGCAGTTATTTCCAGGCTCTGTTTGGTTTGGGAATTTAGAAACATGGGATCTGTGCAGGCACAGAAAAAACAGCAGTTGTAATACAAACACAGACACCCTGGAATCAGAAGACTGTAGACATCAGAAGAACAGCAAATCAGGCTTGCAGCATGTGCTGATTTAAGCAGTGGAGCAGAGAACAGTAAAATAGGTATAGATGTGGCGGGACTGGATTTCAAATGAATGAGGCTGTGCATCAGGACTACAGGAGATAAAACATCAGGCGTGAATAAGTTTAGTACATCTTAAATTAAGGCTGTTTTTTCATTCAGATCCATTCAAATTGAATGGATCCACTAGTAGTTGGACACAGCAATAAAAACTATAATCTGGGAAAAAAACATGTAAAGAGCACTCAGCCCTTGTGACAGTATGAGGCAAGAATTAACTCAGTCCTTGTTATACCAAATCAAGTGGCTAAGATCACCTTTACTTCACCGGTGCTGAATTCAGCCCAATGTAAACAACAAACAACTGCTATGAGAAGATATTCAAAGTGCCCTAATCCTGTAGGCACATCTGAATAACCTACCATTACAGTGGAGGAGACTTAGAGAAAAAACAGACAGTAAAAGACTAATAATTCAAATATAGCCATTCCATTGTATTCATAATGCAAAACATTAAAACCTTCCAGATTAGATTTGAGGAACTAGTGACTAGTGAGGGGGTATAAGAGAAATGGTGGAGAAATGCCATATCTTGGGGAGGAGCTGAATCCCTCTTGTAAGGAGAAGCCATGTGTCACAAGCCTCCTGGAGTTGTCTAAACCTTCAGTTTAGGGTGACTGAGTTGATGTAGTCCACCTAGATTTCCAGAAGATTTTGGGTTAGGTAAGTCTTTTAATTAAACCTTGCAGCAATGGCATAAGGGGAAAGATCTTTGCATGGATAAAAAAATTCTTAAATGTTTGTAGAAGATAGGAGTAAGCAGACAATTTGGCAGTGGACAGAGGCACTGGAGATTTCTGTAGGATCAGTGGTAGGATCTGTGCTGTACAATACATTCTTAAACAATCTGGGAAAGGTGATGAGCAGTGAGATGAAAAACTTTGCTGCAAATACTAACTGATACAGAAGAGTATAAAAGTCCACTTAAGAAATATTGGTGAAAGATCCCACAATCTTAATAATAACACAATGCCAATTGAAATTCAATGTAACTCAAATGTGAAAGGGAAAAAAACCCCTAAGTTTACATGAACTCTGCATTGACTAGTGACACTAAAGAATGAGATCTTGAGATTGCAATAGACAGTTTTATGAAAATTTCTGGTCAGTGCCCAACTGCAGTCAAAAAGCTGTTAATCATTAGCATAAGATGGTCCCTGTATTTCAGAGTATGTAGAAGAACTGGAAAGGTTCAGAAAATGGCAACAGGCTCATCAAAGTGATCAGAACAACTCCAGTTGAAGGCAGGATTAAGTAGGTGGGAATCTTTCAGACTGAAAAAAGAGATGCCTGCGGGATGACAAACCGATGAGTGGATAGTGTTTGATTGTTCACAGTTTCTTCTACTACAAGAACAAAAATGCATCAAACAGCAGAAGCCAAATTAAAAACAAAAAGGAGATAGTTTTCACACAATCAATAACAGACTTGAGGAACTGCTTGCCACAGGATGTTGTGAACGCTGATGGGTTACAGGCATTTGGGTGAAGATGGCAAGAATTTACATAAGTATCTGCAGAGGAATGCTCGGTGCCCAGAAACCAAGTCTGGTTCAGGAATCCCCTGAGCTGCACTAAGGGGAGGACCACGTATGTTTGTCCTGTTCATCAGGCATCTGCATTTGACCACTGGTGGAAACAGGATACTAGGCAACCGGATCTTTTGTCCAATCCCGTATGGTTTGCTTATGTTCTGTAACATTACATCAGTAACAGGGAAAGGCCATTTCTAGTTGCAGGACATGCCATGTTTGGAGGTTCAAGGCAAACCTATATTGAGAACAGTACCAGTCTCAAAGTACCTGTGAAGCTCTTCTGGCTAAAATGTATATCCATAGCAGTTCACAGAGAAATCTTTGTCTAGCAAACAATGCAAATAAATCCTGGCATCTCATCTTGTGCCCTGGAGAGTTGTATGACAGACCGATAATGAATTAAAATGCTTAGCCACAATTTACTAAACATACAAAGTTTCTGCATACTTTGACCCCACATATAATAGATACAGATAACACTGTAATTTGTAAATCTTCCTATGTTGTGGTAACAGGACTGAATATCCCAAATTACGTATTTACCGTGCATGCAATAAAATTGTAGCAGTTAACATTTAGGTTTGGATTGTTGGTTACTCTGAAGCTGCTTTATACATCACTGGCAGTATAACAGGGGAAATAAAGTGAGTGTAAATTATCCTTTTACATCCATTTAAGTCTCTTTTGTGCTGCTAGAGCAATGTAAAATGGTCTTAGAGTAGTGAGCAGCAGGCCGTTCCAGTTTAAATCTGCCATTGTTCAAGAGAGGTTGTCCCTGCCCATTTTATTTCAGACAGGAAAAAAGTACAAGGCAAATGGTAGGAGAATAAACTTGTCACTGATGCAACCCATCAATGCATGCTGCAGAGTTACTTCCTTGATTTTAGGCCACAAAGAAGAACAAGTTGAAACAAATGACACAGAAAAATGTTCTTTAGATTTGAGCTGTTTCAACAATAATTTGTTGTCCATCAGAGTCATGAGGCTTAACTAATGCTTTGTGAACTATATCAACTAGGATATCCTTTTTCTTCAAATATCTTCCGGTTGATTAGCCTGTAACTAAAATGTCTCTTGGGCAAGCTACAAATTCTAGAAACCCTAATAAACTGACTAACCAGTAATCTGTTCCCACTGCCACGCTGCTTTCACTTTTGTAATTCGGGGGGTGGGTGGGTGGGTTTATCCCTGTTAGTATAATGTTTCTACAGAAAGAGTTGATTATTCCCCACCAACTCTGTATTTGACCTCACCTTTCCTGATGTATATTTAAAAATTAGTGTGGTATTACATGTATCAGCTAAGTTCTGCATTTAAAGCCAGGCTTCCCCTATAAACAAGTCCACCAGGTCAGCATCATAGTGATGTTACTGATTTTATTATCAACGGATCAAATTGTGTTTGATTGTGTTTTGATTTTAATATAAGTATAGAGCTAAAAGATATTTTAGTAAAAATCATTTTATATTTATTGTATTTTTAACCTAACAACCAGCTGCTACTCTAAGCGTTCCCTGTACAGCCCCGTACCAAGGCCGAAGGGATTGGCCGTAATTATCTAGTAGAAACAGTTAGAACACAGGTAACCAAAACACAAGATGATTTGTAAGCTGATTTATAATACATACATAGGACTAGAAGAATGTAAGTAGCTGTCAAGGTCCAGGATTAATGGGAACTGAGGGAAGTAACCGTAACAGCTTGTGAGTACCTGCCAAGAAACCGTGAACTTAAGAGAAAGGTAATTCCGGCAGGGGGAGATCGCAACCACCGACTCACGGACCACCTGCTCACATTACACCCCAGACCCATTTCTAGACATTTCTAACCTCTACTGCGCAGAATCGGAAATAGGAGGAGAATATGTTAATGATTTCTTGGAAATTGTATGATTATGTATGCATACTTAATGAATATGCATAAGTAAGTTCTATATAAGGTGTAAGACTCTGATGCCTGGTGCATGTTGTTGGTGAGGATACTCCCCTACACGTCCGGCCGTCAATAAAGGAGTATCTGCTTATCTGCATCAAATTGGTGTCGATAAGTTATTTTATCCCGGATTTCAGTGACAGTGATAACTGGTAGAGTTGCTTTTTACAGATTTTTGGCTGGTTTAAATTTTTAGATATATGTTGTTAAAATATATCCATTAGCTAGGAAATATAAACCATCTTTTTTACTATAACATGAGTGTGCAGTACCATTTTTTGTGGGCTTGTGGGAAAGCAAATAACAAGAACTCACCTCTAACTGCAGTAGACTATAAACATAAAAATCAAGCCTTGTTTTAGCAGCTCTTCATCCTAGCATGGTGTGCAACAATAGGCAAAGCTTTTAGCCTGCAGAGACTGAGAGGAAGTAATTCTAATATATAAGACACAGACACTTTCATTATCATTAGCAAGCATGCAGGATTATTCATGAAAGCCCCTCTTACACATATAAGCAGGCATTTGCCATTTATTCCTTAGTGTAATTTAACTCAACGCATCACTTTTTAGGTTAACCTTGTGGAAGGTATTTTGATCTTAATTGTGTTTTTTATTAACACATTACTAAAACTCTGTATCCATTTGCACCTACCCATCTAGCACTGGGTTGCAGATCCATCCATCAGGGACAATGCCTACATTATGGGAAATCTTGTAAGGATTACCTAAATGAGAGGTCTGGATTTAGCTGGAAGTGTGTGGGAGGAGAGGTTCTAGAGGGCCACCCTGCTTCAGCAGATAGTAGGGAGGCTGTGACTACCAGCTTGCAAACATTGCTCCAGACAAAAGAGCTGAACTGGCTGAAAATGAGTGGTTTATAGGAAAGGAAGTGTTACTGTCAGTCTCCATTCCTTCCCAGGCTCCTTCTTCCACAGCGTTCCTCTCCCTTCTTCCTTGGAACTCCTCAGAAGTCGCAGCGCAGAGCTGTGTCCTGCCACTGCTGCTTCTTGTCATTTCTCCTCTGTATGGTCCTCTGCACATCCCAGGGAGGATGGGCAAGGTGAGGCACTACTTAGCATGACAAAGAATGGCAAAATTTGCTTCCCTCTGCTAAGATCTCATCTCCAAAGAAAAGGTTGGACAAAGTGGTCTTTATGAGGTCATTTATGTGGTTTTGATTAGGCATGGTCAAGTTACGACATACCAGAATGTGTTTAGCTGAAGAGCAAATAAAAGCAATGCTTCAAAGCAAACTTACCTTGTTTATATCGATGGGACCAGGATGGAACAGAGATGTTAGAGGGAAATGATTTGCCTTGCTTTTATGCTAAAGAAGCAAAAATGTATTTACATATGGCTACTTCTTTAAATTATGGTCAGTGAGATAGTGGTAAAATGAAGTGTTGTGTATACTCGAAATCAGTATGTTGTGGTAAGGCAGGCAGAAGTGGGTAATTTCTGTTTTGCCAAATTAGAGGAGGGCTCACTCCGTTGACTTACATTTTTCCTTGACTACACAACTGCATGTAGTTACGTGTCTGTTTTTTCATATTCATGACATGTAACCGTAGCTCAAATCAAACAAAATGCATTAAAATGTTTACACTGGTAAAGTGATAATAATCAACTAAAAATGGTCCGCTTAGCACTGGTCTACTTAGCACCTTTAATGGGTATATACTTCAAGATGGTTGGCTGTATATTTTTTTTCAGTTTAATTTCTTCATTACTGAAAAAGAACTTAATTTCTAAAGAAATTAAATAGAAAGTCCCAGAAATTGCTCTAACAAACCATTTATTCCCACTAAAAAGTCATGTTATTTCTATGAGGTTTTTGTCTTGTATTATACACTGCAATTCTCTATTAAAATGTACAGTACATAGAAAATTAATATCCCAGGGAAGTTTTTAATAGTTTATTATTCCATGGACATCTTCCATAAAATGTTTTATTTTTTACACACTTCCTCTCAACTCTCCCCTTCTTGACTGTTCTGCCTACTCCCATATCTCTTCCCTACTCTAATAAATGACAGTCCTATCAAAAAGTCAGATAAATCAATGAAATTATCAGTTTAAAGGAGAATGAAAAACGATGTTGCAGAAATACCCCTCAACAAGAGGCAGAGAAGGTTGGACTAGGCTGTTGTGAAGGGAAAAGCAGCTTCTTGGAGGTGGATCTTCATCTGTTAGCTAGAATGATCTCTGTATAACAGCCTTATTTTCTTCAGTTCCTATTCTTCCTTGTCTTGGCTCCTACGCTGAGAGTGTTATTGTGGCAATAACAGACATTTATGCTGTTTATGCTATCATCAAAATGTGTGACATGATTAGAGTGCTTGCAACACGACACTATTACAATGTTGTTAATGACAACTACTGGCTGGGAAAGCTTATAGAAGGGAGGGACACCCCACACTACATTACAGCTCACGCTGAAGCTGAACAAGCTGCTGTGTTCCTCCTTCACAGGGAACAGAACATCAGTTGCTTTCTCTCTCAGCTTGCATCTGTCTGAGCTTTTTGGCTTTTGTTTGGAAATCCAATGAGGAGAAAATAAGAACAGGTGAAGTGACACATAAAATCATTGCATTTCGTCGTGAAATGGTAAATTCTGTGTGCTTGAATGTGAAGCTATAGGTGTGCCCAGGCCAAATATTCTGATAGACCTGCGTTACACAGTGATGCAGGGAAACCAATACAGGTTTCATGTTATTTCAGATTTTTGAAAGGAATTACAACTATTATGCTATCATTTAATATGGGCCAAGGTTAGGCCATCATCAAAGGTAGAATTTCTGCTCAGTTACAGGTATTTTAAATCCCTTCCAATATTTCTGAACATGCACAAATATAATTAAAATATGTATTTCAGACCAGCCACCAGATGCAGGAGATGACAATTGTTTTTTCCTGAATCCACCATCCTCATTTTTAAAAAAACATAAAATCATCTTTCTTTACAAGCTGGTGTTGCTTTAACACTGCATATCAGTGATTTCAGACTACTACTTGGTCTGGAGATTGCTTGTTTTTTGTTTTGTTTGTAGGAATTTTGCTTGATCAGTAAATAAAGGAACTTCAGGAATGTATTTCTTATTTCACCGAAATGTAGACAGAGAGATTCGATAGCCCAGTATGTAGTGCACCACAGAATGCAATAAATTTTTTTCATATGCATACTACCTGATATCACAGACTGGAAAATGGCATAAACAAAATGTCAGGTGAGAAGAATGCTAGATTCTGTGAACCCAATCAGCAACTAGAGATTTCATTTTAAAGAAACATTTTGACATATGTCCTGACATTTTAACCTTTTTATTATTACTCTATTACCTTTGTTAACAGCACTGTAGTGGCATGTGGATTTATCCGAGTATCATTTCCAAACACCAGACTTGTTTACTACTCTTCTATATGCCATTTCTTCTAGAAATTCTAAAGTAAGCAGAATAAGTGCCTCTGTGCTGATCAGAGTTAGATTACATCTGTGCTGAAATGCATAATCTTGGTATCTAAATCAACACTACCCCATTTTGATAGTATTTCATGTTATGATAGATTTTTGTGTTCTCTTTTCCAACAAACGTATTTACAGAAATTGTACTTGGAGATTTAAAGCATCCTATTACATTTTATACAAAATATAACAGCATAGTAACTACTAGCCTATAGTCTGAGGGAGGAATTACTTGATGTGACTATGGTCATTTTTTAAATCTTCCATCTCCTTTGTTTATAACAAGTTTTGTTACAAGGAAAATATCATGCACCAGAATGCATCTGTCAAGAAAGTGAAGATGCTATTGCCAATAGCAATTGAGGTAATAAATGTCAGTGCTAAATGAAGGACCACAACACCTTGAAGAGCATCAGATCTGATTGTTCTTCACAGTGCTTACTCAGATTTTGACTGGATTGTCTCTGCAGTCATATAACTTCTGCAAATTTTTATATGATTGTCTTAATGACAGTTATACCAAAAAAAAGTTACAGTGTATAAGAAAAATAAACAACTGAACAGTGAATGGCAGGAAGCCCTGACATACTTCTACCTTCCTTCATGAATTCTCTTGTCTTATACTTCAGCTCTCCTTGCTTTCTCAGATTTAATATGAAAATCAGTCTGAAAAGAAATAAATTTCTGCAGGTGTTATCAAGAGGGATAGCATTCAGCAGTTTCTTCAGAAATAAAATGCTAGTGAAAGCACTCAACAGACTCAAGCTCTTGGAGACTCATTGTGGGTAGCAATTTCACAGGCTTTTTCCTTGTACATTGCCACCCTCCTCTCAACTCTAATTGTGAAATGCTTGTTCTTTCTCCATGTTTTAACCCCTGCCCTCATTATGAGAGGAAAATGAATGACTTCGAAATAATGTTGTGATATAAATGTTATCCAGCATATTTGTCTCCTCTCTAACCAGTTTCACACGCAGGTTAATTTTGTTCTTCAAGTCTCAAGGGATATATGCTCACCATGTCTTTTGCAGGCAAACTGGAGCTCAGTCTGCATGTCTCTGAGCATGGCAGAGGTGAATCAGCTCTGACTCAAGGACTCTGCTTAATCTGTACCCATTATTTTTTACATCCCATAGTGTTTGGAAAAAAAATCCTCTGGGACTAAAGGGGAATTTGTCTCCAAAGTTGTAATATACAAACTCAGAATTCCATAGTTCCCACATAGTTACTAGGATGTTGGGGAGAAGGGAAGAGAAAACTCTGTGCTGTACACAGGGTTTTTTCTTTGCCATTGTTTCTTTTCCTTTTTTTTTTTTTTTTTTTCCTTTCTTCATTTAAAGTCAATTGCAGGCAACCTCCTCAGGCAGACCACTACTTGGACACAAAAGGCAGGAAAGGTAAAACATATGTATATTCTGGAATGAGATTTTTGGGAAATCCTGAAGAAAATCAGTATGTGCCCTAATATACATTACAGTAGGAATATAACATTCCTACAAGAACCTGAATTTCTTTCCACAGCAGAAAGAAATGTCCCCCAGATTCCTTTGGCAAAGGTTGCTGGACAATAACCCCGTGGAAGCCAGGATTTGCTTCATCTCTTCTACTCTCGCCTTTCGTTCCCCACAAATTTTTTGAGGTTGATTTGAAGGATTATTGTCTCTCCCCAAAACAGACCCTGTGACATGTACAGCACAGGGTTTTCTTCTCCCTTCTCCCCAACATCCTAGTAACATGAAACCCCCGAACAGTGGCTGCTCCTACGTGCTCTGAGTAACACTAGCGAAAAGTCAGGGTAGCGGCAACGCATGTCATCACACTGGCCCGAGGGTGGAGAAGCGATGGAGTGCGTCTGCAGAGTTTGTCTCTGACCTGCTGTCCACCCCCATCCTTCCTTCTCATCTCACCTCACCTCTCGCTCCCTCCCCAGCCCACACCACAGTGTTAAGCTACTGGGTTCACGTTTCCTGAGGTTCTGCTGTGTAATTTTAACATGAAATGTTAAAGATGCAAGGTAAGTCCTTACCTGTGGTTGGCTGGCAGTTATATACACATCTCTTAAAGAGTGGGTGAATGCTGTAGTTTCAGAACAGTTCAGGGGGACCCCACACAGAATTTTCCTGAATTTGTCACAGGAAGAAAAAGAGCAGAGAGACTGACCAAATGTATGAAATGTAGACAACTTAATACTTCTATAAGAAGCTGTATTTTGTATTTCTCTTCTTGCTTGACTTATAAGCAATATATGTGTACATGAGTTCATCTTACTTTGTCTCTAAAAATAACAGGGAGGAAGTGGTTACAGAGCTATTTTACATATTAACACCATCTACACTTGCTAAAATATTTTTCCAGGAGCATGTGTTTTTATAACTCTAAAGTTAACATCTACTTAGCAACTACTGTTAGTTAACTAGTAAAAGAGACAAAAAAAAAAAAAAAAAAAAAAAGGCATGAATGCAAGCATCATATTGTAAAGGATTTATACTTTGAATGTGGAAATAAGTTACCTTTTATTAAGTAGTCATTACAAGAATAGTGGCAGTCACATAGGTTAATTAACGCTGAAAAAGCTGAAATAATATTTACTTTGAAGACATTTATCTATAGGCAGTCAATGAAGCAGATTAACACACTGAAGTTACTGTTACATGCCTACCAAATACCTATTTTTTTTGAGATCGAACAAGGAAAAATGTTTGTCTGTAACTAGATGTGCTACATCTATATAGATATCTGCTCTATGTGGTTCTGCTCCAGGACACAAAATTCTTTATTTTTCATGATAGCAGCAAGATATTAGAATGTTTGCAGACAAATATATAAAGCATAGAGCTAAATATTCTTACTGTTGAACTGCAAAAAGAGGTCCTAAAGCTTCATGAGAATAACTGTTAAATTCAGTGGAATATTTGCATGTATCAAGGTGGATTATATAAAACTCAGGAAGGAGCAGGGTATAGTTCTTGAAACCAATCTACTGCTAACCAGAGAAGCTGAGAGATATTAACTCCTTATAAAAATGGGTTTGACTTCTCATATGACCTGACACATGACTTAAATTATTTTAAATATGTTCCTCTTAAAATGAATAACAATACTTTGCTCTTGTGTAGAGTTTGTTGGTCGAGGATTTTAACTTGTGCTAAATGTCTCAATTAATTAAAGGGCAGTCTGTCCTAGACATGGAGAGTGAAGCAGGCAATAGTCCAAGAGACTCAAAAAAATTATGGTTCCTTCCTAAGCTTTGTGACCCTTTTTAAGCTAACAATTACATATGATTCCGCTTTCTCCCAAGCTCTTTGAGGCAATCTACTGCCCTATGGCACCCAAAGGAAAGAGTTTCCCCTGATGCTTCCCTAAAATTAATTAATTTTTCTTGATCGAAATAAGGCAAAAAAGGCAAAATTCTTTCTTATACCCTGAATGGCACACAAGTGCTGGAAGGCCAGTCATAGCTAAGGACCAAACCTTGTGAGGTCAGTGAGGGCAATTATAGATATTTTACAAGTGGGTCAGATCCATATAACTTAAGTGAAACTCTCAAAATTATGCAACAGGTCAGTTGCAATGCTGGAACTAAACCCCACTGTCCTCACCATCAATCACCACGTACCAAATATTTCCATTTATTTAATCTAATTTGCAATGCAAGACAGATAGTCTTTCCAAACATAGTGGAGGAAACAGACCTTGGACAGCTGAACTTACAGCCCACTTTAAGCAGTGAACATCATTAGCTCTTAGGTAGTCAATTCATGTTACGTACAAGTTTCTACAGGACAGACAGGGTCAAAATCCAAAATATATCAAAGATCAGGAGATGAGCACTGAAGGACATAATCAGCTAGATATATATCAAGCTCTCCAAAATATTCTTTGTATGACTGTTTTAAATTGCAGTACCGGGAAAAGAATACACCATTAAGCGGTGATGATTTTAGATTAAGCATTTACCCTAAGACAGGCTGCAATATCATACACAGACAAGAGACTGCTATTTTTGAATGGCATCAAATTGTGAATTGAAGCACAGTGGGTAGGAAAATGCTACAAAGGGTTTTAAAAGTGATTGCTCATCTGTGTAGTAAAATATATCCTTTTTAAAGTCCTGCTGTGACCAGTATAAAGTGATCAGGGGTGAGAGTCTGCATGTGGTCTACCGACATGTAGGAAACAGAAGAAAAATCATTGGCCAACATAGGTCTGGGTACGTTACAGGGACATGAATAAGCCAATACAAAATGGTGACAGAAAGTTATCCTACAAGTAGAACTTCTCTGAAATCAAGGTGGCTGTGATTTAAAGCGTTAGCTGATTAGAACAGGGGCGAGCAAATTTTCAAAGCAGGGGTGTCAGAACTGTATTTTTCTTTCTAAAATTAGAGGAAAAGTGTGACGGTAGGAGCTCAGCAAGAGCAAGAAGAAGTTTCCCCTTCAAGAGACGAGATGTTGCCAATTAGCTGGCTGGTGGCACCTTGCCTCTGTGGCAGGCAGACAGGAGCTCCCTGCTTCTGGTATTCACATGGAGCTGTGAGCCAGCCTCTCCTTCAGATCTCTCCCTTGAGGGAGAGACCTGCAACAGCCCACTACACGCTACTCAGACTTGCTCGCTTGCTGACTTGAGCACTGGCTGTCTCATGAGTCCTTGATTTTGCCAGTCAGTATTTGAAGTGGTTAATCTACTTTTGTTGTCAACGACATTCCCTTTCATTCATAGATGAAATGTGATGAGAGAAAAATGAGTGCCGGAAGTTTTATGTTGGTTTATCTGAGTGAGTTCCTCTGGGGGTTAGTCTGCAGGGAGTGGGTTGGAGTGTCACGGCACAGGGTATCAGGTTTTTCCCCATCTCTAAGGTTTTGTTAGCATACATGTCAGAAATTCACCTATGGAGTGGAATTTACCATCTTGGGCTTTATTTATATGCACCATGCCCTGAGAAAATTGGCTAGGTCTAAGTTAAAGGCAAAATTGCTTCAGAAATCTGCTGCTCAGCACAGCAATGGACCTGCACAAAACACTCCCTCAGTTATCAGTTCCATCTGTCACGCAGGCCTGGACCCCCTTCCAGAGCAAGAGATAAACAGAAGAAAATGCAACTTCTAAAGATTATTTTTCTATTTGCATTCACACCTTATTTCTGAACATTCTCTTCAAGCTCTAAAAACCTACTTCTATATGGAAGAGAGTATCCTTTAAAGCTTCAGCTTAAATGATTTTCTTTACTTTTTAACTGTTTATTTTTCTTCACACAAGCGTGGTATCTTGGGCTCCTCCTTCTATGAATTTGCAGAGTATGCATTAGAGGATATATGTATGTGTCTGTAAAAGGAAATACATATTAAATGAGAACAGAGTTCACATAATAATTTTATCAAGCTACCAATGATAAGGTATCCTATCATCTTGCTACTTCCATCTGGCAGGCATTTGTGAGTTTTCAGTTTTTTAGATGTTGCTCGTCTTCAACCAGCTGCCACAAATGGAGCCAAAATTTATTTCCAAGGAGGGTGTGAACTACTGTGTGAACTACTCCACCAAAAGCACTGGAAAGCTCCAAGGGCTTCATTTTCTATTGCATCAAACCTTTTAATTTTCCCCATGCAAAGTAAAAAAGAAAATGCTTATCATAGTTTGAGAGAAAGTTGCTTCAATATAATGTGATATAAATAATTGCACCAGTGGAGAGCAATGCAAATGTGAACTCAGCTGCTTTCTGCCAATTCGTCCCTTTGGAAAATGAGAGAATTAGGAACAGCTGGCCATTGGCAGGGACACTCTTTTTGTAGGCATTGCTATCCCAGAGCACAGTTTTGTCTCTGAATGGTGAGGCAAAGGGAATGTGGGATTAAATTTAGAATAAAACCAGAATCTCTTGAGTTTTTGGCAGAATTTTAAAAGGGAGAACATTGATAATATTCTTTTTGTAAGTAGAGAATGGTTACGGTTCCAACTTATGAGAATGCAACTGGAAGCCTGAACTCTAACCTGAGGGGGTTGTTGGGGGAAAATAAGAAGTGTCATGAAACTGCACTTATGGCTGTAGGAAGGGGGTTGGATTTGGGGTTTTGAGGTTTTGGGTTGGTTTTTTTTTTTTAGAAATTTTCTTGCAGATTATTATTTTTTTTTTTTCTGCTGGACATCAACACAGTGCTTTAAAACTGGTCTGTTCTGGTGTTGTACAGATCTTTCTTGAAATTCAGCCTACATAAGGAATGTGAAAAAAGCAATGGCAAAATCTTGTCAGCAAGTAGGGAATTATGTATTGCTGCCATCTCAGCTTGTCTGATGACTTTATTGTTTTAGACAGTAAACTAACTGCTGACTTGGCCTTTCACCTTCTGTCCCAAGCAAGTATTACCAAAAAGATATTGAAGTATTTTTGCCTTCTGAGATAAAATAGAGCAGTGTGATTTTTTTCAGCAGAGGTTAAGTGTCCAACAGCCAGTAACAGGGTGTTTGGCCTGAAAGATGACATACAATACTAGTAGAAGTAATAAAAACTATAGCTTCTGTCCTGTGCATAGGTCAGTAAAAAACTCCCAAAATCTACAAAGTTTGTACTAATGGAACTGGACCAATAGTTTAATCATTGATCTTAATTTTTTTAGTCTTGCATGTTGCACAGTCATTTATGGTGGTGCAAAGGAAGTGAGCAGAAAATAAAATAAACTTTTTTTTTAAAATACAAGTCTTTAATACAAGATCTGCATATGTCCATTTTTCCTGGCAAATCTGATCTAGATTAGGCCTGGGCAAACAATGGTGAGCACAAGATACAGTGGTTATGCAAGCTTTAAGAGAGGCTACCTGGCATACAGGCTTTTACAATGAAGTTGGTCCATTATGTTTTGAGCAGTAGAATAGGCTTATGCTGTTCAGATTTTGTGTTGTACGAATATGATATTTCCAAGGTCATGTTAATGATAAAATCACATTTGCTGTCCTTTGGAACTCTGCTTGTTGTTCGTTGGCTTTATATAAAACTTTGCCCAGCAATAAATGCTGAAACTCAGAGAAGCTGCTATTGAAAAAGATAATGGTAATAGTGCTTTGACTGGGATTTCTAAGACTGACTTTTTCCTGGTAGCGGGGCAAGAAGTGAAATTACTGTTCAGATTGGCTTTGATGATAAATATTTGCATGATATATCCAATGCACAGAAAAACATCTGAGTTGGGTAACTTCGTTACAATCATTCCCTACTCATACAACAAAGACAATGAATATTGCCAAAGTGTAAAGGAAGCAAACCTATCTGTCTTTCAGCAGGAGGTGCAATCTGCTCAGCACAAAACTTCATTTTGGTTTGGGGTTTTTTGTTATTTGCACTATCACCCACCTCTCATTTGGTACACGTTATGATACTATCTCCTCAGTCGTGTTCTCTAGCGGTTCTGTACTGTTTTTCCTCATCATCTTTTGATGAAAAGTCTTTAATCATTTCAGATAACTGAGGAAGTGTTTTCCTTTGATTTTGCTTTCTCCAGTATTTGGTAGTATGGTATTTGTCTCAATTTCAATTTCACCTCCATTAAATTATTTATACAGCTCTTCCTCTGGTGGGTGTTGATCCTGCAGGTTGTTTTATGTTGGCAGTGGCCTGTACAGGCCTCACCGGAGACACTGGCACAATCGACTGCCCATGCAGAACTGCCTGTAAAGTCAAGACCTTGATTTATTCACTAACTCACGGTTTTCAGTTCCCTTGCAGAACCTCGTTCACCATCTCCTTGCTTCTCTTGCAGTCATTCTGTAGCTTCATTATAATATGTATATTGAGTGTAAATCATGATTAGATGATCAGGGTACCTTTTTGCACACATTCATCATCAGTGTAAGTAACAAGGTGTGAGGCACTGAGAGCCAAACTGTAGTTCACGGTCACTGATTCCGTTTAAGAGCCTGACATAGTTCACAGATTTCAATTTTGTGTCGTAATCTACAGTGACACTGTTATGCAGGAAGCTATGTCAGTCAAGTTTAGTCCTGCTTAGGACGTGTTTTGCTGATTCCCATTTGGTGCTTTAGGTTTTGGTTCGGTGCCAGAAGCATTCTTTGGTTTCAGACAGGGTTGTTGGTTCCTTCACAAGTAGAACAGTGGCTTTAAGGGGTGGGGAGTGATCAGCCCCTGGAAGGCGAATGGTTTATGCTTTCATTAGGATTTAATTTTTGATTCCCTAGTTCTTTGCAGTTATAAAGCACATATAAATTCAGTATTTTTTGCTGTATTGTGGTTAGTATGAAGAAGCAATACAATTATGCTGTGCAGTCATTCATACCAGCTGTCTGGAGAACAAGCAGCCTTGGATTTTTACCCTAGTTGTGTCTTCAAAGATGTTTCAGTGCTCAGGAATACAGAATGCTTTAGATCCCTTTCAGTATCTCTTTGATACTGAGCCTAAATTTAACTACTCCAGCTGACACAGCCCTGCTTTCTAACAAGGTTAGCATGACAGACCCAGTGGCATTTGCTGTAAATTAACTCTTTTCCCTCAGTAAACTATTAGACAGAATGCCAATCAAAGAGAACCCAAAAAGGGCTTCTAGAAAACAAACCATTTCTATCCATTGAAATGTACTCTCAGCAAAGATCTATAACGAAGATGTGCATTTCCTCTTACTTGGGCCTTTGCCTTGAAAATTTAGTAAATTCCTATCAATCCTGTTACTCTCCCTGTGCACTGGAAGACTCAGATTGCTTGCTAGAGCTTCTTCACGAGAGAGGCTCTACTCCAGATGTTGACAGGCCATTAAATCCTGCTGCTTTTTCTCATCCTGAAGTTCTTTAATGATTTAGTGTTCTCTTTGATCCCAGGCCTTGGCCTGGAAATAGCAAACCTTGCTAGCCAGATTGGATCTGGCTAGCAGAGCAGGGATATTCTCCAATAGCTCCAGTGCTGTTCCCTTGGGAAGTCTTAAGTCTGTCACAGTTTAATTTCTTGCTAGCTCCCTCCCTCACCTCCTTATCCTCACCTTCTTCACTAAGACACTCTTGATTTGACAGTCAAACAAAACAGTGTCAAGACCAAGAAGCTTAGATACAGTTAATATTTATAAGGTGGAATGTAGGAGGTCATATGTAGGAGTTGCGGAGATAGCAGAAAGGGAGATTTTAGAGAAAGAAGCACATTGATTTGGAAAATGTTGGGAAATACCAGAAGTAGGTAATAGGAAAAATCTGCCCCAGTAGGCATTTCATTTTAATTTTTCTCCTGCTACTACAGTTGTCTGTTAAAGGCTGCGCTTCAGATGATACTTTCCACACAGCAGAATGAGCTGAATTATACAGCCAAGTACTTTGTCAGGTTGGTGTCTCATCTTCTAATGGCTCAAGTCTGCACTGCTATTTTGAAAATGCTTTTATAGCTTGTCTGAAGCTTTCTGATACATTTATTATGAAGCACAGGTATATGTAGGCTAAAATTTTCAAGCCTGAGTGGATGCAGTTAGGCACCCTAAATCCATATCTAGGCACTTAAGGAAATGTGATTTTCAGAGGCAGGGAGCATCGAAACACATCTGAAAAAATTTTGAGCTCAGTACTTTTGAACATCAGATGACATTTTTTTATGCTTAAGTTTAATTTCAAGCTCTGAAAATTTTGAGTGTATGATGAGAGTTTTAGACTACATATCCATTTAAAAACACTTCAGAGGGGGATAAAGCTCTGATTATCTTATATCTTTTTTTTTTTTTTTTTCCCCATATTGACATATGGAAGGTTTCTGAACAGCCATCTTCCAGTAACATCTTGCACCTTAACGTAAGAGCAATCTAAAAATCAGCCTTTTTCCTTCCTGTGGTCTGCAGTACAACAAAGCCTTGCCCAAGAAAAAAAGTGTACTTGAAGACTGCACTTTTGATAACTGCTCCTCGTATGTTCAGTGCTGTATGTATTTAAGGTTTCATTACTGAAATAAGTAAGCAGGCGCTCTCATAGCAATTCCTTCCAAATGTAACAGGACATCAATTTTACAGACTTTGTCCTCAGTTCAGAACACATCTAAGAGCTTGGGATTGCTTTCATTTGAAAACTAACTGCCGACTAAACCTGAGTAGTAGTCAGTTCTTAAGGGAGCACAGTGACAGAAACACCCTACACTACTGAATTACACAGAGCTGAGCTTTGTGAGTTCCCTGTTCACAAGTTGGATTTTCACTGGTGGCACTTTGAGTCTGCTGGTACCAATTCCTATGCTGGCAGGAGCATTTCTGCTATCTGTTATGCTATGGAACATTAAAAATTGAACAAGAAGGAAGACTATGAAGAAAATTCTGTTGTGAGAGCATAATATTGTTCATGAGAGATACTCAAGAGACTCATCTCTGAATTTAAAAGGCAGTTTCACTTCGTTACAATGGTTTGTTCAATATGAGCCTGATTCTGCAAACATTTATGCATGAGCAGCTTTACATAAATGGGTAGTTCCATCAAGCTAGGCTTTTGCATATTACTTCTTATCTTTAAATGTTTGGACAAGGCCAGATCTCTCTGTCTTGTGCCCTCTCAGGGTTTTCCTTTCAATTTTTACATAACTTACAACACAAGTGTTTGGTTAGTTTCCCAGTTTCCCTGTGCTCTCAGCTTTGCCTCTCTGTACAACTTTGTTTTGACTTGAAGCTCCTGAAGCTAAATCAATCTTGCTTTACAGAGATCATTGTCAGGCTTTGTCCTGGTACTCTGTAGATGACTGTGGCTACTACAACATAGGAAACACTAAAATCCCTGTAACAAATGCTGTTGAGTAGGCTAAAGTAGCTATCTAATCTGTATTAACTTCAGTCGTTTTGCGCATGATGGTGTAGGAGTTGCTTACGCAGCTCAAATCCCAGTCGGTGTCCTGCTATAATGTACAAGTAGCCTCAATGAGATTAACTGAAGTTTGAAATACCGAATTTATCTAACTACAAGAGAAATAAAAAACTGGATTATATGAAGATTATTATCGAGTGAGCCAGATGCATTAGAGATTACTTAATTCCTCTGTTGCCTTACACACTAAACCAGTTTTCAATGTCCCAAACTTGCAACGTTTACTGGTTAACCCCTTCGGCCCGTACGGAGGTCGGCTCGGCCATCGGGGCCTCCTGAGGAGGCCGTCGTGAGGAAATCAGGTTGACTGGGCAAACCCCAGCCCGGCTTCGAGGCAAAGCCGTTTATTTCCAAGGAGTGAAGCACAAAAAGTGACCCCTGCACCTTGCCACGGCGCGGCCCGTCCCCTCGGGGCTGGGGCTCCCTGCGGGTCAAAGCCCGGCTTCATGGAGGCCGTTGGCATCCTGGGAGCGGCGGCGAGGGGCAGCCCTCATCGCCCACCCCCAAACTTTGGAAGCTCAAAGGAAGCTCCGAGAAGCTGCTCCCTTCCTCCGAGGGCGCCCCTGCGCCCAGCTCTGCGAAGGGGACGCGACGCTTCCCCACGGCCACGCTGCGTTGCGCTGAGGGACCGTGGCCAGGGCTTTCCAGCCCGGGGAGAGGGTGCCGGGCGGGAGCTTGTCAGCTGGCGCCGGTCCCCCCGGCAGAGACACCCCCTCGCCTCCTCCGAGCGCCCCCCGGGCCGGGCGCGCTCCCGCCACCGCCTCTCAGCCCCCGGCAGCCGGCAGAGGCGGCGGCGGAGGCCGGGCTCCCTCTGGGCGGCGGGAGGTGAATGGCAAGCGGCGGCTTCTCCCTCCCACACCCCAGTGTCGGTCTCGCCTCCTCCAGCAGCAGCAGTAGCGGGTCACCTCTGCGCGGCTGAGCCGAGCCGCGCCGCGCTGCCCGCCGGCCGCAGGGCTGCCAGGGAGGCGGACGCAGCTCCCGGATCCCCTCGGCAACACGGGATCAGAGGCGCTACCTGCGGGGCCGCCGCCGGGCCGGGCTGCGGTGACATTGGGAGGAGACTCGCCCGAGGGCGGCGGCGGCGGCAGCGCCGGGGGAGCGGGAGCGCCTGTGCCCGCGGCCAAGCGCCAGCCGCCACTCGCCCTCCTCGGGGTGGGCTGGGCTCCGGCTGTCCGGGGCGCTCAACCCTCCGCTTCCTCTCGCCGTCGCGCTGCTGGAGGCTCCGGACTATAAATAGCAGCTCGCCAGAAGCCCAGCGACATAGGCACGCACCGGGGGAAAGTGTCGCGCCGGTCGCCCCGCCGGGCGGTCGCCCCGTCGCCAGCCAGGTAACCGCCGCTCGGGGCGCCGGGGGCTCGTTCCGCGGGGCGAGGGTTTTGTTTCCTCGTTTCCCCGCTGGCTCCGGCGCGTCAGGAGAGATGAAAAGCCGGGAATCGGTTCCGCCAAAGTCCCTCCCTTTTATTCCCTTATCAAGTTTCTTAAGGTTACAGCCCGCGCTCGCCGTGAGCCGCCGCAGCCCGGCGGGCAGCGGGGGGGCCCGGGGTGCGCTGAGGGCGGCAGCCGCGCTCCCCTCAGGGCCGGGCTGAGGGAAGGGAGGCGGCCCTGCCGCCCCAGGGACCCCCGCCCGCCGCTCTCCGGGGGTCCCCGGGGGACGCGGGCTGCCGGGGCAACTTCCAGCCAAGACCCGCTGGGGATTTTTCCTGCTTTCTCCCGGCGGCGTTGCCTGCCGGGGAGCCTGGGCTGCCGCCTTGGCCGCGGCGCGGTGCCTCGCCCCCCTTCCCCCCCGCCCCGCAGCTGCGGCCGTGGTTCCTCCGAAGGGGCGTTGCGGGGGCACTTGAGGAGCTGGTTTGCAGCGGTTTTCTGCCGCGTTTGAAAGTTGGGGGTACTTGTCTAACGAGGCGGGGAGCCACTGAGGGATTAAGGGAGCTGTAGGACCCCCATCTCGCACATAACGGCGTCTGCTGGAACGTGATGGAAACGACAAGAAAGGTCTAACGCATAAGTTGAGCGGAGTTGTAACTTGAAATTGTATCAGCCAGGGAAGGGAGGGGGGGATGGGGGATGATATTTAATTTCTGAACTGTGATCGAGTGGAGCTCTGTTTTCTGTTCCCCAAAATGACATACAGATTTTGAAGCACGGATGGCAGAACCTCTTCTATCTTGCTCGCCTGGTCCCCCAAAGCTAACCCGGTGCCTTATCTGAAATAAAAATAGTAGGATGAAGTCTTTGTGGAGCTGTGTTTTCATCTGATGCATAATTATGTTTCCATTTGTCTTCCTCGCCAGAAGAAATTTACTTGTTTATTTACCCATTAATGGTGTGTTAAAATAGATACGTTAAAATCAGGCCATATATATGCCATTTAAATCTGGCTTTGAATCTCAAAAACGAGACTAATTTTCAGTCTTCCCTCGTTTACAGGCACCCTCTATCTATATTTAAAGGATGTCTACATAGCAAGAATGATGGGGGAAAATGTCTGTTTCTCAGTCAGTATTAAAGTAAGAGTTTATGTAAATAATTGGTTACTAACAAAACTTCTTATATGCAGATAAGTATTTGCAGGTGTGATAGCAGTCTTTAATAAGGTGGTGTTCCAGTCATTTTATTTTTTTAATTTTTTTTTTTTTTTACTTGATTAAATTTGAAGTAGCTTTGAAGCCCTGTGGTATCTCAGGTTTTTTTTGTCCTGTGGACCTTTATATTGAATCAGGTTTGTGCATGTAAGTCCTCATTACTCTACCCATGCAGGACTGAATGCTGTTTACTCCATGCATTCTGATAATTTCGCTAAAATTAAGATACAAGTCATAAGATTAATATGAGCAGAAATAAGGCCTGTGAGATTTTAACAGCCCGGATGACATTAGTAGGAGCATGTGGCAGTGTTACTACTTCAGAGCCCTATTTTTGCTTTTTTTCCTTTGTTTCCTGGCAGAGTTTCAACAGTGCTCAAGATAAGATTAAATCTTTCTTTAAAGTAAAGCTTTTCTTTTACTGACTCTCTTGGACTACCTAAAGCTTTGAGTTCCAGTTCTCCATAGGTTCCTCAAACCTTGCAAAAGTGCTGCTGATCTCTCTTTTGCTCTGGTTTCTCTGGAGAGACTTATCCGTGAGGCTGCCTTAGTTCTTTTTGATCAAAGAATTCTGTCTTCCTCAGGTTAAGGTGTATCGGTTTGAGCAGGTATATCCAGGTGCCTCCTACAGATCCTCCTTTGTGACTTTCTCCTTAGCCTTCTGATCTGACCTGAAGACTTCACAACATTAGCTGAAGGTTTTGTGACTCCAAATGCATGATTAATACTGTGCTTTGTACCTGTAAGTTTGCTGTACTGCAAGAAAACAAAAAAATCTGAAAAACCCCAACAAAAAAAAACGGGAGTAGAAGATCTGGCTGGGGCATCAAAGTCAGCCTGTGGAGGACAGCCCTGCTGGTTGACAGTAAAGAGTGCAGGCTGTGAGATAGGCTGCAGGTGAATTAGTTGTTTGAATAGGCCCAGGCCTAAATTCGTTATGAATTTTGGGCAACGGTAGTGGGATTGATATGTCTGCTGAATTATTTACCTTGTTACAGGTATATATTTTTAGCATATGACTTCTGTGGAGAAATATGAAATCAACACTTTTTGGGTTTACGTAACAGATTTACAGGAGAAAGTAAGATAGTTTGCTAAGAAAGACAAACTGAAAGGCCGACAGTTACTCCCAAAACTAATGTTTCTTCAAAATTTATGATAACTTGCACTAGCATTCTTAAGCACTTGGGCAGTTAGCTACAGTTTTTTCTTCCTAATTTATATTTTCATAACCTTTCTTGTATGCCAGATGCTCTAACGTTTTACTGAAAACTACTAAACTCTACTGAAAACTTTACTAAAAACTCTGAAGTTTTTAGGAAGGACTAGTTTTATTAAGTCTTCTATATTACATGGATATTTTATTATTACCATTGATGAATGGTATTTATCACACTTTTGAGGAAGGATTCTTTCTTCCAAAGTAATCTGGAGGGATATCAACCAAATTCTGTGAAACATTTTTCCCTTGGCTTTTTAAAATAACTAGGAAATCTAGCTTCACTTGTCAAACACAGAGTGGATGGAAGGCTGAAATGTTATTTAGGGAGAGTTGGTAGTCCTGGCCTCACCAAGCCTTGGGTCTTGCCTACTGCTTACCCTAAGTTTAGGAGCCCTCCCCATGTTTCCTCATTTCACCTACACACCTGTCAGTCTTGCTACAATTTTGTCCCATATTCTCCATCGCATTCTTCAGGAGCAGTCACAGTTGATTTTGCTTTTGCAGCCCTTAAGAGTTGTGTGTGTTTGGGTTTTTGGTGGGTGTTTTTTTTTTTTTTTTTTTTTTTTTAAAGGAATGCCTAATTCTCCCTTAACTCTGACAGACAAGGATTTGGTCAGTTAGCTTATCAGGCTCCTGGATAGTTGATCTGTTACAGAAAACCTGAGACAAACCTTGAAAGGCTGGCTGGATTGTGCAAGGTTTGAGTGCTGGACTTCAGCTCACAGGTATCTTCAATGTGATAGAGGATTTTAATTAGAAATACTTACTTCTCTTGATACTAAATCCACACTGGCAATTCTAAGAAGGTGTTGAGGATTGTGAATTTCAGTTTCCTGCTGTTTGGAAGACTACTTTAACTGCTTGCCAGCTGAATATTATGAAGAGGAAAACTAATGATGGATGATTCTCTAGTATATTTTCACCATAATCTGCAAATGTAGATTCACTTAATTTGTCCAGGTCAGTAGCAGACCATTTCAGGGAAGAGGTTTTTTCCCATTTCTTCTGTCATCATAAGTAAAATGAAGATGGACAGGATCTCAGACAGTGAATCAGACTTATACAATGTGTTCTACTATGAAAACTGCTGTTAGGGGGCAATATACCTTGTCTGTCTTCCAAGTCTTGTATACCTTTTTGGCAAGGTATACTGAAAAGTGAAATGGACATCTTACACTGTGCATGGTACTTCTATTGTTTTGCCTTTTAAGGGGGAGTGAGTGAATAGAGCAAACTGTATACGCTTACTCTAGCATATACAAACTCAAGTTTGCAATGGTAGTTTGGTTACATGCTTCAACAGTGGGTGCAGAATCTTTAGTGGGACTGTTGAAAAATGTAAAATTATTTCTGCTTCTAAGATGTCTTTGATCCAAGTTCTATCAAACTTACGACCCCTCTGAATCCAGAAGAGACTGGGCAGGACAGTTCTGTTTACAGTAGTTTCAACTCTGCAGCTGCACAGGAGGTTTAATTCTGAGTTCCACAGGTTAGGATGCCAATAGGCTTTTTGCCTCAGCCTGACAAACTAAGCCTCCTCCTCCAATTTGTCAGGGAATTTGCCCCATAGATTTCTTTAGAATGCTTTTAGTGTTGAAGAAGGCTCTATTTAATGAAAATATGGAAGACAACACAAGCTAAAGGTGCTTACTTGACCGTACTGTGTCGAAGTTGTTAAATGTGATGCTGTTTATCAAGCTCATTTCTTTGGCAGGCTGAGTTTGTCCTCTGTCACTATGTGCCGTGTCATTAAAAGTCAAATCCACTTTTTTTTTTTTTCTTGGTGGATGTTTTTTGTGTTGTTCTGTATCCTGTTTCTATGAAATTTCACCCAATGCTGTGACCTCAGTGAAAGTTTATCCTGAGTATAGTAGTAAAGTCAGTCTGGGTTAAGTCTGGAGACCTTTTTCTGTTAAACTTGCCAAATATGCATAACTAGACCACTTTCATTTGTGTCAATTTCTTTAATTCTGTTAACTGTACACTTGTCAATAAGAGTTTCTTGCCTGCTGCAAAAACGCTAATTTGGTAAATAGAGTGAAATCTCTTAATACGAGGCACTAAAAAGACTCAGGTTTTTATTGTAATTGTAAGAGGTGGACGTGTAATGGACAATTAAGAGGGAGAAAGTCTTATGGGAAATAAGTTTTTATTGTATTTTGACAGTTTTTCATGTACCATCAGGTTTTTATGTTGTTTATAAACTGTGATCTTAGCATATTACAGCAAAGTTAGTAAGATGCACTGAACCTAAGGTGCATATTTCTGTTACGAAAATTACTGAAAACCATGAAAATGGGTATAAGAGTCTAGGCACTAAATGGGACTTGGTATCTTGTGTATTTACTGCGGTGCAAATGGAGCATTAAGCAGAATGCATCAACACTTTGGTATTGTACAGTGTTTCCATTACAGCGGTAACATTGCTGCTCTGCCTGGATTTTACTTTGTGTATGTGGAAATGGCTAAAGAAAACAGGTATTGGTAGAACTGAGTTTTATAGGATGAAATTACTCTCTCTGCCATAGTGACATAATTTTGAGATAAATCTCTTTAATGTGTTATTCCAGTTTATACTGTAAATGAGAACAGAATTTGGTACGCAGAGTAGGAGATACTGCATTTGACTTTCAGAATAACGTCAGTCTGCTATATTTATAGTTTTAAAAATATTCTTTCAATTGATGAGAAGAGCTTTAATTTTTCATATTAATAATCTGAAAGTTGGAGTGTGTATGAAAAGTGCCTTTTTGCTTTAGCCAAGTAAGTGTGTGGGTTGTTCTCCCCCCCCCCCCCCCCCGGGCCATCTATAGAGCTACACTATATCTGTGTTATTCTCTCTTATGACACACAGTTCATGTGGCTTTTGTAGGATGGCCACGTGGCATAGCCTCTCAATGTTAGCTGGAATTGATAAAGATGACAATGTTGGCTCTGTGGGGCAAGTTGATTGTGAGGCAAACTTTCCTGCAGACCCACCCAACAGCTGTTTCTGCCAGAGCAGTGTGATCAGGCTCATCAGGTGGTGATCCAGTGGTTACACCTTGGAATAAAGCTAGAGGATGTAAATGATGAAGAAACACCTGTTTTAAGAGATGCTTGAAATAAGCATTCTCAGTTTAGACCTGTTTCTTGAGAAATACTGTTTAACTTGATCTGTAGTTTCTATGCAAGCACAGATGCTTAACCTGCACTGATTTCTGAGTTTTCACTAAGTTTTCACTTAGTGAATCTACATTGTACATTTTTCCAAATGACTCATATCTGATAATTATTTAGCCATCGAGTTAAAAATACATGTATATCATTCTTCATTGTATCTATGAATTTTTTTTTGCCTTTCCTACTGTTGGTCTCAGATAGCTTTAAGTCTTGGTATTTTGTTTCAGCTTGCTAGTGTAGCCTTTTCCTTTTACGAATTGATACTTTCCAAGTCATATAAAAAAAAGTCGTGGCGGCTATTTTTATGGAAGTTTTTTTGGTTTTGGATACCTCAGGTGCTGACAGTTGGAAGCTTGGAGAGAGTGAATGTAGCCTACACTAGATGGCAGTGTAAAATATGAAGAAGCCTTAAGACATTTGAAATTCTTAACAAACCCAGTAGAAGCTGCCACACTTATAAGATTAAATTGTGCACACTTTCAAGATTAAATTGTGCATAATCTTTAGGGCGGATTACTGGTGTCACATTGAATGTACTGTTAAAGTTTATTGTCTTTCCCTTACAGAAAGTGTCTATGTGTGTGATGTGATACATATAAAACCAGTTGCTGTGATGTCAGTCTCTTAAAACATGATCTATATGAGCCTCAATAAGTCTGATAATGTTATTCAAGCGTTGGAAGGGGACTTAAGTGAGAATGGGAGTTAGGACAATTGTCCTCCTTTGTTAATATACCTTGGAGTGCTTTCAAAGTTTTCCTTTAGTGGTGTCTGATTATACAAAAATTCTGATCAAGGTGGAGAAAATAACATTTACCAGAAATCTTTAAATCAGTTTCTGTACCATCAAGATGTGATAGCCTAGAGATAGATTTCTATGCTAAAGCATGAAAAGCAAGAAGCATTGGAGGACCCAGCCTATAAAGGTTGTGTGCACAGTTGCTGAACTGCTTTGTAATATATTTGCAAGTGAAACTAGAAATCAGTTTGATGTAACACCACATGAAAGCTTTACGTTTTTATAAATTGGATTTTCTTTCTCTGACAAACGTGAAAAGCATGGTCACAATAGCTTCTTTGGCCCTGTGTATTGGAAAAGGCAAAGCTATCCGCATGTTGGGATTATTAAATGTACTCAGGCTGTCAAAATATATATGCAAATATATGTAGTACTGCACACTAAAATTGATCAGTAATCAGTCTGGTGGTAAATTAAGAAGATTGTATATGCTTAAATCATGAGATGCTGAATGTGTTTGAGGAAACAATATTGTATAAAATCCCAACTTCTGATAATGACTCTTTTTAAGTAGAAGATAGGAAAGTATTATAAAACTGTAGGAGTGTTTAGTGAGGGAATAATACTTTCCTTTCCTTGCTTTTCTGCTACTGCTCTAATGCTTTTTACAGAAGAAAACATTAGGTGCTGTTGATACCTGTAAGATCAGTATTTTGAAGATAATGGGAAAGATTTACCAGCAGAAAATGTTGATGTTGCAGTAAATCCATGCTTGGAGACATACTGCTTGTGTGGATACGGGTCTTTGAGGGACACAGTAAATAGTGTCCCTCTACATTTGTGCAGTCTTTTGAAAATTCAGCTTTAACTTTTATCATAGGAAACCTTGTGCAAATTCTCCTTGTCAGCTCAGAATCTTAGTTGGTGCTTGAACTCCAAGTGTAAATTGAGCTACCACGTCTCAGTTTGGATCTTTTAGGTTTGGCATTCATCGATAATTTTTTTGTTTTGTTTAGTGCTCTTAATTGAATGGCAAACTGTGGTAACCTTGCACAAAAGAAGCAGCATGTTAAACACCAGTTTATTACAAAAAAAGTTGTGGGTGCCCATATTAATGTGAATAGGAGTTTTCCTAGAGTTTGCAGCAGAAGAGTGATCTAGAGATGTGTGGGAACCTGACAGAGCAGATTCGACAAAAACATACTCTGAGAAGTTACTGACTGACTCACAGGGTGAAAGGAATACAGTCACGGAAGCGAGATTAAATGGCAGTTTATTTTCGACACATATCAGAAGTACTCCAGAAATAAACTAATCTGGTGTCCAGTGCTCTTACCTCCAGCCATGATCATGTGCAAACTGAAATCCCTTTGTCCGGTTTGGGTTTGTGTTTCATAAAGGCTGAGGAGGCTTGATCTATGCAGGTGTGATGGTATCAGTCCTATTGATTTTTAATTTCCCTTTAAACCTAGAGGTTCGTCACCCAGTTTCCTGATATTTTTGTTTTGGACTAGCACTTGGCTATTGTTTGAGGTCCGCCAGCTTGTCCTCTAGAACTTTACTCCTAAGAATGAGTTTCATGGCTGCTGAAGTGTTTGGGATGCTCCTGAGTGTATCATGCCCATGGCATGCTGTGTGACTACCAAAGTAACCCTCTATGCTTACTGTTCTTGGTAGTATGATGTTACAAGGAAGGTAGAAACTTGTTATTTGATATTTTTGCACGTGTAGGAGAAAATTCCTCTGGTTCTCTTATCACAAGTGGTTCAGTTGTGAATTGCACATACAGCTTTCTTGTCTGTTACCTGTGGTCATGGACGCAGGTTGGAGGAATTACTGATACTGATTTTGGAGACAAGGTGATGAGTCCCAGATTAAGCCTTGGGAGCTCCTGGGGACAAGTTACTTCTTACCAGAGCAGTGAGGATGAAGGGAATCTAACCCTTCTGGAGTCAGCCACTTATTTTTTCAGTATAGTCAAACCTTGCAG
Source organism: Athene noctua (assembly GCF_965140245.1). NCBI lineage: Eukaryota > Metazoa > Chordata > Aves > Strigiformes > Strigidae > Athene > Athene noctua. The sequence continues at coordinate 36,732,778 of NC_134040.1, forward strand.
TCATCTTCTAGGTGGTAGCATTATCATATTTAAGTAAATCTGATGTTCCACTAAGAAACATGCTACAACTGTTTCCATGTTACTATGAGAAGATACATTTATAATAATTATTTAAAATACCTAATTCAGCACTTGCTCAACTTGCTGAACAGCTTGCTAATGACGTGTCCTAGAGTTATCTATGAATATTTATTAAGATTTATATCAACAACAGAACATGGAAAAACTGTATTCTTTTTCAAAAGAAAAATTATGGTTATTCATTTTCAGTGTACTTGAAATTACCTTAATAATCCAGTTTGGTATGTTACAATAGAATGACATGCTCGGGCATTTTGCCTGAAGCAGTGATCTATTTTTTTTCCTCCTCTGTCTGATCTAGTTCATCAAAACAACATAGTGCAGGTAAAGTGGAATTTTACCTGAGGTTTGCGGTTGCCTCTTCTTTTTTTTTTTTTTTTTTTGTAAATGAAAAAATAATTAATAGCTTTGCCATTACTTTCCAGTTGGGGCAAAAAAATATACCAAACCACCCCAAAACATATGTGTCTTTTGCCTATTTTAAATGAAATACTGATAAAGATCTAGCCCTCATCTGTGGGAATTTGTGTTCTTGTCAGATACTTCCTAGGTTCTGAAAAACCTCAGCTTTGAGAATCTATTTTTGTGTTCTGAAAGAGCAATGTCTCCCACTATAGTTTGAAGGTTAAGGTGAAATATTTTTATGAAAACTGAATTGCGAAGTGCAAGAATAGTGAAAACATAGCAGAAGATATATTTTTAAGCTATTTTAAAAGACAATACTGGCCCATCAGTTATGACCTTTGCTTTTCATTTCTGTATTTGGAGCAGTTGTTGCAGCTTTACATCCAGATGATTTGTTAGTTGTGCTGTAGTAAATAATTCAAAAGAGCCTTTGTTGTATAGTCAGCAATGTCACATATCTCTCACCTCCCTAAGTGATGGGAGCAGGTTCTGACCCCGTTTGCAGTGCTGTAAGTTTACTGAAGCTTGAGGAAGCACTCTATAAGATCTTGACTTTCGGGTTTTGTTTTCTAAAAAAAAATGTTCTTATCTTAATTTTTAAAATGCAATTTTAAAATTATTAGTAATGTAGACCCTCGTGTTGATTCTGGAAATGCACAGAAGGGACAGGATAGAGAGAGAGAAGTGCTGATATCTTGGAAGGAAGTATAGGTCCCATCTTGAAAAGCTGCATTGAGCTGAGGCTTAGACTTGCATTTTTGGTCAAATGTACTGATACCTTGACCAGGCAAAGTGAGGTCTAACTCTGTTAGAATGGCAGTGAGAAACTGGAGGAGAGCTAGTGTCTGCAGAGCATAGAACCTCTAGGGAGTCACAAAAACATCAGGGCTAGTGGAAATTTTCCTACCAGATGGGAAACAAAGGGATATGCCATGAAAAGTCTCAATGTTGCAGCTTTCCCTGCATCTTTAACAATGAAGTTAAATCTTTGTGTGCTTGGCCACTTTCCATCTTACCTCAAAGGTTGTTTTGTCCCTGTTTATGTTTAGAGAACTTCTGTGTGTATGAGATGATGAGCTGGCTGTCTCCTTAATGTTCACATGTGAGACTGACTCCCTCTATGAGGTGGGAATGTGATAGGGTGCATTTGGGTCATGGAGAGCAGAATCTTCAGTCTTTTAATCTGGATTTGTGAGTATCTTGTTGAAACATTTCTGGTTGTCTTTTACTAATTTTGAGCCATGATAATGTGCCCTGTTCTTTGTCTGTTGTGCTGTTTATACAATGCAAACACAAAACCCAGCCTTTCCTATTTATTTCCTGGTTTCCTTTTCCTTTTGCCTGCCTGGCCTAATGTCCTGGCCTCGCAAGGTCTCTAATGCCTCCTTTCTAGACACCCTGTGGTAAGCTTCAGATTTAGACACACTATGGTAAACTTATACTATCCACAGGGACCTTGCTAGGCTTCAGAAAAGTGGGCAGATGTGAACCTCATGGAGAAGTGCAAGGTATTGTACCTGAGTCAGGGCAGTTCCCAGTATCAGTACAGACTGGGTGAGGAACTGACTGAGAGCAGCCCTGCTGAGAAGGACTTGGGTAGATGAAAAATTAGAAGCAAGCTGGGGATGTGCACTTGCAGCCCAGAAAGCCAATTGTGTTCTGGTCTGCACAAAAGAAGCATGGCCAGCAGGTCAAGCGAGGGGATTCTCTCCCTCTACTCCGCTCTCATGAGAATATTGCATCCAGCTCTGGAGTCGTCAGCACAGGAAAGATGCAGACCTGTTAGAGTGGGTCCAGAGGAGGGCCACAAAAATTATCAACGGGCTGGAACAACTCTCTGCTAAAGAAAGGCAGAGAGAGTTGGGGTGATTCAGCCTGGAGAAGGCTCCAGGGAGACCCTACCGTGGCCATTTGATGATTATAAGAAGATGACTTGTAAGAAAGACTTTTTACGAGGGCCTGTAGTGACAGTATAAGGGGTAATGGTTTTAAACTAACAGTGAGCAGATTTAGATTAGATATGAGGAAGAAATCCTTCCCTGTGAGGGTGGTGAGGCCCTGGCACAGGTTGCCCAGAGAAGCTGTGGCTGCCCCCTCCCTGGAAGGGTTCAAGGCCAGGTTGGACGGGGCTTTGGGCAACCTGGGCTAGTGGAAGGCGTCCCTGCCCATGGCAGGGGGGTTGGGACTAGATGATCTAGATCCTTTCCAACCCAAACCATTTGGTAATTTGGTGATCAGGATTTGCCTTTCAAATTGTCCTGTAACGTTAGCCTTGATGGTTATTTGGGAGATAAAAAGATCTGAGTTTGTTCTAATTTGTTCATAATAATAAGTTTAGTTTGTTTCAATTCTGTATGAAGATGTAATTTAAGTTTTATATGTAGAACTACTGTTGGTCAAGCAGACCTTGAACTAAAGGAAATTCTATTCTCACATACTGTTAAGCAGTCTTTTTTTGTTGTTTTTTAAAGAAAGGTGCATATAGTTATTTTTTGAAACTTAATGAGAAGTGTTCACTATGCCTATGTTCATTAGTGAGGGAAACTTGTAAAGTCTCTGACATGCTGCAGTTATCTTGTCCTCTTATTACAGTCAGTGATAGTGTTTTTTGCTCTTTCTTCGTACATAGTTATCTTTCAACTTGTTCTATTTCTGTCCAGATAGTGCTGTTCCCTTGCTAGCCCAGTGAAGGATATTCATAGCTTTCAGACCTAGTTCTTGTACCCAGACTACTAACACAATCAGACAGTGTAAGCCAGGACCTAGCGCTGAGGTGGGAGAGGCATGTAACTTGCTGGGCTCTTAGTAGAATTTCCTGCATCTGATGGATGATGCAGCTGAACAAGTAAAAAAAATTAAGATCTTGTAATATCTGTAGGTAGCAGGTGTCTGTGTATTGTCCATGACCATGGACTGAATGGCTCAGGTAACTGAAAAGAAAATAATTTATGCTGTATCTAAAATAAAGAATGCCTTAGTCCATCAACCTAAAAGTCATCATATGTTAAGAAGGGGACACAAAGTGTAAGTAAGTTCGTAAGGTTGAACAGAGAAAGACAGATAGATATTTTTTTTTTTTTTTTTTTGCTATGCCACACATCCAAAAAGAAATGACTTAAAAGAATTACCAGGCAAAGGGGAGATAATTAAACCATCAAACACAAGGAATTTCCTGGCCATTGTGGGTAAACAACTCTCTCTGCTCCAGGCAGGGGACCAACTTAATTAAAAAAAAAATCTAATTCACTTAACCCATTTATCAAAGAAATATGTTGGAAAACCATTAGTCTTTCTACAGACATTAACACTTTGCCAGTAAGTGCAATATTTTAGAAAGGGAACTTTTTAAACTTTCCTTAGCATTATTTTTAAAATGTACAAACTGCATGGTGTGCAAAAGTTGTGGTTTATTAGTTTTATCCTAACTACCTGATACTTCATTCCATTTTATTCATAATATATTTAATTTTCCTCTTCTAAAGAAGGGAAAGCTGAGAACTGTATCAGGAGTTGCATTTTCTTCTGTGTATTGGAAGATAAATACTTTATGACCTTTCTATTAGTATTTACTGTGTATTCCACAGGAACAGAACTACCTCTCAGTTGGTCTTGATACATAGCTAATTAAAGTTTGTTTTTTCTCACTTCTACCAATGAGTCTGATAAGGCTTTTTCTTTGAGAAAAATATCTCATTTAAGGATAATGGTAGTTTTAATGAGATATTGACTGTTAAAAAATATGCATAGGTATTTAAAAATTAAGGAAACACCCCACCCCACCCCCAATGCGAAACTTTTGTATTAATTTCTTTATGTAGTTACAGCAGCCAGCAGATACTTTCTTATTTTTGAATTGGGTAGGAAAGAATGAATAGTAAGCAAGTCAACATACAGTCTGGAAGACTATTTAGAAAAAAAAAGTGTTGGTCCATAGTAAAGATACAACTTTACAATTGACACAGTAAAGGCAGGTAGACATTTGAGAGTCATAAACTTAACTTATATTAGCATACCAGATAACAAATCCCAAATCATATGGAAAATGCATTGTTGCTCAAGAAGCATTATGTAAGATGCAGTGTTCTCTTGGAATAAGGAATAAATTTAGACAACTGTGAAGCCAACAGCTTTGAAGGTTGAAGAAGCCCTGTTTTGTATCCTATGTGTTTTGGAATGAATGGCTCTTCAATACTGGATAATGTGGAAAGGAAAAGACCAATTATTTTTTGAAAGGAGGAAGTGTGGAGAGTTTTTTTTAGCCTACAGTACAAAAATCTGAGAATATTTTTTTGCCACGTTTTCACTTGGTTACGGAGTTGAGACTTCTGCTCCCAAAGGTGAAAGTGTTACGAAATTAGCATATATCCAGTTTTTTTCTACTAATTTCTGTGGTATCTGGTCTCCTCAGAACTCCACTGGGGAACAGGTGTTTTAATCAGCAGATAAATTAACCTGGACGGCATTACTATGATTTTTATTCCACAGGAACTCAGAAGGGCCTGTTAAGTATCTGTCATCCCTGTCCTTACCAGTCTGCATGTCATAACCAGATAATACTAATGTGGTTGGGGTAATAGTATCAAGCCAGACATCTGCCTCCTGTAATTTACTATTCAAAATAAGTAAGGTTGAGGATTAAGAAATGAGTGGATGAGAGCATCAGTTGGGAAATTTGCTGCTTATGTGTTTTTTAAGGGCAGGAAAGAAGATCAGGGAGAAAAGGCATGTGAGATCTCAAAGCTCTGTATACAGAGAATCAGTAGGTATGATTCCAGGACTTTATTGTTTTCAAAATATTCAGAGAAATTCATAGGTAAACTATTAAAAATAATGTTCTGGTCTGGCCAGTCATCACTTTTCTCTGAGGAGCTTGAGCAGTACATCATCTGTGCAATCCAGCAGATGCTATTTGCATTAGGTTATCCATGTAATGGTGGTGTGGATGACACCTTGGCCTGTGTAAGCCCTTTCTGGTCCGTTATTGCACCACTGTGGCTATGACATTGCCAGCTGAACATGCTCATTAGCACATGGGAAGTGTATGGAAATGGTAATGGCAGGAGTGCCCGGGGAAACAGTTGCTCAAGTAAAGAGGAGTCTGTGAGCTTGAGGCTGGACTATATCTAGAGTTATAAACCAGCCAAATCTAAAGCTTGAAAATCACTGTTAACCTAAAAATTCAGAACGAATCAATGTAATACTCTCAGCCTTCAGTTTGAAATTACATTTTTACTTGTACTTGGTTTCCTAAATTGTTAAAGGATATGTGGTGTTGTATTTGCATATAGCAGTAGCGCTTCAATAATTGCTGGCATTCTTACTGGTCTAGGTAGATGCGTTAGCCACTGACTGTTTTACTGGAGTTGGGGAAAAAGTTGGAGCTGAGTGCTTATGTATAAATGAACATATATAAAGCTCAGTGCCAGAAGGGCAGTAGAGGAGAAGACATAGGCATGCCAGAGGTACCTGTGAAACTAAAAGGAAGAAATCAGCATTCTCATAAGTAGCTTCTGCTGCTTTGCTTATACTAAATTAACAGTATGCAGCAACTTCTCCTCTTGTGTCTAGTTGTACTACTACCTTGTATCTCTCTGACATAATTTTGGAAACGTTCTGAGTCAGAGCATGTGCATGTATATCTCTTTTACTTCAGTGGGGCAGTGATTCTTGATAATAGCACCTAGATTCAACTGCCAATTCATATTATTACAGGGCATAGTTATCTAACACATTTTTTGCAAGTAATTTTCCAATCTTATTTTAGTTGTGGATTTAATATTTAAAATGTGACAATTTTTAATGTTAAGAGTAATATGAAGGAACATTAATGTTCGATTTGGTGTCATAAGAAATAGCTTATAGTCATTTTTGCTGATGAGATAGGTAAAATATCTCTCATGGTTCCTTTGGAATTTTGGTGCTCACTAATTGCTCTTTGCTTAAGGGGTAAGGCATCAAATCTTCCTTTGTATGTGTCTGCCAGAAGTTAGATTACACTGGAACTAAGCAAACACTAAATTGGAAGGAATTTAGATTAAGGTCCATGTTTACAGATTTTTAAATTACCTTAATCCTGAAAAGCAAAGCTGAAAGTTCTCATCTGTGTTAGCGCTACAGTAAACTCTAGGTTGACACAGTTGATACTTCTGTGCTGGTCTGTCCGTGGCACTTGATACTTTACAGCTCTGTTCTTCATTCACAGAAGTATCTAAGTAGAAGTAGGATGTAGTGAGAAAATTGTCTCCTCATATGTATGTTCATAAGAATTTCACTCTGCAGGGCAGTTTGCTGATCATAGTTGATGACTTGGCTGAAACAGTTCAGATCAGACCAAGAAATTAACCTTGATTAATGTCTTCAGTTTTAAATCTGCATCCCTATTAAAAAAAGAACACATTCATGGTTTTATTAAAAGTCTTGATGTGAGTTATGCTTTGAATATCTTTTTTGAATAATTTTTTGCAAGATTTCTTCTGTTTCCCTTGTGCTTCTGTCTACCCCGAGGTTCAGGGGCACTTTTGTTTGTGCTCTTAGCTGCTTACCAGCTCAGTTTTCCATTCTTTGGCTTAGTCATAACACAATATCATTAAGAACTATTTAACAATCTGTTTAGTATTATGTATTACCATATACTGAAATGATATGTTCAACATTTTTTTCTCTTTATTCTTTGGGTCTTTAAAACTGGTAGTTTTCTGTCTTAATTTAAAATGTAATGTTGTTACACTGAATGCAGGAGTTTTAGTTCTTTTGAACACAAAAGCACAGAGTTTCTGTTGGTAAATGTCTTTTTTTTTTTTTTTTTTACTGGAATACATAAACCTGTTTAAGAGCATTGTAGGTACAGCCTTGCAGAGAATTTCTGCCTTTGTATGGAAACACATTACCATGTTTACCTGGGAAAGATGTGGGAATAGATTGTTTTTTCTAGAGAAAGCTCATGTTGGAAATGGTGGAAATCTAGCTTTGCGGGAAGAAAGATTAGGTAGTTCCTTTAATGAGAGCCAGGGATAATTGAAGTAGGAGGTAGGTATGAAAGATCAGGATGAGAATACTTTAGTAAAGACAAAAAAGATGGGCACTGGTATCCTGGAAAGCAGGAGGTGAAGTGACAGTCCCTTTGTTCATTTTGCAGTTTTCATTGTTTTCTTCCTGGTTTTGAGGCTGTTTGCCTGAAAAATTCTATTAATTAATTGATGAGAAAAGATGAAAGTTTGAAGTGTAGTTGTGTGTGTTGTTTTAGACTAAGGAAATCATATGAGTAGCAAAGTTTATCTAAACGGTCTCATTATATATCTTGTTTCCTGGTTTTGGTGGTGATAGCAGGACAGATACAAATAGGTTGATTGCACAAACCTTTGGGCAGTTTTAGAAACTCTTAGACTGGGAAAATGAGAAATGACAGAAATGCTGGGAGAACAAGGGAAAAGATGACATTTCTGTATTTCTCCTAGCTTCTACTTTGTTTTTCTTTATAAAACTTAAGTGTAGCTTACTTCAGGGCATGACAGAGAGATGGTTTTTTTTTTGGTTTTTTTTTTTTTTTAAGAAAAGCCCAAACCTCTCAATTGCATGTCAAAAGGAGTCCTTTCTTTTCAAATTATGTTTCTATGCCTCTGTAGATATGACATTCAAATATAAAACATTCTGAAATCTTCATATAGTTTATCAATAAAATGCAATTTATTTTGGGTAGTCTACAAATAAATTGCTCCATAACTATCACAAATATTGTATAAGCCATAATCAAAATGCTAATTAAAAAAAAAAGTCAGACTTTTCCATTTGAAGAGAATGGGGAGGAGTGATTGTAATTTTTTGATCCAACACAGGTATAAGTAAGCTTAATTAAGCAATCTTAATCTTTAAAGTAAGACTGTTTTCTTATCCTGCTGGGACAGGATAAGTGGTTACAAAGCACTTGGACAGTAGTAATGTTTAGTAGTATATAATTTGTTAGATGGAGAGAAAGGTTTATCCTACGAACAAATGAAAATCTGATTGCCAGAGAATGTCAGAACGCTTGGAAGTGTATGTTGTGGATAGGCAGGAAATAAAAGATAATTTAGTGGTAGTCACTTAATTGCAATTTTTTTTTTTTTCTAAAGGCTTCTCAAGTGAAGGTTGGTTGCCATGTTTTCCCCCAGTCTAGGTGGACCAGACTGAACCCACCTAGTCTGGGTCCAGTAAACCAGTGCCCTGAGAAGGTGATAACAAGTTCTTATTTGTAATAGTTTATCTTCTTTTGTCACTTCTTACCACTGAGAGAAAAAGAAAGAAAGAAGAGTGTGGAGAGCCTTTCCAGGTAGTAGCGAGTTCCATCATTTGAAATAAGAGTGATAGGAGCGTTCTGTGATCAGTTGATACAAGACAGCAGCGTATTTATTGTACTGGATTACTTGTCACCCAACAAAGTTTCCTGAATGCTGTAACTGAAATGCATATTTTAGTAAAAAAATCCAAACCAGTGAAGTTTATAACAAGTGCAATGCTGAGTTGGAATCAATGTATCTGCCAGCAGCCACTGGTGAGCTGGTACTCTTCACTCCTTGACGCATCATTTGGCAAACCCAACAAGGGAAGGGGGCAGAATTGGTACCAATATGCAAATTACCAGTCAAATCTATTAATTGTTTTCTCAGCATCCATGGGCGTGAAATAAAATGGGAGAGAATGCAGCTGTCAGTGGGAGCGGTGCTCATTTAGTGATGGTAAAATTTGACCTCAAGCTAGGCCTCCTTTTATTTCCATTCCTATGGGTAAGAGATTTGATGGAAGCATTTCGATATGATAGCATTTCAAAATTTTGACATGTATTTAAATAGATATGGACTGTGTGCTTCAATCTGTACTTAGCCTTTTGCTTAACTTCTAAAGGCAAACAAAATAAATGAACAAAGCATTCAGTAAAATCATCTTGAGTGATGCCTGCCATGTAAGAAAAACAGCAAACTGACTGCCAGATAGTATCAGACCTAAAGGAGACAACCTCAGCTCTGGCCAGGTATGACAGAGACCTGTAACAAGACATGGTTACTGCAAAGTATGTATTAGGAGGTAAGCGATCCTTGCTGTATTTTTGTATTTGAAATGCTCTGGTTTAGAGTAAACAGACAGCATAAATGCTGCTGATATGTCTTCAGATGTATGAAATGTCCTAGAACAGTGCCCCCCACCTCTGATACATGGCGGCTGGTGACACAGCTGACTTCTGTGACAAGTCAGTCTGACACTGCTGTGGCCAGAACAGAGTTACTGAGGAACCCAAGACATGTTTTGTCTTCAGGCTTTCTTTCTGTTAACAAAATAGATGTCCCAGCACTGATCATCATCTCCCAAGTGTAAGATCTGAAGTACAGTACTGGACTGTGGGACTGCGGAAAATTCAACTTTTACATTTCTCTTGTCAGGCTCAGTTGGGATTGCTGTAATTTATGTCAGTTTTGAGCTGATGCCCCACAATTTCTGTGCTGTTCAGATTAGTCCAAGCATAGGGTGCTTTGGGTAAATTGCTTCTTTCGTGCTCAGATGGGCTTCCAGCACCTTTCTTCCTGGGGTGAAGGGGGATGTAGGACCATTTTGTTGCTGAGGAGATGAGGGTTTAGTTTACTACCAGCCACATTATGGCTTCTTTTAAGGATTAGCCCAGAACAAAGAAGTGAAGTATTTAATTTAGATACTACTCCGCTCCTTTCCCCTTTTCTTTGAAATGGTTCCAAACACTGTGCAATGAGAAACTTGAACTATACATTGGTAGGTGTCAGTTTTTCTGTTGCTGAACTTTTATCTGTTTGTTTATCTTGACTGTGTTGGAGTGAAATGCAGCAGCCATTTAACAGAATTAAGTAGCCACCATTAAGGACAAAGGGAAGAATAGTATCTGTTTCAAACTGCATAAGGACATTCTAGATATGTATCTTGGAGTTAGTCAGATTTTTTGCCCAGTATGCCATAGTTAATGCCCTTAATGAAAGGCAATTCTTCATTGCTTAGACTCTTAACACCAGCTGTCATGTGTATGTTTATCCCAGTGTGCTGTGCCACTATGAAACTATCAGTTTTTCACCTTTTCTTTTGAGCTGTAGGTACCCAGAAGCCCTGTCTTGGCACAGTGATGAGTCTGTGAAATCTCTTAGGCTCCTTGCATTGTGTGTGTATTTTTGATCTCCTTACTGCTGAGAATACATAATAGACAATTCAATACACTCCCCAGATTTTGCTGCAGCAGTGGAAGAATACTTAACTTAAAATTTTAGTTTTAATTATTTTTTCAAACGTAAGTGAAATTGTAGCTCACCTGAGCATGAGTATTCTACAGAGAATGTGAATTTAACTAGGAAGCATTTTCAAAATTAAACTTTCACTTTTTCTTTAGATGAAATATTTTAATAAAATCTGACTGATTATCCACAGTGGTTTTTCTGTTCTCTATCAATAATACTTAGATATAAGCTTTTTCTCTGAAGAAAATTTCAGCATGTTGATCAGTTGTTGCTTTGTGCTCCATTATCCATTCAGCTCAGCTTGATTTGTGTTGGTAGTAGCAGTGGAATGTAAGAGCAGAAAAATAAGTTGCTGGTTCTGCATGTCTCCTGACCAGAAATGTTTGTTAGTTAGCTATTCCATTCTTCTTATCCTTCCAGTCAGGGCAGTCTGTACAGAAATGAATTTCTTCATCAAAGTGAGAGAACATACCACTTACAGTGCCATTTTCATCCTGGAAATGGAAAATTACTTTTCCTCTGGAAGGCACGAGCATTCAGACACATCTAATGTCTTAGCAACTCTTTAAGAAAATGAATAAATCAAGCTGTCAGACCTGTAATCTCTGTCCAAGAAGTCTGTGATACTTCCAAGGCTTAACATGTAGAACCAGAATTTTGAAATGAAAGTCCTGTGAGTAAGCAGAGATCACTGTTTCACAATTTAAGAATATTATTGACCTTTCTAATATGTCTGAAACATTTGCTCCACAAATATACCATGTATTGGCTTACCAAATGCAAAGACAGAGGTAGGATTTAGTTTTTTTTTTCTTCTTTTCCTAGTTAACAAAAACGTGTACGGTGGAGAACTGTGGTGTAAGAGAAGGAAAAGTAGATTGAAGTTGTACTACTCATTGATCACTTAGTCACCGAAAGGCAAAACATTTGCAGGATCACAGCACTAACACTCATCTTTCTGTGATTTCCAGGGCCTGTTTTATCTACCAAGGTTTTGAGGAATGTAGAGCCACCTTGTAAAGACCTCTGCTGAGGAATGATTTATATTATTGCCAACAGGATGACACCAGTCTATAGTTAGCCATGTCTAGTCTGTAATCACACTCAGTGGGGCAGATTGGGTACTCTCATAAAGGGAATATGACTGGAGAAGATTGGCAGGAGAAAACAACATAGATACTGAAGCAGATGGATTTAGATAATCAGTACTTCAGGTGGGCAGAGAGATTTGTTTGTTTCTGAATGCTTTGCTTAGATTTTAGGCTAAGAAATAAAACTGTGCCATCCTTTAGACACAGAACTGAGTCCTTTCAGATCTTAGGAAATTGTTTATTTGCATACATTTATCTGCTTGATTATGTGGGTTTTTCATTTGCTTAATGGTGGTGATCAGCTCTGCTATTACAAGAATTAATCCCATCAGAAGTGGTCTTGCAAGTATGGAAAACCGTAACCTTCAGGGATTATGATTCATCCATGTTTAAAAGGAACATTCAGCCATTAAACCCAAGTTTTATTACTGAACATCCTGAGATCCCTGCCCCCTGGCTTAGTACAGGAGAGTGGGAAATAAGAATAGATGATGAGCTCTGCTCTGTCTTGCTGAAGTAGCTGTGGAAATTACTCTCCTTACTGGTTTGTTGTGGTGTTAGTGCTGGGCAACAGAAGCAAATGATGTTCTGCTCTTCAGCTGTCACTGGTCTCAGCCAGCTGTTCGTTTGTGATGATACCAGTGCTCTTTTGTGTTGAATAGCAGATGTTGAGGAACAGCATATCTTTATTTTTGTCCCCCTTGCTATGGGGGAGATGATTTCTGCAAGTAGGCAGGAGTGCAACGAGGGGTACTACAGTTTAACACTGTTAACTGCTTAATTAAACAAAGCCTGTTTGAGAGGGAGAGACTAAGCTTTGTAGAAAACAAAAATCATGGAGAAGAGGGGGAAAAAGCTGAAGTAATCAATACTAGTTTCTTGAAGTCAATGCCTTGACACACAAAGCTCAGGTAAGGTAGTTGGGTATAAATGATTTTGATTTAAAAGTATTATAGTTCTTGACTGTCGTGTATTGAGTCATGCTACTGGGTTTTTCTTTCTATGCTTAGGCTGGTCCTGGCTCGTAAAGGGGAGGCTTTCAGAGGTGTCTGAAAGCTGTTTGGCCTTATGGAGCAATCATCACTAGAATATAGGTCTTACATTATGTAGCAGCCTAAAGAGAACTATGGCACATATGTGTTTTCTGCCTCAGTGCAGTCTCCTATTGCATAAAAAATCTGCTGTTTTAGTTGAAGCCAGCTAAACTAAAAAGACTGTTAATAGCGTTAATATTAATTCTTCATCAATACAAATAATTTGAAAATAACTGTAGGTGTCCATTGTAGCATCATGTTTGATTTATTTGTTAGATGTTTCTGGTCACACAGTGACTGGTAGCTTTGTGCTTCCCCTGTGCCTTTTTTTCTTACTCCGCACAAAACAAAAAGCCCAACAACAATAAACCCCACAATATGCAGGGTTTGGTCCTATCTGCATCTACAAAGATCTGCTGTAAAGGAAATCTTGAACTATCCATAGCTTGCTTACAGCTTACTATACCTTAGTCTCCTAGGTTAGAAAGTATAGACTTTATATGTTTGTAAATAATCCGCCCATTATGTCTGTTCTTGTATTTTTACTAGCAGCTCTTTGGTTTTGGGTCCCTATGAGAGCACTGAATTAATATCTTTCCTTATCTATTCATTTATTTTGGGACTACGTCGGTTTTTTTGCTTCTCCAATAGCAGAACTTGATGCCTTAGTATTCCTGTCCTCTGAGGATATACCATTCTTTTATCCTCTATAGGCTGCGGTAGAAATTGCTCTAATGCGTAGAAAACCTGCTAAAGTGATTAGGAAGTCTGAAGGTTTTACCAGTAATCCTCATTAGTTTCCATTTAAGGATACACATCTAGGCTCTAGACTTTCTCCCTTTGGCACGAGGGCCATTTGCAGTTGAATAGGTTGTTCAGTGTTTTTAAAAATTTATAAAATTCATAAGCAAGTTGTAGGTTGGTACAAGTTGGTTCCTATTGTGTCTGAAAAAATACAGATGCAATCAGGCATACTGAGAGTTACCTGCTGTCTAATCCCAGGCTAAATCCAGAATGATTTTTCAGTCATTCATCTAATACTACCCAGAAGTCCTATCGGTGAGTTGGTCTCTTAATCCCAGATGGATTAATTTAGGTATCACATGTGCTTATATATCCCACTAATCCTTTATATGATCAATCCTACTTTAGGTTTTCAGGAAATAATTTTTTCTTTAACCCCATCAATTCATGCATGCAGGTTCTTTCCTAGCTATCATTTGAATGTCTTATACCTGCATCAGTGAACTAGGTCTGAGTACATAACCATTCTGAATAGAGAACTGGTATCACTTTGAGTGTGATGTCTGGGTGGAATTTATGTCTTTTTATTGTTTTTGTGAAATACAGGCTGCCAAGTTTGTCTTTAAAGTAATCCTAAAGTTACAACTAGATTAGAAAAAAAAGTTAATGGAATACTAAAAAAACCCCAATGAATAATAAAGAAAACATAGTCAAAGGCAGACCAGAAGTTTGCTGACCTGTGTATTATAAATATAGCCAGTATGTGGATATCAAGCTGCATTTAAAATAGTAAGATGCTTAAAAATGACAAGAAGCAAGGTTACTATTAATAAATTAGGTAAGTGTGTTTCAGTATGTGTTTTTAAGCAGATGTAGTAAGTGTAACCAAGCTCTGTTATTTGCTGAAAAATAATTTGGAAACCAAATGTAAATTACTTACAGTAGAATTATTGTTTTAGCTTTAAAGAAAGTCTAGCGTGTATTAAAGCAGCTTTTCTTGTTCTACTAGACTTGTCTGATTATATGCTAGAGGCAAGTTATTCAGCCTTTGTCAGGGTGAAGTATCTGTGGCTTACATTGTACCTGAAATGAAAGAACTGCTAGAGAAGTGCGGCTGAGCAGACAAGAAACAGGGTTAGGTTAATCCCTGCAGTAGGGCCAGGCTTCCTGGGAGGAGTGAGTTGATGGCCATGAAATGCCCTGGGAGAATTATGTTGTGCCCTTTCAGCAGATGTGGTAGAAGCTGTGTTCCCTCTTGTGTTTGTAGCAGTTACTGCGTTTCTGTATTGCTGATGAGTGAAACGGTGATGGAGTTGCGTTTCAAATTTATAAATATGGCTGAATTTTCTTTTTCTTTCTGTAAAATGGTGAGATCCTGTTCTTTCAATAGATGGAGAGCTCCTAGATGCTGTGAAAGAAGTGAAGATAATGGACATTGTCATTTTTGTACATCAAAAGATGCAACTGTAACTTTGGTTTTAAGCTTCTGTGATGCAGTCTGGACCCAGAGAGCAGTCTCAGAATTTTAAATAACCTGGCTCAAAGCTTTTTCGTAAAGGTATCTGCATATATTTAGCTTTTCAGCAAGAATATGGGGCCAAATCAGGGGAAATGCTAACGTAATTCAGCGTCCATAAACTTTGGGTTCAGTACCAAAATACTTTTGGTATTGAGTCCATGTAGTGTTTTGGTAGTGTTCCTGTTTGCATCTTCTCTGTATATCTAACCAAGTGCTGGTAAAACAAACTTGTACTGTTATGGTTATGTGCAGTCTCTTCTTTACTTGTCGTCCTCCTCCACTTTTTTTAACAAATCACACAGTAGAAAGAAGAAAAGCATACTTGCTACTACTCTGTCTTTCCATAGTGATGATACAATAAGGAGCTTAAGGGAAAAGATTTCAAGGAGAGATGCTATTTTTCTTTAGAAGTCATCTACAGTTATTGCAATCTATGTTACCGAGATGGAGAGGGGCATGTAAAATGGGGGAAAAGTATTCATATATACTTCAGATATGTGTGAATAACATTTGTTCTTCCTAACAAAAATATGAAGACCAGATATCTTTAGAAGATACATGCTAAAAAGATTTGCTGCTGTTTTCATAGAAGAAAGTATTATAATTTCATAAATAGGCCCAATAAAATTACTGTTCCATCATAACTTTCTGAAGTTTAAGCAAAGTATATTGTAACTAGTATAATCTCAAAGAATTTTAAGTGGTATATGGACTGGTTATAGACACCTGTCTTGAGGATCCAGAGCAGAGTTGTTAGAGTAACATTTTCTGTTCTGTGCCATGAGAAATTGCAACTTTTTGTCTTTGCTCTGCATGTTTTCTCATTTCACATTCTCTTTTAGTAAGTAGAGCTTGTTTTTCTATCAATATCTCCTAGTGACAGAGATAGTGCTATCTATTGTTTTTTATTCTAAATTGCTTCTGACTTCATTTTACATGTGGGGAGTATGGAAGTACAGATTTGTAGCTGCTGCTTTCATGCTTTGTCATGATTGTCTTTATTGTTTAAGAAAAGTGACAAGCCACCATTTGAGATTTGGAGCTTTCTTACTGTGGTAGTACCATTGCAGCTCTGTAAGTTAAGACTGCATTGTTTTGCTGTGACTATAGAACTGAAGTGTCTCATACCTATTCAGTGACTAAAGCCCCTTTCCAGTTTGAATGTTTTCTAACTTTGGTTTCTGGTAGCATACTTGGATTTTTGATATCTAGAGAATTATGTTTAGTAACTTGTAAAAAGATAGAATTTTAGAAATAAACCTGCCCTGTGTTTTCCTGATTCCCTCCCTCCCCCTGCCCCTTCTTATTAATGGTTAGAAAATGAGTCACTAGAAGCTCCAGGTAACCGATGGTGGTGAAGGTAATAACCTATTTTACTTTTTTTTTGGAGGGGAGGGGGGTGTGGGTGTGAAATTCTGGGGTTTCAACCCCAAGCCCCAAATTAAGTTTGACATATGGGTGATTCCCACAGCCCTTCACAAAGGAGTGGTGAGTTTACCTTTATGCTTCCCTCCAGGGTGGGGCCGGCCTTGCAGGGAGAGCCATTGGGTAAAGGAGCCCCAGGTGTCCTGCTTTAAGTAAACAAAGGTCAGGTGTCCCACTGAGGGATAGAAGCTGGGACCACTTGCAGGTGGAGTGGAGTGTGTGCCTGTGGGGTGGATGCACTTTGCAGTGTATCCTGTTGGGGAAGGGCCTCCTGACTCCCTGGAACTGGGCTCCAGTCAGGTCTGCCTTTTGTAAACGTGGGCTGTGTAGAGATTCATTATGTGGCTTCCTTGGTCTTACGTATTTGGCTTGTTGACTCGGTTGTCTCCCGTCCCTGCTATGGGAGAGTGCGTGTCATCATTTATTCCACCCATTGTTGGTCGTGTGGTGTCATTGTTGGGGTCAGTGGGATTGATGTCGATTATGTATAACCTGACTGATTTGTTTGTACCCCCAGTGCTCACCCATGTACTGGCTGTTTTGTGTCAAATACAGTTTGGTTATTGGTTCATCTTTATGCTGGCTGTGTCCTTTATGCTAGGCTTAATAATTGGCAAAACACCGGGGGGAAGAGGTTAAAGAACTGTTAAGTTGCAATGAGCCTCTTTTCCAAGCCTGCTAACCTGTTTCCTTTGTCATGGGTAGACCAAAAGCATACAGGCTGGAGGTCACAGAGGACATTGATGTATTGGAGGAATGGAGAGATGGGGATTCATATAAATGTAAGTTTACAGATGTGCTGGACAAAACGGTAAATCCACTTCAATGTAACACGTCTATTCAGTATACCAGTGGAAGCTTGTGGCTCTGAAAAACAAGGCTGAAGAGAAATCTGGCTGGTGGAGGGTAATTAGTAATGTATGTTTGTGACACTGCAGACAGTAAAAATATTGAAGGTTTCTTTTGGAAGATTCCAGTGGGCTGGAGAAACGACATGGTTGTGTAGAGGCTCACTTGACATTGAACACAATTCTACCAGGCCTTGGAAGGAAGAAGTGTAGCAGGATGACAAAGTCATGGGTTTGACTGGTCCTACAGAAAGGATTTGGAAATTTTGACCACTTAAAAAAGCACCTTCTGGAAGAGGAGTCTTTTAAAAGATGAGCTCAAACTCTAATCCTCGAAGAAACAGCTTGCTTGACATTGAGAATTTGTGCCATTGCTGAAGAAGAACTTCAAACTGAGAAATGTTAGATTTGCATAATGCCTGTGACTATTATTTTTTTCCTTTAAAGTATATATGAAAAGAGGTAAGAAACCCAGGATAGCACAGCAGACAAAGTGGTGTAATTACAGAACAGTGGACAGTTATTAGAATAAAAGGTAAGAGCAATAAATATTTCTGAGAATAGTAGTCAGGTAATGTAAGTAGTGGTTATGACTATGCCAGCTCTGAATGCAGTTAAGGTTGTATTAGCTGAAGTACAAACAAAGCTGAAACGTTTTTGTGCAAATACCAGGAGCTTGGGGTATAAAATGGAATAATTTGAATTGCAGTATATTAATCACAGCCATAAGATAGTAGCATAGCAGTCATGAGAGAACATGAATATTGAAGCACACAACCTTTTCAGGAAAGCTAGAAATAGAGGTTATAATATATGATGCATTGCTCTAATAATTTAGAGATGATATAAGTGAAACAGAAGCCACTTAGATTGATGTCAGTTTAGTGAAAGGTGGCAAGAAACTCTATTGGTAGATTTCTGAAGCAGTTGCAGTGCTGGATCTGGAACAGATAATGGTAATAGTGTAAAGATTAAAATTACTGGACACATTGTGAAAGACTACCTTCATGCATGTCAGCTGGAGATTGAGTGTTTCTGGCAATGGTAAGCAGGGTCAGGATACTGTGGTTGGGAGGTCTAATAATTTTTAAAAATTGAATATAAAGCATGGGCCCAAGAACAGGTAAGGCTGGTTTTCAGTACTGTAATTTCAACTTTGTGTTTCTTGAGTATTTATGTTTTTAGTCCTGTATGTTTTCCTCAGAGATGGGTTCAGGGAAGGATTATGAGGATTTGAAAGCATTCCCTACAGGGGAAGAACTAAAAAAGCAAAACTAAAACTTGGCTTGCTTTGACACTTCCAATAAGGGAAAGAAGAGGACATAAGTGCAAGATAAAGGTCGATGTTGGCATAATAATGTGGATACTTTGGACATTAAGACATTTAGTCAGTAAATTACATAAGGTTATTGCCATTAAACCAGCCAGGTGCTGGAACAACATTCCTTTGGGGATACTGAGACAAAGGTATCTAGCTGCTTTTAGGTTTGAGCTAAATAATCTCGTGTGAGAAGAATTAGATTCTGGTGTTGCATATAACAGTAGATTTAATCATGCAAAGGTCTCTTTCTCTTCATTTTTTTTTAATGTAGTTGGACTAATGCTGTGTCCAGCATGTGTTCTGTGGGTTTCACTGACTGGTGCCTGGTGGAAACTGGAAGTAACTGGTTGTTATCAGTTTGTCCCTTTGGATTATCTCTACAAGCTTTACAGAGAGTAACTTTCTGTTACAGTTTCTTCTGAGGATTAAATCTAATTAAGTTGAAAAGCCACTACAACACTAACAGGAAGGGTTGCCCTAAACCTTTAATTGCCATGTCAAGAGAAACATTTTATAGGACTTCAGGCCTTTAAAACAGGTGATGTTATAACTGACAGGTTTCTGTCCACGGGTAGTTTTTTTTGTGCTTGAAAAGTAATCATAGGAAGAGTCTTTAATTCTCACACATTTCAAAAGCAGCAGCACAAAAGAAAGGCAACAATAATAATACCCCTCCTTCTCTTCCTTCCAGACTTCACAGCTCTTCCATCCACCTGCAGAAAGAGTCCGATGTGACTGGTCTTGATGCTTGTGCTAAAGGCAAGGGAGTTGCCTGTGCATCTCCCTGCGTAGTGATTTTAAGTTGATGTTGTACTATTTTGCTAAAGCAAAATAAAGGTTGAATCTTTTGTATTTTGGTAGAGCAGGAGAAACCAGTGGATGTATCCACAGACTAAATGTAGCAAAGTGGGTTTTGTGGAAGCATATAAACAGTAAATGGCTTAATGGAGAAGTCTTGTGGGTGTGTGTTACTGCTTGGGTGGGGAAAGAGGGGGTAATATTTTGAAACCAAAGAGAAATATGTTGGGCAGAAGTTAAAGCTTTGGTCATATTTATCAAAGCTTTTTTTGTCATATTTACCTAGAATGTACAAAGTGCCAACTTAGTGGCATTCTGAATAAAATGCAGAATTTCAGTCTTCCTTTATTTATATTAAAAATCTGTATGCTGAGGAGGGAAGGAGGCAGTTAAGTCTGAGAAACAACCGGAGAAACTTGGCACTGTGCATATCCTCCAACTAGCATACTCCTAATTGCTTGCCTGCCTTGAGAAAATTAAGGAAGAAATCAGTTTGAGTCATTTATGGTTATGTTTTTTTGTCTCCCATGTAAGGTACTGATACACTACAGTGAATTGGTATGTGTGTGTGAACTACAACAACCTATGCTGGTTAAATTGAGTGAAATACTTTTGTAAAATACTGTTTGTGTGTGTGTGCTTGCAATCTGTGAATTTTAAGATGTTCTTAGGGAAAGGCAACAGCTATTTACCAGCAGAATTTAAATTTCTTAAACTTCTTTGTCTAAACTCCTGCGTGAGTCACTCTTCTGCCTTGAACCCAGGTGGATGAAATAGTTTAGACTAATGTCTAAAAATTCAAGGGGGGGGGGGGGGGAAGTCCTGAAGCCATTGATTTTTCTACTTGAAATAACAGTTTTAAGGCTGTAATACATCAATTGTAGAACGTACTCCCCTCCACCAGCTCAGCAGAGCTGTTGGTGCACAGAGCAGCCACCTTACCTGGCTTTGTTTAGAGAGTTGGAAGAAGCTGTGGGTGGATCATAAAAGTGACTCTCTCTGGCCTGGACCCTGATGTTCAAGTGTGCTGCCTCCTTATTTTGCTCTGCTACCCTCCTAGATCTGCCAGCAGCTCCCACACAGGCCTCTCTTTCCATAATCCTTCACATATATTCTCTCCTTCCTGTTCCCACCAAGTCTAATTACTCTTCCCAGGCCAAACCCAGTCCCTATTTCAGTTCTAAACATCCACCCTGATACTCCTCCTGTTTGTCACCTTTAAAATGCATTGGCATATTTGATTTCTTCTTTCTCTGTTCCCAAATGTTCCTCCTTGTTGTGGTGTCCTAGTCCAGCTGTTACTCTCTGGTGACTTTCCATAAAGTCTGCAGTCTTGAAGCAGACTTTGAGAAGTCTGTCCTTAGAAAATGCTTTCTTGAGAAAAGTTTTTGTTTTATAAGTTATCCCGTATTCCTGATTATTTAATACAAAAGAAAGCATTCATTCTGCAAGATTTAAATTTTAAGAGACTGACATCCATTAACGTATGCAAATGTAGCTAAGATCAAAATAACTGTGAGGCTGCAGTGATGCAGTGAAATTGGGATGATGCAGTGAGGAGGAGGAAGTTAGTTCATTATGGTATTATTCAAATTTATTTCTGTGCTGAATTAATTGTACTGTTACATAGTCTATCTGTATGGATTTATTTTTCTCCAGTATCTGGCTGTGTCACTGGTAAGCACTGAGAACTGTTCCAGTGCTGACTGGGATTGAGTTTAGTCCAGCCACTATTTTTATTGAGAAAGCATCTTCCTCAGGCCGTGCTTATTGTGTGAAGACCCTCTCCATAGGCTGTGATACCATACTGCTGCATCACTGCCTGCTGCAAACACATGTCAAAAGTTTACTCTTACCCACATTGATGAGAAGAGCTTACTCAAGGCTCTGGCCAGGCTGCAGGTGTTGTGCTTTGTCTCTGTGACGGGATGTCAGGAAAACAAAGAATTGCAAGCGTGGCCAAAGAACAGCCTCTTTGTAACCACCACTTCAGAGCTTTGCAGGTGGAAGCTCCGAGTGATAATATTTACTCCCCGCCCCCCCCTTTTTAGAGGCAGATTTTTTGGTGCTTTGGTTTTGTTGGTCCCCTCTAGGTTCTGTTTCTCGGCTTCAGACCCGTTTCCCTATTTATTCTTGCCCAGAAGGTCTCTTAGAAACTGAGAATCCTTCAAAAGGTGTAGGTCTGACTAAAATGTAGGTGATAATCCTTCAGCTAGATGTCGAGCAGCTTTTCCAGGCTGGGCAACCAGATGCAATTTTACTAGGAATGGAAAAGAGGCTGTTAGCAACCATTCACATCCTGATGCAAGCTCAGTTTCCATGTCAAGAGGCTTGGTTTTAATCACAGAAACATTCATCCCTGGACTGCCTCTAGTAAAAGTTGTAGTTATGTTTCCTGTTCAATTCAAAGCCATCAATTTAATTCAGACATACCTGTTTTATAATAATTTTATCATATTGCTGAAGTCATGGGCTCTTTAACCAAGTAATTCTGTAGCTAAGGAGCATGAATATCTTATGAAACCAACTCTTGAAATTTGTATATAACTGCAACAACCTTACTTTCCTTTAAGTTATTGCTGTGAACTTTTTATCTTTGCATGAGATATTTAATCTAAAAAACCATGCATTTATGGTGGATTTTATGTAGCTGGGCTATTTGTAAGTTCCAACTATGTAAACTAAGGTTGTTTAAAAAAAAAAAAAATCTGCAAAATATTTGCCCATGACCCTTTATAGCTGAAGAGAGTAGGGTGTCATATGTTACAGAGCAGATAATTGTATGCAGAAATTCAGTTAAATATGTAGCTCTGTTGCCGAATTAATAACTTACAAAATAACATTTATTTTCCAGGCTTTTTTTATTTTCTTGGTGTTTCCAGCTAGTGAAAAGTTACATATTAGTAAAAGCAGGTAGTGTTATGATGGATATTCAAGAATAGAAAATTTAAGTGTTACACTTCCTGAATTGCCTTGTCTGCAGGAGAAGGTGTTAATAGGTTAGGACTTTCCACGCATGGTGTCTGTGTCACTGACAGGTTGTAATAGTGAGGAATTCTGCAGCCACAAAATCAGCAGCCAAAGAGGTCACTGTGGAATAAGCCAGGGAAGAGAGCTTTTGTACTTGAAAATACGTAGGTTGAACAGTCCTAATCCTAATTGAAACAGGTATCTGGGGAGAGCTTGATCATCATCTGTGTTGTCCTTTGGCATTGGATTCAAGTTGTGATTCTAAAATATTACCTTGTATGTTTTTCTAATCTCTTCACTTTGGATGAATTTAAGGGAGATTTCATCAGCAGCTTGGTTTAAAAAAAAATTGTGTAGCTTGTAAGTCTTCTTGAGATGACTTATCCATTATTTAAAATAAATATACTTTATTTCTGTCTGCTAATTGAGGATATGTTGTTGATCTTAAGGCAAAAGGTCAATAAATCACTTGTTATTGCTGTAGCTGCCAGATCAGCATAAAACAGTAAAATCCTCAGTGATTTTCATGTGCCATGAGTTTTGTTGCATTTCTTCGTCCTATAACTTTGTTTTGCATCTACCCCTGAATATTCCCTTCCCCAGATGACATAGTAGTATCTGCTGAACTGTGATTTCCATTGCATATAGAAATTAAATCATTATTATTGAGACATAGTTAAAATGATTCATTGTTCTTCCTTGTCTGTCACCATTTCCTAGATTTATTTGTTCAGCAATTACATTCTCAACACTGATAGTAGCTTTTTAATTAGAAATGTAGATAACCAGATATTTGTGAACTTCCAGAAGCAGTGTATTTAAGTAGGGAATGTACTTCATATAAAGATTACCCATCCCCCCCCGTATTTTGGTTCATTTTTAATTATTCAAATTAAATACCATCATCAAATATTAACTCCCTTACTTTTCCATGCTTTCCTTCTGTCAATTTAGAGATAATTGAGGGAAACCCGGTAACCTCTTTCTCTTGGAAAGTGCATGAGCAAGAGAATTCATGGTCTGTCTCTAACTGTGGGATAGCAATATCCAAGCATTTGCTGGGTCTTCATGGGTGTGTTAAAGAGTTTCTGTAAGGAAAATTGCTTCTTTATTTTCTTGAAGACCATGTGGAGAGAAGACAGCCAAAGACAAATTAATGCTATTAAGAAAAGTGGGTGAGGTTCTTTCCTGTTAATAACAAAAGAAAAATGGTGGTGAACTCTAGAGCTGTGTGAAACTTAAGAGAAGGGATTTTGTTCCAAGTACTTCGCTTCTCTAATCCTAAAATATATTATGCTGTATTTTACTGTATGTGGGTAATTTGACTCAGTTGTCTTCTAGCTGAAGTATTTTTAGAACTCAAATGAACCCCAAATCTCTCAAACTTGTGTTAAAATCTTTTTTAATATTTATAGCTTAGATAAACCCCAGATGTCACAAATTTGGGGGATGGGGAGAAGTACAGAGAAACTCTCATCACTATGTTTTCTCAGCGATGTGGTAATTTTTTTTTTTTTTTTTTCTGTCAATATAGATGCCAAGACTGTCAAAGTTGTTTGGTTCTAGAATATGGTGCAAAGCAAAGAAGGGTTAAGAAATTCAAGGTTGTCTGGGGACTGCAAACTTTTTAAGATTTAAAAACTAATACATTTTAAAAATCGCATATCTTACAGAGTACAAGCCACAGTCTTAGTACAGTAATTTCTCTGTTATAGTGAAAATGACCAGTAAAACATGTCTAACACTGTTGTATTTTAAGTTTGCTTCTACCTTTTGCATCTTTATAGGTATTGGAAGAGAGAGGAAATAAGTCTTTTAGAGGCAAAAGTTGCAGTTATTGCTACCCAGGTACTGTATCTTGCAGAATGGAGAACACTGCCATTTTTAATATAGAGCAGTATTTTTTTGAAAGTGGTTAGTGTGTCCTCCCCTCATCCCTTTCTTTATGGGATCAGTGGTCCCAGCACACCACCTCCACCAGACTGGTTTGCCTACTGCCATGTGTGTAGGAGCTCCTACTGAATGGAGCTGTAACTATACTCAGGTTTGCTTTGGGGTTTTGTTCTGGTTTTGTTTGAAACGGCAGGTTACAAAAGGTTTGTGCATTTACATTCCTGGAGACTAGAGAAAGGAATCTGCTGCGTAAATAAATCTGTAACTAAGTAGCAACTGAAATGCTAATACTTAGCTGGAGACCTCTTGCTCTGAAACCATGACTGTTATCATAGTAGTGGCTGAATTAATATTAACAGTCATTTGTGTGTAGCTGGTGTCTTTGAAACATTAATTGATGCAGTCACCTTTGAATAGGGTTTTGGAAGACTGGCTTAATCTTCTAGTATTTATTTTCAAGCATTGGTTTTAAAGTGAATAACTTTCATAATCCAGTTTTCTTGCTGTCCCAAGGGGAAGTTCTAGCCAGTGCAGTTGTGCTCTTCAGCACAGGAAGGCAGGCAGTGTGCCTCGGCAGGCAGCCACCTGAGCAGGCATGGGAGAAAGAGGAATTTAAGACAGTGTTGCTTGAAAGTGTAGTTGGAGATTTGAGGAAAGCTCATGGATTAATTTGGATTTGCCAGAAATTTTGTTAAAGGACTTTGAAGGTTTTTATATGTGAATTTTGTCCTAAGGCTGCAGTTATACCACCTCACTAAGCTGACACTTTTGTGGTCATCTGCAGTAGGATTACCTGTGGGTGCACATTTTTGTCCTCTGTGCTGGGCTGGCACTGGCATTTCAGTAGCCAGTCTGTTCAGGGAACAGCTTGATTAGTTTGGCTTTCATCAAGGTAAATTCCTTAAGCTGACTGAGGTGACACCAGCATGCCCTGGGGATGAAGGGCTTCCTTTCCCCAGGAGCCTGCCCCTCTGCCAGGTCAGGGGCTGCCCAAACACTGCCGGAGGGAAGTTGCAGTTGGAATACTGACTCATGGCAAGGTGGCTGTGCTGGCAAAAGCAGCAGTCTTGTTCTTGTTCAGTCCTATGCCTTGGCGTGGTTCAGTCTGTCAGGCTGTGAACCACATGGGGCAAATCCCACAAACGATAAATGACTTCCTTGTCACAGAGCTGGTTTTCAGTTGGATCAGTATCAGTAGCTGGAAGTACATTGTTCAGTGGGTGTGCCAGGTTATACCTGTCTGCAGTAAGTGTTTAATTGTATTATCCCTTTTTAGGGGAAGCAAGATGCAAGAATATATTTTCTTTCTGAAAGGTCATATCTGAACTCTGGGAAACTACATGAATCATTTAAGAATTTGCTTGACTGCCGAGTCTGTCAGCTGAAGGGAAGACAAAGCTGTTCTGTGGGATTGCTTTTTTTTTTCAGCTGAAGAGAATAACTTTCAAGCCAAGCCAGCATTTTATTTTTCACCGTCTCTCCAAATAGAATAGCTCACCTCTCACTGCTTTTTTCATTAGATGCTTTGCTTTTCAAATCTTGCTATTTTTAAGGCTTTAAAATGGACTTGCAGACAGTAGTGATACTGATACAAGAGTGCTCTTTGGTTTATGTGGTTCTGTATTACCCCATTGCAAGGTCATGACTCCCTTGGAAGAAGGCAGGCTCTAGTTGGGGAGAGTCTTGTTGGCTGGAGCTCTTATGTTGGTTTTGTGGTGGGGTTTTTTTGGTGTGGTGTTTTTTTTAGGGCACTATGGGTGACGCAATTGAGAACTTGGGGACAATAAAGGCATAAAAGTTCTTACAGTATGGTGTGTGTATGTGTGTTTCAGTGTGAAATAAAATTCAAATGACCACTGGTACTACTGGGAAAAAACCCAGATAACTATTTCATGTTTCTGTTACATTCCCTTTATACACAAAACGAATTTCAAAATTGTCTTTTTAGGTTACTATTGTTTTATGCAAACTAGGAAAGTTCAGTAAAGGGTGTCCTAGGAAGTGGCACGGCTCACTAACTTGCTGAATATTGCAGGTGTGTCATTTTTTTATTGCAGTTTTTTTTTGGAAGGCCACAATGGTTGATAAATGGTAGGAAGCAACATTTGTAACTAGTTTAAAGTTATAATCTGTTCAAATAGATTACATTACTGACAGCCTACCAAAGTATAAGTGAAAATTACAAGCAATATATGATCAGCCTAGCTTTGATCTTGCTAGTAGGAAATAAGATAGCCAGGAGACAGAAGTGAGGAGAATGAAAAGTTAGAAGTAAACTGAAATTTTTCATGGGTACAATCAGCTAGCTTGACTGCATGCAGCCAGCTGATATGCATCTTTAACTTCATATAGAAGGCAATAACTTCGTACTGCCAATAGATACATTCACTAGATAACCTAGCATTTAGTGATACTTGGTATATAGATCTTGCTTATCTTAGCTCAGTGGAAAAAAAAACCACCAACCAACAACTAAAAAGAAGATTCTGTTGAAGACATGTTCCCCTACTGTTGTATCCCTTTTTATTAAGGTTGCTGTCTGCAGATGCCCTGGAAACTTCTCTGGAATAGAGTCGCTGAATTTATGTAAGCCGGGACAGTTTTCTTCCCTAATCATCTGATCACCTGTTAATGATTTTCAAGGTAAAACTTAAATAGAGTTTAGATTTTCAAACTTATCATTTAGATATATCAATATAGCTGCATTGTTGAAACTACTGTCATATATTAATTCTTTCTGGTGACTCTTCATTCTACTCTTATTTCCTCAAGCCAAGACAGAAAACCTAGTGTTTTGTTTGACTGTGCAGGGATCGGTGCTAGAATAGAGAATTTTAAAGGGAGGGCATAATGTGTCTTATTTATATTTTATGGCCTATTAATTTATGGGTGAAATAAAGAGACAGTATGTAGAATTATCAATAACTCTTGGCTTAAAAAGAATTTCATTCTTGAAGACAAAATTGTGGACTAGTTTTGCAGCCTTCCTTTTTGAAGGCTGTTTCCTGTGCTGTGTGTGTTCCCAAGATTAAATAAGTGCTTACTACAAAATGATGCGAAGTAAAAATACTGTATGTGATGGATGGTACACTGTTTGTTCATCAAAATCAGTGAAAAGACAATAGAAAGGTGAACTGTCATATGAACTATTGCACATTATATAGAACTAACAGCAAGTGCTTAACTGAACTAACATGATAAAATGATATTGTGTAAAAGAGTGAAAGAAAGGGGGAGGGGGTGCAACAAGAGAGAGAAGTGTCTGTACTTTATAAAGCATGAACAAGGACGTCCATAAATCTCCTTACTCAAGACCAGTAATGAGCCTAGACTGATAAGACACTGCAAGCTTGTAAAATCATCACATTCCAGGCAAAGGGTGAAAAGTACACTGTGAGGAGGACCTACGGCCTTCCTCCCAAAGGCCACCTCCCATGATTTGAAGACCCCGACCTGTAATTTTCAGCAGCATCTGCGCAAGTGTAAAGGACTGATAAGCTAATTGCCATACGAAGCGGGAGTAGGCGGGTTTAGGTAATGTATATGTATAGGTGTTTAATGAATATGCAATGCTTTGTGGTATAAAATTAAGACAAAATTCCTTGAGAGGTGCGGGCCGTTGTTGGAGCAGGAGACTCCCCGGCCGCCCAGCGCTGTTTTGCTTGTTGCCACTTGCTAAATAAAACTCTGACCCAAATTTAAGAAGTCAGTTTATAACACTGTATGTTTTCAGAGGAAGAGAAGGAAAATTTAGAATGTATTTGGCAGGGTCTCTGAGGACTTGTAGACATGAGTTCTAGTCTTTTTCTTTTTGAAATTCCTAAATTAGCGAAATTGGGCAGCCAGTTTTATTGACTTTGTTTTAGAGGTTTAGGAGATTGCATCATTAGAAAGCTTGTGTTTTAACACCTTACCAAAATACCTAGAATTTATTGCAGTACTAATGAAAGCTGTAAGGTATTATGTGCTAATTTCTTTAATGTTGAACTGTGCTTAAGATACATAAAAAAACCTTGGAACCTTAAAGCTAGGTCTGAAAGTGTTTCAGGATGGTGTGTGCAGCCATGAAGGTGGTTACTCTTTCATATTGGCACTAGTGACCTCCTGCACTTACTGCTTTGAACAGCTACAGTTTGGTGGCTATCCGGGACTAATAAAATACGCCTTAGTACCTGTCCTGCAAGGTGCAAGAGTTTGATATCAGTTGCAAATTGTTTCAATGTGTATTTTTTTTCATGCTAGTTTTATGTGCTCAAGACAATTTTGTGCAGGTCTGGCATGATAAAAGCTGAACACACTACTAATTTTGATTGACTTTGAACATTTATGTATGGGGTAGGAGGTGGGTTTACATCTATTCAAGTGATGAAAAAAATGTATGTTTCTGTCATTTGATAATCAAAAATGTACAACTATATGGTTGGTACTTAACAGTTACAATATGTCTCAGCTCTTCTTCTGTGTCATCATGTCAGTCGAATAGTTCTGATTGTTCCATGTCCATAGCAAGCGATCATGAAAATGGTGATTGCAAATGCAGGGAGACAGCAGACATCCAAGAGAGACTTAATAAATTCTGTGGTCCGTGAGGTGTCAAAACTGTCATCTGTCCTAAAACTATTGCTTCCAAGGACACAGACTCATGCACCTCTTTCTCTCCTGGCCACTTGCAAAGTAATTGACTGGTCTGATTTCCTTATAAATTATGTTTGTGATGATTGTATGGGGAAAAATGTTGAGAGGGACTTTGGATTCAGCATGCCTTTCTCTAACCATGAGTATTAAATAATGCCTGACTCTTGAACCACCAGTATTAAATAACTGAAGATAATATCTTTCCTCTCTGAGTTCATGCTAGGAAAGAGATTAGCTAGGAGAAACATTTAAAAGCACTATATGACTAAGTAGTTTCCCTGACTGACAGTTTTATTCCGAAATGGAGACAGAAAGGAAGTGGATTATTGAGCTAAAACGTCTTTCTGCTCTTTGAAGGAGACCCCGTGCTGCAGTTGAAGATAGACACCTCTATCGGGGTTTTTTTACCTTTAATTTTATTGTTGTGTCAACACTGTCTGTGACTTGCCTTTGGATGGTCATCAAGTTTCTAAATTAAACCCATTTGAATCCTACGATCTCTTATGCCTTTTAGGTCTGAATAATATTCAGACGTTGTCAGATTAGTTTAGCTTCTCTGGCAAACTTCCAGGGAACAGACACCTTGATTATTATCACTGTGGAACTCTGCTGGCCCAGCTGCCTTGCATTTCAAGACTGATACTGACTTATATGTCATGAAGCATCCTGTCTCAAGGGTTTTAACTGCTGTGTGCCACTCTTACTGTCCCACGTGATTCACGTGTTATCACTCACAGGTAAAGCAAGTGGTACACAGGTGTGGTAAAAAGAATTTCTAGACCATTACCACTTTATTGACAGACAAGTGCAAGAAGAGATGTACCACCTCCCTTGGGAGGGAGGGGGAAAGAAAAAACGAAATCAATATGCACATCTCCTCCTGGAGTTTCTTTATTCCTTTTAATAGCTTTACCAGAAACCCAAAATGTTCTTTTTACATGGCTCTGTTTTTTCCTTTGCTGGAAAGCAGAAGCTTACAGCAAATAGCAGCTTACAACTTTTCTCATCCCCTGGTTTTCAACGTTCTGCTGGTCCCTGTGGAGTTCAGATGTCCATGCATTACAGTAATTACTGTGTTTAAGCATAATTAGTTTAGCCAGTAACCCTCCTTGCTTTGATAGCATAGGTTTTATTCAGTTGTTGATGGTTTTCAATGACTCTTCCATCTGGGACCGGACTCATAGGGTCTGACTTCCTTCATGCTACTCAGACAGATTGAAGCAATCTGAAGTAACTGTACGTAGTTGAAGATACTGTTGAGGGTAGATTTATAGGTGTTTATAAAATGGACTAGAACTGATTAGTCCGCAAACCAATAACTAGGTAGGTTGCAGTTGTATTTCTAGAATTGTGTTCTCTCAAACAAGAAAAGGCTACCATGAGCTAGGTGAAAGGTGTGCAAGGTATCTGCCTGAGAGGGAACCAGCCCATAACAAAACAGCACACAGGTGGAGATCACAGAAATTATTTACCTTGCCAAGCTTATGTTTGTGTGTGGGTTTTTTTTAAATGAATAGGTCTATAGCAAACACTGTATGCTCTGTTAAAAATACAGTCTGTGGCTGTAAAACAAAACCAACAATTAATTCCACTCAGCATACAGGGGTTAGTAGGAATATACATATTGCCAGTCCCAACATCCCTGCATGCCCTAATAAGCCTTTTGTAAGGGTCATTGTGGCTGGGTTTTGTGTACTGTGTGGCCAAGCCAGCATCTTCTCCTGCTTCTGCCCTCCCCCCGAGGGATTTGGTCTTCAATGCTGAATATGCTTTTTAGTATTAGATTACAGTGTATGATAAATACGTGTTTTGTAAGTGCTATGACTCATCTTTCCACAGTTGTAGCCTATCAATTTACAAAATAGAAGCAGCCAGCTGCACCGACATGGAGCCTCCATTGAGGTGAAGTAGCTCATTTTGGACACAGCAGCATCTTTGTATGTTGTAAATCGCAGGTTAAATTCTGTGATGACCATAAGGTTATAAGGTTATAATTTTAGCAAGATTATGAAATGGAGTCAAAGACATGAATGTGGGCTTAAAAAAAGAAGTATAGCTGCTGATGCTAAAGGGAAGACAAGAAAGAAGGTATATATGTGGGAATGAATGGAAAAGTTGAAGCTGTAACTTTCTCCGTTAGATGCATGTTGAGACTACTGGCATGTATTCTCTTTCTTGTTTGCAAGGGTATTTGATAATGAAAAGGGAAGCTTAAAAGAGTTTTTAGTTTATGGCAGTTCTCCATAGAATTGTAGAATGTTCCTAGGAGGGAAAAATTACTTGGAGATTTGTCTTCTGAATGTCATATTTATGGCTCAGCCATATTTCATATGTACAAAGTAATAGTGAAGCTTGGTCTGCTTTCACTGTTGTAGTACTGTTAGAATTGGCTGTGGTTTGGCAATTGGAAATTGAAGGACCCAGCAGCAGTCAGTGACTGAGGGATAAACTTGAGCAAAGAAAGTGAATATAAAGGGAAAAATAGGATTGAAAGGCCCACAGAAAGATACAGTGCGGAAGATGTAACTTGTCCTTCATCTCAACAATAGAGAAGAACTAGATTAGGAATTAAGGGTTGTAGCTCTCCATCAGATAAAGATGCCAGTGATGTCCTCCGAAGAACAAAGGCTTCTGATTCAGAGACAGAAGCTGGCTTCTGAAGCCCGTGTACTGAGGATTGTGATGATTTATTTTTTTAAAGTGTACAGGAGTATTAAAAGCCATTTGATAAACTTCTGTTACTTGTTTGTATAAGGGAGATACCAAGAACCCTTTTCTGAGACAGGCATTTACAAAAGGGTCGGATGTTAAGAACATAGAATATTTTGGTGATTAAAAGGAAGAGCTGTTTAGAACTACTTTTTTGGCCTTATTTTCTCATCCTTGCAGCACTGTGAAATGGTGCTGTCTTAACTGCAATTTGTTTTCAAACTTACATTGGTCAAAAACATATGCTAATATTAGGCAAACGGAGAGGGGTTCTGAGAGAAACAAAGATCTCTTATGTGTATGTCAAGTATTTTTTCACTAAGTTCAGTAGATGTAGTTCTGATACATGAAAACTGTTGGGGTGGGGTTTGTTTTGGCCAAGGGATGATTTGTTTCCTGAAAACACAGAACAAAATGTTCCAGAAGAACTGAAAACTGTTAGAATATACCATGAGCAAAAGGGAAGCACTCAGCATTGTAATCAGTGTTGGTAGAACAAAACTTGAATACTTGAGTATGGGGTGAACTTTAATAAAATACAAAGTATTAACTATAAGAGTTATTGTTCTTGTGAAGGAGATGGAAATACAAGGCAATCTTGTCCCCTCCCTCTGCCCTATGAATGCATATTTGAGCTTTTTAGTTATTTATATGCCTATAGCCAAAATATATTTTTAGCAGTATTGACAAACTGTGGAAATACTGCATAAAATTACAGCTTCTGCATAAGGTTATAGAGACACTGGAAAGCCAGACTACATTTTTCTTTCTTAAAAAGTATGTGGGGAGATGTCAACTATGTAACCTTTTTTTCCCCCCCCCCCCCCCCCCCCCCCCCCCGATTACTTACGCTGCTCCCGTACTATGAAAGAAAGTACAGTGTTAGGAGTGCACAGCTGAGTGGAAATCACAATAAACAGCAGCATCTCTTTTTTTCTTTTTTGTTTTTAATATTTCAGTGGACCTTCATATCTGCTGCCTAGATTTTGCTCAGCTTCAACAAACTAACTAGCATCATCATTGTCCTCCTCCATCTTATTCATCTTCATCCTCTTCCCTGGCAACCCCATGAGATTCAATGCTAAAGATCTGGCTTTGCTGGCCAGGCGACCATCAGGTTGTTTTGACAAGGAAGGAAGACTGAAGATTTGCAGAGTGGTCGGGGATGAAAAATTAATAGGTAAACATGACTTGCACTGAAAACTACCTGTGGTTGATGCGCATGTTTTCTGCAGTTGTCAGCTATACAGTTTCACTAATCACATACACCTCAGTTTTCAGTTTTCTTCATTACTTATGCTTGAGTGGTGCTAAATACCTTTCTAAATGAAGCAGTTAAAAGTCAGCTCTTTACTTTGCTCAAGTTTCTGTTGTCATGTATGTGAGAAACAGTATGCAGTCCTTAATTATTATTAATTTTTTTCTGTAAAGAAAGATTCTTTTTTTTTGTTTTGCTAGTGATTGCTAGACACCAGTCATTAGTTGCCATGTTTTAATGTTTAGATATCCGGTTCTTCACGACCCACCCCTCCCACCCTCAAAACCTGCGTTCTTTTATCATTATAGATTTTCCATGGCTCACTTCTCACCTCCTTTTCAGGTTTCTTCAGGCTTTTAGGATCATATTTTAAATGTCTTTCAATTTCCAGTAAGCTTGAATAAATGTCTTATTCCCTTGGTAGCTGTTAAGAAATAGCTCCTGTTTAGCTGTAAAATCTGTCCTAATACAGTCATTTCAGCAATGGCAAATGTTTTATTTTCACTTGTCCCAGTTGACCTTCATTGTGATTGTGTTTACTTTTATCTTATTAGAAAAAGAACCCAGCCTGAAACCAGCACAGACTCGATTATGATAAGGGTCTGAGAAAATTTTGTGCCACATCTTCAGAATATTTTATACAATTTCTAATAACAAATATTTCCAGTGGAGGATGCAGCAAACTTCTCAGAGTACTAGTGGTCATCCACTTCTGTCTGCCTTGGAGTTCCTCAAAGGGATTCTCTCCCTCTGTTCTCAATGTAGGCAGCATATGAAGCTGTGTCCAGTGACTATCTGTTGTTTGTGAGGATGTTTTGAATTTTTTCTTCACTTAAGAGTATGTTGAGTGCTAATATTGATGCTAAACACTTTTGGTTGACCAGAGACAGACCAAACATTAATCTAGCCCAGTATTGTGGGCTATCTGTGTCATGGTCAGTGGTGGTAGGTGCTAGGACAGTGTTTAAGAAACTGCATGTGTAGGATGTTCCTAGTACCCAGTAAATCCTTCTGGCTCCCAGCAAATCAGATCATGGCCCCTTGAGAGAAGAGTAATTTCTCTTGAGCCATTTTGGTCACTGTATCCACTGACAGACTTGTAATTTTTAGTTACTCCAACTAGTCTTTGCACTTGCTTATTTTTCACACTTATGAGGTAGTGACTTCCCTAATCATATGTAAAAATACCTTTTAATGGAAAAAGCTGCAGTGTGAATGTGATAGGATTCCTTCCTTCTGATGTCTGCAGGGTTCTGAAGGATGGAATTTAGTCTTAGCGGAGTCCTGTACTTGTATAAACCAACATACTCAGATCTGATAACTGTGTTTAGATTTTTAGTTGGTGGATGAGCATCAATTTATATTACATTTTTTTCTGTAATGGGCTGGCAGGATCCAGGAATTCCAGTCACTTTCCTGAAAAAAAAACCAAACCCAAACAACAGTCCCAGTGCCTGTGGGTGTAAACCTTCCACTTCCTTGTGGGGAAAAGCTCTTCTGTCTTTCAAATGTTGCCTGTTGAAACATCTTAATTGAAATTATCAAGAGGAAAAGAGAATTTTATTTACTTATTTCCTGTAACAAGACATCCCCCTGGTGAATATTATGTCTCTACTGGTGGCCAGCTCTGAGGAGGTACAAGAGTTCCAAAGAAGCAGCTGTGGAATAATATGAATTTAAGGTACAGCTGTTCTTCTAGCTCTCTAGCAATTTGAAGCTGGCTGCTGTCTAGAGACACAGGGTTTCATGTGCCCTGTAAAAAACAAAAAAGAATACATCTTGTGTAAAAATGTTCCTTCCCCTGTTAAGAAGTGATGTTGTATTTGTCTAAAGAGATCATGTTTGTCTGAAATCTTTATCTGTATATGTCTATAATAGGTTTATGTGTCTCTCTGTACCTACAGATATATACACGAGTGCTTTTTTGTAGAGAAATGATGCAATTTAAAAAGTGGCTAGTTTAGGAAGAATAACTTTTACAAAGTTTTTTGCCCCACTCACTGACCCTAAAGTTCTAAAATATTCCCTGTTCTTGAAAGTTTCATTACATGCCTGTATGTGTATATAAACACAAATACATTGTTATTCCCATTGGTTAAGCACTTCTAAAAAGTGTAGTAAAATAGTAATAGCAAAGTGACTGTAAATATTTAGGTCTCATTTGTTCATTTATTATTTTCTGAAAATTGTAAATTCAGACTAGCATGCTCTAATCTAAGTGGAATAGTAAATGGTTTTTGTGTCTTAACAAGGATTATATTTTATCTCAAAATGATGGAAGCAAAAGCTGTTCCACACTAAAGTGTCTGCTCCCATGTGAGGAAAAGGGAGAAAAGCAGAGAAAACACTGTTGAGTGTATGCCGCAGTCACCAATTCTCTCAGCTGCAGAGTAGAAGAAACCTTCTGGGAAGTTATTTGGCATTTAACAGCATGTTGTACATAGGCAGCTGCTGAGTGAAGCTGGCTTTTTTTTTTTGGTTGTTAATGATTTTCTTTTCTGACCTTTATAGCTAATGCATCTTCTTTAAGAAGCATTTAATGTGTGAAGACAAAAGGTTGTTTTTATTAATCTCTTACTTCTTTGCATACAGAACCGAGAGAGAGATGGTGCCGACTGAAAGGAAATCTGCTTTTTCTAATGAAAAATAAGGTAATTCATTTTCCTACTGCTTTTCTTGATGCGTTAGTCTAATCTGTGAGAATTTGAGTAATCCTTTTTCATGATAGCTATTGGCATTGTGCTTTTAGGGACAAAAGAAAAAAAAAATCACTTTTATTAGAATAGTGGAGATGAAAAAAAAAATCCATTGTTTGCCTTCTATAACACTAGGCATTCTTCATGTTATCAACATCCTTTAGCTGAATCATAAATAGTCTATGGCCAGGTTCTGCTCATAACACACAGGTCTAAATCCAGAATTATTCCACCAAATCCACTGGAATAGTGAAAACAAAATCTCACAGCTAAAGAGGTGTAGTGGTAATATTCAAGATGCAATTTCAGACCCCTACTACAATTTTTCAGTGTAGTTTTGTAACTAAATTTGTTATGAAGAGTGGTGTTATTTTCTCTTGCTTTGTTGTAAAGAGCAATTAAATGACTAAAATGAAGGGCCTATTAAAATAGGGTCTGACCCTGACACACAGTGGAAGTCTTGCAGGAGCTGCTGAGTGCCCTCATTTGGCATTGGCTTTATTAGGAGTTGAGGCTGCTCATCCTCTGGAAGGAACAAGCACTAAGTGTAGAATTACTCTTTTTCTTACCTTTTCTGTCTAATATTGTAACACTGCTTCTGTAGTTGCTTGAAAATAGCACTGAATTGTAAAGAATTAGGGAGTAGGATGAAGCTTGAGACGCTTACCTGTTAACAGTAACTATTTTATAGTTCGCTCCTAGGGTATTTTTGTACTGTATGGACCAGCAGTCGGACAGAAATGACAGTACTGGTGACAGATTGTATATTCTATTTGAAAGATTTTTCAATGTGATATAGTGGCTTGTTTTAATATAGTGATGAATGTGCACATATGGTACATTTTTAAAGCAGTATTTGCTTTCAAAGCACTGCTCGGGAGCATGTGATAGATTTCTGTATGTATGCAAACAAAATGAGACAGTATGACATAAAGGTTTCTCTGGCTTGAGTTTCATATGGCTGCATTCCCCTGGGTGGTAAAAGGACCAACAAGTCTTCTGTAGGTGAAAGCAAGCTCACGGCCACCCTTTTGTCACACCCTCTCACATTATCATTCTGCTGTATGACTTGCAGATGCTATTTTTAGTAAAGGGCTTGAAGTTTCAAACTACTCTCTTCTACTCCATGTTCCTCCAAGCATCCTATTTTCATGGGAGCCTCTGGCATTTTGTGAAACAGTTTCAGGAAATATTTTCATCAACTTTGCAGCTGTGAAGAGAGGAGTAGGAGAGTTTTGCTGAAATCAAATGTAGCTATCAGTTTGGCCCTGGAAATTTAGAGAACTAATGTTACTGTACTAGGGGGTTTAGTGTGGATTAGTACTCATGTTCATATGGTGTGTGGTGGTTTTGTGAGGTGTGGGTTTGGGCTTTTTTGGTGGTTTTCTGTTTTGTTGTTGTTTTTTTTAACGTGCAGATGAATGTAGTGAGGCACTTTGGACCAGCAAATCAACCAACCTGCTAGGTCCACTCAGGCTGTTTAAAGGCAAAGTTGGATTTTGAGAAACTTGGAGGCTGAGACACAAATAAATGGCTTGTTACTGAAATGGTTTAGGCTTGCATTAAATAAATAGGGGTTCTCTTTGAAATGCTGTGGTTTGACTAAACCGGTTAAATAGGTGGGTGATTTTTATCTACATGTCTAGGTCAGTGATAGAAAACTTTAACTCATTCCTGTTTCCTTGTTTGAAGTTTTCAAAATTTCCAGAAGTTATGGAAGAAACCAGAAGATTGGACAAACTTTAGCTTATCAAAAAGACTGACTTGATTAATGTCAAAGTGTTTTCAAAAGGTGATTTTTATCAGGTGCTTCCTTTAATTAGGGAGGTCACAATAAGAAAAAAACTTTGAAATTAAATACAGACAAATTCAAATGATCGCAGGATGATTGGCCACTGAAACCCAAGTATGGTGAGAAATAGCAAGTGCTCAGTTTTAAAATGTCACATCTTCCTAGACTCAGTATAGAGACCACTGAGTAATTAAAGGGCAGTGTCTTACAATAGATAAAACTAAATGATGTAGCACTTCCTAGTCAGCTTATATCCTAGGAATTTGTAAAACGGTCATTTTCAGAGGCTTCATCTGTTTGGTACTGTAAAGGATAGCTTCTTTGACAAAGACAGATCTCCCTTGAATCACAAATCCCTGTTTCAAAGGATGTAATTTATAGGCATACTAAGTAAAACGAAAGCAATTTGTGTGCTGTGAGGACAGAAGGGAGTGTACCCTGTGTTCTGTGTGGGTTTGTGTGTTTTGTGTTTTTTTTTTTTTTTCTTATTGTAGAAATGAACAGGCATCCCCATCCTATCTGAAACAGATTCTTGACATAGGAAATGCGTAGGAAAATGTAGTTTGAATTTTGGGCATGTAGTTTGCCAGTATAATAACCCGAACCAGCCTTATTGTAAAAGTTATTAAGCATCTTAATAAATGTAGTTGCCAGTTTGCTGCTTTTTAATATCCTGTTGAAACCTTTGCTAATTCAAGTAATGTAGTGTGTGAAAGATGTGCCCAGAACAGCGCCTATGGAGCCATGTTCCTATTTTTGTTGCTGGAACCTGACTTGGCTTATGACTTTTCTTTTGCGTCAAGCAGCTCAGATGTTTTAGAAGTTCATCTGAACACTGAACAGTTAACTCCAGAAGTCACTGTCATGAAATGAAGACTGATTTACTGCTATTCATTAATTGCTGTCAGGGGCATGTGCACGTCTGCATATACAGATGCCTGTAGTTTAATGACAAACTCTCATTCTAGTTCAAATGTACATAAATTATACTACTTGTATAAGAATTTTCTCTGTGAAATTGTAAAGGATGCTTCCTGATTTACCTGTGCTGTAAATCTTTAGTAGCCTGGCAGTACATTTTCAGTGTAGGGAAAAAATGTGGTTTATTCCTCCACTTTATCATATTTGGTTGCAGCAGAATAACCTATTAGGCACCTTAAGGACATTTATTTTCCTTGGTCTAGTAGTGGAGTTGATTATTTTTGAATTTAGGCTAAGTAGACCTATTTGTAGGCCATAGACACAATCCAGCATCTGCTAGTGTTAATGAAACTTTTTCATTTGTAGACTTCAGTGTGGTGTGGGCGGTTTTAGTTGGTTTTTTTTTTTTT
Source organism: Athene noctua (assembly GCF_965140245.1). Taxonomy (NCBI): domain Eukaryota; kingdom Metazoa; phylum Chordata; class Aves; order Strigiformes; family Strigidae; genus Athene; species Athene noctua. The sequence goes on from NC_134040.1 coordinate 36,771,551, forward strand.
TTTTTTTTTGTGTGTGTGTGTGTGTTTTGGGTTTTTTTTGGTTGGTTGGTTGGTTTGTTGTTTTTTGTTTGTTCCCCAGATTGGTTCCCTACCATATTGTATTGGTTGTAGGTGATAAAGTTGTGGTAGGAAGGGGTCTGCAGGAGTGGCCTATGAGAGAAAAGGTCAGGGGCTCTGCAACTAACCCACCACAGGACAGCTGTGCCCATCAGTGGAGTAAGTGGTGCCTCTGGGAAGATGTACCTAAGAAAGGGCAAAATGCTGTACAGCAGTGAGGAAGTGTGAGAAACAGCCCTGCAAACACCAAGGTCAGAGGAGGAGAGGAACGATCTGCTCCAGGTGCAGGAGCAGATATTCCCTGGGAGCCTGTAGAGGAGCCCATGTCAGAGCATGTGGATATGCCCTGAGTGACCTGCAGCCCATGGCCAGCCCACACCAGAGCAGGTTCTCCTGGCAGGAACTGTAGCCCATGGAGAGGACCCACACTGGAGGAGGGGAAAAGCATGAGGGAGAAGGAGTAGCAGAGAGGAACTGTTACAGACTGACTACAACCCCATTCCCCATCCCTCCTGTGCCACTTGAGAGGTGGGAAGCAGGAGGCAGAGGAGTTGAGAATGAAGGAACAAAGTTGAGCCTGTGGAAGAAACAGGGTGCGAGGAAGCTGCTTTAGTTTTTGCCTTTGTTTCTCACCATCCAGGTCTATTTTAATTGGCAGTAAAATAAATTAATTTTCTCTGGGTTGAGTCTGTTTTACCTGTGATGGTAATTAATCTTTCTATCTTCATCTTGACCCATGAGCTTTTAAATTTTATTTTCTCCACCATCCCTGTTAAGAAGGGGGAATGAGAGAACAGCTGGGTGGTTGGCTGGCAGCCTGCCAAGGTCAACCAACCACAGATACCATCCCCTGCTGACACTGTATGTTGTTAAAACCTTCCTTTGTGAAGTCCAGACACCTCGAGTTCCCATGTGTAGGTTTTCTGTCCACTTCTCGGGGAGTGGCAGGTGTGTGCATTTGCATCCTATGAAACGTTGTCGGTATGCGATGCTTCTAGAGTCTTGAAACTGTGCTCCCTAAGGCTGTGGTTAGCAGCGTGACTGGGCTTCCAGAGGAAGGTTGGATATCATTCTAATCTTAGAGCAATTCTTATGGACCCTCATCTGAAATACTTCAAAATAGTATTATTGGATAGTGTGTTCAAAAAAGTTAAGATTTGGAACTAGGAAGTGCTACGTACCTCACCTAGAGGATGTGGGATGTGAGTTATTTACTTAGATTCTACCCAATTCCAGCCTGGGAGGTACTTTCTTCCAGAACTCATGTGTGGGAAACGGGGCGGAAGATTGCTGGGCAACAGTTGCTAACGTGTATAATAAGTATTATATACTTCTGTGCCTTTTTTTATTGGCATAGGAGGTAAATTTTGGTTAGAAATTTCAGATCTCTTTGGGGATTGCAGTATTGTGTACTGGTTTTCTTTTTAATTAAAGATCTGAATTTGTAGCAATGGTTTTCTCTTGGTGTTTTAGTTTTTTTTATTTTATTAGAACAGTGCATATTTTTATATCAAATGCCATGCTGTGTTATTTCCTTGTTGTTTTCTGTTCACAGGTCCTTCAAAATAATTTTCTGCTTTTTTTTTTTTTTCCTAGGAAAGCAAAAAGACTACTTCCATTTTTCTCCATCTCTTTTCATCCTCATATTGATTCAGGGCTGGATTTCTTCACTCCCCCACCTCCAGTTACAAACCCTAAAGTGTTGTTTGCTATATATGTGTGAATTTGAAGTGATTGCTGCTGAAGTAAAGAAAGAAGCTACCTAACCCATCTATGGTTCATTTTCCCATATACTAATATTCCCCAGTAGTAACACTGATACTTAGCCAGTTTTGCAAATTACTTTCCAATCTACACATAAAAAAATACCCTAAAAAGTACAATTATGTTTTTGCATCTTAGTGATAGCTCCACAGGGGCCATTATGTTTTATTGAGTAAACATTTTGACATTCCTATTTATTTTTCAGTACGTATTTAGGATTTATTTAAAAATGGATTTTTGATCAATAGTCTCTAGTGGGTTCTCTAGGAAAGTCATTAGGGTCTATTGTGTAAATCTTTCTTAGTTTGTGGCTTAAAGATTCTATGGAGCAGCTATTGCAATCTGTTAGGTCAGTTTGTCCATGTACTGACTCAAACTCATGATGCTTTTGCGTGTGAAAGGTTGCCTTTTGAGACTCTTAAGATGTATTGATTTTTAAAAATTATCATGTAGAAGGAAAGAGCTTTAGTTGTATGGATGACCGTATTTAAAATAAAAGCTGTTATGAGTGCTGAAAGTATGTTAAATTAGCACTCATATTTCACACATAGAATGATAAACCTGTCTTTTTTTTCTCTAATCTAAATGATGTTGCGGTAGGAAATTTGTGTGGCATGTTCGTACTGTAGTGAATCTATATGCTTCTTTCCTAACCTCCTAAAACAAAGGGATTTATATTGAAGAAGTGACAGACTTAACTATGCAGGTGTAAATTGGAGTGCTATGATATACCTAATGCCAGACAGAATTAAGTAAAAGGTGGTGAACATTTTGAAACTTCTTTTATAATGAATTACCTTTCCTTAAACCAAATGCACTGTTGGGCTTAAGATTTTGTAGATAAGATTAATGAGCAAATCTAAATGGTTGTGCTGTCAATAATCACAAGCTTTCTTGCAATGTTTGCGAAAGCTTAACATAAATTATGTTGTAACAGCATTTATCACAAGTGTAATGTATTATTAACAGTTGGCATAAAAGCCTCAAAGTAAGATTTCAGATTGACTCGTAAATCAATAACCAGAGAACCACATGCGAGGTAGAAATAATAGAATAATGACATACTTCTGAGGTTCTGATGTGAATTACATTGTAATGCAGCTGTGAAAATGTTATTCAGGTTTTCATGGCATAGTTGTATGTAAGTTCTGCCATAAAAATGTGAGAATGTATCAATGAATCTTCTCTGCAGTCAGGCAGGCATACACAATGTATTTTCAGTATTTCAGCATAGCTGTACAGCTCTAGTATTTTCCTTTCCAATTTGGTATCTTTTAAAAATATGCTTACCAAGTGAGATTGCTTTATTTATATTGAAGCTGTGGAGCCTTTCCTGGCCTGTTGGACTAGGGGTTTTCTGTGTGTGTGGATTAGCATTCTGCAAGTCTGTGATCTCTTCAGGGCATCTGAAATAAAACATCTCTTCTGGCTAAGGATGTACTTTTTTACAAACCGTTTTTCAGCAGTGATTTCAATTTTCTAGAGCATGCTCTGTAACAGTTGAAGTGTTAAGGTCTGTGCAGCCAGAATAAGTGTTGCTGCACTGTGTAGCATTGCTTTGGGATTACATGTCACTGCTGAGGTGTTTTTTGGCTAACTACTACATGTATGGTATTGGCTACGACCATGTTTTGCAATGTCTGTAAGCTGAAAAAGCAGGTAAGTGAATCTATGTCTGTAATATAATACCCCTTCAGTAAGTTTCATTGAAATATGTTGTTGCTGTGTTAGTAAGATTTTGCTTTACAGTAGGAAGAGTGCTAAATAGAGAAGGAATCACAAAATGACAGAACTGTGGCAGAGGCAGATACGGAAGCCCTATCACCCCTTACCTGGCCTAGAAGTCTTCGTGTGTTTCTCGGCATTCTCAGCCCCAACCTTGTGTGTACTTCTGCCTGCACTTAACTGAGATGTGGATTGGCCTCTTACTGTTGGAATGAAGCTTTTATATGTATATAACAACACACACATCTGCATGTACATAAGTTAAATATCAGGCAGTGCTTAGTTAAGAACTCAAATGAATTTGGTCATGTTAAGAGAAGAAATGTTGCCATGTGAGCTTTTTAACCTGCTTTAGTAAGGCATTGTGACCTGTTACTGTAGTTACACATTTGTCAGTGAGAAGTCTTCTACGACTTGTGCTGGGCCTATTTTTAAATAACCAGTTGTGTTACCCCTTATGTTATACTGTAAGGGCACTTTAGAATGTGGTTTGGGTTTTTTTGGCATGCCTTAATTTAAATAGTAGATTTTTTTTTTTTATATTTCTTGATGTTTTTAGCCATATTATATTGGAAGAATGCTCTGCAGAGAACTCTATGCTAGTTGAATGCGGTAAACTCTAGCCTTAAAACCTCACTAAGCATGATGTACATAATGCCAATATAGTGTTAGGAGGGAGGAAGTTGCTGTCTTCATGCTTGTTCATGAAGAGATAATGTGGGGAGTGTGAAGTTCTTTGGAATAGTTGGGACAGAACAACAAGTAGATGCATAACCCTTCATTTCCTTAGTAGCTGTTCTGCTGAAGCAGTTTTAGTGCTGACCCAGACCCGTATATTTTAGGTGTCCTGCAGACCACTGCAAGCCCAGTGACACCAGAACACCATGTCTCCTTGGGGTAGCAAGGGCACACCGAGCTTTTCTTAGTGAGTCTGTGCAGTACCACTGAGGTATATGTGCTGACTGTTGTTGCAGTCTGCTTTCCAGCAGTACTTGAAAATGCAATTTATACCCATCAAATACTGAGAAAATAATTATTTTCTCCTATTTTTACTATGAACTGAAAGACTTGATATCTCTCTTTTTCCATCTTAACAGGATCCTGGCAAGCCCTACTGCCTTTTTGCCATCTTTGATTCCCTCATTTATCTTGCTGCTTCTCTGTCTTGCCTCCAGCTGTTACTGACTTGCTCTTCAGATAGTAAAGCCCTCCTTTCCCTTGCACTGCTGTCAGAGGCAGACCTTTCTTATAACTGCGCTTGCTTTGATAATTCCATTTTGTCTCCTGGTTTTCTTCTGTGTCTGCTTTCATCTCTTGCTTAACGTGTTCCGTGATGTCTTCCTTCCCTTTAACTTTTCCATGTGTAAGCATGCTTTAATCCTTCTTTTTTGTGTCTACCTGTCCTTGACCTCCCTGCTTCCCTAGCCGTGTCCATTGCTCTTTGATATCTGTTTACAGTGTCACCCACTGCATTTCCATCCCAATATCCTCCCTGGTCCTGTTGCTATCCCTTGCACTCTACACAACAGTCTTTTAGTAATCTCCTTTAAATAACCTCTTCCAAATGAGGGCTAAGAAGCATCTCTTGTTCATGCAACTGTCTGCCACTTCCAATTCTAGCTCACCCTCTGACCGTGACTCCATTTTTTCCTGGTTGTTCTCAACAACTTCTGTTGACTTTATTCTTTTGGGGGATTTGTGATGTGCTGGACCTAGAGTTTGAAGCATGTAAGAGCAAAATAAAACTTAAAACTGCATATTCATCAGTCCTAAATTGCATCTAGATCTGCCGCAATACCTGTTTGTCCAAACTGTGCTTTCATCTTGCCTTTCAGAGACCTCACTCTGTGCATCTACCCATGAATTCAATTTCAGCAGGAATCAAACAGCTGCTTAATCTTTCCTGTCAAGTTCTTCCTCCCATTGCTTTTGATGGCTGAAGCAAACATCACTTTTCCTGCTACTCATACCATTTTTAGCATTGCTTTCAACAGGAATGTGTTTCTAAGTATTCATGTTCTGGCAATGTCTGTGTTTTGCAGATTCTTTTTAAAACTGCTCTTTCTATCACTCTATCACCTAAAACTGTGGACGAGGATAATCTTATTTTGTGTTTTTATTTACTGAAATATCCTTCTTCTGATCTTGTGAAATAGGAGATTTTGTTAGAGAGAGATCTGTTAGAGCTCTTGCAAAAATACCTTTCCTAGGCTTCTTTTTGACTGTAACACTTTCCTTTGCATGACTCTCGTGTCCTTCCTTTTGTAAGCTTTTTTTCACTGTGAAGATCTTTCCCAGTCTTCAGTACCCTACCTGTTCTTAATTTAAAGTTTTTTCCAATTCTGATCTGTGTCCAGCACACAGTGCCTGCTTCCATAGATCTGTAAAACCAACGAAGTAAGTACTAAAACAAGACACTTAACAAAAAGTGTTATCTCATTATCTTCCTTTAAATTCTGCCTTCACAGGTCATCTTTGCTATGATGTTCACAAGAAGTTTAAAATGATAATGCCATTTGTTTTTATGCAGGCTGACATGGGCTTGCATGTCTGTGGTGTGTAAACTCTCTGGCTTTCGTGTATAACATCTGTGTTCTGTATCTATACAGTGGATAGTATCATAGGATCCTGTGGTCCTTGATCTGTGTTTGTAAATGCTCTGGTGATATGTGTATATATATCTGTAAACACTTAATCTGAGAAAAATCACTGAATTTCTGTTATCTAATGGAATTAGCTAGGTTTTTTATAGTTGTGTTCTCCTTTGTTACTCCAGCAATCGGTATGTTATAATTGCACAATATATGGAATTGTTTATGTTACAATTACATAATTGTCAGTAATCAAGCACCGGTCTTGTGAAGAATAGGTAATTGTGTAAATGAGTGTATTTAAGGGTTGTGGAGCATCCCTGTGTGATTCTCTCTTGGTTCACTGGCTCTTGCTGTATTTGGTGCTGCAGTGAACCCTGTGGTAGTTCTCAAAGAGTATGGCATCTGGAAGATGTTTTTGTTGAACAGCTTCACGCATGGCTGCAGCGAGTCTTGGGGGTGACTAGGCATTCACTGTTTGGAATAAGTTTGCAAGATCAGAACTCTATTAGCTTCCATAGCTGTTTTGGGAGACTTGGGTGACAATTTTCATGATGCAAGCTACTGTTTTTAGAGAGGACTCTTAGCAGTTGTCTGCTTTTGGTGAGAGAAGACCTGATAGCTATATTGGAAACAAGAAAGGCTTTGAAACTCTTGTGCAAGTACTGAGCGGACAATGTGTAGCAGTCTATAGCTGAGAAGACTGCAGCTGAAACACTTGGGGATTATCTCATTGAATATTAGCTCTAACGTGAGAGAAATCTAGGGGTGGAGGAAGATTAATAATACCAGTGGATTAACATGCTACACTGAGAGATGACTTCTGTGGCAATCTGTGAATCTGCACTGAAGGGGGAATCATGGAAATGTTTTTCTTTGCGTTTTGAAGTTGATATCGACTGTAGCTGGAAGAGCTGCTTGGCCTATGAAACCGTTTCACTTCACAATGCATTCCAGTGAAGAGCCCCTTAGGAAGATAAAACTGTATCAAACCAAGCACACAACTGGCACTCTTACTTATGTTAATCTGAACTGGGATATTACTCCTAAGAGAAAATACTGTGACTGAAAGTTAAAGATTGATATTTGAAATAGTATACTTAAATTTCTCTAGTGCTGAGTGATTAGTAGTCAAAGGAAGAAACCCCCCGCCTTTTATTTAAAAACCAAACCAACCAAACAAAACCTACCCCCAAAAATGATAGGTCGCATCAGTTTTCTTCTGTATAAGGCAGTAAACCAGTTTGTCAGAATACTGTTGCTAAACTATTCCTTCACTGAAAGGGGGCTGTGCCTGATATGAAGTATTATTCATGCTTCATTATCCTGTTGGATAGATAATGTAGTCTGGCTGCCAGTTTGTGCATGCTGGGCTTTTCTATTGAGTCAGTTTGTCTCATTTTAGAATATGACCTCTGTTTAAGTTGCTTTGTTATTTTGTTTATAATGGAAGTTGTCAGTAGATGGCAGCAGCAATCTCTTCAGATAATAGTTTTAGGTTACCAGCCAAATGAACATCTTACGCTAATGTTAACCAATCCTGAGAAAATACTCTACTGAAGTAATTCACCGAGGGCAAAACTTGCTTTTATTTTTGGCCTAAAGCAGGAATTTGAAGCCAGGGGCTGCTGATTAACCTTGGTTTAGATTTTTATGAGCAGGATGATGGGAGAAGAAGGGAAGCCAGAGTGTGTGTGTATATATATATATATAATATATGTATGGCTAGTCATCTTGCAGTTGCAAAGTGACTGATGCCAACCAGCCCAAGGAATTCGTGGATGGGAGCCCCTTGTACCATGGAAGAAGATCATCTGGCTAGACTGTACCTGCCCCACCACATACTCATTAGTGAAGGCTGTATTTAGCAGAAGGGAGGAGAGGAGCTGTACATGTATATACATACATCAGGGTGCTGCTCTTTAAATTGCATCCCAGGAGATCCTAACTGGTGGTTGTGGTGGTTTTTCATTTGTGTGTGGGTTTGTTGTTTTTTTTTTTTTTTCTCCCTAGCACTTGCTACTGCAGTGGCTCTCATGTTCTATCACCTAAATGTTTCTGTCCTGCTGTGCCTGATCTATGCTGTACTCTCTGCTCCTTTAGGAAGTAAAACATAAAGGGTTGTTTTGTTCTGCCCACATCCTTTCTTCTCTGCCCTTCTGAGTAAGGTTAACTTAGGAGGATGTGCTGTGGCTGCTGAAAAGTCCTTCAGGGAAAGGCTGTTCTCCTCCTCTTGAGGGCCTAACTGTAACCCAGCTGCCATGGCTTTGCTGTGGGAGGGAATAGGGATGACTTCTCTGTGACATCTTGCTATTAGTATGAGGATGAGTGTAGTGAGGACAAGGTCCTGGTCACACTGGGACCAGAAGATGTTTTAGGATGGTGGTGGGAAGGGGAGGAAAAGAGGAGGTCAGCTACGTAGCAGTGAGGAGTAGCCATGCTTCCACAGGCTCCTGGCTATGCCAAGAAGCAAAATGCTGGGTTTTATACCCACTTTTCTGAGACTTAATGAGATTTTCTTTTTTCCTGAATAAGCCAACTGCCTCTAATTTATAAGAAAGGCTGTAGTGCTATTCTAGTCTCACATCTGGGTTGTCAGCAGCTACTAATGACGTTTCAGGACAAAATGGTGCCTTCTACTTTAGTATCTTCACTAAGCACTCCTATTGACTGAATTCATTTTCTGACCAACCATGGGAACTAAGATGAATTCTCCACCATGCCTTCAGACCTTATTTGCTGAGTAATGATAGCTAATTTTAAGTCTAATGTTATAAAAGTGGTTAAGTGTTCTGCCAAATATGTACAGTTTGCACTTGGCAGCACTCAATTTTATTTAATATTTTATTACTTGGTTGGTGAGGATACCAAGAGCCTATAGCTTTGCCTTGAGTTTTAGGTTTGTGCCTCTCTTGTTGGCATTAGCAGATGTTAGCACCTCACTATATACATCCTTGTTCCTGGGCATCTATTAATGCAAGACATCTGCTCTTTATGACTCTGCTGTGTAATTTTTCAAAACAATTGGTGAAGGACCTTGTAAAGCTTTTTTTTTAAAATAAAGTTAATGTATGCTACACTAATGCTTCTCACAACTCTAACATGTTTGTGACATGTGACTTCTTCTACAAAATACATTAATTCTTTTCCTATTATTATTTTATTATTACAACTTTCTCTTATGTTATTCTGTATTATAATTTCTACACATTTGTTGAGTACAGAGTTGTTCAATAGAAAGATTTGAAATCTATTATATACCTTCTTTGCAGAAGATTGGTAATACTAATCACAGGCAAGGATTAGCCAGGATATTAACCTAACTTCTTTTAGGGTAAGTTAAAAAAAATTTATGAACTGAATACCTAGTTAAATCAAAAGCTTGCACTTGATGATACTTTAGCTTTATTGAGCTATCTAATAGATGAAGTAGTGAAAGCTGGGGAAAACAATCTATAGCTGAAGTTATTCATACTCAGTTTTCTTTTGTAGAAAGAACAATGGCAGAATTAATACATTAAAAAGAATTGCTAGGTTTGGGAGAGTTTGGTTGTGTGGTTTTGTGGGTGTTTTTTCTTAGCTAGAATTTTTATTGAGAGTTAACACTGGATTTTTAGTGGTGTGGTTTTGTTTTGTGTGGTTTTTTGGTGTGTTTTTTTTAACACATGCATCTCGCCTTTCGTTTGTTTTAGGCTTACACAAGTTCTTAGACTTTGGCTTGTGTTGACTATTTGAAAACTCTGCCAAATACTGACTATATCTGTAGTATTTTGCCATTGACATTTCTTTTAGAGCAATATATATAAAGAATAGAACAGATGTGGAATACAAACTAGTGAATCAAAAATGGATATTTATGTACTGTTTCAGAAGGGTATAAAAGCTTTCCGAATATAAGAACATTCTGAAGTATTCCCATGAGAGAAGATAAGCCTCAGCATTACCAATGATGTTTCCTTTTTATCACAGCCTAGCACGCTAGTGCTAATGGATCAACTCTTTAGAGGATGGCAATTAATTCTATTCCTGTTAAGTGCATTGCAGATACTGTGGCAGTATGGTGCCTGAGTGACAAGCTCCTGTGTCCTGCCAGCTTCAGGTGGTTTAATTTCACTGGAGTAGGGATTACGGGATGCAGTGCTACTGCTTTGTTGAGCAGATTTACCAGTGATTATGAAGAATCTGTAGCTGTCACTCGGTCTCCTTTTTTTGAAGCAGTTACTTTGATGCTGGTGGCTTGTTGATGTGCTACAAAGTTGAGGTGGAAAGAAAAAAATAATCATTTGTTCCTTTAAAAAAAAAATAAATCTTCCCCTTCTAAAATAACCAGGAACACATCACTGTCTCAAAATTAGTAGTTGGAACTGCTTTCAGCTGACACAGTCTTTGATTTTATGGATATCTCCTAGATACATAGGAAGGTTAAATAAACAGACTTAAACTCTAATGGGACATTTTAAGGATTAATGTCTATGTACTCCAAGGGCATAACGGGATTCAGTAAGAAGCCAACATTTGGCATTTTAGAATTGATTTTAGAGAAATAAATACAGTGCATGATCAGTTTTTACTGATAAGATTTTCTGTGTTTGAGGAGCAAGACTTTTTTTATCAGAGGTCTGATAAGTAATCATTGTTACTTGATCTGGGTTTTATCAAAGCTCTGATAGTCTGCTCTGCTCAAAATTTTTTTAATAGCCATGTATGGCCATCTTGAGCAACTGCAAAATTTATTAACAAGCTGAGTAATTCTTTGAGATATATGCAGCAGTAAGGAAATGTATTTTTTCCCCCTTTTTTTCAAAGTAAAAATAGCTGAAGAAAGAGAATAAAATGGGGCAGTAGAAGCATTAGGGTGGTATGGTTTTCCTGGATGTGTCCTTCCTCTTTTTATATGTATTGACTCTGTTGTGTTGTTTTCTTTTGGGAAAATTTATACAGACTTCAAGGAGCTAGAACTTATGTTTGGAATGATGGACACATGGCAACTACCAGAAGCCAAGTTATTGTTTACAATATTTCTGACTTCCTCTGCATTTCTCTTTAATGAACATGGCAACTTTTGGCAGGCTCATGGGAAGTCCTTCTGTGTTGCCTGAGTTTGTTTTTTTTTTATTAGTTATTATTTTCTGATCCATGGTGTGGACATATATGGAGGCAAATATTCTAATTGATCTTGCAAATCTCACTGAACACTTTAAAGACCCATCTTTAAAAATGGGTTTAAGGTGTTGGTGCTTGTACTTTGTCTTGGAATCTTTCTTTTTGTGGTCACCAGTGATCACAGTATGATTATGTTAAAATGTCAGGATCTGAGACTTCCTGCTGCTGGTTGGAACAAGCTGTGCTGCACTTCTTTCTCATAGTTTCAGTTAACTTGCATGTGAAAAAAAAAGAGCAGCCCACCAAATCCAATTAATTATAATAAATATTATAATGCTTTTGAAGTAATTTTAGGGTTGAGAACTATGCTGAGAAACTAGGATGCAAACAGAATTCCTGTGGCAAAAAAAATAATTAACACTTGAACCATCACTATTAAAACTTGGGGTGTTTAGCCTATTCAAAAAGATGCCAAATGAAGGAAAACAGAATGTTTTTCATATGTGTTAACCCTAAAAACTTTAAAGAATTATTTGAAATATAAAATAATTTAGAGTGGGGAGAATTGCAGATGGGAAGTGATAGGATGAGAGGAAAAGCCTCAAGTTGTGCCAAGGGAAATTTAGATTGGTTAGGAAAAATTTCTTTACCAAAAGGGTTGTTAAGCATTGGAACAGGCTGCACCCCGGGAGGTGACTGTGTCACCATCCCTGGAGGTATTTAAAAGACCTGTAGGTAGATGTGGTGCTCAGGGAAATGGTTTAGTGGTGGACTTAGTAGTGTTACGTTTATGGTTGGACTTGATGTTCAAGGTCTTTTCCAAATGAAATGCTTCTATGATTGTGTGAGTCAACAAATTCCTGAGAAACTGTGATGCTCTGTCCATGCTGCAACTCAAAGGTACATGTTTAGCTATTGTGAATGTAGACGTAGCTGACTGGCTTTTGACATGGCGGCAGTGTAGGTGAGCAGCCTGCTCCTCAGCTACCAGGTGGTCACTTGGGGTCCTGGGGCAACCTTGTGAACTCTTACTGGAAAGCCAGCTGAGCCCTCCACCTGGACTGCTGCATAGCTGTGTCCTGTGTGGCACCGAGTTAATGCTGTGAAAGGCTGTTACATAAGCGAAAAGGCACCGTGGGCTAAGTCATAGGCTATTAATAATAATCAGAGGGTTTAAATACCACTGAAGTTTGACCTTTGTAAGGAAGCTTGATATCCTCTGCTAGAAAACTTATGCAGTCTGTGGCCTGGAGAGAAACATTTTTAAAATTTATTTTACTTTTATTTGATGTGTTGCTTGGTTCTGAAATAAAAATGATTTTTGTTAAACTATTCTCTGCAGAGAAAGAAGGATTGTTCTTAGGAGAGGCAATACAAATAAATATGCTGAGTTTTATCTGGCATTTTAAATCAGGAAGAAAATACAGTTTCTCCCTCTATCTCATCTTCTTAATAAATTGTAAAGCACTTTTTCTTGGTTTTTGGTTTTTGGACTCTTTTTTGGTCTCGTTCCATTCCCCTCCCCACAGCCAAAAAATAGTGGATATAGGATTTTGATTGGCGAAAAACCTACTGCTTTTAAAATTAATGATCTTGAAATGTTAGGAAATATCCAAATAGCATCACAGACTCAGAAATGGAAGACGTTGAAGGAAGTTAAGAATTTCTCGTCTTTTCATGTTATATGTTATGGAACATGTGAAGACCCAGTCCTCTACCCTCTCGACTCTGACATGAGTTATGTCAGTATAGCTTTCTACCACTGCTGAAAACTCTGAAGCTGGGGAAGGAGCGAAGAGTATCTGCCTCTAGGAATCTGCAGAGATGCATGACTTTGCTGGGTTTTTTGGTTTTTTTTTGTGTGGTTTTTGTTTTTTTTTTTTTGGCGGGGGGTTGGGTGGGTATTGGGCTTTGTTTTGTGTTTGTGTTTTTCTAAAAAAAAATTAATTTTGGTGTTCATGGGGACAAGTAGAAGAGCAAAAATCTTCATTCATAGTTGTCCTTTACCTTGCTAGCTGTCTCTTAAGCAGATTCCCTTCATTCCCTGCAGCCATGGATTCACCTGGTAGTTTTTGATCCAGTCTGGGCAAGATAATTCATATTTCTGTCTCCTGATATAACAGACTTTCCTTTTGAGTTTCAGCTTAATGCTCATTCAAACTTCGCACACTCATAAATTGCTTCACTGTAACTAATTGTACTTAAAGTTGAGCTTTTACTCTTCCATTATTTAAAAAAGAATAATGGTTTTCATCTGTTGATCTTTTCTGTTGTTGTTTTGGCAAACTGTTCAAATAAATGTACTAATGTTAACAAAACTACTAGTTTATTTTCTAGAATAAAGGAATGAAGATTTTCAGTCCTAATAGAGAAAAATTGGGAAAAAATCAGACACATTATTCATGCATAATTACCATAAAATTAATGCATTACTGGTTTAAGTATTCCAAAAACTTTATTGATTAGCCAACAGTGCCAGAAATGGCACAAGGAAACATCTAAAATCTTAAAAGCAATCTGGATTAAAATGTGTGTCCCTTGAAGACAGATACCAAAGCTTTGTACTTCACCTGAACGAATTTCCCTTGACCTGATAATACAGGTAGCTACCAACCTGTTTGCTTGCTCTAGACTATTACATACATGGATGTAATTTAAGCTTTAGAAAAATTGCATATAGTAACTCTAAGAGATGTGAAGAGCTGGTTTTTGACTGCTCGTATCTTAGACAGTCTTGTTGTATTTGATCTGTAGAATTGAGCAAAGCTTTCTGGCTATGGCAGTTAGCACCCAAACTGGGTATTTATCCTGTAAAGGTGCATTTTAATTGCACCTGTTCTCATTCTGGTCCACTGGTGTGTTGTATTTCTTTCCTTATTGATAGTTTGAATACTTTTCCCTTACATGTGGTCATATGCTGGTCTTTTAAGTAAGTTCACATCTGAAATGTTCTGAATTTTTCTTCTACCTTGTGGAAGGATTGATCATGTTTCCCTGTGCTGACCCCTCTCCTGCCCCTGATAAGATTGCTAGCAAAAAGCTAGGATGAATTTTCATACCTTATTCAGTAATATGTCTTTGTTAATTCAGTGGTACATAATTTTGGTGTTCAGCCATGTTGAATTGCACTTAAAGCAGCATAAGACCAGGAATAAGAGTGTCATAGACAGGAATGTGCTATTTGCTTTTTATTTTTAGTTTTATTTTATCTATGGAGACTTTTTCAGTGTCTGTGTTTCCCCCACACTCCCGATCCATAGCAGATGCAAATATCTTTTATCTAAATCTACAAATAGTCTATGCTTTAACTTCTACATCGCTGGTTTTGCATTTGAAAACTTAATTTTTCTCCAAACAATGGTCAGAGCTGTCTTCAGTTTCCTTCTGTTTGGTGGTGGAAATAAGCTAGATACGTGTCTGACCTGCTAATGCTAACAATTTTGTTATCTTCCAAAACTCAGAAGAATCTGGGAATAATCTTCAGGGTGGTTTCTTTAGCTGTCACTTAAATAACAGGGAATAGAAGTCATCTTTGCATACATGTAAGCTAATTTGAATGTTTTCAACTCTGTTCTACAGTATTCTATACATGCTTTGGTGTTAAACGGAGGAATATTCTTCTAATTCTTTTTCAAAAGAACCTTTGCATACATGTGTTAATTCATACAAAGTAGGTAAATTGAGGATGAGGTGGAACTGTAATTGTTATTTGATTTCTTAATTGCTTACTCTGCCTTATTCTTCACCTTCCCTTTAGAAGGTGGATTTTTTTGAGTGTAAAGTTTAAAGTTGAGAGAACCTTTACAGTGATTACTTCACTGTTCAGCTGTATTCCTAAACCAGACATTCATAGCTGTATGTTTTGAAACATTCTTTCCTGCTTGCTGCACAGAAAAACTTAACCTGAAAGCAAGGTCTTACCTGTTATGAAGAAAACAATATGATTTATATGTAAACATTACAGGGTAAAATAAGCTATCAATGGAACTGAGCTTATGTATTCTAGAAATGCTGATTAAGGAAACTTGAACTGTGCTTCCGTGATCTTCTAATAGATTCCTTTTGGTCTTTACTTCATCCGTGCTTATCATGACTCAGGATTGTCTAGGTGACCCTGCTCTGAGGGGTTTATTGCTTCATGGGCCTACAGTGTCTCCCTGCCTCATAGGAGAGGCCAGTCAAGACAAAGCAGTTTTGCAATGAATTCTTCATTTCACACCTTTAATAGGTCATTATACCTACCTGTGCCCTGCTTGCTTCTTGTCAGTAAGGAATTCTTATCCCAGAAGTAAGGTTATGGGGTTTTTTTCTGGTGCTAGACACTTCCTAAATTGTGACTGCTGTCTTACAGGACAGTCCTGAAAATATACACTGAAACTTGCCATAATGTTAAAATGCCCTTTTGGTGGAAGGGTGGAATCTTGCTGATGACAGCTTAAGATGTCTAAATTTGACTATCTATACCTCTTTGCATGTTTATGGGAAAGCTAAAATATTGCCACACGCTTTAAAAATATATTAAAACTTATATTTTAATATAAGTGTGCAGCCTGGTATCAACTCTTGTATGTGATCTTTGTTTATTGCCTAGAGTTTCCTCCAATCGGAATCTCTAAATATTTATTGTTTTTCAAAAAAAGCGGGTTATTTTTTTTTCCTCCTTAGAACAACCAGTGAAATATGGAACAGTGTGAAATATCTGGTCGATGAAGTATTGTTCTAAAATGTTGCTGGCTTTTTCTCCTTTCTTTCTAGTCACACAGGAGTTCCAAAACTGTAAATATTCAAATGTTCTGCTTGTCCAGGAATATATATTTTTCTATCCAAAGTGAACAGAAGACTGCTGAAGGAAGCCAGCTCTTGCCTATTAAGTAATATTGTTGTGGCTTGTAAAAGAGGGAAATGGGATGTCTGAAACTGCAGCTTTCATTTTGATGTATTGCTGGCTGTTAGGCCTTTCAGAATTATAAAAGACATACTTAAGTATGAATTGGAGAATAATGTCAAGGGAAAAAATGTTACTTTTTGCCAGTGGTTTAAAATAAATTAAACTTTAGAAATGTTCAGTCAGGTGTTCCCATTTTGATTCATTCCCTTGCATTAATATATCCCCAGCATTTTGTGTCGTGAATGACCTTTTCCATTTCAAATTAAAAAAAAGAGACTGAAATTAGAGGCAAGGTTTTTTCTTTATTTTTTCTCCCATATTGAAATAGGATCATTCTCTAGTCCAGTAAGTAAGCAAACATTTACAAATGGGGAAGGAGTACAATTTTAGTGAGATGTTCTAAAAAATTGGAGTAAACACAGAATTTTCAATTAACTGGTAACAGAAGGAAAAAATTGGATAGATTTTTTTTTTTTTCTTTAAAGATTCAGGAGTATGTGTGTAGTTTGTGGTGGGGTTTTTTTTGTTGGGTTTTTTTTTTTTTTTTTCTCCCGTGGGCAGCTATTTCCACATTACTGTCTGTTTTTTGGATTCTGAAATCTGAAGGTCATAGACATTGCTGGCCTTAGGCTAGGCCACCTTTCAAGACCCATGGAAGCCATGGACTCTAGCTAGAACTTGGCTGACTGTCTTCATGAGGTTTTGCGTTCCCCAGATCAGCAGATTGTAACAAAGACTTAATTTTGATTATCTCTGCTGAAGCATAGCCTAACATACTTGTACTTCTAGAAGGAGATTA
The DNA here is from genome assembly GCF_965140245.1 of Athene noctua. NCBI lineage: Eukaryota > Metazoa > Chordata > Aves > Strigiformes > Strigidae > Athene > Athene noctua. The sequence goes on from NC_134040.1 coordinate 36,788,478, forward strand.
AGGTAAACTGCTTTCTAACAATTTCCAACCTCCTCAACATACCGGTGTAAAAAGTGAGGAGTGTGATGGCCATTTCACTGTGTATTTGCATGCATCTATGCAAACATATGTTAGAAATTGGAAGGAAGGTCGAGACTGTTCTCAAAATCTCTCACAACAATTGTATGAGATCTTTTGCATCCTGCTTTCTCTGTTTAATTAAAAACCCCAAAAGTCTAAATGAGAAGTCAGCCAGGGCAAAGGGTAGTGTTGATACTATATGCAGTAGGAATTGGTGGTGGTAATTACTGAATTTTTGAGAGGAGCTTTATGCATCAGTTAAGTGGTTGCAGACCTGGTCATCTTTAATGCAGAAATGCTGTATGAATGCCAATGTCTTTAGAATAACGAGCTGATCATAAGAGGCCGCTGTTTTTGTTTTCATCTGAAGGAGAGTAGCAGTCATTCTGCAGTGTTTTAGTACTTATACATAGCAGCAATGTAGAGTTTCAGCTTGTTATTGTGCAAAGATGCATAGATCAGCTTAAGAGATATGATGTATATGATGTATTCTTTTAAAATATTACCACTAATTAATGTTATGCATTTTACTCTGTTATGACAAAAATGGAATAGACTATTTCAGTTTGAAGGGATGTCCAACAATTATCTAGTCCAACTGACTGGCCACTTCAGGGCTGACCAAAAGTTAAAGCCTGTTAAGGGCATTGTTCAAATGCCTCTTAAACACTGACAGGCTTGGGGCATTGACCACCTCTCTGGGCAGCCTGTTGCAGTGTTTGACCACCTTCTTGGTAAAGCAATGCTTCCTAATGCCCAGTCTGAACCTTCCCAGCGCAGCTTTGAACCATTCCCATGTGTCCTATCACTGGATCCCAGGGAGAAGAGCTCAGCACCTCCCTCTTTGCTTCCCCTTCTCAGGAAGCTGCAGAGGGCAATGAAGTTTTCCCTCAGCCTCCTTTTATACAAGTTAGACAAACCCAAATTCCTTAGCTGCTCCTCACAGGAAATTCCTGCCAGCCCTGCCACCAGCTTTGTTGACCTCTTTTGGACTTTTCTCCTCTACACTCAAGGTGAGGCTGTGCCAACACTGAATACAGGGGGATAATCCCCTCTCTTGCCCAGCTGGTTATGCTGCCTTGGATGCACCCCACGTTTTGCCTCCTGACTGCTGGGGCACACTGCTGACTGCTATTGAGCTGCTGCCGACCAGTGCCTCCAGATCCCTTTCTGCAGGGCTGCTCTCCAGCCACTCCTCTCCCAGTTTATACTTGTGCCTGGCATTACTCTACTCTAGGTGTAGAATCTGGCACTTGGACTTGTTGAGTTTCACCCCATTAATCATAGCCCAGTGCCTCAGTCTATCTAGAACCCTCTGCAAGGCCTTGTGTTCCTCAAGAGAGTCGACAGCACCTCCCAATCTGGTATCATGAGCAAACTTGATAATGGTACATTCAACTCCTGCATCCAGATGGTTGATAAATACATGGAACAGGACTGGCCCTAGAACTGAACCCTGAGGAACACTGCTGGTGACTGCTTGTCAGCTGGATGTAGCCCTGTTCAGTGCAACCTTTTGAGCTCTGCCTTTCACCAGTTCGTCAGCCAGCGAACTGGGAACCTGCTCATCCCACAGTTGGACAACTTGTCCAGAAGGGTGCTGTGAGGGACAGTATCAAAAGCCTCACTAAAATCCAGAAAAACTACATCTACTGCCCTCCTTTCATCCACCAGGTGGGTGATTTTATTGTAGAAGGGCATGAAATTAGTTACACAGGACCTTTGTGACCTCAGTCTTGCCTGATGATTGCATTATCCTTTAAATGCCTTTCAATAGCACCCAGTATAATCTTCACAATTTTTCCAGAAGCTGAGGTTAGACTAACAGGTTTAATGAAGAGTAGGGGTGAAAATGTATATTGACTGCTTCTGAAGTAAGAATCAAGTATGTTAATTCCAGAGTAAGTGTGTATTTTATGTAGATTTTTGGAGTTTAAAACTCTCGTGTTTTATGCAGGTGAAGGCAATAAGAGAACAGCAAGTGACAAAGGTGTGAAAAAAGGGGACAGTGTTTTTCCCTTCCTTATGCCATGTCCCCCCAACCTCATTCACACTAGATGTTGCTTGACCTACAGCACTCTAAATGTAATATGGATTGTCAAGTAATATCTGGTCATGTAAATTAACTTTCTTATCTCCAATTTAACAATTATCTTGAGTCCCCTACAACACAACCTGAGTTTATGCTCCAGAGCAGACACCTCAGTAAACTTCCTTAAACTCCTTTGGCTTCTCAGCAATGGAAGACAATGACGTGTCTGCCCCAATTCAATAAAAAAATTGAGATTTTATTACTCTGTTAGTCAGGATGCCTCTAAAAGCTGGTGAAGAGTATCTGGAAAGTTCCCCCTAACTGGTAAAACCTTAGCTGCTGAGAGTACGTGGAATGAGATTCAAAAGTCTATGGGTGTGAAGAATAGAAATTTTTCTGTAGGAACTGAATATTCTTTCAAAAAGTATCCTTTGATATACTGCACAGGAGACTTATCTTTTTTAAAAAAAGTGCATCCGCATTGTTAATTTCTTATTTAAAGAATGAGTATATTTTTGGAATGCCATAATAATGTTAGTCTGTATTATGCAAAAGGGTATATTATATTCTAATCAAAATTAGTATAGGTTAACCAAACTTTGAATTTTCCAAGTTTAGTTCTGTTTAACTTTCCATTAAGCAAACATTTGTGTTTAAGCAGAGCTCACCAAAGGCATAATTTAGGCATATTTATCTTGCAGTTAGTGTCAATATACCTTTTTTCTTTGAAAATTTTAGAAGGAATAGTGTATGTTAGTGTTATTCTTTCAAATTATAGATCTGAATAATAAGTACAGCAAATGTCGCCCATCAACTCTATTTGGAATAACACATAGTGCCAAAAATAACATTCCTTACTGTGTCACATGCTTCAGACTATCTTGTCTTTTTTGTCCTTTTTGGTGACATAAGATTTTGTGGTTGAGATGTATATTAATGGGCAGTTATGTTTGCTTGTAGTCTTACTTAAGACAAAAGTTCTGTAGTACAGTCTGCCTTAATTTATTAGTTAAAACTCTATACCAAAGAAAAAATGTTCCTTTTTTATTAAATAACTTGATGTCAGCACTATATCAGTTTACACTTTGTGTGTAATTTCATATTTGTCTACCAGTAATAGAGGTTACAATAACTGAGAGGCAGATAAGGTATAATGCTCTCCAAACTATTCCCATGTGTCATTCATTTTGACTTCACTAAGAGTACTCTGGGCTTAAGGTTTTTAGGGTTATGCCCTTAGTATATGAAAGATTTGAGATTAGATAATTCAGATTTAAAAGCAACATTGCTGTATAAATGTTACATTGATTTCTTAGATGAGATGTGCACATACTATATGCAAACTAATGATGTTAAATATTCTCTTCAGTGGGAAAAATGTCCAGATCATGTTAAAACTCTAGAATGAACTAGATGGATGAAAGACAGTTTTCCACATCATTAAAACACTTGTTTACAAATGTCACAAAAGTGATAAAATATCAGAATTGAGGTTATTACTTCAAGGATAAGACTAAATTATAAAGCAGTGGAAAATGGAAAATAAAGTACATTCTGAATTTATTTATAAAGATTAAAAAAATGTACTGAACAAAGATTAAAATCAGTGTGCTTTATTATATGGAATGTATCAAGGATAAATGAGAAAGATGGCTAATCAAAATAAACCAAGAATAGCATGAATATTTAAGTTATTAAAAAGACTTTTTGTGTGTGTTGTAAGCTAGGAGTATGGTATCTTTGGCTGGATAGATTAGGAACATCTCGGAGGACTATTTATAAATTCTCAGCATGGGTTTTTAAGCTTACTAATGACATTACTGGTAAACTGTTGTGCTGATGTGTTTGTTATTGTGTTGTTTGTTTTTTTTTTTTTTTTCTGAGGGGAAAATCTATTTATAAAAGCGTTGAAAATCCTACTTTATGATCTCACTAGTTTGAAAAAATATCTTTTATTGCAATCTGCCAAAGACAAGGTAGAGGATCAACTTTCAGGAGAAGAAGCAAGTGTAAAATAGAACAGAGATAAAAAATTGCATAATTGTGATGGTTACAACAATACTAATGTAAGTAATATTTCAGATACTTGTTTCTGTACAGATACAGGTTGTGGATTAGTTAAGGATTAGCACAGTAAAGGAATGTAATGTAATGTTTTGTAGAAAGTTTTGTGTGCTTTGCAGACCTCAGGAAGGTAATAACTTGACTGAGCCTTTTCAGGTCTTGAAATTACCTTGTTCTTTTTTCTTCCTTTTAACTAATAGGCTCAGCTGTACTATGTGTACTTCTACTTTGCTGCTGCAACTGACTGAAAGCCAAACAGAATACGTTTCTTTTCCAGGAACTGAATGCTGATATTATTCCCTCTTCCATGCTTTTCATAGGCCAATACAGAGACAGTATCTGTCACAGTAGAAGTAGTTGGTGCGAAAGTGCCCTTTCAGTGGCTCAGATGCCCAAATGGGAGACAAATACACTGTTAAATCATGCTCCAACAATCATGACTGTTGGCTATCTTAAAAAATTTTTTTTTGTGGGTTGGAAGATGAATGGTATAATTTTGGTTGATGTGAAGTGTAGTGTAAGAGGATCAGTAAGGTTTAGTGAAGAAAGGCACCTGGAGAAAGAGCAAGTTTAAAGGTGATGAACATAAAAGAAATTATCTAAATCCTTTTTATGGATTCTTTTCTTGCTGAGTTGGAATTTGAATATATGTGAAATTATGTCTTAAAAGGGGCTTTTTCAAAAAATACAGAATGTGCTTTACCTTCCATGGTTCTTTTCCCTCACTGGTAGCAGGGCAACCTGCTGTCTCTTGTAATAGCATTGCGCTCTGCCTACTGACTTTTCTCAGTAGGAGTGAGTGACCTTTTGTTTTTAAGGAACTGCAGAAATTGCAGTGGAGTTGGGTCTGATTTGGTGAATGGGTCATACTCTTTACACCAGCTTGATCCTGCTGTCCAGAATTTGATCAGTTCTTTAAGCAATGACTGCTGTATTTGATTTTTCACTGTAGCATTCATTTAGGTTGCCCTTTAAAAAAAAGCAAAAGCCACCCTAAAAAAAAAAATTGGGGTATTCTGTCAGACATTGTATATTGTTGTGTCTCAATTTCCTCCTGATTTCTGTGAGAGGTGGAAATGTAGTTTTCTATGTGTGGGCTTGCTTTCATTAAATAGACTGGAAGAGATACTTATGAAGTGTCACAGTTCCAGACTCCCATGTCCAAGGCGCTAAGCCTGAAGAGCTCCTGAGGGAATGTATGTTCTGTGTGGTAAGCACTTGGCCACATATGCAATATTGGACTGATGGTCCTTTTTTTCAGATGCCAGGGTTGTTCACTTCCTGAATGCTTCAAAGTGGATTTTTCTACCCTGCTGTGTAAGTTATTTAGTCCCTTCCTTGGACTTAATTCTTGCGAAATTGTGCAGGGATATTATCTATTTCGGCTGTTCTTTTAGTCTAATTACCTCATCTGGGACTTGACGTAGTTTAGCTTAGTCAGGTCTTTTTGTTTCTTCCATTTTCATTCTTTTTATCCCTCTGTTGGCTTTCTCTCCCTGTTTCTTGAGGGAGGAGTGGTTCTTTCTTCCAGTTTTCTGTGAAATCTACAGTTTTTCATCTGTCTTCTAGTTTTATTTTACTCTATAGCCCCTTCTGTCCTCCTGTTTTGTCCAGTTTCTCAATTTTTGCTTCTGCATTAGCTATCTTTTGTCATTTTGTAGTGGTGGTTTTTGTTATTTTTCATGTGATCCATGTTTCAGATGCCGCATAATTTCAGTGTCACTAAGCATATCAATATTATGTTCCAATTTTTAAGAAGTCATTGAACTTGACATATTTAGTGACTCTTACTATTGTATGTTATAATAACTATTCCTAACTATTAATCAGGGCAGACTAGTAACTAATATAATGAACTAATTATTTGCCACATTATAAAGTAAATTATTATTTACCTTATGTGAGGTATATTTCAAATATATTAGAAAGGATGTTGTAAGGATGAAAAACATTAAAATGGTTCAGTTAGGCTGTGATTGCTTTTCCCATCTACTGAAGTCTAGTTGTTCAAGAGGTTGAATGACTTCAACACCCACTCATCGTTCACCATGCAATCAGAAATACTGTGTCTCCTAAATCAAATGTTAAATTGGGAGCAGATTGTTAACACCCATTTAACCTTCTGAGTCTAATTATTTTTCAATAAACCAGCTAAATCAGTAGCCTATCTTATGATGCCAGCCAATTTTCACGTTTAAGTAGAGCATTTCTGAGTATTTGGAATTGAAGGTGTATTGGACTACAGCTTCAAGACTACTGTAGTTTTTCTTTCTGCTAAAAGAATGCAAATTTGTTGCATATAATTCCAGGTGCACTGACTTTTCTTGCTGCTAAAAGAATGCCAATCTGTTGCATATAATTCCAGGTGCATTGACAGTGACCTTACTGCTACAACTTGCTGTGACTTGTGCTGACTTACTTACAGCAGTTGCGATCTCAAGTTTCCTTAAATGCAGAGTATGGAATTAAATCTGCACTTCTTAATAGTGACTGAAAAGCTGATGAACCTCAAATTTTGTGGACTCCTTAATTTAATTTTCAATAAAGGAAACTTCTGAAATTTAAAGCTATTGATATTTCAATACGAATTGCAGCATTGTGTTAAAATTCCGCTCAGGGTAGTGACAGAATTGAAGGTGCTGAAGTTTCTACAGTATAAATGCAATTGCATTATGCTTGTCCTCTGTGCAAATTGGTTTTACCTCTATAGATGTTGGGTGAAAATCATAGAGGAGGGCTATAATTATGCTTTGTTTATGGCCAGAAGGCAAGGACTGTACAGAGAAAGTCTGAGGTTTTTTGGTCTCCCGCCCTTGGCTCCCTGAACCAAAAATTTAGATACATGTTACATCAGGCTTCCCATTTTACTCAGCCCCACAACTTGAAGTTTGAGAAGTGTTATCCAAAATGTCTCTTTGGAGCAGGACTAAGCCAGTCAGGCAGTGCAGAAGGAGTATTGTTTGGCTTTTGCTGTCTGGGAGAAAGGCCAATGTTTGCTTCAAGGTCACCCCTGGAGTTGGATCATGCTCTGGTTGCCTGAGGTTTCCTTGGAGTGGGGCAGGGTTGAACATGTGCCGGGCAGATGGGAAGTCTCTGCCGCACCAGACCTCTGGAGCATCTTCAGAAAACCTGCCCTTGCCCTGGCTCTGGAGCTTGGTGCTGTTTCCCTGAAGGAGGAAGCCTATGGAATAGCAACCTCTTTGTTACATAAAGCCTCCATGTTGACCTGTTTTTCAAGATTAGACTGAGACTAATTTGTTCTCCTCTCCAGGGCTTATGCCTCTGCTGAAGCGTGAGTTTTCTTGTTGTGATCAGTTTTCTTTCAGTACCCTTTGAAAGAAGTACAGTAAGAAAGTTTTATTTTCAGCTAAACGTTAGAGACCTCATGATGCAAATCAGCTGTCATGTAAATACCTGTCAAAATAATAAATTGGATACAACCCCCCCCAACTGCTCACAAAAACATGAATCAGAGTCATAAATTGATCTGTTCTGGGAACTGACAGATAGTATATAGCTATGGATGGCTAGGAAAGTAACAAGCTGCGACTTCCACAGATGAGCTATATGTTGTGGGAGAAACTCCAGGAAAAACAAAACCAAAACAATTCCTCCCAACAATCCCATTACTAGGAATTGTGTAGAGATCTAATGAATGAAGAAATGCTGCTGCACATCTGTTACCCGATTTCCCCTTCTGTTTGTGGGTGGGGATTTTTGCTTTGGTTTTGTGTTTTAAAAGCCCCTTTCTGTATTTTATCTTTGATCCATCTAGGATGGAAGCATTAGTTGTTTGCAATATGGAAAATTTGGCAGCTGCTTTCAATAATAATTTTTTGAAGCTTTAGGTCTCTTCATCTGTACTTATTTTTAGTTTTGTTGTATAATTTGGTGTACAAAGTAATTTGGGAATCTTCTGTGGGTAGCCAAATTCATACTGTAATCTGGCCATGAATAATTAGATGTTTCTTATATGTAACTTTGTTACTGATAAATAAAACCATCTTTAGTCATTAGTATGCTGTTTATAAATGTATAGATGTGAAAGCATATAAAGATGCGAGGAAAACACAAACAAAACATACTGTTATTTGTGAACACAGGAAAAAACTACTTACTTGAAGAAAAAAAAGATTTGGACTAGAAAACTACATCTACTTGATGTATTCCATCTAGAAAAATAATAGTGAAAGATGAAAGCAAGAGGTTGACTCATGGTTTGCCAGCAGTATTTTGTACTTTTGGTGTACTGAACAGCAGGCTTGGTGCAAATACATTCAAATGATTTCTTGAAGGTCAGCTGCTACACCAGGTGAAATTGCTGCTCAGTCAGGTGACACTTACTAGTGATAGTATTTTTAACAACATGGATTGATTCATCTTGCTATGGGTTCTAAAAAAAATTTATAATATCTTGAGCTTTATCAGTTTTGGGTTTAGTTCTATTATTTTATAGATTTAGCAGTAACATAAAGATGCCCGCTGTCTTCTGTTAAGCACCATCATCCAAAAGGCTTAAATGCCCAGAAAGTGTCAGGGGACACAAAGGCAGCGGAATCTTGACTGGTTTTAAATTAGTTCAGTTGACTTCAGCCAGCAGATCTGCATCTGTTAATGCCACATGAGGCTCAGGCATAATAGGCAAAGGCTGCTGATCTTGTAACTGTAATATGTAAAGTCTTCATAGACTGACAGGAAAGTATATCAGCTTTCTCTCTCACTCATTTTAGTTCCTATTCTATTGAAAGTTTCCCCAGCCCTCTTCTTTGAAATTTGTCATTTACACGTGTTTCTAATTTGGGCAGTTGTATAAGAGAGAAGAAAAAAATCTGAATTAATCTGGTGTCAGTGGGGATAGGTGAGGTTGTTAATTTGTGTTCTTTGAGCACTTGTTGATCTGATAGTCTTAAGGTTTGGTGTGTGTTTTGTGCAGGACAGAGGTGGGAATGAGGACAGCTTTTACATTATCGTTCGTAGTATCCTTAGTATCATGAGCAAGTCAAACTAACCTTACTATTTTGCACAGTCTCAGTTTTGTAGTGTTGCACCTTCTAATTTATAACCCCAAAGAGTTGCTCTGGATTTACACTGTCTTTAGACTGTAGTGTTGTTCCCTTCTGCTCCATTGCACAGAGATCTACTGCTGCAAAGAAGCAGGATATATAGAGATTGAAAACATGGAAAATCTCTAGATATCTAATTATGCCATGCCTTATGTCTTAATCTCATATTTTTTAATATAAATAAATGAGTATAAGTTTAATCTTCATGGTAACTGGATTTTAGAAGTGGAAAAATCAGTGTTAAAAGTCCCAAAAATTCTGAAAAAAAAGTAATTTGGAAATTTTTCGCATAACTCAGTTATTTTGTTTTGAGAAATCTGTGGTTTTAAATTGAAATGGTGATTTGGGTATGTATGACTATGGATGAGATATGTTTGTTCTGCTGCAAGTACCACAGTAAATTTGTGCTCTAAGCAGCTTGCTGATTACATTAGAGAGAATCATTATCTTTGCTCTAAGTGATTCGAGATTGTTTTCCCTAGATCAGCTAGTCCATGAGGTTCTGTAAGCATGCAGCAAACTGCTTTCCCTTTATATGCTAAATGATTGCCTGAGAAAATAAATGTCATCTCAATGTGTTGCTTTTCTAAGTCAGATATTTGAATTTAGGTGTGTATGCATGCAAGTACACGCATGTGTATGTCAGTAAGGACGTGATACGAGGGAAGTGGTGATAAACACTGAGAAGGCATCACAAGCCACACATTCAGACTTCCAGAATTATTGTGAGTGAATCCTCTTGCTACAGGAGAACAATATATGGCGCACAACGCATAGCACAGAGTTGTTTCTATTCTTCTCTTTGGGTGAGAAATGCCATGGAGTTCCCCATTTACTGTTTTCTATCTGAGTGACAGAACCGGGATCCATCATGTCATCTCGAGGGGGAGGTTGAAAAGCACTCTAACCCAGCATGTATCTTACCTTACACCAGCCACTATTTCACTGTTTTTCAAAACATCTTCTAAAATGTAATTTACTTTTTTTTTTCCACTCCAAGTTCATAAATGCCTTAAAACAATCTGATTAAGGTCAAGGATGTTAATATGTGCTACAAGCTGTTAGTGTTTTTATACTTTACTATGAATTTTTTAATACTGATTTTGTTTAGACATTCCTCAAGGTCCCGTGCAGTTAAACTACAATCTTTGTACTTTTCAGGACGTTGTGAAACAGGGGATTCTTTTGTTCTGCCGAGGCTGCCAAAATGATGATGTCAAATGCTGCTTAGAGACAGTTTTCTAAAAAACAAAAAAAATCTATTATTTGTAATTGACTGAGGACAGAGTAGTGATTTTGTTTTTTAAAGCATTTTTAATTTGCATTGTTTCCTGGTGCACTCTCATAATTTACTGGGAAAGTTAATAGCTTTAATGTGAATTGTTATCCTGCCTCTTTCTCCTTCTTAGTACTGGCAGTTAACTGAAATTCTCACATTTTTGCTGCTAAGTGTACATTTTAACATGAATATTTTCCCCTGTAAACAATCGGAAGTATTTATCTAAGCAGAATATCTAAATGCCTTGGGTCATGCTGAATACCAGAGGTGTATGCTGTTAAAGTAATTGTTCATTTCTTGAAATAATGTGTAGTCCTTACTGTACTTTGCCTTCTGATATAGGCCACTTGGGTTCTAGCTCTATCACAGCAGTGGTGTTTCCTTTGCCCTAAAGAAAATTCTTCTAGATATAGAGAAGTTCAGTTGTCCTAAAAAAGCCCTGTATCAACCTTTCCTCCTTCAGGTAAATGAGGTGATATACTGGGGAGTAAAGGAGTGATTTGTGTCAAGGGTAGGGCTTTGGTTGAGTATGTCTCCCACCAACCCTCTGTCCCATTTTATGTAGTGGTGTTTAGCTGGAGCTGAGAAGCTCAGATCAAGAAGATGCTATCAGCTCTCTGCTAGACATATATCAGGTCTGTATGACCTGATCAACGGAAAATATAGTTTGCCTAGTGAATCTTTATGTCTTTATGCCTAAATACTTTCTATACTATACTGGTGTGATATCAAAGTAAATTCTATGGCTTCAGTGAAGCTAATGAGTTTCACATTAAAATGCACGTATGGATGATGGGGTCCTATATTTTCTTCAGTCACATCCTGTGAACAGAAGAGAATAATATGCTGAATGAAGAATCAGTCTGTGAGGGCTGTGGGAAGGATGACAGGTGGTTAAGGATTCTGCAAATACATTTATGTAAATGTATGTTTTCTGTAATGTTCACTGGACTGTAAAATGGAAAAGTATTACTTCAGAATTTTATAATAGGTTATTTTGAAGCCAGGTAAATTTTACGTTTAGAGATTTTTTATTTTTTCTTATTTTCCTTCTGGAGGCAATCTGTTTTAAAATAAAGGGAGATTCTAAAAATGACCACATGGAAATGGAAAAAATGCCCAGGTAGCAGTTTCCCAGGCATAGATTAGGTATCTCAGTCTGGTTTTGGGGGGATATCCTCTAATCTTTCGGCTAACATATTATTAAAAGAGGGATGGTCTACTTTCATTTGCTATGGTCAAACTCTCAATGTTCAAGCAAGCTTATTTTCTTTGGGATACTTTAAAAGGGTATTGAATAATTACAACTGTGGACTTTGGATGTGAAAAATGGATGGATACATTTAAAAAAGAAATGGAGAGCAGTCCCAGTAGTTACAGATTTAGCTAAGGTGCAATAAGATATTTTTTCTTTGTAAGAATTAATAGAAATAATATAGCTAGTGTTAGCAATCTGTTCTCCACATGATTTGGTTGTCTGAATTCATAAGAATATCTCTATGCTAATAGACCTACACTGTAGTGAAGAAAGATGGTTTCTAATGGCCTTGATAATAGCTGGGAAATCACCCCTGGAAATCTACATATACAAATAATACACTGGCACATAGAAATCAGTTGCTGATCCCAGGGTCATTTCTTTCAGATTTAATAAAAAGCCAGCTAAAGCTGGTGCAGTGAAGAGCCTTCTGCCTGAATGTATGCCTCAATGTAATAGCAGTCCTTCCTTCCCCCCTGCCCTGCTCTCCCTGTGGCACTCAGCTGAGTGGCACCCTGTGTCTTCCTTTTGTAGTTAAATAAGGCTAGTAATTCTAAATGTAATGAACATGTGCAGAAACCCTAACTTTTATGGTAAGTTCCAACAAAGTTACCAATATATGCGGTAATTATGAATGCTTTTACTGTTTATTATGTACTTGACATTTTAAATTAAGTCCCCAACCCCCCCCAAATAACCCTTTCTTATATGCCTCTAATTAAGCCTCTGCTGTAGTGAGAGAATAAATAATGAGTAGAATGAAAACTATATTCTAGTAGAAAAAATGCTATGTTTGAAAACTACTTCTCCAATGGTAGTGTGAATTGCACTTTGTTCCAGGTTCGGTCCGGATCATAAAATAGGGTTTGCTCCTTTAAGATAGTTCAAACTATTGTTTTATCTTAAATTACATCATAAGTTTTGCTTTCAAGGGCAAACTGCTGATCTGCCTTGGCTTTGAAACTGATAACTTTCTAAAATTTGAAACTGTAACTTTGAAAATTTTGCTCCTCATTTTTCTATTTCAACATAGTATGTGGGCCTGAGAGCTTTGAGTAAGACTTAGTCCAAAGTGAAAGAGTAGGGGAACAGCTATCTGAACAGATCTGGAGCTAGATTGGGAGGAATCACTTGCATTCTCTGACTACGCTAGCTGTTTATGAGTGTGCAGCTGGAAGATGTCATTCATTTCATTTTTGCTCTAAGGTTATACATACTGGCCTGTTTTGTAAGGTTCTTTCCTACCAGTGTCATCACCCTGGATGGTTTTGTTTGTATGTCATGGTATAAGCCCAGAGGGCAACTGAGCACCACTCAGCCACTGACTCCTTCCTGCTCAGGGATGAGAGGGAAGAAATAAAACAAAAAGGCTAGGAATTGACACAAGGACAGGGAGGGATGACACCCATTATGGTCATGGGCAAAAGACAGACTCATTAGGGGGAAGAAAAAAAGAACATTAATTTAATTTGAACACCACCAACACTAATATACCAATCAGAGTAGGACAGTGAGAAATACAGCTACATCTTAAAGACACCTTCCTCTTGCCCTTCCTTTTTTCCTGGGTTCAGCTTTACTCCTGATTTCTCTACCTCTTCCCCTCTAGTGGCTTATGGGGGAAGGAGGTAGGGGTTGTGGTCAGTTTATCACTCATTGTTTCTGTTGCTCCCTCCTCCTCCTCAGGGGGAGGACTCCTCACACTCCTCCCCTGCTTCAGTGTGGGGTCCCTCCCACAGGAGACAGTCCTTCAAGAAATTCTCAAACATGAGTCCTTCCCATGGGCTGCAGCTCTTCACAAACTGTTCCAGCGTGGGTCCCTTCTGCGGACTGCAGCACTTCCAGTAACTGCTCCAGCGTGGGCTTCCCTCAGAGTCCTGGCCTTCTTTGGGCACAGCCCCCTGCTCCGGCGTGGGGTCCCCCCACGGGCTGCAGGAGGGCATCTGCCCCACCGGTGACCTCCATGGGTGCAGGGACACAGCCGGCCCTCTCACCATGGGCTGCAGGGGGACTCTGCTCCGGCCCACATCCCCTCCTTCCTTTCTTCTGCTGACCTCAGGGTTTACGTAGGTGTTTCCCTCACAACTCCATCTCCTCCTCCCAGGCTCCCCTTCTTAAATACATTATTGCAGAGGCACAGCCACTGTCACTAATTGGCTTGGCCTTGGTCAGAGGTGGGTCCAACTTGGAGCCGGGAAACTTTGAGAAACTTCCCACAGGGGCCACCTCTGTAGCCCCCTCCTCCACTACCAAAACCCTGCCACACACAAACCCAACACATAGTACAACTGCAATTGTTGCTTGTAAGGTAAGGAACTTGGAGTTTCTCCTAATTTGTGCAAATAATTTGCCCAAGAGTACAAGCTCTGCAGGCTGTCTCTAAATGGCATATATTTATAATGTTTTATTGTAGAATCATTATCAAAAATCAGCTGGTACTTATTTTAATGAGTCTTATAATTCAGAAAAGGGTTGGTCTTGGAACTAGCAAATGGAAACCTTAATTAATTTGATCAAAACAATCCATTCAAAATTCAGGTTTAGGTATCTAAGAGCAACAATTTGAAGAAGAGAGTAATATTCTTCTTTCGGCGTATAAAGAGTTGGTACTTCATGAGTCCAGACTGTCTCCAGAAGAGGGAAGGGTGGGTGTGACTGGAAGACAACCTGTTTCAGGCAAGTAGATGGAAGTGAATTTAAAAAAATTATTTTAATTTTTTGTCCTGGGTATGTAAAGGAAATTTAAAAGGTAGTTTTGTTGTATTCAGCAGCACTGGGTCTTAAGGGGATTCCAAGTGAAATAAATGAGCTTTGGTTCATTTTGTATAACTGTGAATAGGAAAACATATTTTCACTGTATGCAGTCCCAAAATAGTGTTTTCCTTCTTGTCTTTGGTAGCCTTCCAAAACGGGAACCATTACGGTAAATCTGTTTAATTTTTCTGACCTGGGTCAGGGAATTGTTCTCATCTATCTTGTGAAGAATTGTGAACTGCAGAGATGTTTCTTTCAGAAATGATTAATTTCTTGCAGTTAGTTTATGTGTGTACTTCCATTTTAAAGAAAGGATTCCCTTGTGTATGGAATACTGTGTTTCTTTCTACTTCAGTGGAGAGTTCAAAAGAGTAACTTTAGAGTAAAGAGGCCTTGATTGCTTCCTTATTATCTTTTGAAATTCTGATATACTTATCTATCATAGTGGTATGGTGAAACTGTCCTGTTATCTTTGGTTAGATGTCACTTCAGATATATACCCCACTGATAGTCTTGGGGCTGAAAAGAGCAGACTAGATGCTGCTTTCAGTGTCGTTCTGCACAAAACCCTATTTAATGTTAAGAGAAACAGAACTAGGGGATTTCTAACTCATCTTGTAGCTGACCCCTGAAAAATAGTTTGGGATGCTGAGGCTTCTTACAATGCTTGGTTGAAAGAAACTGTATTTAATTTTGGTTTTAACTTTCTGATGTGCAGCTATTGTGTATCCGAGTTAGAGACTTGAACGGTTTTGAGTCTTGAACAATATATATGTAGCTTGCTACTGAGACCACAAACCATCAAAACTCTTGTGATCACACTCAGGGGTCTCTAGTACGATTTAAACACCAGTAATGTATTATATTGTTGTTATGGACTCTGGATTTTTTTTATTATAGTTATTATTTTAAATTATATTATTTGTTTTTAAATCAGCATAGCACATTGTCATTTTAGAGTCAGTTAGTATATTTACTTGCTTACTGAAAGTTAGTCTCTATTTTCAACCTCTGCTGGCTAAGTAAATGTGTAGTTGCCTAATGTATCATAAGTATTGCTTTGGGGAACCTAGATGTGACTGCTTGTGATCGAAGCAGTATGTCCCTGATGCCAAACACTGATATTTGCTATTTCAGCTTTTCTCTAACATAGTTTGTTTAATGCTTGAAAACTATGGTGAAAATGAAATAACAGAAATGAAAATTAGAATTGCTGTGCAGAAGGGAGCAAAACATTAAGTACTTGCTAATGTCAACTTGCCTGTTACTGAAAAACTATTAAAAAGAACCCCCAAAAGCTCTTCAAAACCACGCAGATGACTGAGACTGCTATTAATGAATGTTTTTGTACTCTGCAGAGCTACATTTATGTTATGATCGTATTATTCCCCAGATCAAAGTTACAGAATAGATGACTAGGAAGAAGAGATTCAGCTGTCTGGGAGGTTTAAAAGACAGTCAGTCAGTCACTGATTTTGAGAAATTTCATTCATTAAACACAGTAGGAATATAATATTCCAAATGAGATAAGAAATTTAAATTATTTAATCATGGAATAATGCCAAATTGCTTATAGCTCTTTTTGTGTCATGAGTGGTTTTAACCATGTTACTGGTTGAATGCATTTCAAGTTTTTAACTACAGCTTAACTACTATTTCAAATCCTTTTGTTCTCTGGGGCTCTTCTTTTGAAGACCAGCGCCTTCAGTCAGGAGAGTCTTAAAAACTCTGAGCAAAGTTTCTGTTGGTGGAGGCAGCTGTTGATTTAGACCCTCCATGTGCCTGTCTGCCCCATTTGAGCAAATCATCTGGTTTCTGTTGGGATTCACAAATACACTGAAGTGTAGGTTTTGAGGAAGCTCCAGAACAGAACGTGGTGGGGGAGAAAAAGCGCGGCTGTGCTACCACATGAATGTGAAAAGTTGAATTACGGGACATACCAGACATGTTCTTGAATCCATGCCCCACCAACAGTACAGGCATAACTAGTAAAATAATTTTCTTTGACTTCTCAGAGGTGGTGAGCTAATGAGAAGCAGGAGCTTGGGGAGAAATTGTGGCCACTGATTTAAGCCAGATTTTATTCCACTTCCCTGTGTCACCAGGCAATTCTTGAGGTCAAACTTCACATGAGCTAATCAAGTGCAAGATTAAATTATTAGAGGCAGTGGCAGAGGCTGTGAGAGAAATGAGTCTGTTCTATTTCTATGTAACCTCAAGTTCAGTGCAAAATGGTACACAAGGACCTTGCTGATTCAAACGAGATGATACTGGTCAATAACCTGTTCATTTGGCAGGAACTCTAGTGTTCTGCTTGTCTGTCCTCAACTTCCACAGAGATAGACGCTGAATGACGTTGTGTGCAAGTGACTGCGATGATGGCCTTTGAAATGCAGTAGATATAATATCAATACATGCTTCGGAAATTGTTTTTCTGAAGCTTTTGATTCTGTTTTGATTCCAGATTCCTCTGCACTGTTGGCAACATTCCATGTTGAAGTAGTATATCCTTTGAACTGTATCAGTTTTAAAATCTTTAAATGAAAAAACCATCAATTTTTTTGGTAATACTTATTTGCTTTGGTGTTAAAATTGAAATGTTTAGCATACAGGAGTTTTAAATTTTGCTAGTAATCCTTCACTGATGGGTTGTGGCTTTTTTTTTTTTGACCATAACATGAATAAATAAGGTAAAATGGCAATAGAATTTGCAATTATTAATTAAGAATTCCTGTAATGAGGTGATTATAGTGGTTGTTGCCTGCACATGACAGGCTTGGCCAGCTGTTTAGTAACTAATTTAAACCTTTCTTGTTGGAAGGTTCTAAAATACTGTTGTATATGTGAATGAATGAGAGAGATTCTTTAAAACAAAGACAAATTATTCAGAAAGAAAAAATAGCAGATCAGAACTGTATTAGTTCAGTTTCTTAATTAAGAAAAAAAAAAGATATTTGAACTGTGATGGAAGGAAGGGTATTCTCATGCAAAACAGTGGGAATAGATTACCAACTTCAAAGAAAAATATTGCCTACTAGAAAGCAGATGGTTTTTTTTCCTTACGTTTTTGGAATATGTGGCATAAACTTGTGTCAAAACATGTGAGATCTTGTAAGCTTCAATTTTTTAATGTTTGCCTGTAACTGATTTGGAGACTTAGCTCAGTCCACTATTAGACCTTTTGGGTTAAGAGTATGCAAACTCCACAAATCTGCATACAGCTTGGTGAACCATATGTCTTTTGGTTTTAAAATGGCAAGTTTGCACTAAGTGCAACATAGAGATAATACTTGGTCACCTTTAAAACCTTCCCCAGAATTGACAAAGCTAAGATGGATCCTTGGAATTTACAAATGTTTTGAATCACCTAAGGTTAGCGGTTACCCTCCATGGTTAATCTGAGATACTGCAATTTTCATCTCTAATATGTGACCTGCTGTGACTGGTCAGGCTGATGAAATATTAGTGGCTTGCAAAGGTTTTGGTGGTTCTGCTTTTAGTGAAAGATGAAAGTCTGAAGTTCTCCAGGTCTGGATAATTAAATTCTTTACCACCTGCTGTTTATCTTCATTGAGGCCTATGAAATGTTTTCTCTTCATTGCTGCTGTTTGCTCAGATGACACGAAAGTATTGCAAGGAACGAGTAACTGAATTTTATGCTTGCTTGCTGCTCTTTATTATGGTGTTTTTCTTGTTGGCTGTGGGAATTAAAAATGTGCCATTCAGAACAGGACAGAACAGTTCCTGGACACAGGAACTATGTCAGTATGGAGGCTGAAAACTCTGCGGAAGTAGGGTCGATCAAATTATTTTATTAGTATTTAAGCTTAGATTTTGAAACTGGAAATTTTCTTTCAAGGCAAGTCAATAAGATAGCCTTTTAGATTTGGCTACAGTTTTTAATGAGGCTTGAGGATTTCAGATTCATTAAAAAACTTCCACTAAACTACCCCTACTGGAAAACTGTATATTAATGGAAATCTGGTCCTGAAATATTATAGTGACTTAGTTAAAATTTCTTTAAAAAAAACAGCTAACCAACATATCCCCCATCTTCTCCACTAAAAGCCTTCCCTGAAGATTGTTGGTTGCTTGAGATTATTCTGTTCAGCTAGTGGAAGTAGTTACCTTTATTATGGTGCCAGCTTGTACTGTGCTCTATTGTCACGTTTCTGAAATGTTCTATTTAGAATTAGTCATAGCCAAAGGGAGCCTAAATTATGTAAATCTTGTCAGAACTACTCTTCAAATCTCCAGAGCAATTACTTCTTGGTTCCTGTCCATAAATACAATTTTAAATGTAGAGCTTCCTAAAGAACAGACAGACTGCCTGTATAAGAGCGATTTCTTTTTTTTTTTTTCTTTTCAGTTTTTCTAGATACTTAGCTGTCAGAGATAGAAATCTTGTTGTGCCAAGTCTCAATTCGACTTTTCTTTTTCATGGCTTCGTGTGTAAATTTAATTGAATAATGATTTTGTCTGGATGGATAAAGCCAGACATCGCAATCTTCTCAAGGAAAAGGTAGCAGAGGGTGCATGGGCCTGCTTTACACAGGCTGGTCATAACCATAGGGGGACAGAAATCAGATACTGTACGTAGAAAATATAAAGCAACAAGATGGACTTCATTTGATTCTGACACTATCAAGTTCTGTAGATTCAAACTGGCTTCCTTGGCATTGCGCAGCTGGAAAGATGCAAACTGTGCTGCTGTCTTGTTGGATGGGGTGACAGCAACCCTATAATAAAGGATATGTATTACAGGCAACTTACTGAGGTGCAGTAGTTTATTTTGATAGGTGGCATACATAGCCTTGAAAAAGTTTACTGGCTTCGCTTTCAGCACTTAGTGACTTTCACATAAGTCTAGTAGAAACCTTTGTTGGCAAGAAGGGCTCTGTTAATAGCTATGCTTTTATATCGGCTGATGTTATAAAGGAAAGAAAATTGTTTTATGTATTATAAAGTGTAGAATAGCTAACGGTATTATAAGATTATCTTGTCTCTCTGTCTCCATCATAGAAGAATTTTTACAACAAAATAGCAGCCAGTGTTGTAACAGTGATTCTACTGAATGTACAGATTGTAACTTGATCCAGATTTTGAACTCTGAAATTGAATTCATTCTTAGTGTAATTCCTGAGTCACTGAAGAATTGCAAGCAATATATTTGACCCACAGATGTTTTTATACTATATACTTGTCTTTTTTGACAAAAGCAAGTATGGATTAATCAGCTGAAAAAGCTGACTAAGTTGAGGAAAAAACTAGTATTTTCCAGTATACCCTAAGGTTTGGTGCTTCTTAATACACCCTCTTTGGATTTTTTTTTAAAAAAAGGATTTTCGAAGCTCAGTGTCAGTGTAAAATTAGGCCTAGTAGGCACCATTATAATTTCATCATTGTGTTTATAAGGAGTATGAAAGTATAAACACAACTTTTAATACACAAGAGAAATAATTTATATTCTCAAACAAATGTAGTCTAAAACCATGTTTTGGAACAAGTCATTACAAAAGTATTGAAACTGATTTTCTTCTTTTTATTTCCCTTTTTCTTGTCTCTCTGAATGGATCTTCCATGAAAGAAATGAAAAATGAAGATTTGATTTCCTGTTTCTGTTAAGTGAAGCAGAATTGAATGGGAGTCCAGTCAATGCATTTAAGGGGAGAAGTAGGCATGCAGATTTTCCAGTTGGAGGCATCTGGGAAGAAGACTTGAAATAACCATTTTGAACTTTCTCTTTTTAAGCTTGTTTCTCAAAGTAGCTTTGAAGCTTTTTAATGGGTATCACTTCAGTCTAGTAAAATCAAAACCTGGGGCTGGGGCGAAATGATACCATCCTAAGAAAAGTAAAGAAGATTTCAAGATGACTCATTTATCTGCAGCCACAACTTTTTTAGCATTTATAGTTTTCAAAGGTTTTCTGCTCTTTTAAATGTTTTTTGTTGCAAGGCTGGCTCTTCTAATACAATGTGACAGCAGTGGCATGGCACCAGGAATTTGAAGCTTTTTGGAACCATACAGTGAATTGTACCTGCTGCTGGAACAAGTCTCTTAATCAGTTAGTACTTTGTGTGCAGAAATTTTTTTTTTTTTTTAAATGAGAGAGAATCACAGAACTTGAGTCTTCTACTCAAATATGTTCTTTCCCTTTTAGTTTCTTGTTCTTAATCTTTGGATTCTTTTGTATGTGTGCCAAGCATGTTTTAGCACAAGTACTTTACCTTTCATTGGATTTTATTTTTTTTGTTTGTTTTGTTTAGTGTCATGCTGTATATTTCAATGGGTCTGATTATTTTCTACTTTTGAAGGGGAGAGGGGGAAGCCCGCTCACTCAGAACTTAGGGCTGGTTTTCCAATTATGTCTTCAGTAAAGAAAAGGAAATTGCTTGGTATGCCAATAAATATTTAATGATACTGTGATGAAAGGAGAGGCTCATATACTCCAATGTCACTACATTTTGACTACTTCTCACACTTAGGGCTTATTTCAAGATAAGAGGATCTTTAAAGAGTAGCTTAAAATCCATCACATAAGGTGGTGAATATATTCTCTAATATAACTTAAAAGACTGTATGAAAAAGGATAGAAAAAATAATTTAAAAATATCTCAAGGATATTTTAGATGTAATTTTCAGATAATTTATGTACAGTTGCTATAATAATTCAACGTAAAACACTTGAATAAAATTTAAGGGTCATGAAAGGGAACTTGTACTGTTGTTTCAGCCCCAAAGAGTGCTAAATGTCCCATTTACCTATCACACAAATCAATCTGCTTCCACAGTAGTGTACTTGTATTTGAATGTGTCATTATTCATAATCTTAAGCAATAGTTCTTACCAAGTACATTCATATTTTGGACTCTTTTCCCACAGGCGTGTTTTCTTATGTGTATTCAAGCTGGATTTCATTTTATTTCTGGACCATGCATCTTATCTCTTTAATTTCCACTGAACTGTGGTT
Source organism: Athene noctua (assembly GCF_965140245.1). Classification (NCBI taxonomy): domain Eukaryota; kingdom Metazoa; phylum Chordata; class Aves; order Strigiformes; family Strigidae; genus Athene; species Athene noctua. The sequence continues at coordinate 36,809,958 of NC_134040.1, forward strand.
CCCAGCCTCTTTCTTATATTGATGGTAGTGCTCCCACTAGTATTCTGTATGAATAAAATAAATATTTGTCTAAGCTCTATCAAAGTTTCTTCACTTCAGAGCTGAAAACTTTGCAAGTCCCATTATTGTCTTTGTATCCCAAGGTAAGCTTCTTTGCAAAGGTGAGATTTTAACCTGAAATGATAAAGGAATATGCAAGTCAGGTGTTGACATTGGAGAAGAGTGAAGGGAGGAGGAGGAGGTGGGACACAGTAAAAATAAGTGATGTTGCTGTTGATACTGTGAACACTTAGGTTTATATTTAAGGGTAGTGGTGTTCTGAGGGACCAGGGTGGCAGAAGAGGCCATTTATGTATGAGCACATATCATTCTTATTGTGTGTTATCTTCTGGCTTTCTTCACCAAATGACACCAACAGAATATTCACAGTTTATAGGCCTGTATCTTCATATAGAAAGAGCAGTCCTCTACTAAGCACACCTGTGTGACTGAGCCTTGCATGTGTAATAGATAATTTAGGCAACCCTTTACAAAGTAGCTGTAGCACTAACATAGCAACTTGGGTAGGACTGGATTGCCTGTTCTTCTGCCCTCTGTGCAAGGGAATAATCTTCCTGCCTTGGCCCAGGGCGAGCAATAGCAGGCAGGGCTCCACTGAGGAACAGAGCTAAGTAAAGCCTCTTCTGTAACCTAAATCTCAGCTTAAAGTTGCTTCTCTTAGCAATAGGATTCATCATGGTAAATCCCCAAATACAATAATGGTGGTAATACAGTTCTGAAATTTCTATTGGTTGAAGAACTAGGGAAGGTGTCAGCTCCCTGCAGTATGTTCACAGAAGTGGATAAACCTCAGTTGCTTTGGTAGAGTGTAGTGGTAACATTGATCTTGTCAAACTATGTAGGAAGCTTGGTAGCCACAGTGCCACAGTGGGCTAGTGATATTAGTGAATTAGGCTGAGTTTTCAGTGTTTGACTCTTCAGGACCTTGATATAGCAGGTGTCCAGAACTTCTGTCTGAAAGTATAGAAAATGACAATTTTCAATAACAAAATACCACAACAGTTTGGGGGTTTTATTTGTTTGTTGTACTTTTTGTTTGTTTTTAAGATGAGCAAAAAGGTAGTTTCACAGTTCACCTACTTCATGTGTGCACCCCTGATCTGACCCAGGAAAAAAGCCCTAGAACAGTACTTTTAATGTGTGTCTCAGTTGTTTTCCTGTTCTAGTCAAATGTGAATTAATTGGTAGGATATGTTAATAGTTACTTGCATAAAGAATGCCTGATTTTGCATTTAGAATGGATTTGCTAGCTATTTGTTGGATTGAATCTTTAATATTTCATATGTTAATCTGTGGCTGCAGTTGAGTATAGTCCTAGATCAGTACAGTTTTTCTGAATTGTAGGTCTATCTAGAGATTATCCATTTATCAAAACCATTGGTGGTATTTTCCTGTCTGTACTATGCTTGGTCACGTTCTCCTGCAAGATGAGAACATTTGGCTAAGTATCACAGAGAACTCTGTGTATTATGTTACATAAAACTGATTGAACAGTTCGACAACCCTCCCCAAACCTAAAAAGTACTACTAGGTTCTTTCATAGTGTTTTCATCTGAAGAAGGATCTGAAAGTAGTTCACAGCAATGAATGAATAGTCTTTCATACCAGCTTTTGCAGATGGGAGAGTTATGGTGTATTTAAAGTTCTGATGCCCAAGCAATGTAAACAGCGTTTTATCTGATGAAGCAGACAGTGAAAAGAAAAACCATGAGAATTAAGGTAGTATTATAACTGGATCTATTATTGTTAAGATAAAAGGTTAACTTCTTCGTGGTCTAGATAAATGGATACACTTACCTATTTCTTTTTATTACAGTTAAAACTTTGTTAGTTGACTCTTGACTACTTTTCATCAGTTATGTCTGTGAAGAGGAAAAACTGAAGTCCTGTCTTGGAAGGTGGAGTGTTGTAACACAAAACTGTGAACCAAGTTGGCTAAACCTTCATGAAAGACTGTTAGGCAGAGCATACCTTAGGGTCTGAAGGTATGTTACCACAACCAGTTGTTTTAGGGTTAACTTTTTAATTTTGAATTGCAGAACTTGACCATGTTAGTTCTATTTTGAAAATTTCATGTTTATCAGAGAAAGTTTATGCTTCCTGAAAGATAGAAACCAGCTTGGCTGGTTTCACATGTTTTGTTTTGGATTATAGGATATATTTTAGAGAAGTCTCTTAGTTGATACGGTACTGAGCACAAAAATATCTATTGAGTTGTTAAGCAGGGACATTGGAAAACATAATTCTTTACAAAAATAAGCTGTAGTTCCTTGGTTTTTTTCAGGCCAATTTTCACTGGTGGTTTGTTAATAACTTTACCATCAGTTTCCATATGTTTCATGTTGACTAAAGTCACATGGAAACTGGGAAAGAATTTTTTCTCACTTTGTTAGACTCCTAGGCTATTTTTTTGCTATAGTTCACACAGGTATCAGTTTGAGTCATTTGAAAGACTGAGGTCAAGTATAAGAAAGAAAAGCAGCAGTGGTTTTGGTTCTTTTTTTCTCCATTTGCTTATCACATAAGGTGAACTGTCATGCCTGTGCTTCTCATTCAGAATGAGAAGTGTCCTTGGTTTCATGGTTTCCTGACTGAGGAGGATGAGAACATCCACAGTGGAGCTGAACTAGATTTGTGAACTAATGAGCCATCTGCAGTTCATTCAGTTTTGCTTTCCTGTGCTCTTGGTGTGGGCTACTATTGGCTAGTATTGTTAAAATATTCTGTATTTTGGAGTGCTCTCTTTTATAGCTGTGCTCCATTAATTTTTTTGAAGTGTGCAATATTTGCAGAAATTAATCAGATTCTCGTCCTAAACGTCAATAGATCAAGTGGAACCCGTAGTGACTTGTAGAGACATAATAGACTTCCTCCTCTTATGCAAAAATGACAGCCCAGTCTGTGGGAAGATTAGGTCTTATTGCTTTGGGCTGAAGAGCAGTTGTATCAGGAAACTGAAAACAGCTGACTGTTCTTTTGAAAGCACCAGCTGGATTTTTAAAATAAATCTTGCTTTTTGAATTCTCAAAGGAGATACCATTGTTTTAAATAATGCTTTCTGCTGTGAAATTCTGTTGTACATAGAAGTTTTACCCCACTTGTGAACCTATCAAAATAATAATTAAAAAAAGAATCAGATCTATGTTTCTGTAGAGTAGTTGGATTTTTGTGTGTGTGTGTCTGTGTACAGTGTAGACATTTCTGAAGTTTATATCCTGGCCTGAGACTAAGGGACTTCATTGTAAATTGCTGATTTTTAAAACGATTTTTTAAAAGTTTATTTAAAAAGGAAGTTGACAGCTGGAGTTCTTTTTGACCTCTGACTGTAAGTCTGAAAACATGCCATGCAATTCAATACCTTTACATTACACATCATCAAGTGAAGTATTACCTTTCTTTTAGAAAATTCACAATGGTCATGTAGCAAAGTAAGGTATGGCCAAGTAGGGGTGGAATAGAGAGAAGTAATTAGTCATCAATATACATCAGAGGGTAGGACAGAGAAATTGATAGGAAGGCAAAACACTTCAGTGATGCAGGGCTGGCAAGGCTGATGAGAACTTAACAGGAGACAAAGCAGGCTTAACTATTGTACCTGTTTTACTTGGAATAGTTATTTCATGTTACTTCAATGACTGTTTTAAAGGACTAATCTGACAAAATTTAGTAAATAGGATTGAAGTATACACTGTTTAACCTCAATTCATGAATTAGTGGAAAATGGATTGTCAGACTCTTTGGGGTTGGTTGGGTTTTTTGGTTTATTGTTTACTTGGGGGGGTTGTTTTTGGGAAAGGTTATAGTTCAGTAAAACTGTGTAAGTTTTGGGGGTTTGTACTTGAGTCTTCTTTTTGTTTTAGAAAATGTAGGATAGTTTTAAAGATAATAGGAAAAAAAAACCCAACCAACAAACAACCCAACAGAGTTGAACATAGCTGTGCTTAAAACAGCTGAATGACACCTCTAAAAGCTAGTGTCAGTTGAGCAGTCATAGAATGGAGATTTTGCTAATTGGAGTTTGCTGGTTTCAGCAGGAATGGAGCTTAATAGTTATCAATTGTTCTAGAAAAGTTCTTCCCTGCCTGCTTGATTGGATTTGAATTTGTGAATTATGAACCTTGCTCAAAGGAGACTGTTCCCAGATGGAGTGCTTGTTTCTCAAATAACACCTCCTGTCCCTGTGGTTTTCAAGTTCTTGAGCATTTCAAAGGCATCCTCCAGGTTTGAATCTATCTTATATTGGTCTGAGTCTCTCTAGAAGGAGAGCTGCTCACTTTCTCAGTGGGCCTATTGCGGGATATCACTTGGATCTCTCCATGGCAGTGGCAGTAATTCTGCTCTGTGATTTCGAAGCAGAAGGACTTCTTTCTGGCTACTTTAATCCTCAGATAACAGTGGAGGTATTCAATGTTGTAAATGAAGCTTTCTTAGGCAGAGGGGGTGACACGTTTTAGTCTGAATGGAAAAATGAATGAGGCTTTAAGGATAGTAAAGAAATCTAGATCTGTGATGTCTCTGAGGTAACTGGGAGCAAGTCATTAAGTGCTTTGATGAGCTTGCAACTGGTTGATAATACATAATTGCAGCAGTGTAGCAGCATGCTAGTTAGGTGGGAGATACCACATGAAAAGGAACTTCGCTGAGAAAATTTGGAGACCTCTGTATTTTCAGGCAGAGCTGGATTGTACTGTCTTCACAGCCTAACATGTGGCTGTGATCTGACATCCAGTAAAAAGTTGTTTGAGGTCTGAAACATCATTATAGCAGTTGCTGTGCTGAAACACTGCTGTCACTAGCTACTTATCTAACCCGAACTGTGATTATATTGCTTGTAGTGATTGCTGTCTCAAGGGCTCAAGTTGTCAAGTATTTAAGAAGGAAGCCTTTAGGTATTGTGAAAATTAGCCAGCATCTCTAAATTGTTATCTAGTAAAGTGTGGCCTTGTTGCTTAAGCAGTTCACTCGAACATCTAATTAACACCTTAGACTCCTGAAAAAGCTGTTTATAATCTCAATAGCTGTCCTCATGAAATAGTAGGATAACCTGAATTATTTTTGTATTGGTTTGGTTAGGACTCTGGTTTCTGCTGCAATTTCACCATGTTAAACTGCCTCTTCATTTTTGGACATCATCAGTTGCATGGGCACAGTTCCAGAAGGCAATGTCTAAACTGAAATGAGGTTATAGTTACCAGTGCATTCTTTGATACGGAGCTTGGATTTTAATGCACTGCAGATTTTTTCATTTGAAGGTACTGCTTTTGTTCTGCCACCTAAAGATTAAGTGAAATAAAATGTATTTTTGTGTTTTTTCTATAAAAATTAAAGAACTTCAGTTCCTATATTGTAGGGAATTTCTAGACAGGAGTAAAGCAGAGTTAGTCTTGGAGGATCTGGAGAGTTGTCCTTCCAAATATTGCATGGAAAATTCTTTCGAATGATTATAAAAATCAATTAAGTGCTTCACCACTCTAGCATTTGAATGTACTATCTGGGATTTACTCCTGCTACTAGGAATGCCCTGCAATCTTTATCTGTAATCATACATGTCTTTTTTTCATGTCTCAATCAAAATCTTAGCACTGCAAAATAGTGGAACCTTATCTTTGTCAAGGTTAGCATTGGCATGTGTGTTCTCTTAAAGTTAATTGTTGTTTTATGCAAATGTTTTGGCAGCTTGTAATGTTAATATGGTGATTATTTCCTGAAGAAAAACAGGTGAAGCCAAAAGCAGATTGCAAGCTCACATTACCTTGCACCAAAATGAAACTGTATATCTGTTCAGCTAGCAGGGAGGCAGATGTTCTTTGGATTTACAGCGACATCTCACAGCCATCGGAATTAAGTAGTACTTTTTCTGCAGGGCCTAAAATGTCACTGAAGCAGCTGACTGTGTTGTGTATACAAAACTGCTGACAGCTGTGGTGGAATGAAGGTAGTTATTCCAGCCAGGAGTACAAGGTGTTGGTCAAGGGTTTATGTCTGTTGCTGGGATTCTGTCTTGTTTGTTGTCGCTCATTTGATTTTTTTTTTTTTTTAAATTTTGTTTGCCCAGAAAAGTTTGCTCAAACTACTTCAAGGGCATTAGTTAAATGATGGTGGTCTTTTAATAGGATATTTTGATCTTCACTGAACTTGCAATGCATCACTTTAAAGCTTACTATATCTGAGCTGAAAATTTTACTGGAATGCCAAATTGGAATTTTAATGGGAGAGAAGCTAGGAAATTAAGAATTAAAATTCTGATATGGATTGAGAATCTGTATGTTTTATATCTGTGCAGTGCTTTTCTTTAAGGATTCCACTTGTTTATTCTTTGCAAAAAAAAAAATGTTCTGAACTTGTGTTTTCATTTTAATATAAACACATTTCTAAGAGATATAAGAAAACCATAGGAACAGACAATATAAGTTGTGGGGTGTTTTGTTTTATTTTTAACTAACCCTATAGTAAACTTGAAATAATACTGTTTGGAGTTACCAGGTCATTTTAACTAGTGGTTTAAATCTGTGGATGAAGCTGTGCAGCGTAGGTGAGCAGATCAATAATGTGTTGCTGTTAAAGGCAAGCCATCATGCTGTTTGGATTCTCCCTTGGTCCCTGTGGTATGGTTCTATGCCCATCACTGTGGGTTTTTTTTCTGATGATTCTTGAATTGATTCGCTTCAGTAACCTAGCAGAAAAATATTTAAGTTTATGTCTGGCTGGGTTAGTCATCTTCAGGTTAATACTAGATACTGCTCATGGAGGGTGTCATAGATCAAATACCAGAACAATCTCAAGGAGTGTGTGGCAGTGAAGATGGCAGTGCAGGCAGAGGAGGCTACTCTCTGGGGGGACAGAAAAACTAGATACTGTGATACACCTGTATATAGATGGTAATTAGACTGGCCCAGCTATATTTCTTCCTTCACCCTAAATTTCTTGGATTTTGTGGCAGACTGCTTCAAAACTCCTCATTCCAAATAAATCTCTGGCTTCCCTGGTTCAAGAGCCTGTAGGTCGTGTTAGGGCATCTTTTAGACGTTGAGTAGTGAGAGCTTTGAAGAAATAAAATGTGAAAATAGATCATCTAATAGAGAATAGATCATATAATAGAGTGAGTAAGCTTGCTTGTATTGGGGTGTTAATCACAATTTAACAGTGTTTTTCTGTATTTGTATGTTGTGTGTGTGTGTGTGTGGTGTTTTTTTGGGGTGGATGTGGTTTTGTTTTTTCTTGTGTGTTGTGTTTTTTGTTTTTTTTTTTTAATTGGTACTGGACTACACTGGATACTGCCAGATGAAGCAGGCAGTTTTGGCACTCTTAAAGGCATAAGCTAGAGTTTTGGCCCTGGAAGAATTATGTAATAGTTGCTTTTGGTATTGTGGTATAATAGGTAATAAAGTTAAAAGTACTTGGCAGAAAATAACTTCGAGAATGAAGGCTTCAAGGGTTGTTGCCACCTTCTTTCAAAAAAAAGCCCAACAATCTGACAAATCTGTAGGTTGTATTATAATATTGTGAAGTGTGTGCATAAATGTTCATACTTCACAGAACTTGATGTGCTGTAGCTTGAGTTGTCTTTTTGCATCTTCCCTGTTTTAACAGAGTATTTTTTCTCCAAGCACAGCATACTAGACATCATCCCTCTTGCTCTCTGTACCAAATTCTTTGTAGTTCAGAGGGTTCTTGTGAAGACCAAAACCGTTTCCTCACTTGATGGTACATGTTCCATGTTGGCAGAAATGAGAGTCTTTAGTAAAAAGAGAAAGTTCACCTTGCAATAGTTTTCATAGAGAATAAGGCAGTAGAAGTTAAAATGGCAAAACGGGTGGACACTAATGGTTTTTTTTAAGTCTCACAAAAGCTCTCACCCTTACTATCCCATCTTCTGTGTATGGGAAGATCGGGTGCATGGGTTGGAGGACTGTCTCTGTATGCGCAGGCTATGTTCCTCATCTGCACAGTTCGGGGATCAGGACCTCAGACTGTGTACTTGCTGCCAAGTCTGAAGTCAGCCTGACAGTGAGCAGTCTGTCTAGTATGAGCTTTTATGGAGGTGGTGTCAAATTGGGAGTGGTTTGGGCTGCCAAGTGCCCAAGTGTAATATCCAAATCCTTGAGGACCATTGCTCCTGTTTATATGTTCAACTGTTTTTGCACAAAGGAAACTTCTCCTATAGGTTGTCTATTGGCTTTTACAGCCTTTTCTTCCTGCTGTAGCCCATTTGCTCAACATAAAGGAGCAGCAGCGGGAACAAGAGTCTTACTCTAGAAATGTTTGTCACCATACTGTGTTGAAATGTAGTGTGGTTGATTTCTTACTAATCTGAAAACCAGAGTGAGCTTATGTGTTGATCTCATACAAGAGAATTTTTTTTTTCCCCACAAAAAAGGGTGTTTAGGGATTTGTGTTTAATGAGGCCAGAACTGGGTCAAAATTAACACCTAGAATGGAGGGAGCCTAAAGGCTTAATGGGAGTTTGTACGCAGTGATGCAGAAGCAGAGTGATCTCAATATGACACAACTTTATTACACTTGCCAAGTTGTATCAGGCTGTTTAATCCAGACTGGTAGTACGAAATGGGACCTTTCACCTATCTTTTCACATCTTCAGCATAGGTGGTCTTTCATAATTGCTTAACAGCAGCAAATTCTGTCATGCATCTTTGATTCAGATGTTTTTATTCCTAACAGTTTTTGGTACCTAAAACTTACCGAAGCTGATAACACACAGTTGTCAGTCTGTTTTCTTACCACCTTCTTGTACTACAGTGTTACCTGTAATAAATATTTTTTTAGAATGACACTGTCTTTTATGTCCTTTACAAACTAGCAAAACCATTTCAGTTGTTATAGTCCTTACAGTGATAATTTTAATAACTTAAGTCTTTGTATTTTGGGCACAGTTTGTTTCAGTTTATGTACTGAAGAAAAGTGATTTCACAATGCAATTACTTTGTAAAATACACCACTTTTTCCTGGCAAAATGAAAATATTGTAATATATTCATATATGAAGTAACTTAGGGCCATTATGTTAAAGTGTGGGGCTTATGTAGGTCACCATAGCTTCAGTTAAGGCTGAAATTCTGGTACACCCAAAGAATTAGTAATGAATGAAGTTTCAATAGTGCTTGGCATGTTTCTCAGGAGGGTTTGTCAGCAATGTTATTTCTGCAGAGCCAAGGGAGCAGCTGGAGGGAGCCCAGCACAGCTGCCTGTAGTTGCTTGGGTGTCACAGCCTGTCTTCAGTCATGGAGCAAAGTTGTCTCTGTACTGAAAACCTGTGAAACTTAAAATACATAGGCTATTTAGATCAGGGAGAATTGCAGGTGTTGAGTGCTGACATGCTGGCTAGTAATTCTAATAAAAAATAGTAACACATACACTTCCCGTTACATTCAGCTGTCTGTAATGCTACTGTGCTGCTCCAAAGCTTTATGTGAAACAAGACCCTAAGTCATGAAAGTACTGAAGCAGTTTGTCTCATGCTGTGTTTTCTGCCCTCATCTGCCATTAAGGGCGCGGCTCCATGTACTTTTTCCTCAGCAGTGGTGCTCCTAGTAAAAATTCCTGCCCTTTGCTAGTGTTCACTGCCTCGTTAGTTGTGCTGAAGGTGCTGGTTGTAGGACTACCCTATACTTACTGTAAATCTGATTAGCCTCAAAGTTACTGTGAGGTGCTGAAGGGAGTTTGTTCCTTCTCACACAGAATTACTTCACCTGAGGATCCGGAGTACGTGCGCTTTTGTTTGTGTTAGGATGTGTCCATAATGCGCATCTCCTATGGGGCTGTTTGTACTTGGACTTATCCATGCTCTATTATCAACTCAGCTCTGACTGTGCTCTAGCATCACTGCTCAGACACTGCTGCTTGAGATGGTGCTTTCTGCTGAGCGCAAGGGGTGCTGGTGTGACCAGTGACATTTAGCAGATGGCTCTGCTGTTACTTCTGCTGTACTCGCAGGGGTGCAGGCGGGGTTTTCCCCTCAGTGGTGGTATGTGGTTAGGATACTTTAGCACCATGCCATGAAGTTGCTGTGGCTTTAGCAGTTACTCTTGCAATTTATGTTGTGGTAGCCTGTCATGAGAGATTCTTTGGCTATTCCAAAGAGTTTGCTGTCTGCATTATTTATCAGTTTAAAAGAAAAGTCTCCTAATGCAGCTCAGAGATAAAATACCTGTTTCCAGTGTTCACTCTTACACTTGCATAAGAGATGTTTTCATTTTAAATGTAGAACGTGCGTGGGTGTATGTTTTCATGATGAGCTTGTTATAGAAATTGCATTTCACAACATGAACTGTACTTTCAGCTATTAAGCTAACTTTTCAAGTAATTTGGATGCTTTCAGAAATGGCAAGGTGGTAAGATTTACATTCTACATTAAACACTTTGCACCAAGGCCAAATGGGGCAAGTGGTTACATAACTCTTATCTGTGGCTAATAAAGAGAGTCCAAATATTGTGTAAATGAACGTGCATGGTTTGGGGGTGTTTTTCCAGCTTGATGCATTGGAAGTTTGTCAGGCTCTGATGAAAGTTGCATTGATATGATTCTAGGCTATTACAAAGTACAGCGGTTCTGGGGAATATGTGAACCACCAGCCTTCCTGTTGCTTTCCCATACTGCACTTGAACCTGCGTTTGGTAGCAGTCCAGGAAGAGGAGGGCAACCTCTCTGCTTGTGGGAAGCGTTGGGACGTGCTGTTACAGAGCATCCTTTCAGCAGAGCATATGAACTGAAATTGTGATAGGAGTTTTAAATATTTGGGAGACTTCTTGGTCACTCCGCTATGCTTTATGTGCCCCTGTATCCTTATGTCTTTGTGTTAACATCCAGTCCCCAGCATGGGGGGGGGGACACACACACGGACGGACGATGACGGGGACGGGGGACCGAACAAAAAGCGCTTCTATATTTCTGTCTCCTACAGTGTGCTTGCTGGGAAAACTAATTTAGTGATAATTAGAACATAATTTCAATAGATTCCCTCACTAATACAGTATGCTTTTCAGAAGATGAAAATGCAAACAGGAAATTAAATAGAGCAAGACAGCCCCGAACCTTGAATCTAGCCTTTATATCTTCATAACCTAGTATGGTGTTGCATTAGCATTACTTGATGTTAGTGATTCATGTTTGTAGAAATAATTATTTATAAAATTTATTTGGTTTTTCTGGCAACACTGAATTAAAGTCTGAGAGAGGTAATCAGTCAATGTGAGAATGTATGGCTGGAGGATCCTGTCATGCAAAGAGGTTATCATCGGCGTTCTGGGCTCAGGGTTGGCCTTTACCATTGTCTCTGACAGAGTTCAGCTGTTTTAAGGTCTAAAGACATGATGGATGATAGTGCCTGAATATAAATAAACAATGTGAAACTCTTTTGCAGGGTGCTACATTCCAATAGCAAAACCAAAAATAAAAAAAATGGATTATGTTTTTTAGACATTCCCTTGAGGGGGGAGGGGGAAGCCAAAACAAAAATACCTAAACAATAATGAGGTAGAATCAAAACATATTATAGAGTTTAATTTCAGATAATACATATGCAAACCTGAGGCACGAAGTTTCAAACTGGCCCAAGAAACATCATAATTTGGGATTAATTTATTTGGGGTAATTATTATGGCATAGCTAGGAAGTACTATCAAAACATATTTTTAATGGTGTGTATGCAAGAAAATTATTGGTTTTGAGAACCCCCCAAAAAAGACAGTTGATTATACTAATATGACTATTGAAGAACTTTAATTACATGGGTTTTTTCAGTTGTGAAAAATGAGAAATGTCTTAATGGGAAAATGAGAAATGTCTCAATGGGAAAAGTTCTTGTCTCCTGTAGCAGTATTTTGTCTTTTCTGCTGTGTTGCTTGTGGAGTGGCTATACTCTGAGAGAAGAGCTCAACAGCTGTGAGAAGGAGAATGCATCAACTTTGAGCTTGAAAACATTGCATTTTCTCCTAAAAGCAAATTTCCAGTTTTAAGCACTGTGATTAAAAATGAAAAAAACCCCCAAGGGCATTTAAGATATGTATGTTTCTTATTAATCACACGTTCCCAAGGGTTTTCCTGGTTCTTTTTCAGTGTTGGGATACCAACACTATTCTTACTGACAAAAGAGCATTAAAAAGTTGGCCTTGAAAGTTTAGATTTATTTTCGTGTGTGCGTAAACTTATTGAAATGATAAAGGTACTTACTATTCCTAGCCACTTGCCTGGATTAGTCTCTAGCAGTGTTTAAGAAAGTGCACAGTGTGTGTCAGTTTAGAAGCAGTGGAAGAGGTTAAATGTTAGCTGTAGTTCTCATCTTTAATATATTCCATTGGGTAAGATGTTCTTCAAAGCTGATTCTCTTTTACTTGAAGACTTCTTGCCTGTGTGAGAAACTTACCTCAAGAGATGTTCCGTGGTAAAGAATTATCAAAGACTGATCATGCATATGGTAATGGTGAGAAAGATTAGGTGGAATGAGCCAAAATGCTCTTTTTGCTCAAATTACTACAGTTATGTTGGATCCTTAGAACAGAGTAATTATAGCTACAAGCTTAAAAATGCTTGAAGTCCTAAATTTGATTTCTTTTCTTTGGTTTATTGATATTTTTAGAAGAATGAAACAAAAAAGCCCTTCACAAGTGCTTAATTGTCTCTGGAAATAGTACTTAGAGCCTGATATTTTAAGTAATCTTCTGTATAATTTAGTTCTGCACACAGGATACTTTTATTATTCTCAAGGTACATATTTAGGAGTGATTAATTCATATGGTAAAGAGCGACAAAGTAAGCAGATTAAATGTTCTTTGATCCCATGTTGCTTGATCTTTTTTCATTTTATGCATTGTTTCATGTTTACTGGCTTGGAAGGTTGTTTTTTTTGTTTTCTTTTTTTTTCCAAATATACACAGGCTGATGTGGTTAATGGTAAACAGGCATGTATGTGCAGACACCCCCTCCCTCTCTTCACCTCTGCCTACAAATACTACTACCAGCCACAGCACCAGTGCTCAGTTTTGAAACACTTTACTGAGCTTTCTCCTGAATGCTTCCATGTCGATTTCTTCATTCATCCTGGTCTCTTCATGACCATCTAAGCCCAGAATAGTTGTCCGTAGGTCTTGTATGTTGAGGTAGTCAAAATTTAGTCTGGTTGCATGATCGTATCACTTCATCTTTCTGCAACACTGGTACACTGACTTTCACTTGCTGTGCATTTGTCCAGAGTGATGCTAAACTGCAAGAAGATTGGACTTGTGTGATTATCAAGTCCTCCTTTCACTTGTTACAGTGAAATAATACTAATAACGAGACTCATGCAGGAGGAAGATTATTAGAGGTGAGAGCATCTGAACAGAATGATATGTATCTTTTTTTATTTTTAGAAGTTTTTACCAAATGTTAAATATGGTTATGTAATTTTTTGATGGTTTTGTTTAGATATGAGTCCATGGCAACATGACAAGGACAAGAATCAGCTTAGTCAAAGTTGTTGCTTTCTACAAAATTTTGGGAGTTAAGGACTTCATTGGCAAGGTCAACATTGCTCAGCTTTATCCACCCTTTTGCCCCAAGCTCTGGAAAAATACAGGCAGCAGAGGTGCCAGGACCCGTGACCTGGGAAGACTTGTGGAAACAGGACTCCAGAGCTAATATGCTCAGTGGGTAGAGATTGATCTGGTGGCTGCAGGCTTCCCCCAAAACAGGAATTTGGAAGAGGAATGTAGGAGTTCCAGTAAAGGGAGTAAATATTATTTTTAAAATTCCAAAAGATAAGGAAATCGTTTGTATTCCCATTCTGAGTAGAGTTCCAGGAAGGAATGTCAGACCACAGTTGGGTGTCATATTCCTTTGGTCCCCTGACAATACAGACATGAGAGCATTTGTCTCTGGGTCCTGGTTGGTGAGGACTTAGAGTTGTCTGATGAAGAGAACTGAAAATGTATGTGCAGCAATGTTGCTGTGCCTGCTGTCTTACTTTACCAGGTTGTTTGCAAGCTCATAATATCCTAAAGACTAGCTGGGTTAGACATGCCAAAATAAAATGGTTTCATTAATTGTGTGTATTCCCTTTTAAATATTCAGCTGGTAATTCTCTTCATCCCTCATCAAATGTGATTACAGCATCTTAGTATGATAAACATACATCTCCTGTAACACTTAGAAAAGTCACTGTTAGTTGCTTTGACATTTAAATTAGTAGTAATATGATGGACATGTTGGGTACTGAAGTCAATGTTGTAAGTTTCGCAGGGTTTCTATGCAACTGAGTATAAATGTTCTACTAATTCTTTAATGTGCTGTTATTTTATTATACCCTAGATTGTTGGTTGCCCTTTATGCTGTGTCATTTTGATCAGTTTCCTGGGGAATATCTAATACTTCACTCAACGTTTAAGGCACAGCAGTTACAGTGAGATGGTATATGAAGCATTAAATGGCTTTTGAGAGTGTTTAAATACCAAAGCAGTGATGAGGCTGTTAAATGAGAGAACTGTTTGTAAAAGGGTTTTTTGGGAAAACATGTTTCTGTTTTTCTTTAGATAGAATATAAAACTAATAAGTTGAAGAATTAAAAATAACATTAAACTTATTTTATATGGAGAGTGTGTCACTTTGCATATGAACTGCTCATGGAAGTCTCTCTTGAAGGATTTGGCAGCATGGCGAAGGAGTGATCTTCTTAAAACCACAAAGGGTCCGGTATATAGTGCTACATGTTAGTATAGTATATACATCTGTTTACAGGTAGATACTTTACATGTGTAGTCGCAGTGTTTTGTGGTCATATTTCCTTGTGTTTGCACACGATTGAAAGCTATACATAGATTGGAAACAACTTTTTGAAATGGGATTACTGCTTATTTCAATGTAACGAAAAAGTGTTGCATGTGGCTTTTTAGGGGGGGTTGGGGTTTGTTGTTGTTTGGGTTTTTTGGGTACTGTGGCTACAACTGCACTTGGGCATTTGTAACATTCACTGGAAACTTTGATTTGCTCTTTGAGATCAGTGATAAAACTGCAACATCTAGGGAGTCTTTTTTTATTCTCCTTTTTGCAACAGGTAATTACAGTTTCAGATCAGAATTGGAAGCCCAGATGAAGGTTGAACTTGCCTCTGAAAAGGGTTTCTAGGCTTTTATGTGCAGTAATCACTAACATTTCCTGAACACTGTACAGCTTCATCATCTTTAATCCAATGCTTCCAGCTGCACCTTTCTTTTAATGTATTTTAATGTTGTTCTGAAAATACTTTGGGGAAAGTTAATTACTGTTATCTGTACTTGAGCATTTGAAATAATTGTTTCAAAAACTGGAAGTGGTCTTTTTACAACTAAAGAAAGAGGAAAATGCAGAAGGGTAAGATAAGGGCTGTTCTATCCTATGCTTACTTAGTGATCATGCAGTAAAATTATTGTTGGTTGCCAGTGAGCTTTTAGAATATTTTCTGTAAAGACCAGCAAGTGCAATATGAACTAACAACTTAAAGGAAAAAAAAAAAGAAAAAAGGGGACAAGTAAACAAAAATAACAAAGTGTTTTTTTTTTTTTTTTTAGCAAGTATCTGCTATGCTACAGTGTCAATTGTTGCTTTGTTTCTTTTTCCCAGGAAACAAATGCATTCATGATTAGTCTTGAAAACAAATCTCATTCGTGGTGAGATAAGTTTAACGTAAGTCTGCACAGTATGTCATCAAATTTGTAATGAATGCTTTTTTATATATAGTTTTGTAAGCAAACTGTGGCTTCTTATTTGGACTGTTCAAATGCACAGCCTCTTTTGAGACTGTGTGTTAGTACATTGTACATAAAGCTAAGTTTTCCTTGAGGATGATCTGCTGTGAAGTCTGCTAGAATTAGTCTCTCCGGATGAGGTTGGACAGCATTACTTAGCAAATGTGACAGGTTTAAATGTCTACTACAAATTAGGATAGGATCCTTGCAATAGTTTGATTTATGTTTTGTAGCCAAGCTCAAATTTTCAGAAGTAAAAATGAAAGGACACTCTGTTTGTAGGAACTATTTAGTCATCTGTATTGTTCTTTTGTGTGCATTAAATGTATCTGTTATAGGCTTTCTGCATATTTACAAGGGTTTTAAAACTTACTTTAAAAAAACTAACCTTCCTATAAATAATCTTCCAAAAAAAGTTGTTATTCTAGTTTGCTGTACCCCCACGACAACCACCAAAAAACCCAAAAATAAAATCCTCGGTAAAACTATGTTTTAAAGCACTTGTAATTGCAGAAGGTTATTTAAAATAGAATCAAAGGTAATGCCAGAAAAAAACTGAGGAAGTTGTAGAAGTAGTGGACATATTGACAAATGCAATATGCTGAAGGAATCGATACAAGTTCATTAAACAAAATTATCCATTTGTTTGGAAAAGTCCCTGAACAAGGCTAGTAGAAGCTGGGAGGTCTTTTAGAGAAGCGTGACAATGTGTTTGCCCTGCTCTTAAAGAATTCCCAGTTTATTTGCTGTTGTTCACCACCATAGATGCATATTGTGCTATGTGGGCCTTTGTGCAGATTGTGTAGTTTATTTTTTTGAGAATTTTTAAAATTTAAGTGTTCTGTTGCAATGTAAATGTTGTTCTTTTTCCGTCTAAGTAATCAGGTTAGTAAATTAACAATTTGAGGTTTTTTAAGATACTGACATAACTGGGGTGATAAGCAATATTGTTTCCCTGTTCTCTTTACTAGGCAGCGTTTTTGGTATAATGTGTATACAGTTTGAACAAATTTAAAAACAAATTGAGACAATTATCTCAGTGATGGTAAAATCTGACATTGATTTTGTAATTAGTAGCCAACGGTAACCTTATGAGATAGCCTTACTTTCTTTCTCCACTCCATATGGTGGAAGTTAAAGAAAACAGGTGGATTTTTTTAAATGGGACTTTCTAAAAAGCTACTTTCAAAGAGCAAGCATTTTTGAGTCTACATGTTAACTCTTACCTCTGTTTCTTCTTCCATATACTTTGGGGAAGATTTTCCACCTTTCTCAACTACTTTTATTTAAGAATGGTCAGTAAAAGTGGCCTTTAAACCAGGTGATAAAAATGGGGCTAGAGAGAAAGCTGATGATTTTTTTTTTTTTCACCTATGTGCAGGACAGACTATTCAGAATTGTCTTATTAATGTCTGAAGTAAAAAATAACCAGGTCAGTGGTCCACCATCTGCTTAGTGTGCACAACTGTCAACATATAACTTTTATAAACAATTTTCAGAAGAGAAAAAAAAATTCATTGATAGCTTTTAAGGGAAGGAACCTTCTAAACATCTGAAATGACATTTTCATTTCAAATACTATCCTGGAAATAAGTTAATACACTTCTAGCTGAAGGTGTGGACAATGCTGAATTGAACTAGTTGATCTACTGGATTTTCTGGAAGAGGTCTCTTGTTTATTAACAAAACTATAAGTATTTATAACTTTTTTAAATTTAGTTTACTAAGGTGTTGTCTGAGGTGTTTTGCTGGTTTGGATTTTGGTGGGTGGGGATTTTGTTCTTTTTTGATGGTCCGTGGGGTTTCTTTGAATCCAGGTTTTCTTTTGTAGGAGTCATGCTGTTTTCCCTTAAAACTGTAACTCTGTATGTAATGTTAATTTAGGAAATGTAATAGTTCTTTGCAACTTGAGACTTATATTTGTTTGTGTCATTGTAAATGTACTACTAAATAACTTTATGTGGAACTGCTTCACAGCCTTGTAATGAAGTCATTTATAACACTACAAACTTAAGTGTGTCTGTTGGAAGTAAAAGCACTAATTGTTTAGCTGTCTTTTCCCAATGAGTATAAAAACCTGAATTACTTTAATTAGTAGATTGTTTTGAACAAAGCCTCCATGTTTAAAGCAGAATGCTTTAAGAAGATGGAAGTTGTAATTTAGTTTTTTGTTAAGATTATGAATACCTGTGTGTTGAGTCAGTGAGTTGAATATTTTTATTATGATTCCATGAAGGGTATTTGTTTTTAAGGCATGTTAGAGCTTGTCACATACCATTAATTTTAACAATCAGTTTTATGCTTGCTGTTTATAGGCAGCACGTGGTACTGTAAACCCCAGTTTCTGCACTATATCAAGGCACATAAAATGTATTGAAATAGTATTTAAATGTAAATAAAGAAATATTTAGGGCCTGTTGGTGCTGTAATCAACAGACAGTTTCTGGATAATTGCATCTGAGTAAACTAACCTTATAATGCTTCTATTTGTTTTTGCTTCTGCTTTGAGTGTAGAACATGACACTTAAATATTTGAGAATCTGGAAGACTGATAGTAGTTTCTGCAGGTAGACTTTCTTTCTTTGTGTTCTTGGCTTCAAATAGTGATTGCATAGCTGGAGTTTGCAGTCAGGGGCTGGGGCTGAATTTTGTGCTTTTCTTTTTAAATATACTTTGATATTTTTTTTTAAAGTGTAGAAAGAAAAGATTGTATTTGCAGAGAGAAGGTGGATAGGTCTAAGTACAGATAAAAGTTTGCTTTGATACTCATCATTATTTAAAAAAGAATTTTCAGTAGATAGGTCAGAAACCCCAAGTGCTACTCTTTGGCAGGTATTTTTGAAAACTTTGTTTGCCCTGCAAATCAAGTCCCTATATTTAGTTTGAACTTAAACGTGCTATGGTGTGCCCGCTCATACATACTGACCTATTGATCTTTCTTTCCTAACTGTTAAAAATACCTGTCCTAAAATTTCTTTCTATGGGCTCATTACTCCCATTTTCTTTCTGTGCCTGTTACTCTGAACAACAATAGTGGTGTATCTGTGATGATGCAAGAACATAATCAAGATCAGTAGTTAGAGGCTATGGAGTTCATTAGACCAAGTGACACAGCTGAGAAGTGACAAGCTCTTGATCACAAATGCCTTTGTTAAGGTCTGAAATTAAAACATCAGTATTCAAAGCTAAATAGAAGGTGAAGACTGTTGCACAGAATGCAATTAAATATGGATCAATTTTATAAAGGAAAGGTAGCCCCTAGGAGGAGAGGTGGGAGAAGAGTAGACAGGGTGTTCTTGGTGGAAGACATGAAAAAACAGTTGCCTCCTGAAGGGAAGAGACAGACAGTTTATATCTGGTGCAATGTGAGTTGGCTGTGGAGGGAGAGATCATACCGAGCCCATAACTTCTATTTTATGGCCCATTGGATGTATTTGGTATCTAGTAGAGTTATGAATTTTAGCTGTTATGTCAGTTTAATTGCCTGTAAAACTGCATCCTCCATCCCAAAGCTTGTATTTGAGAAGTGGTGTGTGTGATTTCCTTGAGGCTGTCCTGAGAGATTAGAGGTGAAGCAACTGTTTTATGAGAAGTGTCCTTCTACTTATACCTGGCTGGTTTTGTCTGCACTCAATTGTCTGCATAAAACATTCGTTCATGCTTACTTACTGTTCTTATAAATATCCTAAAATAGGCATACAGGATGTTCTAGTAAAGTAAGAACATTTTTTTGAGCCGAGGCATTTGTTTTTCAAAATCTATATACAAAACTTGCTTATTAAGAATAAAGTGGGATGTATTTATGAAATGCCACCGTTTCCTTTGGTATTTAACTGACTGAAAATTATTCTTGTTGCTTAGAATTTTTGTCTTCTAATTCCCAAGCATCTAATTTCTACCATTTGTCACCTGAATACTTTACCAGGTCCTGTTCTGTGAGAGAGTTCCTGAGATGTAATTTGAAAGATCAAAAAGTCAGTACCATGTCTGAAATAAAATAATGTTGTTAATCAGTAGGGAAGGGAGGTGTTTGTGTTTTTTGAAATAAAAATGATGAGGTTTAGTAAGTCTCATTTCACGGAGTATGATGTAAGCTTTCTAAATTGAGAACTGTTAACCTAGGTGGTTTTTCTCTGGGTGCCCACACATGAATTGCTCACTCTGCCTTTTATGTTGAGCAGCTTATTGGTTGTAAGGGGATAGGAGATGAACAGTTTCTCTGGGAGGAATAAACCCCCTCATCTTTCCATGGCTGTAACAGGTATGGGTTTCTATGTGGTCTGGGTTTTTTTGTTTTATTTATCCTCAAATATAAAATATGGCAGATATGCATATAGGATATCAAGAGCCTAATTTTGCTTCTGTTAAAAGAACATGGACATGCCGGGTGTTGGCATTGATACCAGGACAGGTTAAAGGTAGAGTTGTACTCTGGCACACCTTGTTATGCTCCTTTGAGCTTGGGAGTGATCTGGAGGGCTCCCATTACTTTAGCGGCAGAAAAGAGAGGAGAGGACAAACAAGTGCTGAAGGAGGAGTGAGGAAGCTGAAATGAAGAAGCTTAAAGAAGAAATAAAAGGCTTGTCTTGTTTGGTTCTTAGTTTAGAAATTGGGATTTATTGATGTTGGGCAATAGCTACCTGGAGACAATTTACAGGTCTGCTAGGAATTCTTTTGATCCTCTAAGGGACTATAACTAATCACACAATACCCATATCTCAGCATACTGAGTCTCGACCATCTTGAAAAATACTCCGTTTGCCTCTTTCAGAAGCACTGTGCAGAAGATTAAAGCTCGAGGTGGGAGTGAAAGTCAGAGCTTGCTATCAAATAAAAGTTGATGTCACTATGGGCAATCCAAGGAATGAGAAGAGCAGGAGTTATCTTTACAATGCATACACTGGATACGTTAGCACTTACAGTTTATAATGAAAAATATATCAAACCACTTAGTTTTTTGCAATGTTTTTATTCTAAGGTTGTGGGAGAAGTTGATAGCATATAGTGAATTTTGGATTGATTTTTCACTTTGGGAAAATCTTCAGTGGAAAACATAAGACATATTGAAAAAAAAAAAGGTACTATGAAGAAAGGTGTTTTCTTATGAAGGCTTAAAAGTCCATCTTGAGGCGGTTTCTTTGGAGTTCTGTGGATCGTGAAACTACATCCTGAATAAAGCATAGTTCTCTGCAATGGTAGTTTGCATGACTTGTTGGAGGCTGACCAGTGGAATGCAATTTGGACTTGTTTTTCTCTGCGCTTGAAATATTTTTTTTAAATACACTGGTTTTCCTGCAATTTGTGTTGTCATTTATGATGTTCATATTTTAAATATATTTAAATAACTGCACATACTTCATTTAAATCAATGGATGATCTGTATGATCCCTGAAAACATCTTTCACTTCTGAGAGTGCATGCAAAATGATTATATAAGCAACTGTATTTGTTTACTTTATATACACTTACATCTTTCGTTTGCCTTTCAATGTGGGTTATTTCACCTTCTAATAAAAATAATGCTGATCACTACATTGTAATAGGAGAGAGGAAGTCTAGCGTGGGTAACTAGTTTAATGAAATATAAGGTCTAGGAATGGTGACTACTTGGCCAGTTCTTAGAGTGGAGAGCAAGGATATGTGGTGAGGCTGGTACTGTCATGTGTGCATAAACCTTCAAGAAGAAGGTAAACAATGAGGTGAGAAAATCTGATGATACTAACTTGATCCCCCATCTTAACTATTCAGTATGATTAACTGTAGAATCACTGTAGAAGTCCAAATCATTAGGCAATAAAGTGACAGATAAATCTACATGGATAAATCTGAAGTTACACATGTGAAGAGAAGTAATAAAAATTTCCCATCAAAACAATGGGTTTTGCACAGTTGCATGAAAAGATCAGATGGATGATCAGTTGTGGTCAAGAAGTAAATTGCATGTTAGGAGCTGTTGGGAAAGAACAAAGCAGAGAACTCTGTAAAGATCCACTGTGCAGTTCAGTTTCCCTCATCCTACAGGGTATAGTGGAGCTGAGAAAGTTTCAGAGAAAGGGCTGAGTCATCAGGACAAGGAATGAAGATTAAACTCTTCAGCCTGGAAAAGAGATGATGACTAAAGTGGTCTCTGATAATAATCTGGAAAATCACAATTTGTTTAAAGGAGGAGAAAGTGATTAACAGTCCATTGTCTCTTCCAGTGCAAGAACTCAGGATGTTAAATTAAGCCAGTAGGAACTAGATTGCAAACAAACAAAAGAAGGTGATTTTTTTCATGGATGGGTAGTGGAAATACTGGAGTTGCTTTGCTCTAAGATGCTGTAGATGCTAGAAGTAGACATGTGAAAAAAATACTAGGCTCTTTCAATAAAGAGGTTCATCACTGAGAGTTCGTGAATGGAACAGACATCTGAGGAAAAACACTGATGTGAAAACAGCTGGGGGCTGAAAGAGTACTGCATGCAGTTGTTGTGCTTTTCCTCTTCCTTGGACACTTTTTTATGGCACTTGTAGTCCGAATAATGGATATTTGGTCTAATACACCTGTTGTCTTGGAAATACTACATGTTGGTTTTATGTCAAATACGCCTGGGATCAGACATACCAGACTTCACAGGATTGCCGTGATCTGTCTAGGGGCATATCTATGGTCAGGGCATCTGGACACTGAAATCTAGAGGTGATGGTTGTTTGCGGGATCTCTTCGTAGCCGGTAGCTATGTTACCGTCAACGTAATGGTAGAGACACTGATCACTCAGGTACTGACTTTGCTGTTAAGTGGTGATATCATACTATGCTGGTTAAAATGCTGCTTTATTGCAATTCCAGTTTATTATATTCTGAAATCTAAGTGTTCTATCATTGGAAATAAAACAAACAGAAGACAAACTATGCAGCATTGCTGACAGTTCAGTCCAGTCAGTACTGAAAGCTACTGTATAAAGTACACTAAAGTTATAGTAGTTATGTAAGTCATAAAATCATTTAAACTGTAGAATTGTTACAGTATGAGAAATGTACAGTTCTGGGCTTCTCAGTAGAAGAGACATGCACATACTGTAGAAAGTCCAATGGAAGGCCACAAAGATTAAGGGACTAGAGCATCTCTCAAATGAGGAAAGGCTGAAAGAGCTGAGACTGTTCAGCCTGGAGAAGGCTCAGGAGGAATCTTAACAGGGTGCAAAGACGACTGTGCCAGACTTTTCAGTGGTGCCCCGTGACAGAAGCAGAGGCAATGGGCACAGACTGACACGCAGGAAGTTCCCCCTGAATATCAATCAGGAAACACTTTTTCACTGTGCAGGTGACTGAGCACAGCCACAGCTTGCCCAGAGAGGCTGTGGCGTCTCCATCTTTAGAGATACTCAAAAGCTATCTGGACACAGTCCTGGGCAACTGGCTTTAGGTGGCCCTGCTTGAGCTGGGGGATTGGACTAGATGCCCTCCAGCAGTCCCTTCCAACCTCAACCATTTGTGATTTTGTGGAAAACTTCAGCCAAACATGGAGCCAAGTGTAATTATTTATAAGTAAAAGTATTGGATTACCTCAAATTGATTTGATTGGGTGTTTACAAGTTGTGGTTTTTTGATGGGGAGAGTCACTGTAAAATAAAACTATGATCTTTTATCTTCAATAATAAAGATACAAAGCTGTTACTGACTGCTCTATTCAACACT
The DNA here is from genome assembly GCF_965140245.1 of Athene noctua. Classification (NCBI taxonomy): domain Eukaryota; kingdom Metazoa; phylum Chordata; class Aves; order Strigiformes; family Strigidae; genus Athene; species Athene noctua. Next base: position 36,833,409 of record NC_134040.1, read on the forward strand.
GTTTATGTGCATTGGCAACACATTATTTAAAAGTACAGTCGTCATCAAAGCTGCTAATAACTTGAGCCACTTGTAATATGTCTTCATAAAGTTCTAGATAGCTTGGTTTTTTAAATTGATATATTTTGACTGTCAGTCAGAGACTAACAGAAGAAACAGTCTTGGTCTCTATCTTGAAATGTGAATTATGTCAAGGTGTTCTTATTTAAGGTTCATGTTTCACAAGAGCAGTCCAGTAACACCAGAGGTAAAGAAAGTTTGGCTGGAATTCATTGCATGCCTGATACTCACGTGACCCAAATTCAGAATAACGAGCAGGTAATAAAGCCACAATAAACTGCTTTTTGAACTAATAAGGGAAATTTTAAAAAAAATTAATTAAATTATGGCAATTAAAGAATGATGGCTTTACAGCAAAGGGTGTAAGTTACCAAATGAAAATACTCCAGGTATATATTTCTTCTCCATTTCCTTTTTCTTAAGTTTGTCTATCACTTTGGATCATCTCTTCCTTAATCACTTTCTCACAAATAGGTACTCTGTTTTGGAATTAAATAAACACCTGAACTGTGGAAAGATTTAAAGTCTGTGAGGAAAATATAAACTGACTTAATTAAAGGAAACTTGCACTGTCCAAAATATCCCTTTTGTGAACTTATGTGGAGCATTGTGCAGAGTTGCCTTTAGTTGCCTTTATCTATCCCTTAGAGAGTGGAGAGGGGTCATAGTGCCTCACAATTTCTGAATTTCTTCATGTCAGGATGCATTGGTCAGGCACATGGTGTGACTGTCCTCTCCCTGTTACGGTTTAGTGGCAAGCATCCTCTAGCTTTTCAGCAAGCTGTTTTAAAAGCACAAAGACCTTAAGCTTCCAAATTTAGCTGGAACTGCCAGGGAGTCAAGGGAGTTGTTATGGCTGTGGGCCGAATGTATTGTATTCAGCACGCACGGCTTGCCCTCCGCTCTTCCTTACTCATGAACTCTCTGTATGACTCTTTCATGCCTGTCATATTTTGGGGACTGCCAACAGCAACCATTTCTGCTTGCTACGAGTCTCTTCTTAAGCAGAAATTCTTGGAGCTAAATTAATTTCAGCATGGGTTTAATAGCATGGGACTCAGTGCAACCCAGAAAACTTTGTTTCTTACCTTCTTGATTACAGGGGCTGCACAGCCCGTTTTGAGACCTTGTGTCACGGAACCATTGTTCCCCGTTGTCTACTCAGCTCCTGGGGTTTTGTCTACTTCCTTCTTACTTGCATACTGAAGTATACTTATATTCGTGACAGTGGTCTTCCTGCCACCACCCCTGCATCACAAACAGGATTTTGTACTGCCTATTGGTCCCATTCCAGTGATTCCCTGTCGCCCTTATTCTAGCAGTTCTCTGTCACATTTGTTCTTAATACCAAGGGGAGTATCATAGCGACAGAGTGCAATCATTGTCATCATAGCCTGGTTCTTCAGTCCTTTGGCAATCAGAGCTGGTAAAATCTTGCTTGGCACAGTTTTCCAGAGGAATATCAGATCTATATGTGTGTCCCCTTTCCACTGAGATCAATTTGGGCCTGGCTACTGGAGCTTGAAATGCTTCTATTTTTGCACTTGCTTGCACATTAAAGTCAAATGGCCAGAACTGTCCTAGCATTAAATATGATGTTCCTTTTAACTGAGTCTCACCAGCACAATATTGTTTGAGCTGAAATTTATACTGAATAGAAATGACCAAATAAAGCTTGTTAACCATTCAGGTAGAAGCTTCTCTTCTCATGCAGGGAGTGCAATGTGTACATCCATTGATTTATTTGTTGGGGTTTTTTAATAGTTTACTCACAATTGGAAACCTGTTATTTGAAATCATAACATGGTGGCTACCAATAAAGTTATTTTATACATGCTAAGTATCAAGAGAAACTCATCATCTGTTGTTAGTCAACTGTCCCAAAACCAGTAAAACATTTATTTTCACAAACACCTTGGTGAAATCTCATTTTCTTCCTCTAGCAGAAAATAAAATTGATTTCTACAAGATAGATTCTACCCTGCAGAGATATGTAAACCTCCCTGTATCAATGAGGCACAACGAACCTGGCAGAGAATGTGTCCCCAAGGAGCAACTGGTGGTCTTCCCATAGTTCTCGTTCCTTGAGCTTCCATAAGGAAGGGGGTAATTTATATAATCTGTTGTTTTGTTGTTTCATCTGAGCCGTTTTTTTTTTTAATGGAAGAGATGTAAGCTCTTGTGACTCTAATTTCAGCAAAGACATTTTGATTGTATCTCTTCCATGATGATGGTATTGCCACTTCAAGATTTAAGAAGCTTTGGCCCTGAAAAATTAGAAGTTTGGCTTAAGTCATGCACAACTTAAAAAAGCAACAAAAAGATCTTTGGAAAGCTTGTGATATTGTGGCTCCAGGAGCTGAGAGTTACTGAAAGTTATGCCAGATGTTGTGAGACTTGCAGTAAAACAGTAAAAATTGGCAGAATTCTTGCCAGTGGAGAGAAACATCCTTCATTGTCCAACTTTAAATATCCAAAGATAATGCATTTTACAAACACACAGTACTTGTAGCAATAAATGTTTTTGTATTCTGCCTTCCTTACTTCTCTGGTACTGCTGAAACTGGTAAAAGCTGTAATTAAGCTGTCATACCTAATTTTAAAATACAGTTAACTTTTAATTCTTATTTTAAGCTATTTTTGAAGTAAAAAGGCAATATATTGGGAACTGAGCCAGAGAATAATAACATGGTTTTTAAATGACAGCCAAAATGTGTAGAACAAAGGGGGAGAATTTTTTTTAAAAAGTATATTATCCAAGGTATGTGTTGTGATACAGCAGTAGAGTCTTGCACCAAAATATAACTTAAAAAAACTTAACTAATTCATCTCTGAACTGTATATAATTAACTTTTTATGTAGGAAGGGTAATTTGAGATTGTTTCAAGCTGTGTGTAGAATGTAGAAAGTGTTTCATTTTCATTCTTTAATTATGCCCATGCATAATAAACTAAGTGAATGTGGGGTGTGAATTAAAAGAATGTGTATTTGTACATTATTATTATTACTACTAATGCATTTTGAAACTGAAAAGAAAATTACTATTGGTTAGGTGTTCACATTTGTTAAAGGTAATGGTCTATTAAAAGTACTTGCTCTTCTGCAGGGCTTGTTCAGTGACGTAAGCCAACATTTTCCACAGTGAATACAGTTTAGTAGTATTATATTGTCGGCTTGAAGTTGGTATCTGGTAGCATTGCATGATGGATTAATCACAGTGGGTAGGGTGTTTTGTGAAAAAGATGATTTGAGTATCTTTCAGTGAGCTGACAGTTTGTAAAGGTGGTTGCAATGAACTCCCAGGTTACAGTCTGTCTGGAATAATTGAAGCACCTCATCAGATGCCCTGGAAGCATGTTTTTCTTTATCATGCAGCTTGGATTGTAGGCTTTGCGTTGCTTAATAGACATGGGGTGGGAATATTAACATAGCAGAAGAATATAGAATATTAAAGGAGATTTCAGATTGTTGAGTACTGCTTGCCACTATTTAAAGGGGTGTTTTTAATTCTGCAAATTATATGCTTGTGTGTGTCATGCAGTCATTCGTTAATACCTGAAAATTAGAACAATGTATTTTGCTCTGTTTGGTAATGGACACATTGATGTAGAAATGCACTGAAGTAAATTTAAGACTGTTAGCTTTTCTGTTTATGAATGAAATCACCCTGTCAAATCGTGGTGCTTTTTTCTTGTTCGTGTATATAAAATATATATATAAAAAGCTGTGCTTTAACTTTGGAGTGATGAACCTTATCTGTGCTAACACTGAAATAGCAAATGTAGATGGTAATGTTTATGGTGTACTCAAAAGCATGACCTGAGCACTTGCATGCATTATTGAGCTAGTGTCAATGTGACTAGCTCATTTGCCAGTACCAGTGAAGCTGTAAAAACTCAGGATCCTAGGCAAGCTGTACAGCTTGTGCTATTTTTAATGCCCTAGCACTTTGCTGCTATTGGTGTCAGAGCTAGTTAGGTTAACACTAGGCTATTGTTAATAGCATTATGTGTTGCAGACCTTTGGTCACACTGTAGGCGTGCCAAGAGATAGCGGCCATATCGTCATGCCTACTTGCCTCCTTCTAGCTCTCATCCTGGAAAACCAGCCTTCGATAGGAGTCTGAGGACACTGAGGTGTTCTGAGCCAGGTTTACACAGTCGGGATATAGGTATGTGGTGGAACCAGGAAAGAGTCCCTAATGAGGAGTAGGGGCTTCACTTCGCTTTTCATTCCTGCAAGTTAGGTACTTCACTCACTGAAAGCAGCCTTGTCGGTGCCCAGATACCTGGTCTTTCAGGTTTCCTCAGTCACCAACTTTTCCTCTAAGGCTTCCAGTGAAGGCATTAGATATGTCTTCTAGTAAGTGCTGGACAGGGATGACTTTGCACTTTGAAGGAGAGATGATATGGGTTCAAAATAATTTGATAAACTTCACCTGCTGCTACTAATCCCTGCAGGCAAATTTATCTATTGTCAATATTTTATTTAACAGCAAGTAAGAACTGAAACCAATTCTCATAATTTGCATTTTGAAAGGGTTTTTTTTTTTTATTTTTTGTTCCTAGCATAGTCTTTTGTGTTACTTTTGTGTGACTATAGTTTTATCCTTTTTAGTCATGTTTTGTTACCTTTCCACAAGGTAATTCCACACAATAATTCCACAAAATTTTTGTCTTTAACTTGTTTTTATTATAGGAATACTTATAAATCCAGGCAGAAAATAACTGATTTGAAAAGCATGACAAGTAGATTGGTATATGTAGCATCTCTACACTATAATGATTTCAATTTAGTTATTTCAAGTTTGCAAAAGTAAGCTTTAAAAAAAATAAACTGAAATTCACACACACACCTCACCCCCCACCCCCACTCCCACTTGCCTGTGGAGGCTTTTTCTGTCTTATTAGAAGAGTTTTTACTTTCTGTGGCATTTGTTTTTTCTACAATGCTATAGCTTTACTTTTCTGCTTACTGTTTTAACACAGAGGAATTGCTTGGAATGTCACTTCTAATTTTAACTGTCAGTTCTTGACTTGATGTAGCTAATGGCAGGTTTTTATATCCCCTCCCTGCCCCCAGCAACAAATCTCCTTTTGTAAAACCCTTTCATAATGACATGCTTCCTCCCCCCCACAATGGTACATCAAGTCAGATCTACAGGAATGCAAAAATAGATCAAACATGCCACTCCGACGGTTTTAAAAGTTCCTCAGTGCTCTCATTTTTTTAAAGTGTCTTTTTCTCCCCAGTCCAAGGAAAAATGACAGGCTAGAGTCTGAAATAAAGTAGTTACAAATTCTAGTTTCAATGTAATTTATCAGTTTGGTGCAGATAGTTAGAAACAACTGAAAAAATGTACCAATGTAATTTCAAATACCGTGTGTTTCCCTTGCTGCTGTAGAATGGTTTTTTGGGTTTTATGCTTTCAAATTCCAAAAATGTTATATCTTACTCTATCAGGAAACTTCTATATGCACTGTATGCTTCAGATTGCTCATGTATCTGAAGCTAGGTACTTGAATGATGGTTGCCAGTTTAATATCATTAAGGTTTTTTTTACATTAAAAGGAATTGGCTACAATTATGTAGGTCTGACTATGCAGTTAGCAAACACCTGCTCATATGCTTTGGTATGACTATCTCTTCAGTTTTAGGCGTGGACTCCACAGAAACAGGGGTATCTTCACTACTCTGATTTGAAACACGTGGCAGTTACAGTAGACAGTAGTGGATTTAGTAGTACTGTGGATTTACAAGAGCATACTGATAGCAAAGCTCATTCAATCATTTGACAAAGTGAATTGAAATGGTTTCTGCTAATTTTTGGTTTTAGTCACTTTTCTACTTTATCAGTTTTACTAGGATATTTAGGTTAGATTTATGAATCATTTAATTTCCTCTTCAAATCAGTGTTTTAAAACAGTTTCCTGATCTGAGTGGTGGTGGTATGCCTCTAGAATTTGTCAGAATTTTAAGAAAGATGTAATAGTGCAAGGCCTAGTTGTTGTTTGGCGTTTCATTGATCCAGTAAGTTTTTTGTAACAGTCAAAATTACCAATGGTAGGAAGAAAAAATAAAAATATGTTGGGTTGTAACACATTACTACAGATCTGATTTTGATCCTTTTTGCCATGCATAAAGGCCAGGTGATTGGAAGATACCCTTTTATTAAAATCAAAATTAGAAAAATAAAATAATAGCTAGTCCAAATAAACTCATATTATGTGCTTAAAGTAAGAGAGAAATTTTGGATCTGTTCAGGTGCTGAAAATCAAAGCTGATCTCTATCAGATACACATAATGGTTCCCTTGATTACATTTTTGTAATTTCATTTGTAAATAAATTTCTTGTTAGTTTTTTTTTGTGACAGAGCATAGCTCATCTAAATGATAAGTCTGCAATAATAGTAATTCTGAAGGTCTTCTTCTTAAGTTTTGTGTCAGGATGTGGGAGACGTTTTCCAGCAACACCTACTTCTCTTCTGGAAGCCTTATGCTCTTTCATCTTTTTTTCTTGTTTCCCTTGTTCCCTCTCACATACAGAAGAAATTAAATGCATATCCTCTGATCACTGTACTTGATTGTGTATCTTGGAAAAGCATTCAGATTAATTTGAAGTTGCAGCATTATTTCACTCCAGCTTTCACTCGTGTAAGATGTGGAGTAACTTGTCTCTAAAGAGGCTCTTACGCTGTAGCGTCTGCTGTCCTGAAACACAGAAAGCTTGAAATACTCTGAACCATCCTCTCTAGTGTTTGTAGTTACTGTTGTATGTCAACTACTTTGTGAGAGAAACCTTATACAAATTCTTGTTGATTATACAAATTCTTGTCGATAGTTATTTTTTGCTAACCATTTGCCAGTTTGTTTGTATTATACATATGTCTTTCATATATAAATCCAAAGTTCAAGCCTTGGCAGCTATAGCAAACTACATGGAAGCTGTTATTCTTCATTCCCAGCCTTTCTGAATACCTGACTTGTCTGAAAGCCATGCAACAGGGAGTTGCTTGTCTTTGTATACTGACAGGCTTCCACTTACTGCAGACATATGTTTTGGAGGAAACGTTAAGTCTAGGGAGTTGTCATGTTTGTACGTTTCATCCGTGGGCCGTGAATATCGGCAGAGGAGTTGAGCATTTTTTGGACAATCTGGATATAAGTCTTTCACAGACTCACAGCTGGGTGTTAAATTGTCTCAGACCTTTGTTAACTTCTGAAATGAACCCCTTCTTTTGGTCATAGCTTTTCTGAAAGACTGCCAGCTCTTGAAGGAATGGGCTGCATTACCTACTTTTCAGTTGAGGGTTATCTGGAAGACTGTATCAGTATTGAAATCTTGCTTCAAAATCTAAAGAATTAAAATAGTTATGAGCATCGTTGCAGTGCAGAACTCTAATTAGTCAGCTGTTTGTTGTTTTAATTATTGCCTAGTTTCCCAAGCTGACTTCAGCTGTTGCTCATAAAGACTTCCTGTATTTTACTTTCCCTAGTAGAATCTCAAAGAATGCCTCACATAACACCTGAGAATTTGCTCTGGTTTACCAAGTATGCTTAGCTTGCTGAATTATAAATAAAAAAGCTCCCAATGTAGCACTTTTATTTCTCCCCAAACTCACTGCACTGTTTCACTACTTTCCTTCCTTTTTTTCCTTTTTTAAACAATCAATTAGCTGTTCTTCAGTCTACAGGACAATACATCCATTTTTAGCCCAGCCCAGCCGGAATAATATTTCAAAGAAGTCAATGTACAAATGGTTTCTAAATAAGTCTGATTGCTTTTTCTTTGTCCATTAAACCTTCTCCCTTGACTTCTGGCATATTTCAATACAACATCATGTGCTTTTTTTCCCCCACTCCTCTGTTTTATTTTAACCTTTTGTCACCTCTGGATGTTGATTTATGCTTTGATACTGGTTTGGAGTATTCATTTAATAAGTGGTAAAAGGTGTGAGAGAGGGAATAAATATAGACCTTCTCCGGGAAATCCCTGTTAGACTTTCCAAAATGTTACCTGTTTGTTACTTGTGTTACTGTAGTCTTACAGTCTTACTCTATTAATTTTTCACTTTTTTGCTTGTGAAGAATAATGTAATTATTATGTAGGTAAAGGTTCTTTTTGTGAGAAACTTCAGGATCAAGTAATCCATTGAAAAATGAATGTTAAACTCTTGGCAAAAAGGTTTTCCGATTCTGACAGGCCAAATAACACGGCATAAATGCAGAGGAAGAGGTAGACAAGAAAGCTTGGATATGTAAGGCAGATGTTATAAATATGAACTTTTTTATTGGGTCATTCATTAAGTGTCAAATAGGTGGACCTAAAGTTTAGTCTTTTGGTAAAGTTGGCCTGCGATATGAAAGATTTTTCATCTTTAGAAACACTTGGAATAAAGAAGTACCTGAGGAAGGAATGTTAAAATAAGAATTTACATTAATCCCTGCAGAATCTCACTGAGGTAGAGAATGAGCTCTACAACATTCAAGTTGGGAACCTGAAATGAGGAAGTGTATGGGTGCATGTTCTAAGGGTTATTTGCTACCAGATGTTAGAGATAAAAAATGGATAATAAAAGTTTTAAGAGAAAAAAGATTAATTCTGAGGGAGTGATTGATAGCTTCGCTCTTCTGAAAAATGAGTCACACTTACTAAACTAAAAGAAGAGTCTGCATCTTCTCTGCAGAGCACTCACAAAAAATGATAGTGGTAATTTGTATCTTATTGCACTCTGAAATAGGTCCATATCACTTAATGTCATCGGAATTGTATAGCCAGAGACAACATCCAAAGTTTCAAGTGATGATAAAGACATCCCTTTTAAATAAAAATTGAAGAGAAATGCCTCCTGTAAGGTTACATGTTATTTCATTTGCTTGGAAGTATCCTACTCTTTGAATAGAATTTGACATTTAATTCAGCCTTATTAGTAAATATAGAAGTCAGCATAGGGTGGGCTTGCCTGATTTGCTTAGGAATGAGGTGGCACCTAAACTTTTGAATACCTACATTATGAAAAAAACCCTAACTACTGAGTTCCTTTTTACTTTGTTTCCTGCATGGTCTCTTCTAATAGTTCATTCTCATTATAGCTCATTGAGCTGAAGTAGGATGGCACAGATCAGTAATTAAAGAATGCCTGTATCCATCTGCCTAGTGACTATTGTGCTTTGTTGTCTGTATATCTACGTGTTGGGTTGGCTGTGAACAGCCAAACAGAAGGACTTCCCAGTGAGGTTCCAAATTCTAACGTTTTGTCATCTTTATGTCTCGCAGAGTTTTGAAGCCTCTGAAGTGGTAATCCTGGAGCGCTGCTGGGTTGTGGAGTTCAGGAGTAAAACAGATGTTTCAATAGTTCTCAGTAAGTAAGACATAGCTCAATATGTTCAGTGTGAATTTTTAATTTCTGTCAACAATAATGACACCCCCACCCCCTCGCATTGAAACTTTGCTAAAATCTTAGCTAAAATATATCCTATTGTTTGTTAGATGCATACATCTATATACTGTTTGTCTCTGAATTCATTCTGAAAAAGAAAATCCTAAAACCTGTTGTTTTACTTATTCTAAAATCAAGTGAAAAATCATAGGTCATCATCTTCCTCTGACAACAAAGGTTCTGTTTTCTTAGGTGTTATTTACAAAATGGGGTTTATGTTGATGCATAGCCAGCTCATCTTATTCTTGAACGATTAGTCATGGCGAATGTCCCTATTCAATAAGGGGTTTCCTGCTTTTGTCATCTCCTATCAACTCTTCATTAATAAAATTGTTAAAAAACAGTAGAAAAAAATTAGTTATTTCATAGACATCAGAATCATTATTTTACTGGAGATATTTTATGGGGAGAAATGCTGACAGAGTTTTTTCTGCAGGAACAATTTAAATAGCCATTGTGGTAGAAATTTTGTATGATGTGGATTCTTTCTGATACCATTGCAGAGTTTTGAAGTCACTTCATCAATTTGCCATTTTTTGTTAGCTGTAATGGCCTAATAGCAGTTTTGGTAAGCTAGTAAAACTAGGTACAGAGGACAGAAGGTCATTTGTGGGCTTGATGGCCAGCTTTACATTTAGTCGAAATTCCTACCTTCTCTTTTTTTATATACTCACTGAAATCTCCAGTACACTTCAAGGAAAATGGGGTATTAATTATGCTTTTTCCCTCACTTGTTGAAGTAATTCTAGTGTTTTGTCACATTTGAGAAGGCAGTGACTTCAAATGTATTTGTTGTGTGTTTTATCCTTTTCTCAGTAGTATTCTGGGGAATAGCTCAAATCATGCATCTTTAGTAGCAGAATTAAATTTTGTGTCTGGTGCCTGATGTTGAGGCACTGCATCAAAAAGGACTTCTTTCTGGATTTGGAAGCATTGCTTTGCCTAACTATAACAGTTGTATGATTACCATTGAGTCTCAAATTGAGACTTTTCCAGTTATGCCCTTATTGAGCCCAGTTCATTGATTGGAATCATCGGCTGTATGAAGTGGTGATGTTACAGTTTGAGTATAAATACAGTCATATCTGTTAGTTTCTGGCACTCCTTTTACAATGCTTGAACGTAATGCTACTGAACTGAACCAAGAATACAGTTGTAATTGCTGACAGGACTCTTTCAATTAGCTTTGAAGCCTGCAAACAGGACAGTTTCTGTGGCAACAAGACTGTCAGGTTTAAGTCCAAAAGCTGGGGAAGTAGACAGCAACAAATACTGAGTAAGCACTTCAGGCTGCCTGTGGAGAAAAATAGACTGTTAATATGTGTGGAGGAAAAAATATGCATGCATAGTTAGGAACAGAAATTGCTAGCTGAGAGATAGACAATCCAAAACAAAGTTTTTGTAGGCCAGTAGTGTGATTAGAGGTAAGGGTGGTATTCTGACCAGCCTTTAAAAACATATTAAAGGAGAAAAGAGAAAACAGTACAGAAAACTCCAGGTGTGAAGAGCCAACAAATGATGATGCTTAACTGGGGCACAAACAAAGGAATGCACCAGAATATAGAGAAAAGAACAAGACAGGTAGAGGAGAAATGGATTTCAAACTTGGCAATTTTCCTGTGCTGGAGAACAAGGACAACAGTCTGGCTGATGATTTGTTGAATGGGAAAAGAAAAAGAAAGCCAGGCTATTATGAGGTATTAGAACAAAACTGAAGACAAATGAAGATGATATACTGTGTACTGAGTGTGGATAAAATACCGAAAGAAGTGAAATAATAATCCATGTACTGTAGGAGAGAAAAAAATTCAGAAGACAAAACGGGGGAGAAAAGCAAAACTCAGGAACTAAGACGACAGATCTTTGTCAATGGGGGATTTGATCATGAAAACCTAGCTGCATTGTCAGAAGAATATACCCGCTGGTTGTTGGAGGCCAAAAAATGCTCTAAAATGTCTATCTGGGGCTTTAAAGGATTCAGATGGAAGCAGGATAGGAAGACATACCTGCTGATAATATCAAATTTCTTGTGGAACAGACAGAGGAGATCTGTGCCAGATCACAGCAGAAGCTCTAAGGAAGGAGGTAGAGTTGATCCACAACTTGTGGAGTGGCTAGGAGGAGACATTTTCTTCATCTTGCAGCCTGCAAAAAATCAGCTGGGTGTTCAAGTTGGAACATGGAAGGGGCATTTGGAGTGACCTTTTGGCCAATTATCTCCATCTTTCTCTGAGTGGTGGGTTGAATCCTAGGAGACATGAGTAAGAGTGAGAAATCAAGATTAATTGGGATATTTAAGAAAAGAATGTAATATAGGGCAGTGGAGTAAACATGGAAGGAAAAACAAGGACGTTTTCGTGCAACATCTAGTGATACTGTGGAGCTGATCATTGCCTCAGGGTGGCATGGGCACTGAATCATAATGGGAGTACAGAAGGAGTCAGGCAGTCGCAGCAGATAATCCTGTCAGTGCTCCCAAGTGTAGTGCTCCCAAAGGTTTCTAAGCGGACCATGAAAGGAAGCGGAAGGATTTGTTAGGTGAACTATCATTCTGTATTGTGGCTGGTTGCTTGCGTGCCCTCATAACGTGAATTAGTTGATATTAGCAGAACAGATCAGACACTGGTGTGAGATGGATCTGATTGGAGGTGGCAGTTTACAGGAGTGTGATACATTCCTTAAATCCTGGAAGGTATGATAAGAAGAACATTTCAACTCTTTTGTCCAAAAAGATCTTAAACCTGGAAACTGCTGCTGTGGACTGAAACATTTGAGCAGTGCAAATGTTAATTGCCTTGCCTTGGATTCTCCTGAGTAATAACCACTGTGTTTGTGCCATCTAAGCTTGTACCCCGTACAATACAAACAGACATTGTAGCCTCACCAGACACAGAAATATATAATCATACCTATTGTGATGGTTTGACTCTGGCTAAATGCCAGGTATCCACCAAGTCGCTCTATCACTTCCACCCCCCACCCCACCCCCCCCCTTCCCTTTGTTTTCTCAAGAGGGGAAAGAAGATAAACTAACCCTTGTGGGTGAAACAAAAGCAGTTTTAATATAAGCAAAGCGAAGCAAAAGCCCGCGCGCGGAAGCAAAAGCAAACAGATTTATTCTCTACTTCCCATGAAGAGGCGCTGTCGGGCCTTCTCTGGAAGCAGGGCTCCAATACGCGGAGTGGTTGCCTCGGAGGACCAAGGGTGACCCCACCCCCTTCCTCCTTTCTCCCAGCTTTATACTAAGCAGACGTCATATGATATGGAATATCCCTTTGGTCGGTTTGGGTCAGCTGTCCTGGCTGTGTCCCCTCCCAAGATCTTGCCCACCCCGTCCCTCTGGGGGAAATATCAGAAAGAGCCTTGGTGCTGTGTAAGCACCGCTCAGCAGCAGCCGCGACACCAGGGTGCTGACAACACCCTGCCAGCTCCCAGCATAAACCACAGCACCGTGAGGGCTGCTATAGGGGAAAACCGATTCCAGTTCAGCCAGACCCAATACACCTATTTAGAGAATAGCTGTGTGTCTGCTGGATCTTATAAACCCTGTAGTTACTCTGCTGGATTTACGTGCCCAGGTGGTGGCGGTGGGGGTGGCTGAACCCTCCTGGTGGCAACTTGGGTAAAGTGTATTTCAGAAGGAGAAAAAACACTTCCTAGCAGTGAGGAGTGAGGACTAAAAAATAGGGAGAAACAGCCATGCGAACACTAGAGTGAGAGAAGATGGAGGGGAGGAGGGAGGTTCTCCAGGTACTTGAGCAGAGATTCCCCTGCAGCTCCTGGAGAGACCCCAGTGGAGCAGGTATTTCCCTGCTGCCTGTGGAGAGGCCGTGCTGCAACCTGCCTAAAGTGGGAGGAGGAAGGAACAGCAGAGAGAAGCTGTTATAGACTGACCATACCCCCACCCCCCCCACCCCCCCCCACCCCTGCCTTCAAACCTCCATGCTGTTTGGTGTGCAGGGAAGGTAGAGGAGTCAGGAGTGAAATTGAGCCTGGGAAAACGTAGGGAGTAGAGGTGGGGGGGGGGGGGGAAGGCTTTTTTTCTCCCTAGTCAGCACTCTTCTAATTTGCAATAAATTAAATAATTTTTCCCAGAAGATGAGTCTGTTTTGCCCATGATGGTAATTGGAAAGTGATCCCCCTGTCTTAATCTCAACTCATGAGCTGGTGCTTCTTTTCCCTTCCAGCCCTGTTGAGGATGGGGAGTGAGTGAGCAGCTGGGCGGGTGGCTGACAGCTGGCCAAGGTCAACACACCACCCTGAATTTGCATCAGGCTTTTAAGTGTTCTGTCCACTTCCAGATGTGTCAGTGTTTGAGCGGAAGATGCAAGAGATCACAACCAGGAACAACAAAGTTGTGTTAACTTTGGTAGCTTTTGATCACTGTTAGTTTCTCTGGAATAGGGCAATTAGAGCTGGGTGGCTAAATGTCTGAACCTGTCCCAAGAGCCTTCTGAAGCTGACCACTGTGTTGTTTTGTACAGAGCCTTGTGTGGATGATGGCAAAGAACTCTCTGCCTCCTTTCCTCCATGTGGTGATGTACAACAAAAAATTAGGAATGAACACAGGGGACACAAGCACAGTGAAATGAAATTAGATGTGAGAGATAGCACTCAAGGACTGCCTTCTGTTAATCTGTAAATGTCTTCTGTTTTTCAGGGTAAGAGATTCCTTTAAGACTGTATTAACTGCGTTAGTGTGTGTGCTCCCTTAGTGAGAACTAGGAAGGTAAGAGCTCTAACACCCAGGTAGGGCTGGTGAGGTGTGAAGAGGAAGGGAGAGAACAGAGGAGTAAGACAGAACTTTTAATGTAAGGTCACAGTCATCTGAAACATATTGCAGAGTATCAGGAAAAAATAAGAAGGCCTGTATATAGGAATACCCTGAAGACTGCAAGCCTTCCCTTTTGCTGTTTGTAGTATAAAAGCCACCCAACTTGGAACTTTTAGTTTCCTTCAGTAGTAGTGGCTTGGAAAGGCAGGTTGATATCACTCCCTCTTTTAGAGATGGAATAACTGAGGCATATGCTAAGGTTACCCTTGCAGACCTAGGCAAACAATCAAGATCTCTGAGTTCTGCCTTTTTTTAAGGTAGACTGATGGTCCAGCCAATGATGTGATATACTTGCTTTCAGCAAAAGCAGTCTACTGCTTAGCAAAGGCCTCTCTTATGACTTTGGATGAATGTTGGAGTATTTCTGTTCAGTGATCTTGAGATACCACTGTGGTTTTTAAATATTTGTGTGGTCTGCCTTGCTTCCAGCCTAGGTGTGGTATTTATTTAATGAAAAGGGAGACGCAATGTGGCATGTGTGAAAGCCTGCAGGTATTAAAAGAAACAAAATATTATGCTGCAGTAGTCAACCTGGGGTATCACACTATATTAATTTCAAATACCTCAGGCTCTTTGTGAGCTTCTGTGGGGACTTAAATGGAGATTATAATGGTAACTTATATAAGTTTATTCCAGCATTGCAAAATTAAAAAAAAAATCCCAACACTGAAGATAAAATTTTTAATTAAATTCTTTATCTTTGATTGAAAATTTAACTTCTGAAGAAAGATGAACATAGCATCATGAGTAACCATGGCATGATTTCATCACTACTAATTTGAACATGAAGTGCATCAGCATATAGAATTCAATCAGCTTTGTGAATTAAAAGCCTCTGATGTCTGTATTAGAAATATCCTGCGGATATAATTTACGTATCAAATCTTCCATTCTACTTTTGTTACAGCATATGGTGGTTAGCTGTGATGGTGCTTTATATTTTAGAGTGTCAGTGGCTTATTGATATTCCCAACCATTTCCCACTGCTGAGAATTACTTTTTGCTAGTGTGTGTAAAAAGAGAGAGACAACCTTTAACCTTTTGAACTTTCTTACTTTGCATATTGGCATAGGAGAAAAAACAGTGATCCTCTAGAAAAGGAGAGGCTGTCATCCTAGACACTGACCATGTGCTTTATACATGTTTTTATTTAAATCCTGCCAGTAATTTCCTTTTTACCGTGTTCAACGTGATTTTATGCTTATAACGCTCATCAATGAAAATAAGGGAAGCCATAGAGTCAGTCTTCCTGTCACTTTTACATATTTAGTAAAATAAAACAATAAAGCCTCTTAAGAAAAAAAAAAATCAATAACAAATGAAAATGCTTTAAGACCAAAGTGTTCCCCCACGCTACCCTTGAAAATGTTTGTTTTATTATTTTGTATTTTAAAAGCCTTTCCATTGAAACTGCAGCCTTTTGAAAGACAAGGGTCAACTCCAGTAACTGCCTACAGATTCTGAGTGACTAATTTTTTTTTTTTTTTTTTTTCTGACTTCACAGAAACTCAGGTTTTGGTGTAAGAGATTATGATAAAAGTTACAGTTAAGTACACTTTAAAAAATTGACGGACATCATTGAGACATTTTTAAGAGGAAATTTATTTTCACTTTAGAAACAACTGAAATATCGAAGTACTTGTAGAGAAAAGAGGCAATTGCTATTGTTAAATTGAAAAATTTGGGAAATTTAAGTTTTATTACAAAATAATGGGAACAGAAAAAGGTTATCTGAGGATGGTAGGACTAACACCAAAATACACTTCTGACTTTAGACAGCTGGGTTAGAGTAGAAAAGGCTTTCCAGTGCCACTGGGGATATCTCAGCTTCTCATTATGATGTTTCTTTGTTTTACAGCTGTCCTGTTTGAGCAGGGGGGTTGAATTCTTTATTTGAGCTGCAGAAGCCCTGTGAAACCGTAACTTTCTATACTGGCTTCTGTGAGAGAAAGGCTTGTTGAGATCACGCTTCAGTAAGAGTTGGTGAACAGAGTCCTGATCGGAAAGGCTCTGTGAACAAACGTGTTTGCTTTCCACTGCTTCCTCAGCTCTTCCCTCCAGTTGAGTCTCTGATAGTGAAATAAGGAAAAGAAGCAAGGTGGTCAAGCTGCTGGAAGGGCTGCTAAGTACCTGCTAGTGAGGTATCTCCACTTAAGAAGGTACCTGAAGCAGTACAGCCCCTGGACCACGTTAGTATTCTGTAACGTCAGTGTAAGTGATGTCTCTATTTCTGCTCACTTTGTGTGTCAAGGGATGGGAAGTCAAGGGTTTGAACACAGTTACACAGTGTGAAAGTTGGGGTTTCTAGACCACAAAACTTCCTTCAAAATATGTGTATAGCAACATTATTGGCCAAGTGCATGTGAGTTTGTATAGTCTCGAGTGCTATATCCACCTGCTATAGAGTGAACACAGAATGCTCTGCTACAGAAACTCTTCTCACAGACTTCACCAACGATGCCTTAGTGCTGGCTTGCTTTTGCAGCATTATCCAAGTGCCACTTGCGTTATCCAAGTGTCAGTGCTAACATTTAGAGATCACTTTGTGTGTTAGAATTAGTAATATTTTACTTTTCTTTTTTTTTCCCCCTCATGAGGCTAGTATATGTGACCATTGATTTATTTTCAACTGGACAGATCAAAACTGAACTAAAAGGGTAGAGAAATGAGAAAAAACATTCTGATAGCTGGTTATTTATTGCAACTGCAGACTAGTGTTTAATGGCAAATATGAAGAGCATGTTTGACATTTTTAGATTTACTCTTGTAGTAGTGTAAGTAATACAGTAGTAGTACTCTTAAGCACTCTGCTAGGTTCCAGGAAACAAATGAGATAGCTTGGGAAAAGCTGAGGACAAAGCTTTGGAAAATGTTGATTTATAGATAGATAGTGATTTCAATTAGATGTCTACAAATCTATTGTCAGGACAAAACTATGGGGTAGCTGTAAGTTACATCAGTATCCCAGTGTCTGATTTCAAAGTCTTTCTCTTTCTTTCTGTTTTTTGAGTTTATGCAAGCTATCAAAAGGTCCTACGTTGGTTCTTGTAGCTATGTAGACCTTCAGCTCAAGAAGAAGAGATAAAGATAGAACTACATATCATGGTGCTTTGAATTTAGGGCTAGCAAGTTGAATGATGCAAATAAAATCATTGTAGTTTACTGTGTGAATGTCTTCCCAGGGTTTATGCCACTGAACTTGAAACCCCACTGGGGATGTCCAGTACTAAGATCAAAATTTCTGTTCTGCTATTGCAGATTCCCAAGCAGATAGCAAATTTTCTTCATATTGTATGTTCCTAAATCTTACATGTCCTCTTATTAAAAAATTATATCATATATAACAGTATGCATTCTTAGTTTTACTTCTTGTTGAAGTCAATAGTAAATGTTCTCAAAAGTTCAGGATTTTTTTCCAAAACTAACTTACGGTAACTCTTGTCAGCAATAACAGCATAACAGAGGATATTTCTATACTTGTATTTTCTACAGTAGCTCCTTAATTGTAAAGTATAAAGTGCTTTTGGCCACCCATAAAATACTCCCAAGTTTAGGATGTTTCAATACAAACATAATTCTGCTGATATGTCCACCACTCACTTGAGGCCTTCATTACATTTGTGGGTTTGTTAAATTTTATTTTCAGAAAGACTCATTTCAGCTAAGTTCTGTCTCCCTACAGAAACTTGGAATTAAGTGTCTGAGTTTGTTAGTGTTTACTGTGTGCAGCTGATTCAAAATAATAGTCAACATAATCTGGGAGAGAAGAGCAAGGGGATTATGATCTTTATTATATAAATAAATCTGTGTGTTCCTTTATTGCAACAGACATTTTGTCCAGTGTGCGATTTGGACATTGTTTGTGTTTCTTCTAGTATGTGAACTTGTACATGAACATTACATTCATTGAAAGTGTACAGGAAATATATAACTTACAACTGTTTGTTCTGCAGAATAAAACTTTCTACATTTGAAGTGATTAATATTTTTCAGGTATTATCATATGCTTTTCAGAATTTTATTTAGCTGTCAGAGTACTCCAAAGATCTAAATATAGCAGACTGTAGTGTTTTGAAGTGATCGTTTGGAATGAATTTCCAGATCTCAAAACTGGCACCTGTTAGATCAGAATACAGTGAATTATGCCCACTCCTACTGCATTTTACTATCTTTCTGTTTCTATGCATGTTAAGGGTGATTCAGTATGCCTTTTGTGCTTGACAGTCTGATTTCCACAGCTAAGAGGTAAATATAGATAGCATGATTTCAATTGCAAAACAGAGATTTCCTCCCAAAGCAGGTGGTTTTTATCTAGCTAGTGGTAGGATGTTGCAAGGCAAGATCACTGTTCCTATTTACATTTAAAAATAAAGAGCAAAAAGGAGAACACCTTGATATATTTGTATTTAGGTTGCTAAGAGTTGGCTGACAGCCTTTTCTTAGTTAAGTTATCTTGGATATCCGAACTGTTTTTATTAAAATTGTCTGTGCTTTTAAAAGCTGAATTGTATAAGCAGGTGTTTTGCATGCCTGTAATTTTTTTTTTTTTTTTAAATTAGAATGACTGCTAGTTAATTTCAATCTTGATGCTGGTTGACTACATGCCTCTTTTTTTTGCTTTTCTTTTTTCACTCGTAGCTCTAAAATACTGTGAAATGAAACCAAACTTCTGAATCAGAGGTCAGTGACAGAAGGGAGCAGACCACTGTGCTGTTGCAGATCTTACCAGATCAGCAGAAAAGTTATGACCTCTTCTAATTACCAATGTTTTTGAAGGTTACTGGCCTCACGAATCAGATGCAGTAGAAGATCATGTGAGAGCTTACAGCTGAAACTTCTATGTATCTAAATTAATCTTTGACAAACAGTAAACCTCATCTTGTTCAGGTTCGGCCACTCAAGTAATATTTTATGTGTAAACAAGGATCTGATGAACTCTGCAGCTCCCTTGGATTTTAAATATTCTTGTCTCAGGAAATGAATACCTGGTTTTCTGACTGAGCCAGGCTAGAGTCAAGAGTTTGAATGCTTATTAGCACTTGTTAAATTGCCTGTGAAGCCAGAAAGACATTTCTCCGCTTTCTGCACTTCTTTCCAGTCCTTCCTCATGAATTCTATAGTCCAACTTGTATGTGAAATTTTATCCAGCATTCTTAGCAGCAGCTACAGCCACACATTTAGATTTCCTTAGATCCACCCCCAGACAAAAAACTTGTCCCACCTCTACTGGGATTTGTGCCAGCACAGTTTTAAGAGGCTCCCAGTCTTGAGGTTCGCATCTCGTTCCTCCCATAACAATAAAAACAGTTAATTGTAAGTGGCAGGTGCTCAGTTTATGAAGTGCAAACAGGTTTAGAATAACATGTGGGTAAGTGCCCAAGGTTAGATGCTCAAGCTAGTAGAAGGTAATTTAAAGTTCATTTTGTATTAAAACCACTTTCCTATGTTATTTGGATTTTCTAAGTAAGTATGAAAACATTTAAGTGTTGTGTTTCATCTGGTAATATGATCTATGGCTTATTTAGGTTAAAATGATTTTGATGTCCAACCAAATACTCCAGTCCTGATTAATGCCATAGCACAGGTGTTTTATAGAGTTTTGTGTTTCTAAATCAGTTGGTAACTTCTTTTAAAGGAGCATTGATTTTTCTTTTTCCCAGTTTGTTCTTCTCAGTGTGTATCACACTAAATGTCACATTGAATTTGTGACTTTCTGAAGCCATCTATACTGCAGAATTTTAAATGCCGAAGAGGTGTGTTTTCTTCCTGTGCTAATCTTAATCAAATGACTGCCCCTTGCTACCTGGATTCCTTGGGAGCTTCAGCTTTTTCTTCCCTCTCTTTTCCTTTGCTCTTAGAAAATTTGATCATTAAACAATTAGATTTCAGGCAGAACAGCAAAGGACATGTGGATAGTAATGAGGTCAGAAGCTCCCACATACAACCTGTTGAGTCTTCACAGAGGAGCTATGTCATGCTAAATTATCTGCATGTGTTGGTGAGCAAGGATGAATTAGAAGCTGAGCATAAAGTAGCGCTCTAATAGAAGAAATGATGGACATGTTCATTCTGGTGAATCCCACTATCTGTCAGAACCATGTCGTCTGCCCCTGCTAAATCAAATTCATGTTCAAGTTAGCAGCTCTGATAGCTACCTGCTAGACTGCAGAATCTGTGCTAAAAAAGGATTTCCCATTTTGGTTTGATTCTGCCACCTAGTTTAGCAATATGATAATTGCTTTTGGAACCACTCTGTGGGTAGTCTTAGTACTGCACTGAGTATGAAAGAACCGGGGTTTGATTCAAGAGGTGGTTGGGGTGCATAGTTCTGTGACCATGGAAATAAATGTGTGTGGTGGTTTTAACTGTGTGTGGCATCACTCTTTTCATGGTCCCCCTTTTGAAACAGAGTTCCTAAAACCTATGTTTGTTTTCTGAGTGTAGAGTTTCAGAGTGGAGAACCGGATCTTTACCTTGAAGCTGCATCAAAGCCAGATTGCGAATCTTGGGCTGTGGCACTGGGAGAGGCAAACTCAGAAGGGTTGCAGAATAAAATTCAGCAGCTCCGAAGGTTGATCATGGAAATCAAAGAGGAGAGATCATCAGATGAAGCACGGCAGTTTCTCCCTTCATCCCAGGTAGACAGTCTAGGAGAGCTACAGTTTACGAGTAAGTGCATATACTCATTTTATTGAATAGTGCAGTAAAAATGGCCTACTCTCTGTAGCAGTACACATATTGTCGCAAACCGGGTACATGACGCTTTTTAACTTCTTACCTGACAAAGTGCAGTTGTAGAGGAAGTAAACTGATGAATATTATCTTTAAATGTCATTACCAGATATATTCTGATTTATGCAGATAACCTTCAGGGGAACAAATGTGTGATTACTGTGTTTCTGACTTGTCAGAAAAAAACTAATAAATAATAAAAAATTATAAATAAAAATTAATAAATAAATAATAAAAATTTAATAAATAATAAATAATTTAAATAATAAATTAATAATAAAAAACTAATAACTAAAAACTAAAACTAATCTGTTTTCTTCATAAGATTTAGATATTGTTTAGTTAGAAATATTATTTTCTCCTTTTGTGTCCTATATGAACATATGTTCTACTGTTTAAAATATAGTCTGATAACGTTGATAAATGTATAAAGCTTTGGTGATACTTAAATTAGTATCACAAATTTGTTCTTTGTGATATAAAAGCACTCTGAGGATTTGAAAGTACGTAGCCATATGTTGAATCATGTTTTGTGCACTGGAGTCTGGGCACTTTATTTCAGTGGCCCAGTTACTTAATCGAGACTGTATCCAGCATTTTCATAAAGGTGTTCTAGACCAATATGCTGACTCTGCTAGTGACAGAATTCATCTTGGAAATTTGTTATAACTCCATTAAAAAAAAAATAATTTAAAAAATGATCTTATTTATTACTTCTTACTGACCAAGTCCTTTCTAAGCTCTGCAGCTGTAATTTTTCTCGCACAGACTTGAATGATTAGCTGTAATAATGAGAACAGTGTGAAACTAGACAGACCTATTCAACAATGTCAAGTTTTTACAGAGCAAGAACAGCTATAAGTTTCAGTGTTTTATTTTTTTGTGTGTGCTTTTTTTTTATTACTTTTAACAAAAATCTTGCATTACAGTTCATAAACCACCTTGATCCTTCCCATCTGACCAGTTTCTTCAAAACTGGCAAATATTTAATAATGCTCACTGGAGACAATACATAAATGTCAACAAGAGAGTTTAATTGCTACAAGGTTCATTGATACTGTAGCTGTGATTCAATTACTTCCTGCAGAGGGTGAACAACTCAGTGTTATTTAACTATCCTTCCTACCTTTCTCTCATTGCAGTTCTCTGGTTCACTCCTTTATCCTAGCTCAATAAGAAAATATTGTCCTTTTCAGTAGAATATGTACTGGAACATAATTTCACAATGGAGGGAATTAAAATGTTCTGTTGTCCTTAGCACATGAATTCCTTTTCTCATGTACTATTTTCCAACAAAAAGAAGTTGGTTTTATTGCTTTATGATTTCTATGTAGGTCAATAACATAGTAGTGATATGTTTTACTATATTAACCTGATTGACACACTTTCACAGAACATGGTTTTTGTTTCCATTTTCAATGTGATGACATACCTACTTAAAAATAAGTGGTTAGATGTAATATTTTTCAAACAGATATATAGTTAGTAGTTGTGATCGAAAAGTACCCATCTACGAAAGATTAGGATTTTTTTTTCCTTAATTTCCTTTCCCAGTGTCAGAAAGTTTCTATTAAAAAGAAAGGAGTTGTCTTCAACAGTAGGTTTTTTTTTTTCAGGCAAGTGTTTCATGCAAAGGACTCTTTCACTCTAAGTTCGTAACATAAAATGCTACTCCAGTGGCAACTGCAGATAGCTAGAGGTATGGATTAGGCATGTGGAATTTTTACTAGGTGTTAAAAAGCTAGACATTAAAATAAAAATTAATTGCTAATATTTATTTTTATTTTTTTTTAACCTTAAAAGGTATTCAGAGAATTGCAAATGAGCCAAAGCTGGAGTTCAGTCTTGGTAAGATACCATTTTGACTTACTGGAATTGCAATGGCCTTGTGTGCATGTGGAGTGTGTATGTATAGTGTTATACAACGTAACATGTTACCTGTTTTAAAAAGGCAGATCAAGGCTGGTTCCTTTACGTAGTTTATGTGCCTGTGCATGTCTTTGAAATGCTGACTTTAACATTCCAGCCAATTAAGAATCTAAAGATCTATTGAGTTCTCTAATGCTATGGTGCTCGACCAAGCTGAAAATCTGCCCAATAGCATTGTGAATGTTGTTTATAAAATGTTACTTATTCAGAGAGAAGCAGTGTCCCTCTAGAACAAACTCTTATTTAAAAGCATTGATTACTATTTTGTAGAGGAGTCAATAGAAGCATTTACCTGATTTTCCCCTTTTTATACTTAGTATAATTAATTAGTATGAGAACTATATATTAGTATAATGTGCAAACTTTGTTTCAGGAGGTGTTCAGCTCAAGCCTCCCTTGTTATTCAGAGGTATACAGCATGATTAAGATTGCTCCGTAAGTCAAGCAAGCTAATTGAATGATCATTATTTGTAACACAAGATAAAGGTGCACAATATTTGCAGCCCAAGCGGTGCTGTTTAGAAAGGCTGAAGGCTATATGCTGCATGCATTCTGAAATGACTGAAACTTGTCCAATTTATGATTTTTGCATTCATATAACCTGCTAATATACGTCGCATGTTGTACAGCTGTACGCTGAGAAACTTTTACTCAGTGCTATTCAGTATCTGTTACATTTACTCTGATAGAAACACTTTAAATCATCTGTTGCACACATAGGGAAATAGAGACATTTGTAAGCGGGGTGTTATACAAAAAACAAACTGCACTATTCGGAGAATTTTAAATTATAATATCTACAAACAAATCTCCATCTGAAACCCTACAGCACAGCAAGCAAGATGGCATCAGTGACATGCCTGGAGGTTCTTGCCCCACTTGTTCTGTCATGAGTGGCCTGTTTTCTGACCCTGTCCTTTGAACTGGGTTACACTTGGCTTGTGTGCTGCTGTAACTATGCTGATTTAATAGCTGATACCACAAAGCTGGATGTGGTTCTGTCTGATACAATCTTTTTTAGTTTCCCTTAATTATATCTGGGTAGCTTTACCTATATGCCTTTTAAAAACTAGACAGTTATAGCATTACAAAAACTTTGTCAAGTATTTTTTTTCCATGGGGACTATTTCTGCTAATATTGTTAAGTGTTGCCATGGAAGAAAGGCCTAGCTCTTTGTTGAGGAATTGCCATTCTATAATAATTATTAAGAACAATTTTAACTTTTCTGTGCCTTCCTATATGCATTTTATAGGTGATGTGACTGTTGTATTTAGGCATAGCTAGTAATTGTTATGCTCCAGTGATAACAAACTCCCAGAATGACCCTGGTGTGGTGTAGGATCGGGGAAAAGTGCTACAGGTGGTGACTACAAATTAGATGAGTTGTACTTCAGGAGAAGTTGTTTTCAGTGATAAATGTGCCCCAGCAGGCAGAAGTGTAAAAACAACGTAAAGCCATTTTCAGACTTGTCCGGGCTCATGCTGGATGGATGTCTGTTCACTCATGGTGTCAGTATTTGTATTTTGTGTTTGGTTGTTTCTAGTGGGAATTTACGTTTTGTGGTTTGTTCTGCAGCGTTATTGATTGAGTCCTTGCAGTGCTGTGAGTGATCTTATACATTGACTTCTGCTGCTGCTCAAGTAACAAATAAGAGTAACAGCATAAACCTTTTGGTTTTGAGTGGTATTTCTGGCCAGTGTCTTAAGTCAGGGGTATCTGGCAGCGTAGGCAGCTATGTAAAGCTGATTCTTAGTGTCTTGATCATAAATAATACTAAATGTTTAAGCATAACACATTTACATTAGGGTTATCCACCTTCAGTGACTGAGTGATCCACGGAAGACTTCAATTTTATCATCAGTTATCCTTGTTACTGGAATGCCAACATACACATGCTTCCTAGCTCCAGCCATGCCGCTCACCACCACTGTCATACTCATAGGTGTACAAACGTACATGCATGTGGCAGATGCCTCTTGCTGATAAGCAAGACAGGGACAATTTATCCAGGAAGGAAGCATGTGCTGTTTGGTCCAACCAGTCAGTTGAGATACCTCTCACAAGGGCAGCTGCTCAGGATGCTGTCTGTGCTGCTCCCCTGGTTACTGGCAGGGCTAGAAGGGACTTGCACTATGACAGGCTGCTCTGTGCATCCGGGAAACATGCTGAGCCTGATAGCTGCCCCTGGGCTGCTGGCAGGCCAGGGTTGCCAGTTGGCTGATCGCATGTTTTGAGGGCTTGGTTCCTCTCAAATTAAAGACTTAGCAATTAGCTTTAGCTAATCAAGGACTTAAATGAGTTCTCTGAGAGATAAACCAAAGCATGGCAAGCAGGGATGAGAGAGATTTACTGCAAGGAAACACACTGGTGCAATGTGTGCCTAACTTAGGTAACCAAATCTTAGGACTCTGTAGAGATGTTTCAACTTGATTAGTCTGGTCTTTAGCATTTAGAATTTGGAAAGCAAATCTAACAGTTAATAACGTATAAAGCTGGTGTCTAGCTCTGAAAGAATGGCTTATATCTAATTTTTTTCATAAACGTTATATAAACAATAGTATATTAGTTAAATAGTGCTTATATATATGCAATAGACATTTGCTTATATTGGTAGGTATATACATGTTTTTAACTATATTAAAAAATAATTGTCAGATATCTCATAATTATTTATTGTAACTCTTCTGTCACTAGTTAATCAATAAATAAAACTGAGAAATGGAACTCTCCAGTAACTAAAACAGAATATATCTTTTTAGTAACATCTGGATGCTGCCTAATATATGTTTTATTTAGGGATAGTATATCTAAGTACTGATCTTCAACATTTGAAGTTCTGATAACTAAATTTTGAAATAACTTTTTTTAAAAGTCTTGCTTGGGGCTTGTAATCTGTTGTGGTAGCTAACTTGCTGCATTCTGTATCCATTACACTCTGGGAAGTGTTCTCTTTATAGAGTAGCCAAAATATTGCCTTCTTTTTAGTTTAATTTTCTGTAAAATTTGTGGGGTTTTTTTGGTTGGTGGTTGGTTTTGGGGTTTTTTTTGAGGTTAAAGCAAACAATAAAACTTTTCTTGAATTATAGGTTTTCACTGCAATACACTCAACATCTCTTGGAGTGTACCCGACCTTGTAAGATTCCTTATTTTGGAGTCAGAGTTTCCTTTAGAGTAAGATTTTTGATTTTTATATTCTTGAGGACTCTTTGGAAGTATGGCTGGGTTTTGAACCTTGTAACTGTTGGGAAGCTTTACTTTTCAAACTTGATCTTGTTGTTCGGCTTTTCAAGTCATTCTGTTCTGCATGCTGTTTTATGAAGCACTAGAAGGTAGCACATCAGTATGTGCAGAGTGCTGAGTAGAGAGGAGGAACAGAGAAAAGGGAATAAAAACAGATCCTGGGTCTAAATAACAAACTAATCTAGCAAACAGTGAAGCTGATAAGAATCTTTCCTAGGACTTTGAAGTGCACCGGGTTAGTTCTTTAATAGAGGTTTATTTTGGAGTTACCATTCTTGGTTGCTTCTTTAAAATATCCCAGTCCTTGAGTCCTAGATCTAAATAAATATGGTGCAGGTTCCTGACTTCACAATGATTTCGGTGTAAGTGTTTGTGATGTGTAAACTTAGCTGATGTATGGGAAATAAATTATATACTGTGCGTATTGGTGAACACTGTTGTGAAGTTTTAAAGAGCTTGCACCTCTAAAGATATTTACATTTACTTGATGATGGCCTGACAAAGCAGCACAAGAAAACTCAATAATGAGGAAAATGAGGGATTAGGGCAGAAGGCGCAGTTCGTAGTCAAACTGCTCAAACACAACAGAGTAATGAACCTGACGTTGTTATGGAGAAATACATTCGAAAAAGTGGTCTAAAAGGAAAGTTGTTTGCTCTCTCAGTGCCCAGTAGAATTAATTTTGACGCATTCTAGCGTGTTTGAATTTGTCTAAATGATTAGACTTGTGAAGAGGGAGCAAAGGATATTTCAACTGTGGGTGTAGTATAATAAGCTAAATAACTGAATAGGAAGGAATGTCTCCGCACATGTTGTAGGCATAGTCAGGTACTAATTTTAATGAAAGCACCTGTCTGGCATCTTCATAAGCTTTCCATTTCTTGGGAAGTATTTTAGGACACTGAAGTTTGGACTGTCTTATCGTTGCATAACCTCTAGGTAATTTTCAAGTTATGTCCTTTTACAAAATCTCATTAAATAGCACACAAGTCATAGAAAACTTTAGCAAGTAGTTGAAAGAATTAAAATTTAAAATTTTTAAGGTATTTTTTTCATTTACAAAACAGTGTGTTGATACTAGAGATGTCTGCCTGTGAATGCAGAATATTTTATTCTTCACAGTCTTATTTTTCCTAGAGTAATAGTGTGATGGCATCCCTTGGAAAAGGTTTTGAAGCTGATTTAACTCTACATACTGAGCCTAAATGGTACATCGATGCTGCTCAAAGCCCATGACTAAATGATTTTTCCAATTCTGAAATATAATCAGGAGCTTTTTCAGCACCAGCTGTTCCTAGAAGAGTGATAAGGAGAAATACTATATTTATCCATACCACAAACTTGGAGTCAGAGTCCTGATCCTAGCAGAATTTTCCCATTTAACTCACTTATCCTTCTGCTTCATCACATTACAGGTTGGTGAATAACTGATACTTTGTTGAGTCAGCCAGATTAAAAAACAAACAAACAAACAAACAAAAAACCCACAACAAAAAAGCTATCATCACACTTTTGTGTAAATTTAAAAATTTCTCTATGAATCAAAGTGAAAGTGTCACTTCATGCTGAAGGGTGTTTATCTCTCAAAAAAAGTTGTTGACCATGTTAGGAACAATATTAGGAAAAATATAAAAAGGAAGATTGAGTTTGTGCTTTTCAAAATTTTATTTTTAAATTTCACCCTTTTTTTGTTGAAACAGTTTGTCAAATTTTACATTAATTTGTTCTGATCCCACAGAAATTGAATATTCCGCCAAACTAGCTAGTCAGGTATTTTGCCTTGTTTTATTGATTTATATTTGACGCTGTTTCTTCCCAACCACAACAAAAATTAGATAAAAGACAAGTTAAATTGGACAGATTAAAATAATTAAGTAGAAAAGGTATCGTGATAGGGAAGAATGGTCTTTTTTCCTCTGGGAACTCTTTATTGGTCTTCTGCCTGTTTTGAGACTTTTGCACTGCATCATAAGATGCTGTAAATGCATTTTATTCTTAGTAACTGTGTGTTGCTAGGATGAACTTTTTTTGACAGAAAGGATCCTTCCAAAGAGGTAGCAATTTCAAGCCCGGTGTAATAGACTGTGTTGGCATGTTTTGAGTGGGTTTGATTTAGGACTTGTCACATTTTTGAACTAACTTCTAGAGGAGTTTCCTTTTTCCTTTCACCTTATGCAGGTGAACTTGAGCCATGGTTTAGTCTCTTTCAGGCAACAAGTGAAACTACTTCCCAAAAGTGTCCTAAGGTAGTGAATGCCCATCACCTTTCATGTCATACTGTTATCTGTCTTTTGGCAGTTTGGTGGTGGAACAGGGTCCCACATATGGAGCAACTGATGAATGGGAACCTAGAGTTGAGTGAGGTTGAACGGTGACCCCTGAGGAGAGTGAGCTCTCCTCACTGTGCTTCTGCATTCTGTGGTGATCATAGTAAGCTGTCATTATATGCAGACATTACATGAACAATGCTGAAGTGATTTGAGGATGGATTTGCCAAGACTCCACATTCTTCCTTATCCACCTCTCCTCCCACGGTATTTTATCTTTCGAGAAGGTTTTGGGGGTTCTGTCATAGCCCTTGCCAAACTGAAAGTAACTTGTTTTTATAGACAGCTTTCTGAAGCTCTGCTTCTCCATCATTGTACATCCCTTTAAAAGTAAAGCATCACTCCTGAATTTTCCATGCTACATATCCTGTCAGAGAAAAGGACTGTCTTTTTCAGTGGTATGGCCGAAACAGTCTGGATATTACTGTTATGACTTGGTAATTTTAGTCTATTTTGAAGTAGTAAAATAGTTGTTATGCCACTACTGAAGTAATTAAAAATACAAAGGGAATGTATTGGTATGTTTTACCTCTAAAATCTTAGCTTCTCTTAGTCTTGCATGACTTCTGTTATGAGTATATTCAGCATGCGTTTTGTAGAAGGTTGTCTCATTCCATTTGATAGTGTCAGCCTGCATTCTCTATTTGTCTTTTCAAATTAATTCATTATATTCTGCCTCACTTTATACAGAATGTATTACACCATCATGGTTTGCTAACGTACAGTGTTCACTATATAAAAGCCTCTTTTAAGAATGTGTTACACACGCAGGGAAAAAATTTTGGAAAAAAAAAAAAAAAAACAACACAAAATGGGGGGAGAAACACCAAAAAGCTCAAAACCAGAGTCCTTTCAAAAAAACTCATATCCTTGTTAGTTTTTTCCAGGTATGTTGGGTTTGAGTTCTAGAGAATTAGGCCAGATTTTTAAATCTGTGTCTGTAGGCACTACTGTGATTTTAGAAATCTATCCTTCAATCCCTTAGGGCAGGAATTGTCTTTATTTGCATTGCAGCTAGAGAAGTAGCATGCTGTCACGAACCTTAAATATTAATCTGTACTAATTGTATCGCTGAATATGCAGAGACTCAAAAATCCCCAGTAATGAAACTTTGGGAGATGTTCAGTTAGTGTTCTGCCTGCTTCTAGCACATTGAGAGAATCTGAAAAATTCTCTCTATAATATAATATACTTTACAGATAAAATATATTTATTTGTAGAATATCTATATATCCATATATAGAGTAATACAGGTATCTGTTTGTCCTGGTTTAACTCCAGCTGGCAGCTAAGCCCCACACAGCTGCTCACTCACTCACTCCCCCCCCCCCCCCCCAGTGGGACAGGGGAAGAGAATCAGAAGGGTAAAAGGGAGAAAACTTGTGGGTTGAGATAAAGGCAGTTTAACAGGGAAAGCAAAAGCCGTGCAGGGAAGTAAAGCAAAACAAGGAATTCATGCTCCACTTCCCACGGGCAGGCAGGTGCTCCGCCATCCCCAGGACTGCAGGGCTCCCTCACACATAACAGTAACTTGGGAAGACAAATGCCATCACCCCAAACATCTCCCCTTCCTTCTTCTTCCACAGCTTTGTATGCTGAGCATGATGCCATCTGGGATGGAATATCCCATTGATCAGTTGGGGTCAGCTGTCCCAACTGCATCCCCTTCCCAAATCCTGTGCCCCTGCCCTGGCTACTCACTGATGTGGTGGGGTGAGAGGCAGAAAAGGCCTTGACTCTGTGTAAGCTTTGCTCAGCAGTAACTAAAACACCCCTGTGTTATCAATAGTTTCTCATCCTAAATCCAAAACAAAGCGCTATACCAGCTACTAGGAGGAAAATTAGCTCTATCCCAGCCAAAACCAGGGCGCTGCTCTATGTATGTATTTCATATATATGAAAATGTGTTTCATTGCTGACAACCCATTATATCTAGTATAGCATTATTCATTTTTAACTGTGAGTTATCTACTTAGTTTCTGTGTCAGTAAGAAGTAATTCGTGATAGAAGTAGTCACAGAAATATTTTCAACTTGTTGACATCCATTGCTACTTAATGATATTCATTAAGCAGCTTTGACTTGTGTAAATTCAATTTCTGTGTAGGTTATGGAGATAAAAATTCTATATTACACCATGCTATGTAGCAGTTAGTCACCACAGTGAGCTCATTAAATGCAGGGATGCTTGTTTGCTCTGAAGTGGGCCAGAGCATATGATGAACCAGCATGAGGGAGTAAGTCATTACTGATTGAGCATATTCCAGTATGATGGAGTTACAGTAATCCATTGATGTACTGATGTGAGTATTAAGTAACATGAGTATGTTTTGGGATATCAATATTAGTAAACCCAGGTGCAAGCTGGGTTTCAAGCAGTTTTCTTCCATTCTGTTCTATGAGATTTCAGTATCTTCTCTTTCTGGACACTTTTGCTTTTAAGAAAAAAAAATTGTATTTGAACTGCCGTGAGAAAATGAATGACAGCCTTTTAAATACAAATGTGTGTAAATCAAGGCTGTGACTAAGGGAAACTTTTAAATCTAATAGAATAAAGATTCTCACAGCGACTCTCACATGTTTTGATGTAAACACTTATCTAGAGATAAATTTTGAATAGCTATGGCTAATCTGTTTAGAGAGGAGTTTGTAGATACCTGAATTTGAAAAGCTATTTAACAGTTGAAAGGATTTTTGGAATTTAACCATTCTGAGAAACAGGGTCTTATCATCTTAGTTCTGGAGTGATGCAGCAGATAATAGGATTAAATTCTGTCAGAAATGTACAAACTCTGAAATCCTGTCAGAGCTGGCAAACTGCTGCATTTACAAGGCCAGTGGAAAAGGAGGGTAAGATTAGGAAGGACCTTTCTTTTTCAAATCTTAAAGAAATAAAATTGTTAGGCTTCTTAGTAAAATAAGTTTATTCTTGATATTGAAAATTGTACTTTTGTGTCCATTTCACATTTTTTCTCCTAGACTTCATATATATGTTGTCTCATATTTGCAAAATTCCTTCTATCCAAAATTTCAAAGGTACAAGATTGTGTCTGTGCTGAAAACTGGGATGTTTTCTGTGAGTTTGGGTTTTAGATACTGGAACCAGATTAATGACAACAGCTCAGCCTTAGCATGTTCATCTACCTCATTCCTTGCCGGTAAGAGCATTCAGGCTGCTTTGACTGAACTAATTCTAGTTTCTGAGGTAAAATACTTAAAGCAATCAGAAACCTTTATGATAACTTGTAAGGCTTATTGAAAGTTACTTAGGAAAAGTGTTCCAGAGTTACTTAAAAATTTATAGATGCAGGTAGAGAGTTAATGCAATTCTGTCAAAATTGGGCTATTTCATTAATTTTTCTCACATAGATACGGAAAAAACCCACCCAAACTCAGTAGGTACATTAATTTGTCCTTTAGTATTTTTACAAGCATAATGCTTGGCTTCTGAAGTATTGGGTGTTTTGGTGAATGTGAGAGAAACTTTAAAATTATTCTGATGAAATGGAAGACTTCTGTTTCCAGGGTATTTATAAGTTAGTTCATAGGAACGTAGGATTAAAAATCATTAAGTTAGAGAGGAGTTATTTTTAGCACATGCTGCTTCTCTTTTTTCCTCATTATTTTTCTCTTCCTGCTTTTCCCCAAAAATACACCTCCTACTGTATATACTTTCTCCTATTTGTCTTTCCAACATACGTACATTTAGCACTTAAATTTTTGAGCCTCATTCTCTCAAATGAGTCTCTTCAGATTCCCTAGGATGCCTCCCATGGAGGTCTCTTAGATCTCGTACTATGAAACTTGATTTGGGGGGGGTGGGGTGGGTGTGTTTTTGTGTATGCAGGTGTGTAGCCTACTAAACCTTTAGTCTTTCAGGTGCCAGAGCAGTGGAATAGAGTGAGTGCCAGAGGTAGGTGTGAGCTCAGTGGCTGAGCTGGGAAGAGAAGAACAATGGCTTATCTAGCAGTTCTCTGTGATGTGGAAGGAGTTTTTATGAGCAGCATCTTCCCAGATGAGACTGGCACTGAGCCCAGTCTTCCATTGCGTGACCAACATGCCCACAGGTGCAGCTCTTATATGATCTTGATGGCTTTGTGCTTACCTGATACATAATAAGTCCATGACTTATTCCTCTGTGGAGCCAGGAGACTGGTCTGAATGAAGAGGACTATTTAGATTCTTACTGAGAGTAATTTCTATTGCAGACATTTATACACAGAGAGCAACAAGCCAAATAAGGATGAGTTATTCTTTTGTTCTTGTAGAAAGCTCTGTAAGACTTCCTTACCTGCAACAGAGATTTGGATGGCAGTCCTGGCACTGCTGCATTCTTCCTACCTTTCCCTACCACCCAGGAAGCTGACATTTTAACTATTCAGGATGTAATTGATTTTTTTTTTTTTTTAAAATTTAAAATTCCTTACTCATGCTGTTGTCAGGGAGGCTTAGAGGGCACACAGTGTCTGCAGAATGTTTTCAGCAATAGAGATGTTAGTCTTCTCCACAGCTTCATTACGAAGAATAAACTACATTTTCATAAATCCTTTAAAACTATACTGTTTCTCCTGGTAGAGGTCCTTTTTTCATCAAACTGCATTGTCTGGTAGCATTAAAAATTTTAAACATTATTTCTACCTGAAATTGTGTATACCGCTAAGTTTGCTTAAGAGCTATTTTTAGTATTCCTGCTTTTGTGCTTCAGTGGCTGAAATTTTTTTTTTTTTTTCTGCTGCTGTTCAGTGCCCATTACAGTCTTGGGATTTCTTCTAGGCAGGTACAAGAAATAGCTTGTTGTTTTGAATTATTGTACAGAGTCAGCTGGGATGCCAAAAGTAACATTTATGATTAAAGGAGTGGAAATTATTAAGGAATTGGAGCATCCTTCATATGAGGAGAGGCTGAGAGAGCTCAGACTGCTTAGCCTGGAGAAGCGAAGGCTTGTAGGGGATCTTACCCATGTGTCTAAATACCTGGTGGGAGAGAATGAAGGTGAGGGAGCCAGACTCTTCACAGTTATGCCCAGTGAAAGACCAAGAGAATCTGGACTTAAGTTAAACACACACAGTCAGAACACAACCACTCCCACACAGACTTTTCTACTGTGAGGGTGGTCAAACATTGGCACAGATGACCTGGGAAGGTTGTGAAGTCTCCATCCTTGAAGATGGTTGAAACCCAACTGGATGCAGTCCTGGACAACCTGCTGTAGCTGACCCTGACTGGGCAGGCGGTTGGACTCAATAAGCTCAAGACTGATTCTGTGATTTATGTGGCAGGGATTTGTCATGAAATTTTCCAGTAGGATTTTTGAAGCTTCTTAAAGCTTGCTGTTAGTGATTGGTTTGCAATGGACTCTTGTCACATTCTGTACCATATGTGGATAGTAAGGTATCTGTTGCCTTGAACTAGAAATTCTTCAGGTTCTCTAAATAATTCCTCATAATTATATTGGAATTAAACTGTTTAAAATTGTTGCCAACTATGTGGACTTGAGCAGTTTCAGGGAACTTCCACTCTTGCATTGTTATTAAATCCTTTATGGTGTGTTTAGTGTGCCTCACATAAGGATATAACAGCAACCTGAATTGCCTTGCTTTTTGGGCAAAGAACAAGTTCGGACTGGAGAGAGTCGAGCAAACGTGGAATTAAAGTTTTGTGAATGCTCTTGGCCTGGGATAATATTGGTGCTCGTTTCTATGGGTTTTTTGTGCACATTTGAATGCAAACTTTTGTGTTTTTTCTCTATATTCTCACAGGGAATACTTACTAGTGGGAATCCTTGTAAAATGTAAGCCTAAAGTAGAATGTTTACTGAATATGTATTTGCAGCAGTGGCATTGGCCAGGAATAAAATTAAAATGTACACTCTTAGTTGAAACTCTTCCCCCTTTCTCCACACATAAAAGAATTTAGGTCAAAGACAAAACAAGCTGAGGATGACTAGTGACTAGTACCCATTTTCCAGAGAGGTGGACCTGAGTTCTGGAGCAACCGTGGACAGTGACCCAAATTCAGTGACAGGTGAATGTGAAATTATATATATAAAATATAGTAATTACCTTTCAGGTTACCTTTTGTCCCTTCTAAAGCTGCTGCCAGTAATTATTCCTGTTTATAAATCAAGGTGGGCCCGCTTCAAGAAGAAGACTTGAGTGCCTGCTTGTATGCACTCTCTTGTGTCATAACTGGCAACTTTTTGTGGTTTGTAGCTGCTGTGTTAGAGGTGGGCAGGATGATAAACCTGTGGATCTGCCCCGTATCTGACCTCTTTCTGGTCCAGTGCTCTACTGAATTAAAAGGAGCACTGGCACCATTTCTCCTTCAGCCATTCCGCTGGGTCTGTTGTGAAGGAAATCAGCAGTGATGTTTTTGCAGAGTGTGGACTACCAGCTGTGTCCTGCCACTGCCTGCCAGCCTGAGACTGTCAAGATAGGTGTGTGGTTTGCAAATCTGGATGGGACAGAGATGGCTGGGAGCTGCTCAGCATTGTCATGGCTGAGGCGATCAGACGGTGCCCAGAAGCCAGCCTGTAGGCATGCAGGGACCTCTTACAGTTGAAAGCTTCTATACCTGGAGATTTTAAATACCTCCAAAGCTAGATAGTAGGTGTGTGGAGACTTAGAGTTGTTTAAAACCCGCTTGTGGCCATCTCTGTCTTTTTTTGTGAGTACACTTGAGTTTTTAAAGTCACTTTTTGCAGTTGGTCTTTTCTAACCTTTAGCCCAGTGTGTAAGACGCTTCAGGAATTGTCTGGAGAATTCCTCAAATTTTTTCCTCATGTGTCTTTCTCCTTGAAGATAAAGTCATCTTATAATTCCAAAAGAGTATAGATCATTTGGGATACAAAAAGCAAGTTATTTACAGTTTACAGTATTCATGTAGTTCATGCTTCTTGCACAGAATAGTTATGACTAAACAGACGTGAAACAATTCTGTTTTCTTAAGCCAATTATATATTAACTGAAACATTTTTAAGTAATTCAAAGCATTATAGCTCTTAACTTTTTTGACTCTAATGGTACTGCACTGCGTTAACATTTGTCTTTCAAATGGTAGTTATTAAATACATCTCTAAATACGCCTATAGAAATATCTGTAGTAATACTTTCATGTTATAAAACGTTTCCCAGTGGACTTTTTCTTTTATCCTCTTAAGTGAAACAGAAGTTCCATAAAAAGAAAAACATTTAATTAATAGAGGACTGAAGTCATCCTCCCCTTTTGAACACATTACTTATAGATGTACTTATTTTTGGAAGTTTTGAAATGCATGTCCTGCAGTGAGATTTGACTTGAAAATGAGATTCCCCTTCAGGCCCTGAAAAAAATGGAATTTTCCTGAATGTAGCACCACAAAATTCCACACAATACTGGATGCAGCATGACAAGCAGACCTACCTGAGGTGCTTGGAAGGGCTTTGCTGAAAACAAACAAAATGCTTAAGAATGCTTTTCTTCATTGTTTTACCCCTACTTTGTGTGGATAATAAAGTTTCTAGTACAGTTATGGACATTTTAATGATTGTGATTAATCATATTTTTAGTGTGCTTTTTTCCCTGTTATGTGGAACATGAAGCTGAAATGAAATAAATTCAACTAAATTAAAAAAAAAATCTAAACTGCCTTGTGAAATATAGTTCAAATGTTCAAAACAAGTTAAAGCTGACATTTTAATCTAAAATTCAGTTGCATTTAAGATTGACTTCTGAAAGATTGAATGAGTTCAGAATTTCGTTATGATGAGTTAAGAAGTATTTGGTCTTAGCATTCTTTGAAGACCAGAATTCTTCACACTTAAGCTGAGAATTGTTGGCTGTAGGATTGTAAATGACCTGCTTTAAAAACTAAAATGGGCTAGCACCATTTTCAACTTTGGGATCTGAATGTGCTTCCATTGAGATGAAGAGCAGCAATATCTAGATAGTTCTGAATTTAAATCTCAAATCTGCCAGAGACAAATGAAGGATTTTTTTTTTTTTTTTTCCTTTGATCCTTAACTAATATTTCTTTGTACACAGGAGTTGAAATAATTTAAAATTATTTCTCTGGGAAGTCAGCTGTGTCTTTACATATATCAACACATATCAACACATCAAAACCAAGGCAGTTTCAAACAGTATTGTAACATGTAAACAGCAGTTTTTCACCTTGGAAGAAAATCCTGCTGGAAATGACAGTCTATTTATAGTATAGGGACCAACTTTCTGGTTTAGCATGCAGTATGCTGGGTGCTGCTGCACCGTAGAAATTCATAATTTCTCCCCATTTTAGATCTGTCTCAAAATACAAGGTACAGACCTTTGTGAATCTGTGAGTTAACAATTTAGAGTAATAATTCCAGGCCAGTACCTCTGAGGAGATGAGCTCAGTGCTGATTTTGAAGAAAGTGGAAATACAAATGTATATGCTGCTTTAAAAACGTTATTGTAAAATGACATCTAAGTGTACCACTGCAGCTACGGTCAGTATGGTGTTTGTTACTCTGTACTTTTTTAAAGACCGTTTGTCTGTACCAGCAGAGTTCTCATGGTTAAGACATACATTTTGGAGAAGTTAGGAGTAAAGGTTATTTCTTCACAATATGGGAGTAAAATGCTCCTGAAACATGGATTCCCTGAAATTTCCTCTCTGACACAGCCCTGATCTGTGAGCTTTTATTATTTCTGTACTCTGTTATGTGAAAACATACAAATATATATGTATTTTTTCCTTATGAAGGGATTATACTTTGCTATCTCATGGAAGTAACTGAAGCAATCGTAATGTATTTGTCAGAATGGCTGTTTCGAACCCCCCTGAGGAGTAAAGCATTGTCTCTTACTTGGATTTCTAATTTAGGTATTAATGCAGAATTACCACCTTTTTCAGACAAGTCATACTTATATTAGGATGTCTTCTCCTTTTAACTACAGTTTGCATGCAGATTACATAGCATTTATCATGCATTCCTGACTAGGAAATTTAATCATTACAGGGCTAAAAGTGATTGTTCTGAGTTTCAGAAATCTCTTTTCTCCTTTGATTAAAAGTGCATCTTGTTCTTATTTGACCTTGAAGTATGTTTTAGTCTGGTTTCCTTTTAGACATGTCAAAGAGCATGGTTTTTGTTTTTCTAAAAGATGGCCTCTGGCATACTGGAGGGACTAGTGCTTTGATTTCTATTTTCTGTAGAGGACTCTCTTTATAGGCAGACTCGATAGTCATTTTCAACACTTGACAGCACCTATGCAAGGAGAACCAGCTGCGGATCAGGCTAGTGTTTAACATCCCAGCAGAGGAGAGAGGGCAGAGTGGGGACACAAAAAACCAGCACAATCATACAGCTCAGTAATACACTCCCTACTTTTTTTAAAGGCCATGTTCTGCCTCATTTGAGCACTACACATGAAGAGTACCAGTGCTCAAATTTTTCTGCCATGCTCCATTGGATGTTGGGTTTTTTTAGGAATGTTTGTGAAATCAATCAACAACATGGTTTCCTCACCCTTCACTGCAGTGGAGGCTCCACCCTTGGCATCTGTAAAGGAAGGGACACAAATCTTTTCAGACAGATGAATCTTAAAGGATGCTCAGTTAGACAATAGCTTTACTTGCAGGTCTAACTGTTGTCAGTCTTTTCTTTTGTGGGCTACTATTGTTAATATAGCTTCCTACTGCATTTTCTTCTGGCAACTTTGTCACGATACCTTCACTATGTAGCATTCTCACTTAAAGAAGAAATTAAGAGTTTTATTCATTATCAGTATCCTATGAAGAACCAGGCTATGGTCACATAGTGAATTAGTTTATAATTAACTAGAGAGCTGGCTCCAGAGAAGTTTATGTGAAAGGGACATCCTTATTGCAGGCTCTAAAATTTCACTATTGTTTAGATGTACTCAGGTCAATGTTAATATCAGCTAGCTTGAGTGGTAACAGCAACATCATTGTGGGACCCTGAAGTCTTTATCCAGGCTGCACAACATGCCAGAGAAGAAGGGTGGATTGCTCCCTACTGAGTTCTGGGCTCCTGTTGCTGGACTTCTACCCAGAATCTGGAGTAGCCCACTTAGAGCTGCTCAAAGCATCTCTTCAGTAGTGAAGGAGCACCCTAAAAGATTTCAGGTTCTTTAGAGTTCTTTCTGAAGCTTGTTGTCTACTGCGGTTGCTGGGCTCTGTGTGGCTTGATGGCCTTCCTTTGTTTTGTAAGGGAAGCCTCTTTCCTCACCAAGCCTGAAAATATGTTGTGAAGATGTTTATGATGTCGTGGATTTGGAGTAAGGCTAAGCAACAGCTGAATGTTCCTTACATATTTACAGTGTTGTAAAGTAATACTGCACACTGGGGATCAAAACCACATAATGCTTCACTTGACAACTGGTATAGCAATGTATAAATGCTGATGTCAAAGGAAGCAATGTATGCTGTTATAATAAATAAAATCAGATGTGGCAGACCGAACACTTTGAGAAAGACTTGGTGCTTTCATTTCTTCTCATCTTGTGGTATTGCTGATATATTTTTGTACTTTTATTTTATTTCTGAAGAGATGGACAGTGAGGAACCAGCAGAATATATTTTATTTATAAAATCTGAAAGAAATTCTTACAGGTTCTAGATATTTGCAGTGAGCTTTTATAGTATAAAGAAAAACTCAAAGGAAAAAAGGAAATCTGTGTACCATTTGCTATTCTAATTTTTCAGCTGATATTTAAACTTGTAACCACTCTATTTTTGGGATAGTGAGAAATCTCCGAAAGAAATTACAGCAAGTTTACATCTTTATTAGATACTTGATATGACAATATTAGGAAAAGGTGAAGGGAGAACTGGTATTTAGCTCTGTTTCCAGGAGATTTAAGGTCTCTATGCTATACTAAAACACCAATAGTACCAAAATTAATTACAACCTTGGAATAGCAGTATCAAAATTCATTCTAATATTTTGGAGTATAGTAATATATAGCAAGTTTTTGTAAGACTTCAAGGGTTTTGGGATTTTTTTTAGCTTCTTCCCTCATTTCTCTTGCCAGAGAACATGACCTCACCTTCAGTTCAGAGCATAAATAACATTAATAGGCGGTGCCATGAGTAGAGTAGTTTTGGACAGAAGGTAAAGAGGCTAATTGAGAATCTAGAGCAACCGCAAGAGCTCTGCTATGCTGTCACTAGCCTACTGCACCATTTCAGAAAAACAGTTCTCTGTGCTGTTAGAGGCATGGTGTGCTCAGTAAGGAAATGCAGTCTTTTTTGGAAGAATTACATTTTTATAACTAAACATAGCACTACATGAAAAAGATAGAGATACATTCTCAGATGTAGTTTCAAAAATTAAAGTAGTTGAAAAATATTGATCATGAGCAAGTTTTTTCATAACTGAAGGAGCCAGCTGTTGTTAGCAAAGCTAGAAATTCACGTTCATGACCTTGTTGTCATTGTGTACTTCAAGTCTAAAGCACAGAGGTGGTAGAATTCAGTTACACACAATTGTAAATAAAGCTGGAGAAGCATGATTGTTAGCAGTGAATGTGCTGGAATGGATCATCTAATGTTAGCAGTGGATTAATTCTCTACCAAAATGTAAATTGCACTGAATGGATGGTTAACACGTGTAACAAATGTGTTCACTTGGGGAAATATGATGCTTGTGAGCTATGCGTTGATCCGGTCAGCCACTTTCCTGTGTCTCTTGCATCTATCATACTTAAACTCTATAAATAACGGGGGTTGTGCAGGCTGAATAGCAAAGCTGCAATATGAAATAGGCCTGTTCTAACATGTCAGAAGAATTGAAACCCATGCTCAGGAAATGGCTATTACTGCTTCTGGTAATGGCAATGCAAAGTTACAGTCTAAGTATTTGCATTTATTTTACCTTTTTGGAGAAAGCAGAAGGTTGCAATTTGAAAGCGCTCTACTTAATGCTCTAGTCCAGCATGAGGCTTTTGGTAAAACACAAAAGACACAAACCCCAAAAATTCTTCAGCGCTGCAAAACCCAGGGTGAGCAGAACTTACTCTGAAATAGGTAACTTCTGATTTTCACAGTGGTAATTATAACCAGATTTATCACTTCATATGTGAATAGGGTGATGAGTGCAGCTGGCATTTCAACTCCTAGGCATGATCACTTATCCCTGCCCTCCATCAACATACAATATTTTCCCCAAGCAGCACTCGTGTATCTTATTTCAATGAATCCTAAATAATCACGTCCTTTTATCTGCAAATTAAGTGAGTAATGACTGATGTTTTCGTGGATGACATATTGATATATTACTTACAGTGGGTATTGGTGGTGTTTGTGAGTTTTTTCTCCCCATACCTGTATTTGTAGAGATGTCATAGAGATATTTTTCTTTATGCTTCATCTGGTAAGACTTCCCTGTCATCTCTTTCTCCTTGGACTGTTGGTAGAAATTTTCCTTCCATCATTAATTACAGGAATCCCCTGAAGGACACTATCTGTATTATATATGTGCATTTCCCTGAGATATAACTAGGTTACTTTAGCAACCAGCTGTACATTCTGGAGAACAGATATGCATTTCATATATATACAAACCTCTCATCCCCAGAGACAGGAACAGTGATCTTGGACCTTTTCTTAGGTAAAAAATCAGTGGATCTTTACTTATGTGTATGTGTGGTCCAAATATAGTCTTCTATTCTGTAGAGTTTGTTTTTGTTGCAGTGTACCCAAGTCTGGGCATCTGTTTTAGTTGCTACTGTTAATGAGTGTTTTTCCTAATACGTTCCCTGACTATATGCCTGTGCCCTCATTTTGTGCTAACGTGGATATTATCGTTTCTGTGGCTGCATCCTTTGATATTTAGTGTCATACAGTGAATTTTTTTGGAAGTCCACATTGCAAATTGTTGTGGGAGTAACTTCTCTGTTCTTTTGGTCCCTAGGTAGCGGTTTTCTTTACCCACCAGCAAACTCAGCCATTCCTGCTGACACATGAATGGGACAACCGATTAGTACTATTTATAATAAAACAATTAATAATATTTATTATGGAGCACTAGCTGAAGGGGTGCTCATTAACACTGTTCTGTGCTTAATACCAGTCCTCAAACACTTGTCTCATTTGCTTTCAAACATGTTTTGCCACGCAGAGAGTGCATGGCTGTCCTGTTCTCAAACGTTTCGCAGTTTCATTTACACTCCTAAATCAAAAGTATGCCCAAAGGTTTCCTGTATGTTCCAAAGTTGGATTATCCTAAGCCTTTATGTGTGCCTGACTGAAGGTATTCTCAGCAATCCTGGTTAGCACTGTGTGTTCAGCAGAGGCAAAAGCAGTGGTGATGTGCACTTTCTTCTCTTATGACTCCCTACACTCCTCAACACCCCCCCAGGGTGGAAGAAAGCAAGCTGTGTACTGTTTAGTGTTCTGCATATAGCACAGGTCTGAATGTAGTGTTCTCTTAGTTAACGTGTCCTTTTACCACTAAGGAATAGGTGCACCTCAGTTAATTACTCCATCAAGACAGACTGTACATTATTATTTATAAACTAAGTTGCTTTGGGATAATAATGCTGCTGCGATGCCAATGAAATGAAAAAAAATTTTGAACGTTATGTTCACATATATATATGAGACACACACACAGGCTTTTCCCATGCCCTTTGACTTCAGATACTAGTCATTTTTTGTTCTGTTTTGAGAGCACACAAAATAGCATGCCCTAGAGACAACAGGGTATGGTGGTTAATTCCCATCCCTTGCCAGCCCCTTGGAATCTGTTTTGGTTTGGAAAATGTGAAGGAATGAAGCTGTGGGAAATGGTGTTTCTGTCACTGATTAGAGAAAAAGCTACCTTGCAAATTGCCAGGTAAGCGAATACATTCATTGTGTGAATTCATAGTCTGGGAAGACATTCACCAATGGGCTGTAATTTCCCCTGCTAACAAAAATAAACACTGCCATTTCAAGGCCATTTCCCAATTTTTGGGTTAGACCTTGGCTTCCTTCCCAAACACCACTGTGAACTCTGAGCTGAGGATGTCTTTCGGTCCCTCTGCCCGTGTCATTTGTTCTAGGTACTAGATCTTTTTCAGTTCTGGGAGATGCTGCATCTCCCTGGTTCTCTGCCAGATTAATTTCTTTTGCCTCCAGTGGGTTTAGTGCTTGGAGCAGTGCTGAACACCTGGTCAGAATTGTTATAGTTTCAGGGAAGACCGATAATGAATTTCCAGACTAACTTCTATTTTGTTTTGTTTGTTTTCCCCCTTTTTATTATTATATAGTCATTGGGATTTTTTAGTCTTCCTGTGCTCTGTTCCTCCATACAGTTAACACTTTCAGAAAATTATCCCTGATCCTATGAATTGGTCACTGAAACTATGAAGCAAGATTCTGCTGCGTTTACAGCACAGCTCAGTTTTGAGAAAACAGTAACCAGTCTTTCTCTCCCCTTGTCTTTACTTGCACACACACGCACACAGAGGATGAAGAGCACAGCCAGCGCGTTAGTGCAGCATAGAGAACAATGAAATATTGAATGTGGCAGGACTTGAGAATCAAACATCTGCTTGTGTGGTTTGCGTTTACGGCTCACGTGATTTGTGTGCATCGTAGTGGTACTGGAATGTATGGGACAATGCACAGGCATGACTGACAGAGAAGGAGCACTTGTTTACTGTGATTCATCTAAGGATAGTATAGTTTTAGTAGTAGAACAACAATAGTAATGGAAATGAAATAACAATATTGTCTTTGCTTTTATTTAGAAAGTAAGTGTTGATGGATTACAATGATTAAATGTTACCTGTTTTAAGGCATTTTAAATGGTAAGAGTTTTATACATAGGCCACAGCATTTTGTAAAATATGTTAATATTTGTAAATATATTTTAGAGCAATTCTTTTTCCTTGCTGCCTTTCATCTTGCTCAACACAGTGATTACTTTGCTTTCTTTCCTTCTTTTTCTTTGCTTAATATGTAGGGGAGTTGTTCCTTCCTGCCATCTTAAGTTTTTTCTTTGTTGAAATAAAAGCATAAGTTGTTCCGAATGCAGTTCTCCCTTAAACATTCACTGTACTCTGATAGGTTTAGCAGAGATGGGGATCACCAGGGGAATGGATGACTCAGGCTTTTACACACTGAGTCAACAGTCACAAAGAGTAGATTCATATACTTTTGGCATGTAAGTACAAGCCGTTGCTTCATTTCACTGAGTTTTGTTGATGAGTTTTTCCAGAATTAATTCAAGCATAGTATTGAAGTATTGAAAAGTAATATGACTGATTACGTGGTCTGCTTGGACATAGGTTATGATGGAAAGTGCATTGAGTTTGGTACCTACTTTCACTGTGTAACATTTGCATCTAAGAAAAGAGCCTTAGCATGTCTTTCATGTTTGTATTTTCATCAGTTTCTCTTTGAGTAGTATGTTGATGCCCAACAGATGTGTTTAAATATGTAACATATAGCTGGTATTTGACTTTTACAGCCATGTAATGTTTCACTTTGTCCAAAGAGTGGTGACTGTTTATTTGAGAAGACCTAAGATTTTCTGTGATAAAATAGTTTGAAGGGCAATAATGCATTGTGGGGCTGTGGGACTTGCCAGGCTGCAAACAGTAAATAACAAACTTCTATTCTTTGGCATCAGCTTAAAACTAGTCCTTAGGTTTTGTTAAACATTTTAGTTAGACTGTCTTTAAGGGAAGTGATGCACTGTGGCTCAAACTGACAAATTCTTTGTCACACCAGATCTTCAGTTTACTGTCAGCAACAACCTTATTGAATATTCTCTATGACTGAAAGGGCAGTTGTCAACAGCAGTAGCCCAGTGTCACAATAGAGACAAATAACTCTGTCATCAAAGTAAATGCAGGTTT
This sequence comes from Athene noctua, assembly GCF_965140245.1. NCBI lineage: Eukaryota > Metazoa > Chordata > Aves > Strigiformes > Strigidae > Athene > Athene noctua. The sequence continues at coordinate 36,877,803 of NC_134040.1, forward strand.
CATTTTATTTCATTTATCCTTCTGCACTGGGATCTCCTGAAGAGCTCCGATACTTTGTGCTGATCTTCCCCACTGGGGATATGCAGATGAATTATCTTTGTGTCATCTCTACCCAGTGAAATTCAAGATCATTTTGCCAAGATGCCTTTTTACAGGAAAATGATCTAATGACTGGATTGCCCTACTGTCACTGAAACACCAAGGTAGTGACCACTTAGTGCAAATCTTCTTCCTCTTGTTAAAAGTTTATCAGTAGGATAAAAGTCTGTGCTCTTGCTGCTAAAAGAATTAGTATCATCTAGTTATTTGAGACATGCCACAAGTTAAATCAGGCTGTTATTTATGGGGGATTTTCCTCTGTTCATCATGCACTAGTACTTTTTACAAGAGCTTCTGCCAGAGTCACTGATGACTTGGGGATTTATTTTTGTTTTTCCTTAGTTTCTGTCTCTTTCTGCTCCTCATTTCTGGTGTATTCCTGTCATCTTTGGAGGTCTGTTGAATTGTGAGCTGGCTAGCCTTCCTTTGTGGCAGGTGTGAAAAATTTGACTGTATCTGTCAGTGTTTCAGCTTCCGGTAGTGAACGTGAGCTCCCTTACCAGTCCTCTGAAATTGTGCTTTACTATGCTGTATTCTAAAAACATGATTATAGAGTGGAACATTTAAAGATTGGGTGGTGGCTTAAGATCAGGTTTTGCGGGGGGAAATGACTGTATCTGGAGATTTCAGTGATCTAGTATGGCATCTGTGGTCAGCTTTAGAGAGGATATAGGTCAAACAGGTGCTATCTGCCCCACCTTTTCTGCTTTGGTAACCACTTTTCAGTAAATCTACTCATATAATTCTTCAGGTCATATCAAGTAGTGCTAATATTTAGAGTTAATTTCAATAATGTGGTGAGCCTTAGCAACAAGGAATTCCTGGCAACTTGCTATTCGAGTCCAGTGCTGTTACATCAGCTGTTTCATAAAGACCTCACCATACACAAACTTATTCTTATTCCACTTTTAACAACAAACTCTGATAGTGTCAGTTTGAGACTGTCTACCAAGAAATTTCATTGGCAATTCAGGCTAAAGCAAAAACTTCTAAACGTTCTGTGAAGGTTAAATTTAATTGCTTCCTTGTTCCCTTTTAACTGTTATGGAAGAGCGGTAAAAATGCTTGCCAATTTTGCCTTTATTTTCTCAAGCAGCAGGTCCAAGCCCAAAGAAAAAATAAAGTATAAACCAAACTGAGTTGGCCTTTTGTATGTATTGGAGCTTTCCTTGCTTTGGCTTCTCATCAGACCAGGTTTGCTTGCTGTGAGGATAATCTGACTCACCTTTTAAAACATTAAAGGTCAGCTGCACTTGAGGAAGCTCCCGGTTGGCAGTGACTCCTAGGAAATGTCCTCAGCTCTTTCTTTACAGTTAGCCTCTCTGAAACAGTAGGCTTTGCTTTTCTTTTCTTCCCTTAGGCTTCTAAAATCCCAGTCTGCTTGATGCACTGCAGAAAGCACTGGGTAGATCCTATCACGCTATCCACTATTGCATATTCCTTATTGGAGAATGTAAGGTGGGTGGGTTTTGCTTTTGAGGCGATGCATGCCCCATTAGTCCACGTCCCTTCTGCAAAGCAGCTAATGATGCATTTGTTTCTTTCCTCTTCCTTTTCTTTTTTTTTTTTTTTTTAATGATTTCATCCTTTTGGTGAGAAGGTATGAGGTGTGTTAGTGTAGAGTGAACTCAGTCACCTTACATTATGTGAGCCCAGGATAAACACAAATTATTAAACAAGAACTGAATTTCTCTATATTTAGTAGGTAGAATGAGTTTTAATAATTACGTTGTATATCAGAATATAATTATTCTTTTCATTTATGTGCCAGTCACTGATAAAAGAATTGGTTATTTTGCTGTCTCCCTTTAGGTATGTAGATTTTTACCTGATAAATTCTACTAAAATTTCATAAAGTATCAGACTATAAAAAGCAACCTAATCACCGATAGCATTTAACTGATTTAGAATGGTCATGTACTGTGAAAATTGTCACACAGGAGATGATCAAATCAGGCTAGTAAGAGAGATTTTGTGGCAAATTAAATGAGTGCTTATGTAAAATTACCTACTATTGCAGTGTGTGGAAGTGTGTGCGTATGCGCACGCACATTCATATACTGGAGCTGATGAGCCTCTGGCAGGGAGCTTTGCAGAAGCTGCAAGTATTTTTAGTGGAAACGAAATCTCAGTTCAGTTCTGCAGCATGTGACTTCCTATTTCTGTAAGTTACTTCCAAGGGACTTCCTCTGTTAATCGGCTTGTCTCTGGAGATTTAATCTGGAGCCGGAGTGTAGTCTGCTTTGTCCTGTGCCTGTGACAGCGTTTTCTCAGAGTTTTCTTTTGAGTATTCTATTTCTGTTTTGTACCATCTCCAGCATGCAAGGATCTAGTGGCTGCTACCCGTGATAGGAAGCTGAATACGTTTATACAAGTCTCGGTGGTACACCCAGCAGAGCACATTTTGACGAGGTATTCAAGCACTGAAATCGTGGAGGTGAGAGTCTTTCTTATTCAATTAACGTGTTGATTAATGAATTGTTCGTTTCTTCCTTAGAAAGTGAATGAGAAATAAAACAAGTTAGTGCGTACTCTTAGGTAAGACAAGCACACTCTGGCAGTTAGTAAAGCATACCTAAGAGTGTTCTGTAGCTTTTGGCAGTTAACCAGGATAAACAGTTAGAAATGAACTTGGCTTTTCATGAAAGCTCTGTTGTTCCAAGTAGAGGCACAGAGAATACTCCGATTCTCCTGACAGAGGTCTAGAATGAAACAGGGAATAGTTATTCTCGAGAAAGGACAAGGCAATGCAAAGTAAAACTAAATTAAGAGTACAGTGAGTTTGTAAAGTATTTTTAAGTTACAGAAGAACATGGGCATATTATATGGGTTTTTTTAGTCCTGTTTCTTGTTGTATTTTTTCCATTGGAAAGTTGATGCTTTTGCAATTTGAAAAATATTAGCTTACTTCTACAATTAGGGATAAGAGTGTGTGTACATAAGGTCTGTGACTATATAAAATAATCAGTAACTTGCATCACATATTACAGCAAAAGTTGTCTGAGGCTGCTTTGCTAGTCTTCTCTTTGCCCTGTAAGCATCAGGGTCAGAAATGGCAAAAATGGTTCACAGAGAAAATTAAGTGTGAGCTGGAAATGTAGGTGTAACTAGCTTAACTTATTGAAGAAGACTCAGTGAGAACAGGGAAGTCTTATTGTAAACACACACATTTTTGCCAAAGGCTTGTTTTAACTGTTACACACAATGAGAATATTTAACGAGCCCTTTGTGTGATCATTTTCAACCAACTACTAATTAAGTTGTTATGGTTTCAGCCACCAGCCATCCTGAAACTGCTTAATTCAAATATCTTATATCTGATCAGGACGTTTCATTGCAGACTGTCTGGAATGATGTCGTGCATAAAATGGATTAGATTTTTTTTTTTAATTTTTTAAATTTTTTAAATAGAAGTTGATGCATTTCCCAACACAATGTCCTAGATCTGAATAAATTCCTGAATTTTTTGTGTCAAGGCTCTCAGCTTCATACTCAAGCTTTGGGGGAAGGGAAGTCAGGGGCACAGAAAAGTTAGTTTCTTCAAGAGAAATTGCATTTATCATGCAAAATCCTTCATTTTGCTTAATAGAAAATTTAAGGATACAAGTCTGGTAATATTTGGAAGTTAAGTATAATCAAACATTCTTACTCCACTATCGCCTAAGAGGGATATTGTAATCCCCTCCCCACAAATCAGTAAGCTTAATGTCATACAGGGAGTCTCTATAGCATCTCTGTAGACCTTTTATTGGGACTTAATGAAGATCTCACTTTTTGTGTGTATGTAAGTTATATATTTAGTTCATTTAAACTAATATGAAATTGTGGTACTTTCAGAAAGTATCATGGGAGAAAGAAAGATTTTTTATTACCTGTGGTATTCCAGATACTGTTACCTGCTGGCTATGTTGTTTAAAGTCATGTTGCCAGGCTCTGTTTCAAAAGCACTTAATACTTTTTCCAGATAAAAAACTTTCCGGAAAGTTTTTTTAAACTTTCCTTATAAAGTGTTAAAGTTGTCTGGTTTTCTTATTTGTTGGATAATACTTAGCCATTCACTTCTCTCTGCTGTAGAAAGCTAACCTTTTCTAAAGAGCCCACGGTTTCTGTACATCCATAATGGCATACTACACATTGCACAGCTGTTACCTTATTGAATGTTTGCTCGTGTTACACAGGGTACAAGAGATCCACTGTTTTTGACTGGTGTGACATTCCCACCGGAATACCCCATCTATGAGGAGACTAAAATAAAACTAACAGTCTATGATGTCAAAGATAAATCTCAAGACACGGTAAGTGCTTTGCTTCATTTCTTGCACAAATCTTATTGAGAAATAGAAAGTTTGCAAATTGGGAAAATAGGTTTATGTAGAATTAGTTTTGCTCTTCTTTTATACTTAAAATGTACTTTATTTTTTGTTGTTATATTAGAGAATAGAGGAGGAGAACCATGCACTTAAGATGGACCCTTTGCTATTGTTTAATTGATTACATGAATCAGCATAGGTATTCCTGGCAAATAAAAGATTACCCTTGTGTGCTTTTTTATGGCAGAGAACATATGGAATAGACTGAGATAACACCACTGTGAATAATTTTTCAGAAATACGTTTCTGACAATATTTAACTTATATGCCCAAACCATAATGATGATAGAGCCAGTAACCTGATGTTTGAGAGAGATAATCATATTTTATTTTAATCTCTTGCGTGGTGATACCCACAGCTGTCCTGTGGCTGCTGCTGTTATTGATTTTTAAGCGTCCAAGATCTTCTGTGTCACTGCTAAAGGTGAATCATTTTGGGATCCAATGTTGTACACTTTTGGTTACAATATCAGCTTTTTATGCTGAGAAACAGTTACTCACTTGAGATGTTATATGGACATCAGTGGAAGTATTTGAGTAATTTAACTGCCAAATATAGACCTTGAGTGCCATTTTCTGTGCTCCAGGTGATCTAGGATAACCTTACAGACCCAGAAGATATCATAGGACCTATCGGAGATCTCTGTTTTTCTTCTGTGGCAGCTGGAGTCCAGCTGATAGTTTTCTCTTGGGCATCAAAAGTGTCCCTTGACACCTGTGTTTAATTAGCTGAATTGCTCTTTACATATCTGTAATTGGCCTCCAGTATGATTAAAGACAGTGCAAGCTCATGTCATGACTGTATATCCATTCATTATCCATAAGAAGGAAATCAAAGGCATGACTTGCAACTTGAAACTGTCTTTGAACTTCTTACATAAGTTGTATGTTTAGAGAACTTCTAATTTTGTTCAGACAGAAAATAGTTGATATGTTCATTTCAATTTTGGACTCCTGTGAGCAAACAAGTTGGATCTGTCTCTTCACTGTGTTCTTTAATGGGAATGTGTGGAATATTTTAGACACAGAATCTGGATTTCTTTCAGGTTTTATGGACTAAGGTATTTTCTTCTGTTTATGGGTAACCAGGGAAGGGACATGTACACACATTTTCACAACGTGTATGTTTTAATTTTTGGTCACGGTTTAGACTACAGGGGCTTAAAACAGGATCTGCTGTTTCTCCAGTAGAGTTGTCACCCATGGACAGATACAGGAATTGAGTGAAAGGAGTTTGACTTTGTCACTTCCCTTGTCCCTTGTGACTGACAGATGATGGAAAATAATATGCTATCTGTGAACAAAAAAAAGTGGACTTGATACATAGACCTATCCTTGTACTACTACTCTTCTAGTTGCAGACTTCTATACTGCCACTTATACAGGACAAGATCTAGCCACGAGAATGAATATATGTTTTTGCAAACTTCTAAGAACTTTTTATAGCTGTTCTTTATAATTGTAGTAGAGGACTAGAGTCATTCCCAGAGAATCCCATTAATGTAGTTCGTAAGTCACAGGAGGGAATACCTTTCTCTTTTGTCACAGCAGTTATGTAGTTCCTATGTAAAACATTCTGGGTTTATAGTTTATGGTATCTTTTTGTAGAGGAAAATGTTAATCCCATCTCTGGTTTACATATATTTAGCCTTTTATTAATATTCAACTGTTTTAAAACTGGATGTAGGTTAAAAAAAAAAAAGCTGTAAGATTAAATTAAGGTAGACTGCAGCATGCGTGAATGACTCTGGGTCACCCAGGTTGTGACTTCAATTGTGGTGGTATTTGGACTTCTGTTTACATCCTAGAACATCAGTGGTGATAAAACTAATGGCTTGGCTTTCTTTCCTATAATTGGAAGCCATCACACTTTTCTATTAATTCAGGTGACTTTTCTGAATCTGGAGGTGTATATAGATTCATAAAAGTCAGGTTTAAATGAGCTACAGCACGATACCATTACCAGTATAGCTGCAGCAGTGCAGACCTCAATGTTTGCTTCATGACCCAAGAAGTGGGATGTGTCCTTTTGGCAGTAAGCCTATTCCAAGTGCCGTGACTTCACAGTTCTGATTACCTAGGCTGCAATAAAGCTGGCTTCTTGTTCCTCAGAAACTGCTGCCACAGCTTCTGGTCGCAACACACAGCCACACCATTTCTCTAACAGACAGGTAACCCACTGGGGGGGTGGAGGGGAATCCAAGGCTGTTAGGTATGCTCTGCTCCTCTAGGCCGTGTTTCCAGACCAGACACCAGCTCATACAAGTGAGCATGTATGGCAAAATAAACCTTGGACCTGACTATAAAATATTTTGCAGAAACTAGACAAAGAGCTACACAAATAAGAATTCCCACAACATCAGGGCTCTACTACTCCTGGTTACTTCAGTTAAACAGTTCAACGTAGCCAATATCCCTCACTGTAAATATATACTTATTCTTTTCTTATTTCTCCTGTAATTCAAATGAAACTAAAGGAAGTGAATTCTGTGCGTTAGTTAAACTCAGCAGGATTTTACTGCCACAAACAGAAGACTGTCGAGAAGGTGCAGAAAAGGGAGTGGATATATCATGGGGTAAAAGCATTTTCTTTTGTTTTGCCTAAACCTGCCTCTGCCTATACAAGATTATTAGGTCTTTTTTTCAAACACCCTAGAAAAATAATTAAATACTGCTCAGTTTGTGCACACGGGTTGTAATGCTAAAGTGAAAGGGGATGCTCTCCAGTGACAGACAACCAGAAATTTTTTTTTGGGGGACTGCTGACATGCTACTTGTGCTGCTTTTTAAAACAAGATTTAAAAATAATCTTGCAATGCTTGCATTCCTATACCAGAAAGCAGATAGTTAACTTCACTCTTGCCTGTTATTTAACTTACATTATGTAAGAAGTACAGTTTAATTATGTTAAAGTACTGTGCAGCTGGTTTCACATTCACTGTGCTTGACACACTGAATGTTCTAACTGCACTTTTCACTTTTATGCATCTCTGTCTGATGTTTATCATAATTATATCTTGGCTGTGTCAGGCTTTCTGTAATTGAGGCTTTTTAATATAATGAAACACTTTTTGTTTTGGCTAGACTTTCTAAGTTAGGGTGATTGGTTCCTGTAAGTTTTCACGTAAATAGAAACTTTTAATAAAGAATATGCTATTCCAACTTTGATATTGTCAGAATTAAGAAGATAATAGAATGTGTTATGAAATATAATTTAAGTATACCCAGTGAAGCCATGCATACAAAGCAGTGGGTAATGTCATATCCTGAAAAATGTACAGTGACATCTGTTTCTACATCACAAAGATTTTCTTCCCATATTGCCATGAGCAAATTTATCTTTTGCTGGCTTGAGCTGCACTGTCTTTAAGATTTTTAGATAGTTGGGTTTTGTTGCAATGCTGGTACTGCACCTGTTCTTTAAGTAATTGTCCAAGCAAATTGGAACTAGAGGCTCATATCCTATTAAAATATTATCTCTGTACCACTTTTGCACAGGTACCTATTATTATGTTTCCTGTAAGCCTGCAGGTTTGCCCAGTTTGGTCTAGCAAATTTTAAAGCTGAAGACAGGTTTGTTCACTTTGAAAATACTGCTTAGCGTAAGTCGGGTACCACAGCCAAAAGACAGACCTGCAGAAAATACAAAATATATGAATCTGTGTTACATTAAGAGTAGGGAAAGCCTAGTGACTAATGTGGGAGACAGAAGTCTTTCTGTTCTGTTTAGAATTTATATACTTACCTCCTGCAAGCAAGTGTTCTGAACTTTGTTGTGTAGAGCAGTGTGGCTATTTTTTTTAGGCAAGTACTGTAACATTTAGTGATGGTGAGGCTTCTGTTTACTTGTTTTCCAAAACTCGTGGTTCTGTTGCTGCATCTACATCTGACTTGCGTTTGTTTCATACAGTTACACCTACAGCTTAAATTCTTACTATACCAACTTTTCTACCTGTAAAGTGGGGTTGAAAATGTTTGCATCTTGTATGATGGGATCATGTTTATTTTAAGTGAAGCAAGATCTTGAGGTAAACACTGTTGTAATGTTCTGGTGTGACATGCAGTGATTCGTACTGCCTCCTTTTGATACACACATGGAGAGGTTCTGGAAGCAGAGGACAGGAGCAACTTTCTGTATCTGGTGGGAATTTTCTAAATCTGGTCTCTGCATCACCCCTTCACAGATTCCCCTTATTGTTAGGAGGGGATGGAAACCGGAAGCTTGAGAAGAAGCTTCAAAAGCAGAGATTTTGCATACTGACTAGGGTTAGAGATTTAACAGATGTTTTTGCTTTTTGTCGTAAAGACCAGCAGGGTATGTATCCATCCGAAGGTAGATCCTTTGGATGGATAGAACTACTGGAATTCACATGTGATATTGAAGATACAAACAACCCCTATAATGCTATCTCCTGAGAGCAAGGAGAAACTGGACATGTACAAGGCAGTTGAAATAATACATGTTCTACAGTCTGGTCTTGCATTTGTTAATTCCCAAATTTTCTCTTAATCACTGAGAAGAAAATTAGATTAATTCGATAATTTTAAGAGTACTAGGGATAGAAATGAAGTTTTGGATATGGGAACATACATTATAAAGTGACAATTTTCGATTATTTGGACTTCAATTGATATGTCTTCTAACTGTTGAGGTTTGAATCATCAATTAAACTTGCTCACTATGAAACTGAACTTGCAGAAGTTGAGTTTTTGTTTTTGTTTTTTTGGTTTTTTTTAATGTGTTTCTTGATCTTGCAAGTATCCCTGTTAAAATTGAATCACACTGGGGTGGGTTGTTGGGAAATTAAGAACATCTGTCATGAAAGAGGCATTTTGAGTTCAGTTGCGAAGCCAGATCTGAAGTGACAGCATTCCGTGTTCCCGTGTGGGCATTGATCTGTATCGCAAAACCACCACGCAGTTTAGTGTAGTTTGCCATCTCTACTGAAGAGGCCCACGGCTTGAATATTAGGAACACTGCAGAGTAGGATGTGAAATGCATTAGCAGAGATAAATGTGAAAGCTTGCACATCACCTACCTGCACTCTGCCTGTACCAGGGTACTCTCAGTCCCTCACTCTAATCAACACTAAAACTACTGAAGCTGTTTTTCTTTAAAACTTGAAGCAGCGTTGAAAATGCTCTACTTTGTTTAAAGAAAAGACACTTTAAATTCTTTCTTTTCTCCGTTCTGTTCACTGTCATCTCTGCAGAATTTGTAGAGAAATACTGCCTTAAATTAGAAACTCTTATTATCTCATTATTCTTAATAGAGCAGTACTGTATGGTACCATGATCCTACCCACAGAAATACTTGCAATAAATCTTTAGATATTCATGTTTCTTTTCAAAATCATGTAATTTTTTTCACAAGTATATACTTGATGATAGATTTAGTTTTCCTTTTGTGTCAAACTATATATTCTTACTAAACACCATTATTAGAGATTTTTTGGGGGAATGGTTTTCATTCTTCTGGGCACATACATGTGGAATCCACCTAAAGCATTATTGTCAGTCTTTCTCAGTATTTTTTTAAAAGTCTGGATACATTTGGCTTTATATCAAAATAAAATCTTTCTTTAAAGTGGCCGCAGGTATAATAAGGTGTCATATATCTTAATGAATCTGTAAGGCTACTGGGGATAAGTGTCAAGACCAGGAAAGTTAACAGGTATAGACTTAAAGTCCATTTGTAGCCTCACTGCTCTTTGTGCCTAGTCCTTCAAAGTGCAATGGGAGGATTCAGCTTTGCAGAAATTTTTCTCTCTTTGAAAGCATCCTACTTTTCTTCCTATTTTTTCTCCTACGCTTTTATTATTTTTTTCCTAATTGAGGCAAACTCCTCCCTATTCCTGTATCTTCAGGGAAAGTTGTAATCTACAGTTAGTTAATTTTCCATTTTCTTTTCCTTTCCGATCTACTCTGTCAATCAAATGGTACTGCTGCCTCACATCAGGCTTTAAGACCAATTGTATTCTGTAAAAATGTAAAGGGTTGCCTTGGAAATTGCTTAGAAATAAGGGAACCAAATAGGAAATGGTAACATTTTCCTGTAGATTTTTTTAACCAGCCAAGGATTTCAGTAACATATGTACGATTGTTCCAATCTCTGTAGCACTGTCCAAAAAGCTTGCAAATGTATAATTCTTCCATGAATACTTTGTGTATGCATATTCATAGATATCTTTCATTGCTCTATCCCTCACTAGACCAGCACAGAGCACAAGAGAATAGTCAAACAAATCCAAGGTGGTTATTGCACTGCCCTGCCATTTCTAATGATGACTTTTAGGGTTCAAGGGGCACATGGCTAGTGGAGATGGCCGGGGTCTTTTCCTCTGAAATACGCATGCTGCAGTGAATAGAGGAAGAAGAGCCCGGCACAATGTTTCTTTAGTCAGTGTGAAGCAATCTGACTGTGAAAACATGACCTCACATTGAAGAACGTGCTTCTGTCCTTTGAATGGGTTGATCTGCTTTCCCTGTCGGTGCCCTTGACCCAGGTGTCCCCTGGAGAAGGCACTGGAGGAGCAGCTCCTCAGGCCGGGGGTTGGTGCTCCCGGCAGGCTGGGTACTGCAGCCCTCAGAGGCAGCCCAGGCACCGCCAGCACAACTGCTACTATGTGCAGCAACACAGGAATGTTCGAATGACTCAAAGGATAAGATTTGTCAGTTCTCAGTGGTAATTTCCCTTTTTTTCTTAGGTGAATGATCAGTTAGTCCCATCATACCAGCACAGACACTGGAATGTACAAAAGGGTAACTGACATTCAAGAAAACAGGGATGTGCTTGCCTTTAGCTATAGCTACTTATTATGATTATACACACAATAGTTGATATGCCTACCTATAGTTGATGGGTAGTTTGGAAATGAGAGGCACTTCATGTGTGTCAAAAAAAGCGGAAGATTTAAGAAGATTTTTTTCAAGTTCAGAAAGCTCCATTTTTGCCTGTTGGACTCACTTTTGGTAGTTTCTTTACCTGGAAAAAAAAATCCCCCAAATGGATGTCTCTGTTGTTGATATAGAGGCACTTCTAACTTTAAGTGGATACATTGAAGTCCTTGAAAAATCACAGCTGCGTACTTCTGTTTAATTTTTTGTGGTTTGTGTGCTTTTGTCAAATAAGGCTTTAGAATACTCTATTACAAGTTAATTGTCTTTATACTGCAGGAAAAAAAAAATATTTATGCCTCCTGCTTTACTTGCAGCCAAAATTGTACATTAATAGAAATGAATTAACTGTAGAAACTGTATTAAATGTTGGAAAGAAGAGAAAAAATAAATGTTTATAGTGTAGCTTCTGCCTCTTAATCTTCACTAAGGAATTTCCATTTTTATCAAAGCCCAGTTCAGTACTAATGAAAATAGAGTGACTTCCTGAAATTATTTTGATTTTATAGTATTTGTTATCTTAATTTTTTAGCCTCTTGAAAAATCCAATATGTTCTCATATTCTCAACCATCTCCTTTCACAGAAAGGTACTTACAGATATAGATGTTAAATAAAAGGCACAATATATTTAAAATCTAGTTCTTCAGTGGCAAAAATATTTCTGCATAATATTTAATATATTTAGATGCAATAGGGTTTGAAAGGATGAAATTTATATGGAGCAGTGGTAAGTCTGCTCTTGCTTTAATATTATGAAAGCAGGCACCTAAAACCAGCTTGGAAACAGATTTTTCTTTTAAAGTCTTGGGGAGTGTTTTGTAGGGAATTGAAAATGGAAGAAATTCAATCTATTAGAACAGATTTTTCTCCCTCTACCATGTGTCTTACAAAAGTGTTCTTTACAGTTACGAATATGCTTGTACCACTAAATGTTTGCATTTGGAATTTTGTAATTATAAAGTAAAACTGAGCAAATAATTCTATTTAAAAATTAAGTAAGAATCATATGCATTGGACATAATATGAGACTTTATCTTCTTGAGGAAGCTTTTGTTAGAAGAGTTTAGTTAATTACTCTCAGAGTTAGCTAGTTAAATGTTTTGTATCGTGCTGTATTTTAAATATTTGATGAATAAACATGAAAGGCTTGTGTAGTCATTTAGGAATTCTAGTGCCATTAGAAATGCATGTATCATTGAATTTTACAGTAATCAAAGCCTCTTTATGTAATCATTATGCAGTATATTGCAGAAACAAATTCCCATGTGGCTGAAATTCTCCATGCTTGGCTTTCTTCATGCCAGAAATGAGGATTTTGTTTTGATCTGTTCTTTGTTTTGTCCTGTTCACCATGGATTGCATGTTCATAAAGGGAGGGGAAAAAACACTGCTTTCTAACTTGCAGTTTTTTAAGAAACTGTTTGCAGCTTGCACAGTGATGGCTGGAAAGCCAGAAGAATGAAGGACAAATATAGTCTGTAGCGTGGTCAAAATTTTGTGCATTTAGTTCTCTCAATATCACAAGAGCCTAAATGTGCATGACCATTATGAACATCAACAATTGAGGTCAAGGTTTTAGTGTACAAAGCAGTTACCATGTTGAACAGAGTATCAGATGCTTTGTATTTTTACAGAACTTTATGCTATATGAAAGAGATTTCCTTTCGTTGAAAAGTACACTGAATTCCCTCACCTTGAGTTTATTACTTATTGATGAGATCATGGATCATTACCAAGGAGTCACTGGCACAGTGACATTAGCTGTGATTAAATTTAGTCTTTGGTGGTTTTTTTTCAGCATTCTGGGGTGTTGAGAATTGGTGGATTTTTTTTTTCCCCTCTGGAGTTCTTTTCATCATAGTCATGGTATATTAAAACCAAGAATAGTTCAAGATTTTTATAGTACCATGCAGCTGTTGATGTTTATTCTTGCAGTCTTTATTATTCTTAAACCCTTTGTCATGTATGCACTTACTAATGTGAAATGAAAAATCTGAAAGTCAAAATTATCCTAACCATTTTAATAAGTTTTCTTATTTTTCTTCTTTTTTTTTTTTTTTTTTTTCTTAATCCAGTTCAGAGTAGGGAACACTATGGCTTTCTATTTTATTTATAGTTCCTTCCTCTAGTTTTGTTTTTCTTTCCCAGCTTTCTCTGCAGGCTTCAGCATATTTCAGTAAGGCACAGCATTTAAAACATAACTGTGGTAATGGTTCATAGAGCTATCAAGGTAACTTAGTTTAGAGCAAAACCAAAGATACCAGTTACCAAAGACTGTTCTATCAATTTTGAACTTACACCTGAGCGACCTTCAAGTGAAATTCAGAGTGCTCTCACTGGGAAGAAATTAGACAAATCATTTTGTCTAGAAGTTGATAAGCAGTCATGTTGTCATACATACCAAGGAGTAGTACATTTGCACCAATTCTAGTTTGTGTATTGTTGTGAGATAAGACAAAAAATTTTTTGATATATACAGTCATTTCTGGTGGAGGCTGAAGTTGTCTTACTTTGTGTGTCTTACATATGGTTGTCTAAATTGTTCAGGTTTTTGGTTCTACAGAAAGACTATGGACATTTGTCACTGTATTGTTGTTAGGCAATACAAAGAAAATCACTGCATCTCTGCAGAGTAGAAGTGAGAGTGGAGAGTACTACCTTCTCTCTCCTGGATCTATTAGCACAAAATTATGCATGTGTTACTATCTAGCAAGTTTATGTCTGTACTACTTCCACCAAAATCTGGGAGTGGGACCAGAGGCAGCATTGGATTGCAGCTCCTCGGTTTTATATTCCCTACTGTACCCTTCAGAAGTTTTACTGGGAATATCAGAAGTGGTCAAGAGTGCTAAGCTTTTTTCTATATGCATTGAGATAAATGCTAATTCATTTGATTGCAAAGCATCTGCACCATGAGCAATTGTATGGATCTGTTTTGTATTAAAATGCAGATTGCCAAGTTTGGGTAGGGAGAAAACCATTTCTCTGTTGAGATGACTTCAGACAGGATTGTCTGCTTCCTGACAGAAAATCTGTGTTGTGTGGAACAAATATAATTTATTTCCTGTAGAAGGCAGCAGTCAGTATGTCTTTGAGATGCTTGGAAGGCTTGGATTTTGATGCACGGCTGCCTTAGTGAAATCAAGCATAGAGGTCCTTGATTTGTTGTACCTATAGATTCTCACTGCCTCCGTTCCTGGGGAATAAATTGGCGTCTTTTCAAAAAGAAGTAATTGCAAGTCTCTCGCTCAAGAAATTATCTCTGAATGTGGAAGCTCTGGACAGTTACTGCCCAATTATTGCTACCCTGTTCTGAAATAATATCACTCCTGTGGCAAGGAAGTTTCTGAATAATTAACTGTGCCCAAATGGCTTTCAGGCTTGGGTATGACAGAAGAAAGACTGGTCTTGCAATATAAGTTATATAGGTACATACATCCTGTTCCATGGAGAGGCTTCCTGAAATACTTTTTCTGTGTATGTACAACACTGTGTGAGACTTGTGTCCAGAGTTTCGTTGTCCATTAAGACAACCTTGGACTTATCAGTCAGCAGTCCTCTCCTGGTGGATAAATCTGTCTTGATTTAGAATTATCCCTAGTGCAGAGTGTTTTGTACTAGTACAGCGGCGGATTGCTTTCCCCTGCTCCTTAGAGTGTTCCTCAGCTCACTGGCTCCAAGAACAAGCTCCTGTAGCAAGGACCAGCGGGCTTAAAGTTTTTATGTCTGTTTTTAGACATGTGAAACATCATAATCATGTACATGCAGTACAAAGAACACAAAAAGCCTGTTGACTCCAGTTGCATTAAAATCCACAGGAATGGGATACTGGCATTTTTAACATCTATCTTAAATATTGTCCCCCAAAACCCATGAGCTATCTATTGAAGTTGTTAAAGAGTAACAAGAAGTGAAGGGATATCACCTAGTTTGAAAAAACAAACTATTATTTGCCTTGGTTTTGGTTTGTTTTACCCCTTCCTGCTGCCAGTTCACTTTTTTCCAGATTGATAGTTTGTTTTTCTGTTAGGTGTGCAGCCTGTTTTGTATGCCTGAAATGGACCGTGCTGGTTTCTTAGTGTTCCTGAAACTGTTAGGTGAAGCTGTTCCTAGAGTTACCTGATTCATTTTTTTTTTCCCCTTTAGTTAGACATACCGGACATACCCATTGAAATACTATTGAATATGAGTAGTCTGTGCTTTACACAGGAAAAACTGGAAATTCAGCTTATTTACATGACATAGTTCATATGTCTTATGATCTGAACACTTAGCTAAAGTAACATAAAATGTTCTGGATTGTCAATCTCTTTTTCAAGAGAAATTGTAATGAATTTTATATTTACTATATTTGCATCTGTGATACATTTGTGGTAAACTTATGAGACTGTATAACTTAGTGCTTTTGATTAGGTTATAATTTTTGATGCATTAGAATTACTACAAACAGAAGGAGCAATAAATTATTTGCTTCTTTAGTGAATGATTGTCATTTATAGCAATTTATTGAGATGCTGTAAGTTAGCCTGCACAGCATCACATTTCACATGTGATTAAAATGAAAGAGGTTGTTTCTGACTTTGGGAGCTCAGCACTGTAGGCCCTGACTGTTTCAGACCAGGTGTTTTGTATTCTGACTGCTTGGCACTTTCCACAACTGAGGTTGCACTGTCTGAAATCGGGTGCAATAGATACTTTATATGGTAATGGCAACTAGTTTAATATGGGTCTAGGGACTGGGGAAAAGTTCTAGGTTTGAAACAAATTGCGTAGCTTTATTAGGGATAAAAAGCATAATTTCATTTTATAACAAAAAGCAAATGTGTTTTCAGATGGTTTTAACATTTTTATGAATTCTAGTTGAGAGACGATAAAAGTAAGCATATGTGGTTTGGAAGTGTGTAGATGTTTTTTGCTACCATGTTCCCCACCAAGTGATGAGAGCTCAAGATTTTGACCTGGAAATAAGCAAACTTTATTTTGAAAATGAGTTTCTGAGACAACCTCAGGACTGTAGCAGATATGTTTTGCAGTAACACCCTGTAGTCCTTCTCCACTGATACCCAGCCCTGGAAACCTGGGAGAAGAGACATGGTGAGTGTCTTGGCCAACATCCCAACACAAAGTGCATGTTGTGAGGCAGATGCTAGGAAGAATCTCAGGGTCTCATTTTCAGATGTGTTCTAAATGACTAGTTTCCTGATTCAGCAGCGCATAGCAAGTAATGCCGTCATTGCTCTCTGCAGATGACACACCACACTAATTTGTTTGGCTGTTCTGTTTCACGGCTGCTGAAATTTGATTTGGGGACATGATGGGTGGGAGATGGGAAGTAGCTGGCCAAACAAAAAAATTGGTAAGGGACATGGCAGCAAGAAAGTGTCGGGGGAGGGAGACATACACACAGAGGCAGAGAGATTGATGTAGAAAGTGTGGCCACACTTTGATACGTTAAGATTTAAGTAGGCCAGCCCTTTCTATATCAGGTTTGCATATAGTAAGAGCTGGATTTGTTTGTTTGCATACAAATAGAGCTGGATCTCTGAAGCGGGCTTTGAGTCCTCATTCCTTTGGTATTAGTGGTTGGAAGGAGTAATGACACATGTTACAAAGCCCTGGAAGGAGTTACTGGAGAAATAACCATCAGTACTGTGGAGCCTCAAGATAGTACATCTTTGTCTTTGAGTTTGTAGTGCAAAATACAGAATTAGCTAACATATGAATAATACAAAGGCTAAAAAGTTGTGTGATAGAAGTACAAAGCTCAGGTAAAATGAAGGGGACCCCATGTTTCCCTTCAATTGCTTTGCTAATCCAGAGCTCGTGTAATTACACTGTATACCTGCACACTCTTGTTTTCTGTGCCTCAGGCTTTCTGGTTAAGTGGTGGTGTTGGCACCATTTGCTTCCACAGTCGGTCATATAACATTGGATATAATAAATTGTAATGGGTTTTTCTGCGTGTGATGTTGGGTATGAAAGTTGGGTGAGGGGCAATAAATTCCGTTTCAGCCTCTGTAAATACAGAACTTAGAGCATTGTGTACATTTTATTCTCCTTGAAAAATCCAGCCAATAGATACTGGTATTACTAGAAAGCACAATACAATGAGTTATGCAGGTGTATTTCTTACTATGTTATTTAAAAAAAATTGTATTCAGAGAATATTGAAGTATGTGTTATTTGCTTACCTACACCAAAATAGTAATTTCAAGCAACTATTTAATTTTATTTGTGGTTTCTCATTCATGTGATTTATTCATGTCTCATTCAGATTAGTCCTTCAAACTATGAGAAGCAGACTATAATATTTTATAAAAGCCACTTAATTTCTCAATGAAATACTTAAGTTGCCTTTTTCAAAGAGGGAAACATTTTAATTACTATTGAATTAATATACCATTCCTACACTTATTTTAAGCAGATAAACACTTTCTCCCAAATGAGCCTATGCTGATGCTGTAAGACCATTCACCTGTAATAACACTTCACCTTCCCAAAGAATACAGTGGTTTTGGGGGGGACATTTGGTTTGGCTCAGATTTGTTTTCTAATCCTCCATGAAATGAAACCTGTTTTAAAAGGTGGCATTAGACAAAGCAGCCTTTAAGTGTTTGAAAAAAAGGCCCAAGAATGTTCACCTTGTATGTTAGATTTTTCTTGAAGTGGTTTTATTTTGGTTTGTTTTTTTGGGGGGGATGCGTTTAGGGACTGTTTCTTGTAAAATCTTTGGCGTGATGGTACTCTAAACTTGCCAGGTCTAGCTGTCTGCATGAATCAAAATTTCCATGTGGCATAATTTCTGGAGCTTGGCTGGCAGGGAGTCTGAGGGCAGGGTGCTGGTTGCAGCCTGGAGTATAGGTTAGTATCTGAGCCATAATAGCATTTGTAGAGAGAAGGTTGAAATTCTAAAAGGTGCATGTATTTACATGAAGTTTTAAAAAATAATTTTAAGAAGAGAGCTCAAGTTTTTCCTTTTTAATCTCTTCTTCTCCCAGTTTTCATATCGCTGACAAGGTTACATTTAAGTGGTTTATTTTACAAGTTGGGTGAAAAGATGGGAGTTTGTTCCCCGTGGTCTAAAAGAGCATTGTGTGCTGTTTAGTGCTCTGACTTTT